>NC_138370.1:151876332-151925068 GCF_054177405.1 Leptonychotes weddellii | reverse complement strand
AAATTAAGTAAATTATATTTTAAAATATAAAAATATAAATAGAACCCCATTATAACATAACTCATTGTTAAATGAGGATCATATTGCAAACAATGGCCCTGGAGACATCAATATCACAGAGAATAAAATTATTAAAGACAGAAATTTACACGGTAAGTTGCCTATTCCTTCAGAGGCAGTATAAAGTTTTAAGAATAACATAGAACTGGGATTACCAAAGTTTGCTTCCTTGGAGCCTTGATCTAGAAGACATTAGCAAGAATGCCTTGAAAATGTGATACTCACATAAGACTGGGAAATGTTGAACTTAAATCCCTCTTCTGTGGATTCAGGTGGTGTTGAAGGGTCTGAGGTGTATGCAGAAAGGAAACTCCTTTGAATATATTGGAACTCCAGAATAAAAGTTTCAAATTTATTCAAGCACAAGGGAATATTTCCATGGAAAACCTACTAACTTGTAGAGAGGTGTTTCGAGGGACATCAGCTGGGGCAACGCTGAGGTCGTTAAAATGGATTTGTACTGGAAATCAAGAAAACTAATTTCTAATCTTAGCTAGGTAGCTCCGGCGCTTAGGAATTCACACAATTACTGAAAGGCAGACACGTACATTTCGTTCCAATTAAAATAGACTCTTAAATGCATTTCATCCATGAATTAAAAAAAAAATACAGTACTGATATTTCTGTTTGAATACTTTCAGTTTCAATAACTGCAAACCCAATTCAAATACATGCCCTGAGGCTTGAGCCAGGACCCCAATGGTGTTACCAGGCCAGGCCACACTTTTTTTTTTTTTTCCTTGTCTCTTCTTCTCTACTTGGTCTTCTACTTTATCTTCACTCTGTAGACTTCCCCTCATGGTCTCAAAATGCTTTCTCCATCTACTTGGTTGCATGAGTCCTCTTTCATATTCTGCAGATATGGAGAGTATTTTTTTCCCAAAATATTCAGCAAATTCCGCGATTTACTCCAGTTAAGCTAAGTTTTATATGTTCCACGAACTAATCACATTGGCCAGATTTTGAAATGCTCCAATAGGGTTTATTCTAGGTCATGTGCTTCTACCCCTGAAAGCAGGAATGGGATTAGCTTCCCTCAAGCTACAAGGATCTCCCAGTGATAAGTGGGGATTTTGAAGAATGGAAAATATGACACGGACATGTATGCAGCAATAAAAATTATCCTCTTCATTAGAGAAGAATGCAAGAAGGATAAAAATTATACATTTATAAAATGATAAAAGCTTAAAAAGAGAAGGGTAGTAAATGAAAATAACCAAATGATCTCAGCTGAATCCTTAAAAATATACATGTCACATGAATAATAGACATTGCCATCTAAGCAGGTCTTTTTAAAATGTAATCCTCACTCTGTAAGTGAATCAAACCATTCCTTTATAAGAAACTAATCTGTGCTTTCTGAAAGACACCAAAATGCCTACAGAAATTGGACTGTTGCTGATTTTCATTGAAATTTTAATTAGTAACACAATTTCAAAGAGTGAATGACACAAAAACCAAATAAAATGACATGTTTTCCACAACTTTTTCACATCCTTAAGAAAAATAACTTAATTATATTTTCTTTGATTTTGCTCAATGAAATTTTAGTGCATTTACTCACACTTTGAACACCCATTTTTTAATGTTGTTAATATTATACTAGATGTGCAAACTTCTGAATTGAGAAATGTTAACTCTTATCAGTGATTGATTATATTTTAATAATTGGGAAATTTTTAGCTTACTTGAATTCACAGAGAACAACAAAATATTTATGTATCTATTGGTACTATGTAGAAAGTAACAAACATTTTTTAAGTCATACATTGTATAAAGAATTGCATAAAGAATGCTTACTTACATAATTTGTTATATTTGCATGGAGATCAAGAGTATCAGATTCAGCAAATTATGAACTGCTCTAATAATGTATATCTTTAAAACCCAGAAAAGAGAGTCTCCTACCCTTTGTCTTATGAATAAGACACAAGCCTGGAAATAATCCCAAGTCAGGGGGGTGGGTCTGGTTTAAACCATCTATCTTTTTCTTTTTCTTTTTTTTTTTTTTTTTGAAGCCCCTGGTCTCTGGTGCTTTGTTAAAGCCATCCCAAGAACCTCATACAGGCGCCTGCTCTGTGACATCCCTGAGTGAGGTGCTTGCTTGGGGGCATGGGGCAGTGGGTGAGACCCACCACTGCCCTCCCAATGCAGGAGGCACTCAGCACCCTGGTTCTTGAAGGATATCCACGTCCTGGAGCATCTCTTCCTCAACCCTGGGGAGTGAGCTTCTCCTAATGGAAGAAGGCGGATCACCTACAGATTATCTTAGCACTGCTTTTCCAGAGCACCCCTCATTCTAAACTCCAGAGAAAGTGCCACCGACCCAGTCCTGACATAATTTTTAACAAGTAGGCCACAATGACCCAGAAGGAAGAAGTCTGACAGGATCCCTCAGGAATGTCCTCAAGGAGAGGGAGGGCTCTGTGCCTGGCTCTACAGCTTCCTTGCTGCGGCCAGGTGTGCCCCTCAGCCTTGAGGTCTAACCATAAGGGGTTGAGGTGTGACCTCAAACCACCTCGCTTCTCCCCCTATGTTAGATTTCACAGATGTCGCAAAAAGAAGGCCTTCAGCTGGACCTGGACCAGGGGTCTGGGAAACTATGCAGGTCTGGCCACTGGAAAGCCCTCGACTTTCTTTCACCTGCTGCCACTTCTGTCCCGCCCCACTCTCCCCATCCTTAGGGGCTTGGGCTTTAAATAATAGCTAGTTCCTTCATGTCAAAGATAAACACTCCTTCTTTGACAAAAACAATCGATATAAATGTTGATCTTAAGTAAAGTGCTATGCACATTTGGCATTAAGCCCCCAGCTTCTTCCATCAGAACAGCTTTGTGCCCCTCTTATTTAGAAATTCTCAAGTAACCACTGCATCAAATCTTATACTCACACAATGCATTTTTTTAAATGTTTGGGATTTGCCTTTGTCAACCTGGATCCAAAGAATATGGAGAAATTCTTTGTTCTAAATGATCCAGTCCTATTTATTCTTTGATCCCTGTGTAACTCAACTGTGCTCATGCCAGGTTAAGACTCGCTCAAATGCTGATAAAGGCTTCTTCTGGACTGAAGCATCTTGATAATATCTGTCATAAAGAGCTATGCCCAAAGACCTTTATATTCTGTAAACTGCAATGGATATGGGCTTATTTTCAACTTACTGTATTTACAGTGATGGCAGGTGGGGGTGACACACACTGCATTTAAGCTTAAGAAACAACAATTCGCCGAACACACCCCTTGTGCTCAGCACCGTGCTAACTTTAAGTGTAATGGGGTTAGAGAAGAAGTGAAAATGTGATTTTTAAGGAGTGTGCACCACAGGGTGACAGTGCTACAAAATGAAAATATGGCAAACAATATAAACAGTACAAATGCTAAATTGTGCAGTTTAGGAGAGCTACAGGCATGCTAGGCTATAACATTCACAAGAAACTCTGTATGATAAAAAAAAAGACCTACTTTCTTTATATCATCGTGCACACCTGCAACATGATGATTTCCTCACTACTGTCTTTCCTTGCCCCCTCCATCTCTTATTTTTATTTTGCATTTCTACAGAATTTACCAAAGTGATAGACACATAGAAGACCTTCAATAAATGATTCTACCACGGGTATTGGATATGAGTATGAGATGTGCCTATTAGAGGGTTAGACATGTTCTTACCAACAAAACAGTTGTGTGTTTTCTCACCTCTTCAGTAGTCAGTGAACTGGAGTGACAACTGTGACGTCTCATTCTGCACTCCAACAATGTTTGTAAAGTATTCTACCAACCCTTCTCCAAACTTGAACGTGATATCAGTGAACATTATAAGCACCAACGATTAATTATAGAGGTGGAAGAAACATTATATGTTCAGAAAAAATCAGTTCCACTTAGGATAGAAATTCTATCTTAATAATGCTA
Source organism: Leptonychotes weddellii (assembly GCF_054177405.1). NCBI lineage: Eukaryota > Metazoa > Chordata > Mammalia > Carnivora > Phocidae > Leptonychotes > Leptonychotes weddellii. The sequence continues at coordinate 151,921,096 of NC_138370.1, read as the reverse complement.
CTTCTCTTCAGAGAAATATTTCTCTATTTGGAAGATTCTGGTCAACATTACATGCCAATCCTACTCTACTTTGGCATGACAAAAACAGAACAAAGATATTTATTTCAAAAAAAAAAATACGCACGTTTTCTTGTTACTACTGTGATGGAAATGTGTCTGGATTCTTCTTTGTGTACTAATTTTAACATATTTCAATGTTATCCAGATTGTGTGAGCCTTCATCATTGTGATAAGCCCATCTTATTTGCACGTATGAACGATGTCTTTTAAAAAACGACTAAAATAAAACAATGGAGAATGAACTAGACAATAACACAAGTAGTCATTTAAATTCCCAGAAGAGCTCTCAGTGATTTGTCCGTCATTCACTGTTCTTTGCAGTTTAAGTAAAATATTACAGTAAATATCTTCCTCACCCCCCAAAATCAATTTTCCTTTACAAACATATTTTATTGTAAAAAGAGCAATAGTTCTTGATATGTGAATAATAAAAATATCTGCTATCATCTCCACACTGCCTTGTGTTTTTCTTCTGCATATGGATAGGAGAATAGTTTGCATGAAAATAAGAGGGGGCTAAAATTATCATGTATCCTAATTTTGTAAGAGCACTATTTGGCTCTCAGATTTAACAGCAATAAACAGACAGTGTAGGTAAGACTATAGTGTCTATACCTCTTTAGCACAAGGTTATACTATTCTTGAACTTGGTTGCTTCATGTTGTCAAGATTTCAAAATCTTATGTAGTGTTTTAATTAATGCTTCAGATTCTACATTTATAAGCATTTGCTTCATAGAAAAAAAAAATGGCTTTTTTAGTTTCTCCTTCTAAGCCCAGTTGTCAAAATTGCATATATATCAAAGTTATTCAGTTTGGGAAGGAGATATCCAATGGAGAGCTGTACTTGCATTTTGTTCTTGCATCACCTTTTCTAGGAATTGGGTTGCATGCTTAACAGTATGAAACAAAAGGGACTATACAAATTGGAAACAAGAAGGTCACAGCTTGTACAATTCTCTTCCATACAGAGATTGACTTCTTCCTTTCGTTATTTGTGAAGTTTTTCCTGCATAATCTTCAGAGCTCCAACCAGCTGGAACTTTTCAACATTTGCTGATATCTTAGAAACAGCTTTGTGTAGAGATTTTCCCGTATACTACAAAAAAAAAAAAATTATAGCATTAGAAAAAACACTTGTTCCAAATTTGACAGAGGTATTCTATTGGGTGGTTAAAAGTTTAGACAAAAGTTAGTCATCAGTGACCCCGTTTCTTGTAGATTCTGATTTTATTATATCTACCTTTCACCAGAAAGCTTTGAAAGTTTTTACCCCAACTATTAAAACAGAAATCTAGAAACTTCCTAGGACTAACAGAAATAACACTAATATTCATATAAGCACATGCAGTTTACAAGTAATTTTATACTCTATATTTTATGTGGAAACAAAATTACCACCAAAGTGTGGTGGTATAGATCTTGTTACTATCCCTGTTTTATATGCAAGAACACTGAAACTCAGAGAAAAACCAGACCAATCCACAACACTACTAAATTGGAGATCTGGGAAACAATCTGTTTTTTTTATTCCACGTTTTCAATTCTTCACTCCAACAAAGACCTTTTCAGAAACTAATTTACCATGTAAGATGCTTGTTTTTCACATGTTAAATCTCAATTTAATATTGAACTCAATTGTTCATCACTTTATGTTGGTGTCTATGAATATGTGCTAGATTATGTCCACAGCCTATAAAACATATGCACAGAGAATAATTAATTAATGAAGGAAACTTTTTAAATGTAAGTATAAATACAATTTTAAGAGTAGGAGTCTTGGTTACAGACCACGAGGGTCTTTAATCATCAAGATATTGAATGTCATACTAATAACTTTTATATGAAAATATCCTTAGCCATAACCCAATAACAATCAGGCAGGCTTTCTCTGATTTCTTCAGTCTTTAACGATGTATTTCTGCTCTGAATTTGAGGTTAAGGAGTAATTCAACAGCTAATTACATGTAGTCTTTGATTTCTCACTTGTGTTTCAGAAGTATCTCATCTCCCTGACTAGATTTTAAGTCCCTTGGAAGAAAATATCCCCACAAACTCTTCTTTTGAATACTAGAGATTATTTAGCATCAGACCTTGTACATATTAGGGGATCAGTACAAATATTTATGCTTTATCAGATCATAGTAAAAAAGTTTCTTTAGTGATCTTTTGTAAATTATCATAAACAGATGATAAAATATGAGTTTTAAAAATCATGCTCCTTGATTACTACTATTTTGTCATTCAATCTGCAGCTTACTAGATGCTGAAAACATACATGATCCATCTGTGATAAAACATGCAAGAAGTCTTATCAACATGGGACTATAACTTAATATAAATTAGTTTCTCCTACTTACATGAGAAATCAGGCTCATAATGAGAATGCATATCTGGTAGACCTGGAAAGAAAATTCTTAGATACGTTGTAGAGCAAATAGGGACTCTGGTTACATTTGGAAGTTTGGAAGTGGCTTATGTTCAAAGAGAACAATGCCAGGAAAAGTGAGTCTGATTTTCCTTCACTCATGACTGCTAAACTGAATCAATTAGGATGCATTCTGTGGCAAGTTATAGAACACAAAACTCAAACTGCTTTAAGAAAGACATTGGCTTATCCACCTTGTGGAAAAGTCCAGAAGTAGAGTTAATTTCAAGTATGGTTTGATTAGGGCTCTTACTCCTTTGCCCTGCAATTCTCTCTGCTCTTTCTTATTCTAAATACAGAATTCATTCTCAAGCAGTCTTCTGTCACTACAGCAAAATTATTGTGACTTTTAGGCATGACATATGCGCCACCACAATGTTTTCCCCATCAAAGATGATGCAGTTAAACTGCTTATATTATCGTTCAGCTGATACCTGGGCATGAGGAAACATCAGGGGAGTGCCTTATTGGTGATGGAATCATCCATGATTAATTATCCATGATTAATTTTTACAAATTAGAAATCAAATCTAAACTGGTACTCAGTTCAAGCCCAACGATAACTCATAAGAGCAAATGCTGGGGAGAAAAATCACAATGACCTCTACAAGAAACAAAACTGATTGTTTCCTTACATAGGTCCTACTTTTAGTTTTATGTAGGTTATTATTAACCTCAACCCATAATGATATTTTGAAGGCCCTCAAAATAACTCAGAAGTACGATTGCACTGGACCTCAGGCTTCACAATAGTCATGCTAATAATATGTGGGCATGACCTCCCCAATAACTGTGACCTCATCAATACATTTTTAGAATTCGATTACATGTAAATATACCTGGAAAAAATCCTTAAGTGAGTATTTATTTTTGAATTAATTAATAAATCTTTATATTAAAATCATGCATCAAGAAATGTTATGTCCTAGGGCACCTGGGTGGCTCAGTCGTTAAGCGTCTGCCTTCGGTTCAGGTCATGATCCCAGGGTCCTGGGATGGAGCCCCGCATCGGGCTCCCTGCTCAGCGGGAAACTTGCTTCTCCCTCTCCCACTCCCCCTGCTTGTGTTCCTGCTGGCTCTATCTCTCTCTCTGTCAAAGAAAGAAAGAAAGAAAGAAAGGAAGGAAGGAAGGAAGGAAGGAAGGAAGGAAGGAAGAAAGAAAGAAAGAAAGAAAGAAAGAAAGAAAGAAAGAAAGAAAGAAAGAAAAAGAAAGAAAGAAAGAAAGAAAGAAAGAAAGAAAGAAAGAAAGAAAGAAAGAAAGAAAGAAAAAGAAAGAAAGAAATGTTATGTCCATTTTACACTTGAAGAATCTATGGTTTAGTGTGACTGAATAACTTGCTAAAATTCGTACAAATAAATGTGGGAACAAAAGAGCACAAACACAGATATTATAAACCTAGGTCTCTTGTTAATCTATTATTATACTGGACATAAGAGCATGCATAAAAAAGCAGGATCTAAAATACACACTCTAAAATATTTAAGGTTATGAAGATAGAGTAAGAATATAAAGATAATAAATACAAAATGAATCACTTGTACAGCACTGTTCTTAGATTATATATTAAACTTCATTATGTAGTTTTCCACTTAGCAGCAAGGAAATAAAGAAAGATAAATATCAGCCCTTCAATTTAACAAAAGACTGAAAGGTAAGGAAGGGAAAAAAGGCGAAAGAAGATATGTATCGCTATTTGTGATCAGGCTTATTCGTGGTGGGGATCTCTTTAGTTGCTCTCTCTGGCTACAGATGTATGTACAAAAAGAAATGGGTTTAAATCAAAGCAAGAAAATATCCTTTTGACAAACTTCTTTCCTGTTTAGAAAACAGAAATGTCTCCGTTCCTGGGAGACGTCCCAGGTTCTCTATGCCTCCTGCAGCACAGATTCCTACTTCCACACTCTGTTCTACCTGACTCTCATTGTCTTCTTCAATTTCTCCCTCTCCAATGAATTAGTCCCAGAAGCAAACACGCATTTCTTTTTCTTTTTCTTTTTTTTTGCTTCCTCTAAGTAGTTTATTGCCAAGTAGTTGCTTTTAAATACATTCAATACAATCAGATATGTGATGGGGAGATGAACCCATGAGAGATGATGGACTCTGAGAAACAAACTGAGAGTTCTAGAGGGGAGGAGGGTGGGGGGATGGGTTAGCCTGGTGATGGGTTTTAAAGAGGGCACGTATTGAATGGAGCACTGGGTGTTATATGCAAACAATGAATCATGGAACACTACATCAAAAACTAATGATGCAATGTATGGTGATTAACATAACAATAAAAATAAAAAAAACACACTAAAAAAAGCATATGTATCTGATTGTATTGATGTATTTAAAAGCATCTACTTGGCAATACTGTGCCCTGACCATCCCCCTCCATCTACTGACTCCTTTCTTTTCTCTTTCCAATGCTTGTATGTACTCACTGTTCTTTCATTTTATTGCACCTGTTTGAACCCTTGCATATAAAACCATTGTCCCCGGGGTTCCACTGACACTACAAAAACCAAGGTCAGGAATTGCTCTAAGCTGATAATTCCAACGGTCAGTTTTCAGTTACCTTACTTAACCTATCAGCAGCATTTGACGAATTTCATTCTTTTCCCTTGAGATGCATCCTTGGCTCCTTAGACATCATTCTCTTTTGAGTTTTCTTCTTTATCATGCTCTTCCCTTCTCAATTTCCTTTTTTGGTATTTCCCAATTGCCCCAACCACTGTATGTTGATGTGAACCCCCTCCACAATACTTCCATTTTTTTCTATACTTATTCTCTATGTGATCTTATCTAGCCACTTGACTTTAAATGTTATCTATATGCTAATGATTTCCACATTTTTATGTAGAGCCAGAACTTTATCCCTGAACCTCAAGCTCATAAATTCAGCTACCAACATCAATCCTTAGTTGTCCAAAGTTCTGATCTTCTCACCTACCCCAAACCTGTTCTTCCAAGTCTATCCCTATGTCAATAAATGGGAACTTCATACTTTGACAGTCCCATCCATCAGCAAACCCTGTTAGTTCCATAGTCTAAATGGAGCCACTAACTGCTTTGAATGTTCATCCAAATATATATGTAACTTGATCTTTTATCTCCATTAAAGTCTGTGCTTAAATGTCACATTTGAATGAAGCTTTCCTTGACATACAGCAATTATTACATCTGAAAAATGGAAGTTTTTCTTGTTTTTCTGTTTAGTATTGACCTCTCTTGACTAGAATGTAAACTCAATGAGGAAATATTTTTTTTCCCTATTTTCCTCCTTCTCTATCCTAATGCCAGAATAATGCATGCAGTAGCTTGTCAATAAATATTTTTGAATAAATATATAAGTATTTCTCCTCAATGCCATTTGATACTTAATCAAATACTTCTTTAGAAGCTTTTTAAATTTTTTTTGGAGCTTTGTTGTGAGAAATTTCTTGTAAATTGCTGAGTCTGTAACTCCACAGCTCAGAATACAAAGCAATGAACAGAGTAGATGTTTTATTCACGTTTGAAGAAGGTAAGAGAGAAGTGGAATTGAGGAGGAAAGGAAGGATAGGAAGAAATTATTCTGAAATGGGAAACAGGCCACTGCTTGTTGCTTAAAGCCACTACAATATTAGTTATTTGTTGTCACCGAATAACCTAAATTATCCTGACTGATACATCACTTTAAAATCTTCATAGCCTTTTTACCTAAATGGTCAGTGTGGTCATGATTAGCACCCTGAGGGTAATGTGTCTATATTATTTATTGTCTAAACCAGGACACTCTGAAGTCCTAAAACAGAATACTAAAATAATTACAATTATACACTTTTTGAAATATTTATTTTTCTGTTGAATGTGTGTTATCTCGGAAGGCTTATGTAATACTTCTGCTTAAAAGTTATTTCCAGAAATACTTATTTTCATTAAAAAAATCTTTAAATTAAAAAGAAAATAAAGAAATAGCCATTTCCAGAAATTAAATTGTTAGCAAATATAAAAATAAAAATGTAAAAGAAACTATATATTAAGATCTAATTATAAGTTAAAATTGAAAAAGAACAGAAAAAAATATCCTTGGTACATAATCATACACTTTAACTAGTTTCTTAGCTTTATCTCTTTAATATTGTGTTTATTGTATTTAATATTGTATTTTTCAAAAAAATGCATTTTTTCAATATGGTCTTACTATTCTTTTTTGTTCTCATTGAATTACCTGAAATCTACTTCAGAATTAAAACTTACGTGTAAATCGTCATCACTTTCAGTTGGTTTTTGTGTCAGTTCAGGTCCTTCTAGAAGATGCCAAGATGGATTTATACCTGAAAAATTATGGAGGATAAAGGAGAGAAAGACCAAGTGTTGGCAGGAAAAATCTCAAGACTGTGATGCAGGTCAGATATCTGTGAAAGGAAAGATTGAAAAAATGAAGATACTATAGAAAAGCACAGGTCTGGGAAAATCTAGCGAGGCTGCTCATTGTGTGTACAAAAGGACCCAGCTCTGGTGCTCCATCACGCTCAGTTACTGGCTGGTGTCTTAGTCTGCTCAGACTGCTATGATACAATACCACATCCTGGCTAGCTTAAACAATAGAAATTTATTTCTCACAGTTCTGGAGGCTGGGAAGTCCAAGATCAATATGCTGGCAAATTTGACTCCTGGTGAGAGCTCTCTTGTTGGCTTGCAGATGGCCACCATTTTGCTGTATTCTCAAAATGGCAGAAGGAGAGGGAGAAAGCAAGCTCTCTGGTGTCTCTTCTAAAGACACTACTTCTGTTAGATCAGGGCCCCATCCTTATGACCTCATTTAACCTTAGTTACCTCCTTACAGGTCCTATTTTGAAATACAGTCACATTGGGGATTAGTGCATAAACATATAAATTTGGAAGATACAATTCAATTCACTGCAGCTGGATTGATCTCAGAAGAAATATGCCTCAGCGTGAATGCCACAGCAGATCCCTAGGTGGCAACTGGAGGCTGTGAGACAACTACTCTCCTTACAGCAGTTTCTCTGAAAGGAAAATATGAGTAGCCACACTCTTTTTTTTTTTTTTTAATCTTTCCATAGAAAGCTACTATGCTCAAAGTAAAATATTCTAAATTCAATTTTTATATTAAAATTCATAAATATTGTATCCCTAAAATATCCACAGTTAATATTATTTGTCTCCATTAAAAGTACATTTCTTTGACAAGTATATTATAGAAGATAAACTTATCAAATAAAATTATTTTTAGCAAAATTAGATCTGCAAAATAATAGGCATTTTCAATTTTATTCCATAATGGTGCAGAAAGAAATGTATAAAATTAAAAATAAGAGTTCCAACAAAGATACTTTCCGTGGGTCAAGATATCCAAAATACATTTATAGAATTACAAAACATAAATCCATACATAATTTCAGTTACCAATTAATTTTTAGTTTCTGCCTTGATATTTTTAGAATAAAGTTCAATGTCCTTTTGTTTGCAGGTTTTGTTTTAACAGTTGCACAGTGCCTGATTCATGGAATAATTAAAGATCTCCAACTGATTTTGACCAAAATGCAAACCAAATTTTAAAGATGTCTTAAAATGTCCAATATCACTGCAGGACACTGAGGGTCTAAGTTCTTCTAGGTTCTGCTTAGAAGTTCCTCTAAGGGTCAAACATTTTAAAATCTAATTGGTGATAAGCAGCAAAGAAAGCACATGTTTTCATGAAGATACATTATTTTGTATTCAACACCATCCTTGTTTCAAAAAAATGTGTAGTTACTCTGTGTGTGTATAGTATTCTAATATTTGTCAGTTTTGACAACTATAGCTTCTATTTTGATTGGTAGTATATCACAGCTTGGTTAGAGACAATTAGGAATTGTGTGTACAGCTCAACTAATTCAAAGTACATTTCTGCTCCACAGAATTCTTAATTCATTAAGGACATCAATTTTTGCCATGATAACTTCTTCAAGCAAAAAAAAAAAGAAAAGGATTCTTAATATCACTGTGAAATCAAAAAAATTTTAACAGAATTTACAATAGTATTTGCAATAGTAACAGATACTTCACCTTCAAAAGAATGAAATTCAAATATCTTTTCATTGAATTGGTTAGAAAATTAAATCATTGTGCTTAGTTAACTGATATTTTGTTTGCAGCATGCAATGACACTGATATAAAAATGATACTATTTAGTTTTTTAAGAAACAACAAAATTCTTCTAATAATGTAGCAAATATATTAATACATATCAACCCAACTTGTTGTAAATGTATAAGAAACTTGGAAATTACCAAATTTAATTTAGAAGAACAGTTTCTGATCAAAATAAAAAATCATGTTTTCCATACCAACCTAAAAACACTTTATGGGGTTAAATCTTCCCTGGGCATTGTCTTCTTTAAATTTCGAACTCAGCACTGTTGCTTCCTCATTATATTTGTTTCTTCTGAACTGCATGTGGTCAGCAACATCACCATGATCTCCATGGTAGATGGTAAATGTCAAAATATTTTATGCAAGTTGCATGTTGAATATTCATGTTTTTGTGCAAGTTGCACATTGTCATATTCACTGTCTTAATATTCCATCAAAAATGTATTTTCATTTGCATTTAATTCATTACTGTTGAAAGGGTTATTGCAAAATTTGAAAAGAAATTGTTACCAAATATAAGATAAATCGCTGTTGATTTACACCACACAATATGTGACAAAAATCACTCTTGCAAGAGAGTTCAGGCTATTCTCTATGGCAAAACAGCTTGGTCCCTATTTCCTGAATGTATTTCATGAGTACTGAACCTATGATTTTCCATGTTTACCCCGGGGCCCATTAATTGGCAGCCTTCCTGCATCTCTCAAGCCGAACATGGACCAGAGCACAACTGGCTGGCATGGTGGCAGAAAGGCGGGAACATCAGCTCAAATACTTCACCCACTACCACCCCAGACCAGGAGTTAGTTGACTAGCTGCTTGTGTCTGAATTCATTTCATCAGGGAGTATTTTACATGCTGGGAAAAGGTCAGGAGAAGAGAGGGAGGTATCTCAGTTTTGTTTTCTTTTGTTTTGCACATTTAACTAGGTGTTGAAACGAGTTCTCTCTTCACAACACATGCATTTCACGCAAGTGCTGGAAGACACCACAGCAGAAGCTGGAAGTACCAACTGGACGCTGATCAAATTTATCCTGTTTTACTTTAAAGCAAATAGTAATAATCCGTCTTTAAAATAGGAAAGAGTTAGAATAAAGGCCAGGTATCAGGCCTAAACCAAAACATGGCCCTTTTTTTTTTACCTTAAATTAACTGTGGTAGTAACTGATTTAGGCTGCCCTTTATTTTTACCTTTCTTTTATTCTTCTTCTCATAACAGATCTAGCCTATCTCTTGTATCACACATATGAGCATGGGACCCAGGTCCAGCCAATCATAACAGCCAGGGATGATGGTGTGATCCAGGTTGAGTCAACCAGTCAAGTGTGGAACTTCCAGCTGTAGTTGTTGCCAAAGACTGTCTCTCTCCCCACTGTCATGAGGCTGAAGGGGATATGATTCTGGAGCCACTGGTGAGGTCTTCCTTACCATGTGAAAGGAGCAAAGCTATGTGGTGAAGAGAGAGACAGAGAAAGGGATTGAGAGAATTGACAATATCGAGTCCTGGGTCCACTCTTGACTGACCCTAGCTCTACCACAATTCCCAGGAAAGAGAAAGATTCATGTCACAACTAGCTTACTTTTTTTTTTTACTTAAAAGTGACACTTAAATACAAATTGGTATCTATCATTCCCATTTTTCAAGTAAAGATACTAAATAATGGAAATGTTAAGTGACACATCCCCATTTGGTTAAGGGGGAAAAAAAGATTCTAGCATACATTTCTTCATAACCTGAATTTATATAAAGGGAATATTTCTTTCTATTTTATGTGATTTGTAAAACCAAGTGCATCTAACGAAAAGAAATGGGTCGGGGCGCCTGGGTGGCTCAGTTGGTTAAGCGACTGCCTTCAGCTCAGGTCATGATCCCAGGGTCCTGGGATCGAGTCCCGCATCGGGCTCCATGCTCTGTGGGGAGCCCGCTTCTCCCTCTCCCACTCCCCCTGCTTGTGTTCCCTCTCTTGCTTTGTCTCTCTCTGTCAAATAAATAAATAAAATCTTTAAAAAAAAAAAAAAAAGAAAGAAAAGAAAAGAAATGGGTCAGTTCTTATAATAAAAAATGAATTCAGCAAAATTGTAAAATTACTTTAAAATTACTTTAAAATAAGATAATAACTTTATGATAAAACACTAATATTTGAAATCTTCACAATCCTTGAATGTCTTTCAAAACCTTCTCAAAATAAATGTGCTTCAAATATATTACCTATTACATTATACCTCTCCCTGACTGGCACATTGTAGTTATTAGAGAAGTAACAATGTCTAAATCTTTAATAAAATAACTTGGTTATGACTAGTCATATTATTTTGAAATTCTAGCCTAGCCTAGGTCTTTAGTTGCTCTTTCCTCATCTCCCAAATTCAGTGCTATAGCAGAGTTGTGAATTCCTGGCAGTTAGGAATTATGACAGGATAAGTAAAACTCTCTCCTTAGCAATTGTTCAACTGATCCTATTAACTAGATTACATTATATTATAATTAATGTCAAGGGAATTCTTGGAAGAGAAAACATCACTGAAGTCATGTGGAGGAAAACTGTTCATATATGAATAGGATCTGTTCCTTTACTGTGGCAATGGTGGGAATCTTTGGGGGTTCATTATATGACTAAAACTTTGGAAACTTTAAATAATACATTTTTAAACCAGTGTTCCTTCATTTTCCATCCTCCCAGTTTACTCTAGTCACTGAGTTACTGAACAGCACCAGCAATGAGAAAGCTTTCCAAAATTGAGGCATGGTAAAGAATGTATCCCTGGCTCATCATATGTAAATCCTGGGCTGCCTGATTGTTTCATCTCACATACCAGTTCAGCTCACTCCCTGCTGATGGCCCTGGTGTGCCGTCATGACAAGAATCATGAAGCCATATCTAATCTCAAAAGGAAGGGTGCCATAAGTGAATGGAAATTCTACCCTGGAAAGAGGAGGAAGGGAAGAGTAGGATGACTGCCAAATACTCCACCTAAGGGACTCACTTCTGTGATGTTCCCACGTGTTTAATTCTGATCTAATGTGTTTCAGCATTCTTGGATAAGGGGAGACAATCATAAAATCAAGGCTTAAATTATATGTTGATGCCTCAGTATCGAAAGCCTAATACCTGCTGGAAATGTAAACCTGGCAAATGTTGCTTTGGTGCCAGACATCATTCCACTGGGTCTTTTCCTAATATGAGACGTAGGAATGGACTTTAGACCTGCTGAAGCCTGGATTGGTTAAGGGATACTTTTAAGACTTTTTTTTTTTTTTTTAGATACTTCAAAGCCCAGCAAGGTTAAATCACTTCACTTAATTCATATAATTTTATGTCATTGGTAAATGGCAAACAGATTTGAACCCAATTCCATCAGGCTCTAAATCTTCTTGATTCTTTTCACTATACTGGGTTAACTATCCAATGACATAAGAGCCCTAAAACCATATAATTTTAGAGGAAGGTAGATAATATAAATATGCAATGTTGGCCTTGTATTAGATAGCGGCAGGACTATAAGAAATATTGAATTTTCCTTCTCACTCAACAACAAGAAAACGAATAGCACTAGTGTTCTGCTAAATAGCAAATGGCATTTGGTCTCCATGTTAGGATGCAATAGGAAATGGTGGGTACTGAGGTGAACTCCAGGGAAGGTAACCTCAATCCAGCCAGTAGTCAGGATGTTAGAAAAAGATTCACCGGCATTAAATTTTCTTTTTTTTTTTCAAGAAAAGTTAATTATTCACATATGAAGTAAAATCTCCCAGTTCTAATTAAGAATACAATATAAATACTGTGTGGGCCAACACTGTATGAATCAAACAAAATACATCTGTGGACCATCTGGGGCCCTCCAGCTGCCAGTTTGCAACCTCTGATAGGAAAACACACTCAGTATAGCACTTAGATTTGTTAAGGGCCAAGATAGCACAGGAAACCAAGAGAGGCAAGGATGGGATAAACCAGTAAAAAATGTTTCCAAATGAGTTTATTTCTCTTCTGCCCCTTCCAGTTATTCAACAGACAGGATATAACGCACTGAGGTTAACATCTTTTAAAAGGGAGTCCTGGAGTCCTGTTAAATAGATTCTGTTTAATAAATTAGGAATATTTGTAATCCATTTATACATATTTTTAAAATGTGTACCCCATTCTAGAAAGTAAAGCTAAAGACATGGTGTTACAGTAGGATTATTCAATGTTGTTAAATTTTTAGCAGTTTTATTTTAAATATAACAAAATTGTAGAAATGTTCTATATAATTCAATAATTCCAAGGGGACTTCTAAAGACATGAGTGTCCTTCTTAGACTGATTGTACTAGATAGATTTATGTATATAGATGTAAAATAACTAAATGCAAACACACACACACCTGTGCACTAAGATACACACATACACACTGTGAAGTTTCCCTCCAGGGAATTCTAAGAATTTATGTCTTGTCATATTCACCTGGAACTACAAATGTGCTACTTTTGACATTATTATATTCTGTTGATGCATGACTATTACCACTACTAGCTTGAGTCTCCATAATAATAATAATAATTCAATCCAAGTCTGGCTGATTCTAATAGATATTCAACTACATCATGTTACCTTATTCACTTTTGCACCTCTTATAAATCTATACCTGACACATGATAGATATTCAATAAATATCAAAAGACTGAATAAATACATAGTTACACAAATGTATGCCTCAGACGAGCAAATGGAAGGATCATATCAGTGTGAGAGGCACTACAGTATAGTGGGGTGAGTGTAGACTTGAATATAGAGTTCTAAAATTAAAAAGAAAATTTAATAAAATAAAATAAAATTTTAAACTTATGAGTACCAGTGTGCTTACCTATGAACTAAAAGAACTCAGATAATTTACCTATCTTTTATAAATATCCTCATAAGCCTGTGGTGAGGAGACCATGGAAATGTCACATTTCAGGATGCTCTTTCCCTTTGTCTCTTCTTCTGTGTTGATTTTTTTCTTCTAGATAATGTTATCTATTATTGAACAATGCCTATAATTTTATTTATGAGCTGACAGTGTGAATTATAGCTAAGCCTGTTAAGGTGCTCATCTCTGTTGGATATGAACTAGAAAACTTGTGGCATTAACTGGGCTAAAATGGAATGTGCAAAATTTAATCACCAAACTCCTCCAGTCCCACAATTTGCCCCTTAAAATGTTCTTCTTTTAATCAAATTTCTAATGTAAGTTTGCAGGCTTTCGATTCAGAATTTCAAGTAGCACCTATAGAATTCAGATCTGTATATGCAGTACTAAGCCCAGAGACTAGAAAAGGCTAAGAGATATTAACGTCTCTAGAAGGGAATGGTTCATATATATCCATCATGGAACTAGGTAGGGAACAAAAATGAGATTTCTAAACTTTGAAAGTTTATTTAGTTCCAGGTCTCTGATTTCTGAAGACTTGGGACCTCTGGGATGAGAAAGGATCATCCTGCAAGCATTATAGATCAATGGGCTTGTATTCCATGGAGATGGAACATGACCTGGTTCACTGTGGTGCATGATAAATGTGTTGGATGGAAAGAGAGAAGGGAAGGAGGAGGAAGTCAAGGAAGGAGAAAGGGAGTAATTGCAGGAGGAAGGAGGGTGGAAAAGAGGATAGAAAGAAAATGTACTTCTATGAATTGGCTGGATCAATCACTACAAACATACCTTTTGTAAATATTGTGTTATAATGTCTGAGAAGAAATTTTATTTAATATGTAAGATAGTATGCTATCTTATAAAGGGTTTAATATTAAGGTACAAATGTAGATAGTATCATGGCATAACAAAAAGAGAACCACAAAAATGATTTTTCCCCTATTGTTCGTACTCCGCTTTTTAAGTACAAACTGTTGTAGGCTCTGTGTTGTCACCAGTCTTTGAATTCATATGCTACCAATAATATTCATTGTAATTCTGGGCTACAGATAATAGGTAAATGTGTGTCCCAGAGTTTCAATTTTTTGAGAAAACATTTACTTTCTGGTTGAAAAGGCTCTTAGGTTTAGGAAGAAACGAAGCAAACCCATATCTTGGCTCCGAATTATTTGGAGAAAAAAAAAAAATGTGCTTACAATCTCAAAATGGCAGAACTCCACAACAGTGTGACAATAGGGCAAGGAGTACATTCCTTTTTCTGTGAAGACAGCAAATATGTAAGCTTCACTGGTTTCTAGTTTCCTTTTATGAAAATAATATCTCAGTGCTGCTTCAGGGTTACATTATTTAAAAGACATACTGTATGTGCAAACTGAGAGCCTGTGAGGCTTTTTAAAATATGTGTCTAAAACAGAGCTGTTTAGTTTGACGGAGCTTCAAATGCCAAGAGATTGTGTTGAATGCAAAATCAAGTTCGAAAGTGAAGAGCAGAAAGGTAATTGGACGGACTTGAAACCTGACAAAGTTCAGCACTACCTTGTCTCAAGATGGCAATCAACTCATCTCAGACTCCTCTCAAGATTTTTTAAGTGATGTCTTGGGACTTTCCCTAAAGAGCTGTTTGGTGCAATGTTTAAATCTGAATGGTAGATCCTTGTGTACTCTTTTTGATCACATGTACTATGTTAACATGTAATGTATTACATCAATGAAATAATTTAATACTCAAATTCTAGGAGCTGTTATGTTAACATGTTAAAATGTTGACTTCTGTTAAATACATTGATATGCACATTCTGATAATACTCATCGATATGCTTATTGGTGAAAGCTGAATAGAAAATGTGAATACAGCAAACATACTCCAGTCACATTCTGGATAGCATTCAGAAAAAGAAACCTTTCCACTATCTTCTCTTCTTTAATTCCAGAGCCTACCACTGAACTGAGAAAAAGTTGAACTTCAATTTATATTTAGTTTATAGATAATGAATGAACAAAAGTAAAAAATCATAATTAAAGTATATCATGAACATAAAAAATCAGAAATGGATTTCTAATTAAGATTTACAGACATAGAAGTAGTATGTCAAAAATGCATTAAATCTGACTCTGGAGATGTGGGGCAAAGGATTGTTCGGCAGCCACATCTCCACATCCAATCTCTGCTTTCCCAGCCTGACTTCTAAACACAGAAATACCTGACCAAGAAGTATAAAGATGGTAATGTGACTTTATATTTAAGCCTTAAATTTGCTCTGTTAGCTAAAATTAAGGTGATAAAATTTCCATGTGAAAAAGAGGCCTAGCCATGTTGCTCTATCTAGAGGTACCTAGACTGTGAGTCATTCTCAAATTTTCCTTTTCTCCCACCAGATGCACACTCTCTAGCTGGGCGATGGGGATAGGATTCCCTAGCTCATTTACTATATAGTCCTAGGTTTCTGCTCTCTAATGCCTGCTACCCTCTGAGTCAGCAGTCATTCATCCCCTAAGACATATGGATCAATGAACCCACATCCCATTAAACTGAAACATGATCTGGTGTATAATAAATGTGTTGGAAGGAAAGAAAGAAGGAAGGGAAGGAAGAAGGAGAGAGGGAAGGAAGGAAATATACTTATGTGAATTGGCTGGTGCAGTTACTACAAAGCACACTTTTTGTAATACTGTGTTATAATATATCTGGTAAGGAATTTAATTTTATATATAAGCAATTTGCTATATTATAAGAATTTAACATTAGAACTAAGATAGATGATAGATAGATAGATGATAGATAGATAGATAGATAGATAGATAGATAGATAGATAGATGATAGATACACACATTCCCAGCTCTTCTGTTTACTACCTATGAGATCTTGGACAACTTAATGTCTCTGAATGTCAGCATCCTCACAAAGTTGATAAATGTAAGCATATACATCTTAAATCTTTGTTGAAGGAATTAAGGGCATTCACCTATGTGAAAGAGATTGGCTGGCACATCATGGACACTCATCTCCCCAAATCTCCTTAATACTGAGAATCCAACACTTTATTTTATTTGACATCCATAAATTTTCCATTTATGACTTTATATAGAGACCAATTTGAATCTCAAGTCTCTGAAGCCCAATTATGAGGGGATGAAAGAAGAGGATATTGGCTTGAAATGTAATCAAAGCTCTTAAATTACATTATAAATGGTAAAACAGTAGCAAAACCCACTCTGACTATAGGCATCTAATCATCCTTAAAGATAACAAGATTTACCTGAAAAGTTTATCTGGCTCAATAAGGCAATTTTTCTCTGACTAAATGTAAGGAATTACATCCATTAGTAAGTAATATGTGAAAAGAAAAGCAATTTAGGTTGAAATGTCTGACTGCTGGAGTTATGCTAATCTTTCAATCCTCCAACTTGATCTGCTTTACAATGTATCCCTCTTTGTTGCTTATTTCCCACTGAATGAGAGGGAGGCAGGTTCTTCACCATGTTTTTTGGGGGGGGAGGGTAGGGGGTGGTTAATGCCAAAGATCAAATATCCTAACTCCTAATGCAAGCTGCAATTCCTACCAGCTTCTCTTCAGTTTCCCATTTAGTTGGCTTCTATAGAAGGTTATAATTTCTTATGTGGTTGGGTATGAGTGGCATTGAGGAATATTCTCTTCATATTCATCATATAAAAAGTTTTTTAAGGAAGCATACTAAAATTATATTTAGGATGTATAAGAGTATTTTTTTTTTAACTAAATCTGTTTCAGAGTAACTCCACTGTCTATTATTTAAAGAAAATGAGTAGAAACACAGCCACAAGTGAACTTCAGACTTGAATATTGGGAACTGGAGTTGACAGCGTAAAACATCAGTCCTAGGACAGACCAACATTCAATAAATTACTGATACTGATGTGCACATGGGATTTCCAGTTTCACAATTTGAACAAACAAACAAAACACTTGAAAGTCAAGATGTCCCATCATCCTTAGCTGTCACTTTCTCTTGCTGTGGTCAAATAAAGTATTGTAGTTTGAAATGCTCATTCTCAAGCCTGAGGTCTTGGGTTTTCATTCTGGCTTCACCATTCTGGCTTGACCAAGTGAGGAAACTTTGGTCAAGTGACTTGATCCAAAACTTTAGTTATTCATCTAAAAAATTGTTGCTAATAATTGTAACTTATGAAACTTTTATAAGTATTAAATCCAATAAAACGTGAAGTTTTTGAGCAGTGCCTTAAATGTTCAATAAATGTTTACATTATAAATGGGCAGATAAATAATAGTCAGAATATTTCTTGGTGAATAAGGTTAAAGTTGTGTGAGATAACCATTTCTAAGATGCTGGTGTATCTACTATGCCAACTGGAGAGTTTATGTGGAAAGTTTATATCCCTAGTCCAGGGTATCATCAACCATAGCAAGTGTTTGGCAAGTTTTTTTCTAAATCCTTTTTCTGTTCCATAGCAGAACTAGCCCATACTGGTTTCTTTAGACAGGGTGCTATGGATCAAACCATGTTCTCCTGAAATTCATTATGTTGAAGACCTAACCCCATTTTATTTATTTTTATTTATTTATTTAGAGAATGCACGCTAGCAGGGGAGGTAGAGAGGGAGAGGGAGAGAGAGAATCTCAAGCAGACTCCTCACTGAGTGCAGAGGTGGATCCCACAACCCCAAGACCATGACGTGAGCTGAAACTTGGATGCTCAACTGACTGAGTCACCCAGGCACCCCTAAAATTATTCTGCTTTTAAAAAGAAATGTCGTATCTCTGTTCAGATTCATTGTTAAAAGATTTTAGAAAGTATATGTATCATCCAGGGTCCCAATTAGAAACAGTTAACAGTCTCAGCTGAGAATTTTTAATGAAGAAACTATCTTTTTAGGTATGGGTGAGGCTAAAGGAACCCACAGGATGTTGGGACCCATAGGAGGAAGAAATAGCAAGAGGCTGATATCATCCCCCTCTGCCTGAAAGAGAAAAAGAAAAAAAAAAATAGTCAGTAAGTCTTATTGAGAGCTGTAGCTATAAAATAAAGTCTACCGGACGGAAACCACCATCTTAGGGAGCACAGCATGGTTAGAACTATGCTGAGCAATAACACAGTGATAGGAAAAATACTCTGATCTATAGGAGTCTCCCATTAGCTGATGCCAGCCAGAAACCAGAGGGCAAAGAGGTTCACGTGATGTAGTCCACAAGGGTCAGCCTTCCAGGGCACACAGCAAGACAGATAAGGTCAAAAAATGGACCTGAGGACAAAGGAAGTCTAATGGGAACCAGGGTCCTTTATGGAAGCTTTTAGTTATAAGTAATACATTGCCTGCCTAAAGGTGGCTTATGAAAAATGTAATTATTTTTCTCATTAAAAAAAATGTCTGATGATAGAAATTTCAGAGCCAGTTCAGCAGCTTAATAATGTTAGGACACTAGTTAAACTTCTTCAAGAGTCTCCTGATTTTCTCTCCTGATCAAAGAAGACTACTGTATTTCCAAACATCACATCATTACACGAGTAAGTCCAAAGCCAAGAAGAAGAGGGTCAGGGAGTTTTTTCTTTATATTTCTCTTTGCTAGATCTGGTAATTTTCCCCAGAAAATTTTCCTTTATATCTTTTTTGCCAGACCCGGGTCACACAGCTATCACTAATCCAATCCCTGGCAAAGAGAAATGGAATCATCATGATTGTCTTTAATTCATGTCTTGGGTCAGGGGCCTCCTATATGATAACAGCAAAATTGAGTTGAGCAAAACAGAAGGTGGCTCTGCAAGAAAAGGCAACCATCCTGCTCCCTTACTTGCAAGCCCTTGGGTCAAAGCCTCACTGAACCCACTCAGTACTGACACATTTCCCCATTCTACTCTTTCTTTCCCATAGCGCTGATACTGTTTAGGCACAACTTTAACTTTTACCATGGTTGCAAAGTCAACAAAACCCACTTGAGTCCTGTCTTTGTCACCAATGACCTTAGGAATCATGGAGTGTCTCGATGCCTCTCTCTGCCAGGGTTTGCTCATTACTGAGTTGAGACACAATGGAACTTCACGATATCATTTGACCTTTTGACATTACCACTGTTACACATGGACAAGTTGGAATATATCGATTTGAGGCAGCTTTTCACAATTAAGAGTAGAGACTTAGCTCGAGAATTAATATTTTTAAAAAAATCAGTGTTAGTTATAATATGAAAACAGTTCCGAAATAAGAGTTGAAAACCCTGGTTCTAACTCATTGTCTCCTGGCCTGCAGTATGAACTTCATTCAGGTAGTTTCATAAGCTCTCTCAGCTGGTTTTGTCATCTATTAGAGGTATTAAGGTAGAGAGCTCACCTTACAACTACCTCACAGAATATCTATGAGCAGTTTATGATGTTGGCAACATTCTGGAGATTAAGATCTGTAAGTAACAGTAACTAAAGTTTGTTTAGTGTTTTTCAATTTACTAAATGCTTTTAAAAAAGAAGGGAAAGGGGGCGCCTGGGTGGCTCAGTCGGTTGAGCCTCAGACTCTTAGTTTCACTTCAGGTCGTTCATAATCTTAGGGTCCTGAGGTCCAGCTCTGCGTTGGGCTCCATGCTCAGCAGGGAGTCTGCTCTAGATTCTCTCTATCCCTTTCCCACCGCCCCTCCCCCTGTGCTCTCTCTCTCAAATAAATCTAAAAAAGAAAAAAGGAAGGAAAAGGCATAATGACTGATTGTATTTGCTAATGCCTTCAGAGTTTGAGCCTAACACATGTGCTCTGAAGTATTCCCCTATTCGGCTTGGTGAATATTACTACACTAATATTGCCTGCCCCAGTTTCATAAAGTCCTAGCTAACCTAGGCAGGTGAAGTTAGGTTCATATAATGAGCCAGTCCCCCGACACCAGTTGGTTGGCGGCTGGTGCAGGCAGAGATCATGGTGCATACTGAAAGAGCAAGAGGACTACTTACTGTCATTAGAAGACCTTACCATCGTAATTACTATCATTCACTCACATTTCCCCCAAACCTGACAAATTCACAGTGTTCAAATTTAAGTCTTCAGTTTAATGACAATGCCACTTCAACATTTTCCTATTGGAGGAGTGTTAGCCTTAGAACAATTTAAAAAATTGACTTATAAAGGTACATTTTGAATTCTAAAAAGCTTAAACAAGTTCCAAATGTTCTCAATTACATGTTCCTAAGGTTTCTTGAGTAAATATACCTCCATTTCTGAAAAGCATATAATACTTTCAAGCTGTTAAGTTACCAGACTCCCAAAATGGTGCAAAAGAGGTATTTCCTTAAGATGACTAAACTACACTTAATCTCCCTGCTGAAATGACAATTGATCCCTTATTTTTACATGAAACATACTAAGTTTATTTTTATTTTTTTATTTTTAGATTTTATTTATTTATTTGACAGAGAGAGACACAGCGAGAGAGGCAACACAAGCAGGGGGAGTGGCAGAGGGAGAAGCAGGCTTCCCGCCGAGCAGGGAGCCCAATGTGGGGCTCGATCCCAGGACCCTGGGATCATGACCTGAGCTGAAGGCAGACGCTTAATGACTGAGCCACCCAGGTGCCCCGAAACATACTGAGTTTAAAGAAGCAGGTGTGTCATTATAGTATTTTCTCATGAGAAGTCTATATTAAATATAAGGATAAAGATAACTTTGAACATCATTTGGTATTTACAGTAGACACCTGAGGCTCCATCTTTCTCCACAATATGCCCAGAAATACATGTACTGCATTAATGGAATATGCAGTAAATAGAGTTTTACAAGGACAAGGTATCTATTTATCACATGTGATTGTGAGACTTTGGAAATACACATTAAACAGCATAAACAGTATAACCCACGTAATTTTCAACTGACAAACAATTTTAAAATACTAAAGCATGTGCAATATATTATCACTGAATTTGGACACATTCAAAATGCTCTATGTATTGCCATAAACAAATTTACTCAATACAAGCAAGGCTAGAATTTGTGCCTCAGAAATACTTCTCAAACCCAACCTTCATAAAATCTCCTCTCATCATTAAAGTTATTTAGAACAAGGACTGTATATATATATATATATACCATTATTTGGACTCAATTTACTCCCTGTAATTGTCCTTTTCAGCAAATTTCTAGAATGCAATAAAGTTGATACTGTTATATGAGGAATTTCTAGATTCTTTGGAAAGGCAGTCAGACAGGCTTGTGTCATGCATCATGGCCTGAGGCTCGGAGTCAAGCTATGGAATTTTCTGTTGTTTCAATTAAGGTCACTGGTGTTGTTCCCTGGTCACTAGTGTCTCTTGACTCGCACTTTAGAACCCTTCACATAAGTATTAATATAGAGTGATTCTGTCTTCATCTGGAATGTCTTGACACCTCTCCTCCTTTATCTGTAAAATGAGTAAGTATACCAATTCAAGAAGGTAATAGCTTCTTCTCATTTACAGTAGAATCAACTCCCTTGGGGTGCCTGGGTGGCTCAGTGGGTTAAGCACTGGACTCCTGGTTTCAGCTTAGGTCATGATCTCAGAGTCATGAGATCAAGCCCTGAGTAGGGCTCTGTGCTCAGTGGCTCAGTGGGCAGTCGGCTTGAGATTCTCTCCCTCTGCTCCTTCCCCTGCTTGCATGCTCTCTCTCTAATAAATAAATAAATATTAAAAAAAAAACTCTTTTATTGTGTTTTATCATCAAAGGACTTGAATGGCTAAAAGTTTGTCTAAATTGAAATATGAAAAAGGCAATCATAATGAATGTAGTAACCCCATTTTTTTCTTGGCCCACACAATGTGCCACGACACACTCAGAATTTGTAGGGAGAGCAGGATTTTAATAACTTACCATATTATTTCTTTAATTAGAATGTTCCACAAAAGAAGATGCTCCATGACACATGATCCACAAAAATGATGCAACCAGAGCCTCCCTGTGTCCAAGAGGAAGAGACTGTCACTTTTTCACTTATCCCAAATATTGCCAGAAAATGCTCTGAGGAGGATTTAAGCAGTTCTTTACTCAAGTATGGAGGGACAGGGACTGGTGAGGCAGAGAATCAGAGCATGTATCCCTGGTCCACAAGCCACACTTCAAAGAAGCCTCCTTGCTTGAGCAACTGGAATAGGGAAAAAGGGTAAGGGATGGTCCCCACACCCTCAGAGGATGTTTTACTTAAACATCCCAAGTTCTTTATCTCTATCATTTCTCCCCTTACTCTCCACAATCCTTTCTCTTTAAACATTTCTGCTTTTGGTATCTCTAAGGAAAATACAAATGTCAGTGTTTGTTCTTTCAAACGGCTCACAGATTTTATAGACCCATTGCTTGTTCTTGTTGGTTTTCCTCTAGCCAGCATTGTTTGGAGGTGCCTCAAATTGTAAAGTATGCTCTCATGATGACTGGCTCATCCTGAATCAGCTAAAGTGACTGGTTCTCTAGCTTGCTGGGAAAGGTCAGAGGAATAAAACAATGAAGGGATGATAAGGGCTTTAGCTGTTAGCTTTAACACATAATTTTTATACTCCAGCTATCCAAACAGACTTTATTCCTTGCAAACTATATACTCCCTTAATGATCCTCTGAGAACATTTGTATACTCCCTGAGTGTACATTAAATCTTGTCATTACTCGGGGCGCCTAGGTGGCTCAGTTGTTAAGCGTCTGCCTTCGGCTCAGGTCATGATCCAGGGTCCTGGGATCGAGCCCCACATCGGGCTTCCTGCTCAGCGGGAAGCCTGCTTCTCCCTCTCCCACTCCCCCTGCTTGTGTTCCCTCTCTCGCTGTGTCTCTCTCTATCAAAGAAATAAATAAAATCTTTAAAAAAAAAATCTTGTCATTATTCATCACCCTCACTAAGTCCCATTGATTTTATTTAACAAATAATTCTCAAATCCATCTATTTAATTCCATTTATTCCAAAAGCACATCTTCTCTAGGACTATAGGAGTTCCATTTAACTTGTTACCTGGAGTTACCCAAGCCACAAGGTTAAGTGCTCCAGACTGCCAAGTCTGCCCAAAACTTCTGATCCCTACTGCAAGTTAAGGTTCAACTACAGTTAGGGGTCAGAGTCCACATAGACCACCCTCAGTTCTAACACGAACTGCAAGTTTAGAAAGTATATTAGTCAGAGTTTTCCAGAGAAACAGAACTAATATGGTGTGTGTGTGTGTGTGTGTGTGTAGAGGGAGAGAGAGAGGATGAGAGAGAGGGAGAGAGATTGAGAGCGCTTTGTCTTAAGGAATTGACTCATGCAATTGTAGAGGCTTGGTAAGTCCCATATCTGTAGGGTAGGCCAGTGGGCTGGAGAGCCAGAAAGGAGTTGCTGCTGGAGTCCAAGGGAAGTCTGTTGAGAGAACTCCTTGCTCAGGGGTCAGCCTTTGTTCTATTAAGACCTTCAACTGATTGGATGAAGTTCACCCAGATAAGGAAGGGTAATCATCTTTATTCAAAATCCACTGGTTTAATGTTAATCTCATCTATGAACATCTAGGATAATGTTTGATAAAATATCTGTGCACCCTGGCCCAACCACATTAACACACACAATTAACCATCAGCATGTCCCAAAATCAGATTTGATAATTCACTAGAAAAAAATTCATGGAACCCATAGCAACCTATTGTACTTATAGTTATATTTATGTCAAGGAAAGGATACAGAAAATCAGCCAAAGGAAAAGACACATAGGATGGACTCTCGGACCCCGCAGAATGTGTTACCTTCTCAGTATCAATGTGTGACAATCTACAGAGAGTATTAACCACCCAAGAAGCTCATTGTGCAGGCATGATTGATTATCCATGTGGTTGAACTCAACCTCGCTCCTCTCTGGAAGTCAGGCTGATATCATGTGGCCCAAGGAGCCCATCATGGGCCACATTATTAGCATAAACTATCAGATATCATCCATGGAACCCACTATAAATAACAAGGCCATCCTATCACTCAGAAAATTCTAGGGAATTAGAGGTCACCTGAAAGGAGCCAGGAACAAAGCCCAGACCTCTTTTTGGGTAAGGCCAATTTACTACACACTTGTTCATCTTCTTCTACACTGACTCCTTTGAATCAGTTTTGTTCTTTATATTCTCAAGCCATAGTGATGTTTCCTTAATGGCTTCCCATTTCTCTCACAACAAAATATTGTACATAGTTGGGTTCCTAACTATTTCCCCAGCCTCATTTTGAGTTAGATTCCTCCTTCAGTCTATGCACTGCAGTCATGCAATCTCTCCAGTTCCTCAGCATGAACCGTTCTTCCCTCTCCTCTGCTGTGAGCTAATACTACTACCTCTCATTTCTTAGCACTTACTCCAAGTTGTAGTTTTTGAGTATATAATTAAAATTTTATTTCCCACAAGATCCCCAGCTGCACCAGTCAAAACTCTTGTCAATTTTTGCTCCTCATTACATCCCAGCACTTAGCACAGTTTATTATATCACAAATGTCAATTAATAAATGTTTACTTTAACTCACCATGAAGGGCATTATGCTCAAATTGATTCAACCCAATCCCAGGAGTGTGATTTGGTGAATACATTTATTCTCCCCATCACACAATCAGCACTTATTTTTGGAGCACCTAAGTCCAAAGCTTTTTGTAACTCAAGTCTATGATATACAAAACAGTGCCAATGAGGGAAGAATATCTGGAAGCATTACGCTCTGCAGCTAGAATTAACAAAAAAGTGGGCTCCATTATAAATGGAATTGATACCCACCTTTCACTATTTCAAGAAACTGTAACTATACATAACCTGAGACGTTTCATTCGAATACCTAGAAATAAACTCATATTATTACCTTTAACTCTGATTTCAGTTTGTTTTCTGTTCAGGACCGCAGAGCTAGTGAGGCACAAATTGACAACAAAACTACCAACAGGAACCCACATGAGATTTGGGTAATGACTCGTGCTGATCACAACATTCTCTCATTATTTGTTCGCATACACCCTAGTGTGTCATCTCAGAACACACGTGCAGAGATGGAGAAACTGGGGCCTGCTTGTGCATTTGCTTCTTTCTTTCCAACACAGATGTTTGGCAGCACTCAGGAGACAAGACATTGTGCTAACACTGTGCCACATTTATGTCTGTGTTTATCTTCAAACATATCTAACTGGTTTGAAGCCATGAATTTTTTACCCATAATTACAATTACAGCTCTGGGTGACATTGTGGATGGCTCGCTGTGTTTCTAAAAAGGTAGGAAAATTTGCTTCCGGGAATTACTGAGTCAACATAATGATTCTAGAAGTAACAACATGTACCATAAAGAATCCAAATCAATATTTTTATGGCAGAAGTTGATGCGTTTGTTGCTGCTCATTTTTCTAAGTAAAAAGGAAAAGATCAGAATTGAAATAAACACCTAACATTTGCATGAAAGCCAGAAATTTTAAATGCACAGGTTCTTTCTAAAGATAATAAAAAGAGAATTTGAAAAACTATACAGTGAATTCATCAGCTGGTAAAAAATAGATTGGATTATTTAATTGTCAAGACACCCTAAAACACAACTTCTACTTGAATTCCCTATTATCTTTGAGTTTCAGAGTGCCTTATATTTGAAACTCTTCAAAGGGGGAAAGAGCCCAGAAATAAACTGGGGAGAGAAAAAAGTAATAAAATTTACTTTGGGGGTAAACTGGGTTACAGTAGGTACATTTTCAGAATGGCTGAAATTTTTGTCTTTGCTACTAAATGAAACTAATTTATGTCACATGCCTATTATGTGCCAGATGCTGACTGGGTGCTTAAGAATTTCCTCTTATTTCCTTATTTTACGGAAGAAAAAACTAAGTATCAAAATATTGAGTAACTTGTCCAAATATTCAAAGCTAGTAATAAATAAAAATGCAAAATACCAAAAAGATTTATTCTAGTCTTTTAAAATAGAAACCTGCCTAAATTATAACCTGTGAAATTGCCCTGCCCCTGTATAACAAAATATTTCTAACCTCAGTGACCAGCATTATGCCTGGTATATTTATTATATGCACACGATATTTACTGAGTCTATGAAGACATAAATTAAGAAAAAGAAAGAATAATAGAAAAAAATATGTGGAGGAAGGGCTTAAGCTTTTGTTGGTAACATAGAGCCATCATTAAAATATCCTTAAAATCAGAATGCCTATTATGCTTTTCCCTTCACATTTCTATATCTAACTGATACTGGCTTGGAAAATTTTAAACAAACTTTATAGAACTATATTTGAGTGAAAAACAAGAGAATGTGGATGAATGCATGTCATTCAGCATGAAACTTTGTAACATTTAGGACACTCATTGCCTTCTTCTTTTTTTTTTTAACTTCCTGATTTTGAATTATATTAGAGGAACTGCTAGACATCTGAGTTTTTCTGGATTTTTCTGGTTTTGTTTTTGTTTGTGTTTTTATAATTTATATGTTAATGTTAAACACTATCTGTCCTTTATTTCCCTTCTGAAATGTAAGTCATCGAAAGGAGGAAAAGTATGTATTTATAGGTGCATGTGAACACAGCGCTATTATTTATTATTTTTTCTTATGGATAAAATTATGTTCAGCTATAGAAATGGATCTCTGTTTCTCATTCTCTCTCTCTCTTTCCCCATTTTTTTCCCACAGAGTCACCTGTAATCTAAAATTAGAGGTAGCACAATATCCGAACAGAAAAAAAAATGGCATCCTCTGGACAAATATGTCATGGTTCACTATCCTAGTCCTTTCTTTCTCCCAGTAAAATTTCCTTACAATACGCCCTGTTCAGAAGGGTTTTCCTAGCTGACCCGTGTCAACTTGCACTGTTATAAATTAATGATATCATTTCTAATTTAAATTATTTCATGGATGTCTTAACCTTTGCCATTTAATTTAGTTCATAGCTATCTTAACCCAAAGAAGCGGCTAATGTGACATTCCTGAGAAGATTAGAGTCTAAAAGGAAAAGTCAGAGAATAAAACAATGGATCAGAAAGAAGGTGAGTTAGATGACCTCAACTCTATCAGAAGAAATAGCTTTCCACTGGAAGAAAAGATGGCCCAGAAAATGGCATCTGTCAAAACATCTGAGGCGGGGCACTTGTGTTTTCTGATAACCCTAGTCTTTGTGCTTTTCCTCTAAAGTTTTAAGATGTTTTTTCTTTCCATTTCTGGAGCCATTATGAATCATTTTAGAGATCACAGAAGAAAGGGGAAACTGTCAGCAATTTGTCAAATATATTAGAAAATATAGAAATTCTCAAGATATGCATCGGTCTAAAGAGTCTAGGAAATTATTTCTCAAAAGTAACCGCTTACACGTGAACATTTGCCTTCCTAAATCACCAAGAACCAACTTTATTGAATCAGTTGAAGCAGCTCTTCATTTTATTTCCTGTTGATCAGAATTTCATTAAGCTGTTCTTTAATGCTCCATGACTTTGTTTGCTCCGGATTTACATTACTCAACCATATCCCTTAAGCTTAATTAAGTTTGTTTGTTCATGCTTTCAGCACTTTTCTCTGTTCTGCAGCAAAGGTAGGTAAAAATCAAGAGACACTCATTCATCTGTGAAGCTGTCAGTCCATCATAACTTGAACATTGATTTGGGGGGGAGGTTGTGACATTCCCTAGGTGAGCATGTCAAGTATGTTGACAGAGAGCTCTCTACTTAATTGAATATGATGTCTGTACGGGAAGTGATGAAGTCTGTCAGTGATGTGTAGTTTGCTCCCCCACTGTGTATGCAGTAGAATAATGATATTCCATCATGTACTGACCAGACTCCATGTACCTTGTCTTATTACTTTAGTATTTTCTCTCTTAAAGACCTGAGAGCAATACGGTTATTCATCCAAGAGATGATTATGCATTAAAAAAACTTGAAGCATGAAATATCAGATGGGGATAGTCATAAATGATTTGCCACATGAGTAATAATTTTAATTTGGTCGCTAAACTTGCAGTGTAGTTTTACTCATCTGTAATATGGGAATAATGATCACGCTTCCTGTCACTAACTACTTCTCAGCAGTGTTGTAAAGATTAATTTATGTTCTTAAATGGCTTTTCAAATGAAAAGCGCAGGGTAAATGTTAGTTTCTAAAGCAAAGGTCTTCCTGGCCAGAGTTAGCTTTGTTTCTGATTAATGTCTAAAATGCTGTATGAGAAATAAAATTTTGCTTGGACAATAACAAAGAGATATTTTTTAGTTACTTTAAGAAGAGAAAGAGCACCTTAAACAAGGTTACATGCCAATTATATCTCAATTAAAAAAAAGAGATACAGTTCTCAATACTTTTACAGAAATTAAAAAAAAAAGTTTAGCTATATCAGTTTAACAAATGTATTGGCTAAGTTATCACTCTGTGATTTATAGGTTTCTGATAGAGAAAAAAAAATCACTGTTTTTTTTTCTTTTTTTTCAACCTAATAAATTGCATTGTATTACACCGGTGAGTTATACAAATTAGCCTAAAACCATTTCTTTCCATAATGTATGCAAAAATATTCTAAGGTAACATTTTGTAGGGTCTGGATTTCTCAAGGTTTCATTTGACTCAAATATACATTTAAATGATTGGTCACTAAGGCCTCAGGCTATTTCATATCTGGCAAAATTATAAGGTACAAATTCTCATAAATATGAATAAAAACAGGAGAAGTAATTTCTCCGTGTGTTGGAACCTCTGATTAAGCATTAATGCTGCTATGCAGCTAAGTAACAGACTGGGTGCTAAGAAGCTGCAACATCCACACTGTCTATTCTCCAGCTCCTTCCATGAGTGAAAGAATGTCAGCAGAGTTTTCTGCTCCCTCATCAGTTTTGTTTCTGTGAAAATGTCTTTCCTGACTTTCTTCCTACCTCTCTGTCCATTCACTCTCTTTCAGTCTTTTTTTTTCTAGATCCTGCTCCAACTGAATGAATTTTAAATTCTTTTTCTTGACATTTAAAGTACAACCTCCACAAGACCCGAAGACTGCCTCAACATCTCCACTGACATGACCCATAAGCATTTTTTTTAAGGTTTGTTTATTTATTTATTTGAGAGAGAGAGAGCAGGGGGAGGGGCAGAGGGAGAGAATCTCAAGCAGACTCTGCTGAGCGAGGGCTCAATCCCACAACCCAAGATCATTACCTGAGCTGAAACCAAGAGTCGGACCCTCAACCGACTGAGTCACCCAGGTGCCACTGACACCTAGGCATCTTAAACTCAACACCAAACATAGTGAACTTAAGTGCTTTCTCCCACCTGTTTATGCCCTCCCCCAGTGAGTGACAACACTACCCAAGTGGTTTCCCACCAATTTCTTACCAAGAACACACATAGTTATTAATTTCTTGACAAAATTTTTATAGAATATGTTCTGTATACCAAGCAGTGTTTGAGGTATTGAACAGAATAAAACCAGTCCCCATTCTCAGGTAGCTGACAGTCTAATGGGAAAGAGATAATTTCATGAAATAAGGAGAATGGCTAGGCCCTACAAGGACATCAACGGGCTTCTGTGACAGCATTTAAGACTAAGTGTGGGAAAGATTTCCTGAGGAAGTGATGACTGAGCTTAAATCTGAAGACAAAAAAGAATATGAAGGTGAACAGCAGAAAAGGGTTGAATGGGGAGGGCATTTCAGACAGAGGAAGGAGCATGTTCCCTCTTCCCCGCATCAAATTGGACCCAAATCATGGATCTCCAGGCCAATTCTCTCTCTTAAATATCACTATCTGCCCACCATTCTCAATTTCCACCACTACTTCTTTCCTTTCTACTATCATCACATCACTAACTTAATCTGTAGGTGCTGTGGACTGAATGTGTCCTCTGCATATTCACCTGTTGAAACCCTAACCCCCAAAGCAATAGTATAAGGAGGTGGGGATTTGGGGAGGTAATTAGGATTAGATGAGGTCGTGAGGGTGGAGTCCTCACGAATGGGAAAAATACCCTTATAAGAGTCACAGAGAGCTCGCTTCCCATCTCTGCCTATTTGGGAGCAAACAATGAGAAGTAGGCAGTCTGCAACCCAAAGAAGGCTTTCAGCAGAGCTCAACCAGGTAGCACCCTGATCTTACACTTCCAGCTTCCAATACTGTAAGAAATACAGTACAAATACAAATACAAATTTCTGTATTAGCCACCTGGTCTAAGGTACTTCATTATAGCAGCCCAGACTAAGACAGCAGGCCACCAACATTTATATATTCTTAAAATCTCTCACACGTCTTTTAAAACTCCTCTAAAATCTCTTTTCAAAATCCAGTCAAGTCCTCATTGACTCTCAAATGTCTTTCTCCTTTCATTTCTCCTCTGCAAATTTAATTATCTTCTGCCCTAAATTCTCTCTTCTGTAGTGAAATCCTGATAGCCTCTCAATCTTCCAATCTTCTCCAGGTGTTTTTGTTTTTGTTTTTTATTGTCAGAATGTAAAAAATTCCTCATGGGGATAATGGAGAAGAAGGGGAAAGAGAAATTTCAAATATCTTTTATTTATTTTCTTGTTTCCTCTAAGTAGAGAAGACACAATTACATCTTTGGTAGTTTTATTTCTTACTGTGGCCCAAATTTAGGCTCGTATCTTCTCTTCTATATATCATAAATTGGGAAATATTCATTCAAATTTAGAACAAGCTTACTGTCCTATTTTATGACAAATAGGAAAAGACATTTTATTTTAACAAAATATTTTAACCTTCATTTGAATATATCATTGGTATGGTAGGCCTGAGGAGAGAATGCAGAACTCAGGAATGAATTACTCTTTCTAAGAAAGTGGGACACAATTTTGCTCTGTAACATTATAGAACAGTATAATTTATCCTACACCAGCCTATACTCTCCATTTACTATGTTAATATTCTGACATCTTTTTTGAAAAGTCATTTTGTATTCTTTCAGGGAAGATACATGACAAGTCAGAAGCAACTCTGATTTCACCCTCATGCTTATAAAAATTCCAAATTCATGGTAGTCAGCAGTGTCCTGAAATTCAGCTAGAATAATATGAAAAACTAAACACTTAGAAAGTACAAAGTTTACAGTTATTATCTGTACTCTCTCACTTAATTTTCTAATAATACAATAGGATGTTTTGGTATTTTTATCTTATAAGACAAAGTTAAAATTCAGGGAAAATAAGAAATTTGTTCTAGAACAGATTTTCAATAGAAGAATTCAATATCTGAATCAGATATTAGAATTCATATCTGCTCTGATGTTGAGTTATTCTGTTTACTCAACACTAGCTTTGTGAGTCATCCAAATTGGTAGCCAACCAGTCACTTTTCTTTACCCTTTTAAGTATCCTACTTACTGACCACCCCCTCCTATCTTTTTGGGTCGCTACCTCTAGTAGTTCAATTTCAACAATTCTTCCACTAGCGTCAGATTCTCCAATCCATGTAATGCCATTCAATAACTCTTCATATTCCCATTTCCCGCCATATCTAGTTAAGTTCCATACCCATCATTATAACCAATATGGCAGAGACAACTAGAATTCAACCAAAAGTTGTTCTACACTTCTAGGTAAATATGTAAGAGAAATAAATATGTAAGCTAAAAAGAAGGTATCCAGCCAGGAATTACCTTACCTAGGCATGCTGGAAGCAGGTATGGTCATAAGATTAGTTCTCCCCAGCAGAATGTGAGTGACTGTGATGTGTGCTACTGCCAGAATGTTTTCTAAAAATTGGTCTTCTTTTCTAGGCCTTCTAGAAAAACCTTAAAGTTAAGACTATCAGGCACAGCAAGGCCACAAAAGGGAAAGATGGGTTCCTGAATCACCTAATGGGAAAAAGATACCCACCAACCTGATATGTGTGTGAGAAATACATCTATTTTATGTTGAACCATTACATTAAGAATCTATTTTTACAGCCATTTAGACTATCCTAACCAATATACACAACTCCTTGCCTATCTCTCCCTCAGACATGCTCGTTTGGCTGGTTCAGTCTACCTCTCTGCTTATTCATTGTTGGAACTGAGCAGTTGAGCAGATCTCAAAGGAAAAACAAATTAAATTAAAAAAAATAAAACCATGTTACATTATATCTTTTCATATTTGTGAAATCAAATAGCAAATGAGTTCTCGGTATCAGTGCTAACACAAAATACTACTGCATTTCACTGGTCAGTATGTTCTCCTACTTACTGAGGTGACTCTCTGATACTCTCTTGATTCTCTACATCCAACATCCCTTCCTTCTTTCTAAATTTCACCTGATGATTTTTTTTATTTCATGATCAAATGAAGCTATCAGTAGAGAGCTGCCACATCCTCCCACCAAATCCATCAGCCTAGTCGCATCCGTGCCCAGATTTTCCCTTCCTTCCCTCTTTGTTGGAACTTTTATTCTCCTACCTATCTACTTGCCAACTCATCCAGACTCCTGTCCTATTCAATGTCATTCATGGATCATGAATCATTCTTTTCCCCTTCTACCTGACCAACCTTTAAATATATTATATTTAATATATATCATAATATGTTAATTAAATATACATATATAAATTATTTCACATCTGAAAAGTGAACTTCCTTCATCCTTCATTCCCCTTCACCTACTTCTCCAACCTTCTGTTCCCTTTTATAGTAAAATTCATCTAGGTCCATTCTTTTCATTCTTTCTTGAAACCATACCAATTAAGATTTTTATCTCTAGAATTGCTGTTAGCAAGGCCACCAATGACATCCTCTTTGGCTAAATTCAGTGGTCGTTTTTTAATCCACTTCTCCCTTAATGTAGCATCTATATTTAGTCACTCCAATATTTTTTCCCCTATGCAGCCCTTGCTTATTCCATTTTTTATTCCAATTTTAGATAAAAATGTATATAAGGCTATGTGGAAAATTAACATCAACATCTAGAGAATCACAAATCAAGACAAGATGATGAGAAATAAGCATGTTTCAGTCAGTTTTCTTCCAGAACTCTTTTACAACTCTGCTTTCTTGGAAGGGAATTCATGAGCTGTAATACTTGAGGAGATTTTCATCTGCAGGTTTGAGGATTTTCTTATCTGCCATATTCACCACCCATCCAGGGGCAAAACCAAAGAAAATCTGCCTTGGATCCTTTCAAGTACTAAGCATTTTGAAGAGTTCATCTTTAGTGATATCAGGTAAAATATAGCCATACTTCTTGGCAAGTTCAAGTCTTGCTTCAGGAAATTTAGCAGGATCGGCCAGATAACCACGATTCTTTGCATCAGTATAATACGGTACCAGTGCTTCAGGCGGAAGCATTCATTTTGGAATGGGTTGTCTACGCAGAAAGAATGGAACGGGTTTACACAGAATTTCTAGACTTCTTGGGTCATAGAAGGCCGTAGTAACAACACCACCGTTTTGTTTTGTTTCAATTGCAGCAATGGCTAGTTCTGAAGCCAACTGTACTTCAATATTTACTTTTGCCTTAAAGGTGTCAGCACCCTCCTCTACCAGCTGGACACCATAATCCCTTTTAAGTGGCTGGATGGTCACACCTCTCCCATTGACAAGCTGAGTTAAGTCAATAGGTTAAGTGGGATCCACTCCACCCAAATCAATAAGATACTGCAATCTATTGAGACTCAAAGGCTGATACTGGCGTCTGAAGCTATGACCTTCATTAAACCCGTATTTTGGGATTCGAATGTAAAATGAGTCTGGCCTCCCTCAAAGCCCAGTGTGGGCCGGGTTCCCCTCTAACGCTCTCCTTTATGGCCTCCGCTACATTTTCTACCTCTTCTCCGACCTCTTCGCCCTCTTTCCGGTTTACGTAGGTTGGCCAAGCTCACACGGGGCGAGGCCCGGAGCAGGTCCAGGGCCCTTGCCCCACCGCCCTGCACGGGACCAGTCATTACCCGCAGGGCCAAGACCCTCCAAGGGCACCCGGGGTCTAATCACGCCAGTATTTTATACTGGTTTTTTGTCCATTGATTTCTGGAATATCATTTTTCTTTAGAATTTTTTCTTCATCTCACTGGTTGCTACTTCTTATTTTTCTTTCTTATGCTTTCATCACTATTCTGATTTCTGAATATTAGATTAGGAATTAAAGTTTAGACATCTTCTTTATCTGCATTAGACTCTTAGCTGATCTGATTTAATCCCTTACATTTAATTACCAATTTGATGCTTAGAAATACTCAAATTTGTATCTTCAACCAAGGCCTATGTCCTGAACTCGGCTCCCTGTTCAACATCTTCTCTTTAATGTATAATATTCAAAGTTATAGATCTCAAATTTAGTATATGTACAAAACAATTCAACCTTTGCTACAATCTGCTCCTCCTTCAATCTTCCCCATCCCAGTAAATGGCAACTTCATGTATCTACTTGTCTAGGCAGAATTCTTCTCTCTTTACCACATCTAATCTCCATTATATCAGCAAATTCTGTTCACTTTATCTTAAAATAATTGCAGAATTGAACACTTCTCACCACTTCTGCTGCTATCACCCTGGCCCAAGACAACGTCGACTCTTCCCTGCTTTGTTAAACATAGCTTCCTAACTAGTCTCCCTGATTCTGTCCTTGCTTCCTTTAGGCCACAAACGTTCTCAAAATATAAATTAGATCATTTTCTTCCCTTGCTTAAAACTCTCTAGTAATTTACCATCTCACTCACAGGAAAAGCCTAATTCTATAAAAGCTCTACGTGATCTAATGCCCTTTACCACCATGAATTCATTGCCTACCTCTCTCTTTCCCAGCAATTTAATGCAGGTCTCTGGTTCAGGTTATCGTCATTCTTCCAACATGCTTGGACAAGTTACCATGTCTGGGATTTTACACCTACTATTTTTTCCTCCCAGAATGCCTTTCCCAGGATAACTATGTGGCTTGGCCCTAATTTCCTACAAATATCGATAAAGTACCAGCTCTCAGATACTTTTCCTGACCACCCTAAAAAGAGACCCCTCTACCATTTTCTTTTACTTTGTCCTTCTTTAGATAGATAGATAGATAGATAGATAGATAGATAGATAGATAGATATCACTATATCACTATTGCTGCTTAACATTTCTTTCTTTCTTGTTCTCCACGCTACTTTATAATCCTTATGGCAGCAAGGACTTTGTATACTCTCATCATTCTTGTATTTTCAACCCCTAGAATATTGTCTTACATGGAGGATATTCAAAATAAATATCTACGAAATGAATTAACAATCCTCCCAAATACATTATGAACACATTAGAAATAGTATTAATAACCATGAATAGTGAATTAACAAAAGGGAGCTTTGAAAAAGTTTTTCAAACGGCTGCCTCTCTCTAACTACACTTAAAGATTACATCAGATCCTTTGAAATGGGGGAAAATTCTGGCAAAGCTCTCTCGATTCTTATTTAAAAATCTCTCCCCAGAGATTCTTGAAATTCTTTGGATTCTAGTAGCTCCAAATGGCATAACTGCCTTCATGGAGCTTTGCAGTTACCCAAGAACTGTTTTTGACAATTAGTAAGAGGAGATGAGTTTTAGACTGCAGTTAGTGTGACAAATCAAAGTGAATGTTTAAAGCAGTACCACTCACCTGGGAGGACATAAGTGAATGATGGATAGACTTCAAATGTGAAGGAACTACTCTCCAGGAAACTACTGAACACAGAAAGATAAGAGCCAATCCTAAGCATCCCTGAAGCTCCAATGTAAACCAAGAAGTAAAGTTTGAGAAGGCTGATCTATGTAAGTGTACTTACTGTAACAGTTGTAATTCTCTATATGAGACTCACAAGGACAATACATATAATTTCATTTTCAACTCTGGATTTAACTTCTAACATGAAGCCCCACTTCACCATGTGGCAGAAGTTAGTCTCATTACTTTTGGTTTTCTTCGACTTCTTCCTTGAAGCTGTTTCTAAAATCAGGAGCCTTTCTATAATGGCAAGGTATGGAATGGAGATGGAATTGAGCTGATGAATCAAATTTATTATATGTATTCAATGTAATCTGTCAATGAGTTAAATCTTTCCTCTGTGGCCCCCTGTCAGTTTTCTCACAATTGCAGCTTTTTAGGTCTTACAGCTTTTAATCAGTCTGGTGAACAAGTAACACTTTTCTGCTTTGGTAAAAATTTTAAAGTGTTGGATACAGTCCTTTCTCACTCCCACTTCCCTGATGTTTTTAAACAAATGGAGTTTATTTGCCATGTACAGAACATCTTATGCAGCTGTCTACCCAGACACGCTCTGTTCCACGACATTCTTGCCACTCCTAGGTACATGAGACTCATTTTGCTGCTTCTGTACTTTTCTGGGAATTCCTTGAAGGTGTCTAAAATCCTGTCTCCCTAAGCATATCACAAAATCATATATTCTCAGGGACTCTACTCTCTGTTCTTCCATCCAGAAATCCTATAGGATTTGCAACATTCTTGTTTCCCCTCTAAATCTTTCCTGACTCCCAGACCAGAAACCTTTATAAATCTCAGAGACAAGACGTTTTGCTCTGAAAATCATCATTTTTACCATGTTTTTCCCAAAATATGTTGTCTTTGCCTGGAATTCTGTTTCCCATTCTTTCCACTCCCACCCTTTTTTTCAAAAAAAATCCATGCTTTCCTTCATTGAGACCGTAAATACTATCCTGAAATGGTCAGAGGGTGGACTGGGGAAGGTGACAAAGGGTAAAAGAAAATATGAGGAACAAAAACAAGGAATAGAAATGATATCTTTAAAACTTAGGTTAGTCAAAATTATAGAGACAGAAAGCAGAATGGTGGTCGCTAGGAGCTGAGGGGGGAAGGGAGAATGGGGAGTCGTTTAATGGGTACAGGGTTTCAGTTTTATAAGATGAAGAGTTACGTTGTTGGATGCTGCTGATGGTTGCACAATATTATGAATACATTTAAGATCACTGAAACATGTACTTAAAAATAGTTAATGTTTGGGCGCCTGGGTGGCTCAGTTGGTTGGGCGACTGCCTTCGGCTCAGGTCGTGATCCTGGAGTCCCGGGATCGAGTCCCGCATCGGGCTCCCTGCTCGGCGGGGAGTCTGCTTCTCCCTCTGACCCTCCTCCCTCTCATACTCTCTGTCTCTCATTCTCTCTTTCTCAAATAAATAAATAAAATCTTTAAAAAAAAAATAGTTAATGTTTGACAGTTTACATTTGAAAAAAATGTTGGCAAAGGTAGATTTGGAAAAGGCAGGGATGTTGAAAACTAATTAGCAAGAGCAAATTGACCTTAAAACAGTATAATACAGAATATTTTACTGTGATCCATCCCCACATTGACACTTTTTGCTTCTTCTAAAGTAACCTTGGAGCATTATCATCTTACCCCCCAGTGCCCCTCCCCTCCATAAAGCCCTGCCTCTGAGTTTTGTCACACCTAGAGTAGCAATGGTATCGAAACTTAAGAAGTTATCCTTCCTTGAAGGTTGACGTAACTAGGGACAGTGTCCTAAAGTGAAGGCAGGAAGTTGTAACCATGGGCATGCTCGTGGATGATAGAAGCTTGAGCACCTGAGGCTACCCTCTTTCCCTATGTTATCAATTACTTTGCAGCCCTTAAGCCTGCTTATTAAATTGGACATGGGGAGACACTAAGACAGAAGTGCAAAAAGGAGAAAAATAGTTAAAATGGTATGTTTGATGTTATGTGTATCTTAATACAATAAAAAAATTAGGAAGAAGCATTATGTTGTCACATAGAGGAGTAGAGAACATATACTAGTGACATCTGGCTTCTTGATACCCTAATATCTCCTCAAATGTTGCCTTCTTATACAATCAGTGCTTTTCCTGCCACTCCATTCCTGGCACACACGCACACATACACACACTCAGGAATCTCTATGGTAACTCAGTGAATTCTTTTAAAAATACCATATTAATGTGAAAATGAATATCAATAGCCTACATCTCCGCAAAAGAGATATAAACCGTTTATATAATAAGAGGATCATATGGCAAGAATTTAAACACAGGGTATTATGGAAGAGTGGTGGGTGGGCCAGTTGAGATATTTTGGCAAAGACAAGCTGTATACTGCTGCAGATTACAGTATGCAGGCTTAAAGATCAGAGTGAATCTAAGCACCAAAGAGAAATCAGTTAAAAATGAAAAATTCTGAACAGTAGCCTAGTTTTAGATTGATTCTAAACCCTCAAACTTGACAAGAAGACTGTATCTTTGACTTCTAGTTCAATGTATTTTCATATGAGAGGGTCTCCCCTCTTTTATGAACTCTCTCAACATGTCGTACCACCACCCCCCACCCTCACCCCCACCACCAGGTGCACACACACACACACACACACACACGTGGGTACAAAAAGACAATGGAAGAAAGAAGTTGAGTTTTGTGGGAAACAGAAAAAGCAGATGAAATTTTGGAAAGAAAACAGAGAGGAAATAGGAGATCTGGGTGATCTCTAATATTAGTGAATATCACAAAAATGTTTGCGCAAAAGCAAACAGGGGACATAGGATTTCTCAAGAAACTCTTTGAAATGGAAAGAAAAATAGAAAGGAGTTATTAAAAAAAAAAAAAAAAAAAACCCAAGTGGTGATTGTTCTCATTTTCATGCTAGGATTTAAATTTAGCTTTTAAAATTTTCCTGCTCTAACAGTTCTGACATTTAAAAAAATAAAGAACTTTTACAAAATTAGATATTTGCTGTTGCATTTAAGGCACTCTGTGTGTTCAGCAAATGTCATAATGCCATTAAGTTCCCTTCACAGACATGCAATTTGATCCTCTTACTGCGGGCTCTTAATGCAGGGAGTGCTTTAGGGAGTACAAGGTAGAGCCTGAGGGCCTGGTAAGGAGTTTTCAAATCCTTATGGTTGGGCATGAATTTTAATATCGTGTCATTAAGAAAATGACTCTCAATTAGTGTGGCATTTACCCTCTCTTATTTTGTTTTTACAAGACCCATCTCTCAATAGTTTTCACCCATAAAATATATTCTTTTAGTTAGAAAAGTGTTTAAAAATTAATACCTGAAAAATAGCATTTTATCATATTACTTTCATTATATGACATAACCAACTGTGTTGCTAGGCAACTAGCTATGGCTTTTGGAAAACTGCATACTTTATAATAGATTACTTTAAAGGCACTTTTTCAAAACAAATAGAATAGAGTTATCTAAAAGCATCTTGTGAAATTCTTGTGAAATGGCTTCTTAAAAAGTCCGCATCTCCAAAAGTGAGAAGGAGATGCTCCTATCATATAGGTACTATAGTTTTCATTTAGCAGGAAAAGAAATTGAGAGAGAAAGAAAAAAGAGAGAGAGAGGGAGAGAAAGAGTAAGAGAGAGAAAGATCTCAAATTTCTTTACAAGTATCCAAATTGTTAATGAAAATGTTAAATGTAACATTCATTATATTCAATTTTTACTCAAATATATCTTTGGTGAGGAAAAACATAATTATTTGTAAGAAATGAAACATATATATATATATACATGTATATATATAGAATAGACTTGAAATATATATATATATATATATATACACACATAGAATAGACTTAAAGTAAATAAAAATAAATTGCTAGAGCCCAGATTTTGTCTACTGGTTTCCTAACAGCTCTCTTATATATAGAAAAGATTATCAAACTTGAAAGTAACCATTTTTGGTGACTAGCACTAGTCAGCAATGATTTAATTTAGTATGGAGAGGATTATTGCATTGAGTAGAAGTTCAGAATACATAACATCTAAAGTCTATTTCAAACTTGTTTCTATGACTCCATATAAGGTTATATTTTATCCTTAACAGGATATTTTAAATACGAAAGTGATATATGTTAGCTGTAAAGATTGTGGGTAACATGGAAATGCATAAAAGAAAAGATTTATCACTCATAATATTAAAACCTAAAAAATAAAAGTGGCTATTAATATTTTAACATATATCTTACTGGACATTTTTCTTCTATGAACATCATTTTAATTTAGATTATTAATTTTTGCTTTTACTTTCTTGTGGACCAAATTAATAGTCTGTATGTCATATATATAATTTTATAGTTTATCTTTTTCAATTAATGTTATACTGTGAGAACTTTTCCATATCTAACTTCTGTGAAATATATTATTAAATAAGTGAGTGACAGCCTACCATATGGCTGTAACATGATTCATTTAGTTATTCTACTGTAGCTGGAATTTTCCACCAAGATTTCATTATTATAAATAATGTTGCAATGAATGTCCTTATTTATAAATCATGATCCACATCTTGGTTGATTTCCTTAGGGTAAGTGGCTGTAAGTGAATTTACAGAGTCAAAGGGTACACATGACTTCATGACTGTAAATACATATTTTTTGTTATTTCTCAGTAAGCAAAAAAAGTCTACTTTCTTTAAAAAAAAATCCAACAACAATGGATGAGAATCAATAATATAGCCTCATTCAGCCTCATTGACACTGAATAATACTAAGTTGAACATTGTGTCAGTTTGGGGAAGAAAATTTAATTGCATTTTGCACTTTCAGTGAAATTGAATATATTTTTTTATTTCTATTTTTATTTCTTCTTTTGTAAATATGGTCCTTTATTTTTCAGTTAGCATTCCGTCTTTCCTTTTTATTAATTTCATAAACCTT
Organism: Leptonychotes weddellii; assembly: GCF_054177405.1. Classification (NCBI taxonomy): domain Eukaryota; kingdom Metazoa; phylum Chordata; class Mammalia; order Carnivora; family Phocidae; genus Leptonychotes; species Leptonychotes weddellii. The sequence continues at coordinate 151,880,095 of NC_138370.1, read as the reverse complement.
TAGTCTACATGTATTGGAGTGACACCTTTCAGAGAACTAGGATCAATTTGGATTCTTTTCAGGGTAATAAGATAGAAGTTACAGGATGTTGAAAAAGAGTACAGTCTAAGCTTTTTATATCCTATAGCAGAGACAGCTATCTATTGGAGGCTATCTAGCCAAGAATTTTGTTTCAGGAAATATGTTTTAAGGAATTCTGCTTCCTTAGTTCTAACTGCTTCTTTAGTTTTCCCAATAGAGACCTTCTCATTCCTCCACCTTGCCAGTCGCATGTTCTAGACAACTGGCTCTAAGGGATGACAGAGCCGTAGGATAGAACGAATTCTGATGTTTGTACTGCCCAGTGGAGTTGCCTACCAACAAATAGCACCCTCCTTGAATTGTCATGTGTGTGAGAAATAAGCTTCTAGAGCTTTGAGTCTTTACAGACTTTTGGTCCTATTTATAATAGCAACTCTATTTCAACAATGCACTGAGAATCTGTTCCCTGAGGAACATTCATTTCCTGTCTTCAACACTCCACAAAGGTAAACCCCAGTGTTCATTTGATCGTGGGGCAAACCTAGAAATTTTTTCACCCATAACTCATAACTAATCCCTGAGGTCATGACCAGACGACAGTTTCAAAGGAGAATGTGTCCTTACCCCTTTTATTATTTCCCCTGGGGCAGAAAAGATTGACTGTTGTAACCACAAATCACAAATTTATTACTTCATTTTATTTACCATCACAGCATCAATGGTGATGTCCATTCCAAGGTTGTTTGCTGACCTCCTTAAGGCCTTAAATAGCAATCTCTTCTCTCAGTAAAACTTTAAAAAGGAAACAAAACAATTAGAGAATTTTCATAGCATTTTTGAAGACACTATACGTTCTTGCCTCTATTTTAATGTGATATCTTCTGGGAACTTTTTTCTTTAATTTGTTTATTTATTTTAGACAGAGTTCGAGAGTATGATCTAGAGGGGCAGAGAGGATCTCAAGCAGATGCCAGACTCGTTGTGGATCCTGACGTGGGGCTTGATCCCAGGACCCTGAGATCATGACCTGAGCCAAAACTGGGAGTGGGACACTTAACAGACTGAGCCACCCAGGAGCCCCTCTTCTGGGAACTTTTAATACAATAGATAATCACAGTTTTGGGTTTTTTTCCCCCACCCTTATCAACTGCCCAAAGAAAAGATAAAGATAAACATTGGTTCCAGAGTAGGGTTAGGATCTTTATTTCTCTTAAGGGAGATTTGATTGTCTCCCAGAACAACTGGGAGCTATGCTAAACTATATATGTAAATTTTTACATTTCAGCTGCACAAAAGTTATTGTGGCAAGCTATTTAAATAGTTTTGATTACCAGGCACACCTAAATTCTGTTTCTGAAGGTCTGAGATGAATCTTGGAGGTATATATGCTTAAAAATGTGCCCAGACGAGGCTAATTACATTTAGTCTTGGAAACACAGGATTCATTATTTTTGAAAAATCAGTATCAAGTAATTAATCTTAAATTACTGACTTCTATTATCAATTGAAAATTGCCACCCTTTTACTGCTTCTTTCCTATTTTTATTGAAATGAACTTATTTTGTTACAAATAAGATTTTTCCTTCAAATTTCCTCTTTTAGAGATCTCTTTACAAAATTCTCATTTTCTTTAATATTAACAATTATTATTTCTATGTTACTATTTTCTGGTTTCATTGCTCATCACAGTTTTTTTATACCAGCACTCTTCTTGAAGAATTTATTCTGATGCATGTTTCCATTAGCTGACTATATCTTCAGGTAATTTTTTCAGGATGACTACTTAGGGGGTATAATTTTTATGCCCTTCCATGTCAGAGAGTATCTTTCTCCTGCCCTTGCAAATAAATGATGGCTTCTCTGGGTATAGAATTCTTAGGCCTTAATCATTTTTTCCTTCAAAGCTGCTGATGTTGCTTTATTGATTTCTGACCCTTAGTGATCAGAAGAAAAAAATCTAACATGCACCTCATTATATCCTTTGAAAGCAACTCATCTTTTCTGCTGTATATGCAGGGTGTCTATTTTCACTAAATTTGCCTGGTACTCTCTGACCTCTTTTGATTTGAAGCTTCAAATCTTTCCTCAGATTAGGAAACGTTTTAAAGTGTTTATTTGATGATTATCTCTCCATCACCTCTTTCAAATAGCAGTATATTGGTTCTTCTGAATCCTTACCCAGTATCTTGCAAATCTTATTCTCCAAATGGATAGATTTTCTGCAAAATCCAATCAAATGATAATTATCTCTGTTTTTAAGTTTTGTCATAATGCTTTTTACATGAATGCATTCTTTTCTTTTTTAAATCTTTTTTAAAAAGATTTTATTTATTTATTTATTTATTAGAGAGAGAGAGCGTACGCGCTCACAAGCAGGGGGAGGGGTAGAGGTTAGAAGCAGGCTCCCTGCTGAGCAAGGAGCCCAATGCGATGTGGGGCTCAATCCCAGGTCATGATCTGAGCGGAAGGCAGATGCTTAACTGACTGAGCCACCCAGGTGCCCTTGAATGCATTCTTTTTTTATCTTAGATTTCCTCTTTTTAAATTTCAATATACTAGATATCACTGTGATTAAAATTAGATATTTTATTTGGTTCCTCTTATTTCTTTTTTTTTTAGTTAAATCCACTCCATAGCTCCTTAGTTTCAATAGATTTGAATCCACTTTTTGTGTTACTCAGTTTTTCTAAGATTATATTATGTATATATATTGTAGTCAAGTTTAACTTCTATCCCTTGTTTGTTTTTGAACCATACATTTAACAGATGTGCTGCTTCTTTTATAATTTATAAAATTTTCCTTAATAAAAGCCAGAAGCATACATGCCCTGGTTGCTGTCCAGGCCAAATTTAAGAGAAGAAATTCTGGAAACTCCATTTTTATTTTTAAAAAGCATGTTAAGTGCCCTGTTGTATGCTTATATTCATTGTTTTGGTAAACTTTCAAATAAACATATAACAACATTTATATTTGAGAAATATACATTTGAGAAACGCCTTTGAATTTTTGATAGTAAAAGACAAGGCACTATGGGTGGAATCCAACAGACTGAGATAAACATCTAGCCATTATGTTTTATGGTCAGTCACCCAGTACCTAATTCAAATCCATTTTTTTTTTGTAGTTTTTAATTTTATTATGTTATGTTAGTCACCATACAATACATGATTAGTTTTTGATGTAGTGATCCACGATCCATTGTTTTCGTATAACACCCAGTGCTCCATGCAATACCTGCCCTCCTTAATACCTATCACCGGGCTAACCAATCCCCCCTCCCTCCTCCCCTCTAAAGCCCTGTTTGTTTCTCAGGTCCATAGTCTCTCATGGTTCATCTCTCCCTCCAATTCCCCCTGCCCATTTTTCCCTTCTCCTAATGTCCTCCATGTTATTCCTTATGTTCCACAAATAAGTGAAACCATATGATAATTGACTTTCTCTGCTTGACTTATTTCACTTAGCATAATCTCCTCCAGTCCCATCCATGTTGATGTAAAAGTTGGGTATTCATCTTTTCTGATGGCTGAGTAATATTCCGTTGTATCTATGGACCACATCTTCTTTATCCATTCATCTATTGAAGGGCATCTCGGCTCTTTCCACAGTTTGGCTATTGCGGACATTGCTGCTATGAACATTGGGGTGCATATGGCCCTTCTTTTCACTACATCTGTGTCTTTGGGGTAAATACCCAGGAGTGCAATTGCTGGGTCATAGGGTAGCTCTATTTTTAAATTTTTG
>NC_138370.1:151851811-151875832 GCF_054177405.1 Leptonychotes weddellii | reverse complement strand
GTTGTCTGCTTTGGTGAAACTTCCTTCTGGAGAGGATTACAATTTGCAACTGAGACTTCTTCATCCTATAATCCCAGAACAGAGCACATTTAAAGTACTTTCAACCAAGATTGAAATTAAAATGAAAAAGACAGAGGCTGTGAGATGGGAAAAGCTAGAGGGGCAAGGAGATATGCCTAAACCAAAACAGTTCATAGCAGATGTAAAGAACTTATACCCATCATCATCTCATTATATAAGAAATTGGGATAAATTGGTTGGTGAGATCAAAGAAGAAGAAAAAAATGAGAAGTTGGAGGGAGATGCAGCTTTAAACAAATTATTTCAGCAGATCTATTCAGATGGTTCTGATGAAGTGAAACGTGCTATGAACAAATCATTTATGGAGTCTGGTGGTACAGTTTTGAGTACCAACTGGTCTGATGTAGGTAAAAGGAAAGTTGAAATCAATCCTCCTGATGATATGGAATGGAAAAAGTACTAAAAAAGTTAATTTGCTAAAAAAAAAAAATTGATCACTTTTCTTGGACCTATCAGAGAACTGAGGTTTCAAAGCAAACTACAACTCTGAAATCTGTAGAAACAGGTGAATCCAGAAATCACAGCCAAGATCTTCTTACCTGTACAGAAACCTATGGAGTATGAACTGGTAGGAAGACTTAAATGGTAATTTTGACAAATTGCTGGAAGCTGAGTGTGGACTAATATGAAAATTAAAAGTTCTTGGATGCCACAGTCTTAGGAAGGATACTTCATGGGCATGACTTTTGGGAAACCCACCAGGTTCTTAGGGTGAACACCTGAGATAAGTCCCCTCCTGATTCTGGAAGGAGAAGGGAAAAGTAAACATGTGAAATGGCCCAGAGCCAACTCCATAATAAAGATCTGCTTTCTATGGAAAAAGGCTTTACCAGTGCTTCATCCCAGCTGGGAAGGGCATTCCTCCCACTTCAGTACTTCCTATCTCATATAAACAGGAAAAAAATATAATAAATAGGAGTCAAGTCTCCAAGAAAATTGGAAATGAGAGGTGAGACAGGGAAGAAAGAACAGAAGGGAAAGTAAACTACTGGAGAAACATTTCTTAAGATCACAGCACAAAGATACATGTCCAGGGAAAGACATGTGTCTATAATAAGATTACAGAATTCTTCCTCTTTCTACCATCTCATCAACACACAAACAGGGCTCCAGTATAATTGCAGCAGATTACATCTGGAAGAGCTGAGAGACACAAATTCTCTCTCAGGAGGAATATATAGGAAAGTTCAAGGTTATGAGGAACAGCATATACTAAGACACTAGAGAAATTCGAAATCTGACACCTTAGCAACAGAAAACATTAAACATAGCCCAGTTCCTAACTGGATTAACGTTAATCCTCACACTAAAGACCTATATAGCTCAGTTCCTATTACCTGATACAACACGTCCAACTTTCAACAAAAATTATAAGACACAACAAAGGGCAAATAAAAATACAATATGAATAGACAAAGTAAGCATCAGAACCAGACTGTAATATGATACAGATAATGGAATTATCAGATGGGGAATTTAATATAACTATGATTTATATGTTACGGGTTAATGGAAAAAGTAGACACCATGCAAGAATAGACAGGTAATCTAAATACTGAGACAACAAATCTAAAAAAAGAATCATAAAGAAATGCTATAAATTAAAATTCTTGCAACAAGAATGAAGAATGCTTTTGATAGGCTCATCAGGATACTGGACATGGCCAAGGAAAGATTCTGTGGGCTTAAAGATATGTTACTAGAATCCTCCCAAACAGAAATGCCAAAAAAAAAGACAAAAAAAAAAATTAACAAACAAAAAAAACCTCAGAACATCCAAGAACTGTGGGTAATTTCATAAGGTAGAAAAAAATACTCATAATTGGAGTCTCAGGGGAGAATGTGAAATAATAATAATTAAGAATTTTCCAAAATTAATGACAGACATCAAATCATAGATCCAGAAAGTTCAGAAAACACCAAGCAGAATAAATATCAACAAAACTACACCTAAATATATCATATTCAATCTGCAAACAAAGAGAAAGATAATATCTTGAAAGAAGCCAGTGTAGGGAAACATCTCATCTATAGAGGAAATTATGCAAGCAAGAAGAAAGCAGAGTGAAATATTTAAAATGTTAAACACATACGCACACGTCCACTCCAACCTAGAATTCTATATCCAACAAAATTATCTGCAAAAAATAAAAGAGAAATAAAGATTTTTTTTTTAGACAAAAACTAAGAGAATTCATTACCAGCACACTTGTCCTGCAGGAAATGTTAAAATAGTACTGAATTTTTAAAAAAATGAAATGCATCAAACATAATATTTATGAATTCAAAATACTACTCTCCCCCAAGTGCACATAAACACACAACACATGGGTCTCCATTGAAAGTTACCAGGGTATGAACTCGTTATTTTGAAAACTCAATAATAAAATGAACAAATCAATCATTTATAGTGTCTATTCTGCACAAATTGTATTTCAAGATAAAAAAAAAAAACAGTTGTGTGAAAATTCATTTTTTAAAAAGGCACCTGAGTGGCTCAGTCAGTTAAACATCTGACTCTTGATCTCAGCTCAGGTCTTTAGGGTCATGAGTTGAAGTTCCATCTTGGGCTTCACAATGGGCAGAGAGCCTACTTAAAAATCAATCAATCAATCAATCAGCAATCAGCATTCTAGCTAATAAATGCAAAAGGGATGATAGAATTATAAAGTTATCACCTCACACCACCTAATAAAATAATAGAGCTTGACAATGATCTACTGCAAACACTGAATAAAATTTGACAAGAAATTTTATGAAAGAAGGATCACACTGGCATTATCTCAAATCAGCTTAAGCATCACCAAAAGTGAGACAACCACAGACCACATGGCTTCTGATCTGATGTCCTATGAAACATTCTTGAACTCCCTACCAGTTGAATCTAAATCTAATTAAAGTTCTAGATCTAACTACCAGTGTGATACATGGGTGATAGTAGGATAAGATAAATGACATCACTGGAAGCAATAATCCAAACAGGACACGCTACAAGGACAAACAACTTGAATTCCCCCAACAAATCTGTGCCATAAAAAATAATCAAAAAAAGCAATATCTGGGCTTTATTTGGATCCTGATATTAGCAAATGAACCCTAATAAAAGGTCATCTTTGGACAATTAGGCCCATATAAATGTGGATGGTTATTAAAGAATTTTAAAGATTAGTTTCGACTTTGAGTAATAATGCGATGTGTGTGCTTTTTTTTTTAAAGGTTCTGAGTTAGATGCACATGCTGATAACATTATTGGAGGAATGACATGATATGTGGGATTTTCTTTCAAATACTTTAGCTTAAGAAAAATGGCAGGTGTGGTCAATGAAACATGACTACCAAAATGTTGATAATTGTTGAAGCTAGAAGATGAGTATACACAAAGGTTTACCTTACTCTTCTATTTATAGATATATTGAAAATTTTCCAAAATAAAGAAGTTTTTAAAGCTTTCTTTTCAGTAGAAGAAACTAGGAGTAAGAGTTTATGAGTCAATATATAACTCACATTTGTGGGCAAAAGTCTGCCTGATTGCACTGAAGACTTACAATGACGTGAGCAGATTCCACACATCTGTAATCCAATAAAAGTGAATCACACTTACTTTATTTTTTTTTATTTGAGAATAGTTGACACACAATGTTACATTAGTTTCAGGTGTACAACATAGTGATTCAACTTCTCTATAGGTTAGGCTATGTTCACAAGTGTAGCTACCATCTGTCACCATACAACACTATTACGATACCATTGACTATATTCCCAATGCTGTGGCTTTTATCCCCATGACTTAGTCATTCCATAACTAGAAGCCTTTATCTCCTCCCCTTCACCCATTTTGTGCACCCCCCTAACTCTTTTCCCTCTGGCAACCATCAGTTTGTTCTATTTATAGTAAAAAATATTTATAGATGGGGACCCGGTTGGGTCAGGCAGTTAAGCCTTTGCCTTCGACTCAGGTCTTGGTCCCAGGGTCCTGGGATCAAGCCCCACATCGGGCTCCCTGCTCAGTGGGGAGTCTGCTTCTCTCTTTTCCCTGCTTGTGTTCCCTTTCTCACTCTCTCTCTCTGTCAAATAAATAAATAAAATCTTTAACAAAAAATTTATGGAAATTGAGGGGTCTGAACAGCCATAACCTGTCACCTGTCACAATACAAGCTTCGTTGAAAATTATATGGGAAACCAAAAGAAACAATTTCATACTCCATTAGCACATTTCTTGAAGAAAAATTCTAACTTATGATAGATTACTAACTGAAGGATAGAATACCTCCTGTGACCTTCACTCAAAGATAAGGATCACCTAAAGTATAATTGAGGAAAAATATCTTAGGGACCTCTAACACCCAGAGGAAGACAAGAGAAGGTATATAGTAATTGATTGAAAGAGGTAACTGTAATCATAAATTGTAAAAGAAGATTCCTTTTTATTTAAAATTTCATTTTTAAAGTAACTTCACTTTCTATAATATTTATCAGGAGAAACACATTTTAATGAGTCAGAGTAAAAAAAGAGTAAAAAAAAAAAAGTTTTTGAAGGCCACTATGGGCTTCTCCCCCCAGAAAATGAAGAAACCCAAGACATATCCAGTGACTGGAATTCCAGGCCATCCCAAAAGGCTCAGAAAATGCGGCTGGAAATTCCTGTGATGACTTCCAGCACACAGCCATGAAGATGTAACCCAGAGGAAAGAGAAATGAAGAAAGTTATGCAACTCCTTCTCTAATAAAAGTCCTGGAACCCCATATTGTGCCAGGCCAGGTGAAAGTGAAAAAAATTGCCTTTTTATGTGTTTTCTATTTAAAGTGAGTAAGGCAGAGACTCTAATACAACTAGAATCCAAGATTATGAAGTAAAAAGCTAGATGTAGTTGTGAACATAGATATATACATTGATGGATAGACTGACAGATATAGCTAATCCCTTATGTAAAAGAAAAAGATATAGCTTGCTTTTTTTTTTTTCGGTTTTGATTCTTTATCATGTTTTTTTTAATTATGTTCAGTTAGCCACTGTATAGTACATCATTAGTTTTTGATATAGTGTTCAATGATTCATTAGTTGCATATAAATATGGCTTTCTAAAATAAATGACATAATTCCTGAGTAATTTAATATTTTATGTTGCTTTTTCCTATGGTGTTAACTGTTAGATAAATAGCGCCCAATACAGACATTCCTCTTAGATTATTGTTGTGAAAAGTCTCAACATGTTTATAGGTTTAAGAGTGGGTGGAATAGTCAATCTATTTCTCATTGCCTACTTGCATAGCTTAAAATGCTCATTCAGCAAAAGTATAAACAACTGTTCCAATAAAATTTAAATAACATTTTAATTGGGCCCATAAAGGAGAGGCAAAAACAAAAAATAGGAAGGAATTATTAATATTTCCTGTGGTGTTTCTCACGTATTCACCCTGATCCTCCCTTATTATGAGCAGATAATCATAAAGTTTTCATCCTGATGAAATCTCCTTGCATTCTTTGGGTCAGGAGGAGAATGGAATCACAGAAGAGAACATTTCATCTCCAGGATTAGAAACAGAACAGAAAGATTTTTTTTTTTCTTATACCCATAATATTTTTGTTCTAGGCTATAAACATTAGATGTTATTTATTTAATAATTCATATTTTGCTTCATTCCCCAAACTATTTAAGGCTGTGCATTAGATAGCTCCTCTTTGAAAAACTGCTGGGGAAAATAAAAACACTCCATTTTGAAAAGCAAAGAACTAAAACAAAGAGGGAACTTTCACAAGGTCAAAAACAAAATCAGAGATGACTGAAGTAATAGAGATTTTCAGTGTTTTTATTCCTTGTTTCTAATTCTGAATTTTTCACCGGAATGGCCAAAAGTGATTCATTGTTTCTTTCATCCTCTTTTAAAATATTTTGTGAGCTAGAATTTGAGCCCTAAATGATTTCTTATAAAGGTTAAGTGTTTCATATTTTGAAGTGCTTGAAGCAATTAAATATATATTAATTGAATAAGTTATAGATCATGCTCTTCAAATGTCATTTTTTAGATTTAAAAAAATTGAGTGATAGTTGGAGGATCTCATTAAATGAAAACTAAATCCCCAGCTGAAAAAAAAAAAAAAAGGATAATTTACAGCGTAAGTACTCAAAAAGTACTTTACACACTACATTTTTCTTATATAGATAGGTATATATACAAATGTACCTTCTTTTATTCCTCCCTTCATTTATTCTTTTTTTCCTTTTCTTCTATCAGATATTTATCTTGGTCGACCCATATTTTAAATGTATTTTACAGTATTGAACAGAAATGAGCACTAATAAAAAATACAGTATGGGCAAAATCAACACAGTCACTTCTAAATCATCCCTTGACTGGAGTCCCAGTTGCTGTCCCCACCAGCCACCCAAACCCAAATCCATTGTTACTAGTCTCCTCAAACTCTCACAGGGCAGTCCAAACTTCCATTCATGTTTCCTGCTCTGGTTTTCATTTTCCTCATTTTGGGGCTCTTTGTTTCTCCCTTGTTTCTTAGTAGCTCAGCTCCCCATTTTGAATGGTTTTGTTACATTTTAACCAATATTTTTTGTTTGTTACATCTTGCATACCATGTCCCTGAACTTTATAATTTGAAGTATGTATTTCTTGTTTCCTAGGTGAGCATGGTTTGTGTAATCAGTGAATGACACCCTCTGAAGAAAAGTTTAGATGTCATTCTTCCCCACATGAATGTCTTAACTACTCCATCTTTCTATAGACCACAGACCTATAGTCTTGATACCATAGTCTATACAGTTATCTACTTCCAAATTTGAAGACTGACCTGAAAGGCAGGTTGATTTTAAATAATCATCTGAAGAAGTTGCTATTCATGCTGGCAAATTAAAGAGGGATAACAAGTTTTAGGTAACTGTCTAAAGGTTAGGCATTTTCTTCAGATTTGTGTCTCTTTCCTACACTCTCATAGTGTAGCTACAATGGCCCTCCTCTATGGTACAGATTACAGATGGTGACAGACAAGAACAAAAAGGTAAGAGACACAGGCACAACCAGACTCTTTCTTGCGGTTCTATGGGTAAAAAGATGGGGTCAGTTAGTTTGAGAGTGCAAACTTCTTTCTTGTAAGTTTAATTGTTTAGGTTTCTAATTATCTCAGCATTTCGTTTCTTCATATTATCTTGTGATATTTTAGTTTAGAAGCATCAGGCTCTCTTGGCTTTGCTGGAAGTCATAAATCAATCAATCAATCAATCAATCAATCATGTTATTTAAGGTGAACAATTCTGGAAACCTCCAAAAACAGGCTGATGTCCCCTAGTTAGCTAACCGACCCATCAAGAGTCCTTGCAAGTAGTTGCCTGTGAAACTCTGGATTTAACATCACAAAAGAAAGAGGCATTTTCTCACATCTCCCTATCACATTTTCCACAGTTTGTCCCAAGTTTTTCCTCAGTCCTTAAAGGTTTTCCTCCCCCACTTAATCATCAACCTTACTGAAAAGAATTTGGGAATATTTTTTAAACACAATTACTTTTTTTTTTAAACAATAGAACTTCAAAATTTCTCTGCATCCCTATCCTCATTTCCCTTTGTCCCCGATACTGAGGGAGTTTGCCACTCCTAGTTCTTCCAGCTGTGCTCTGTACACTGTTGTAGCGATTCTGTCATGCTACTTTCAGGGTTAAAACGAATAGTTTCTTTTTTTTTTTTTTTAAGATTTTATTTATTTATTTGACACAGAGAGACACAGCGAGAGAGGGAACACAAGCAGGGGGAGAGGGAGAGGGAGAAGCAGGCTTCCCGCGGAGCAGGGAGCCCGATGCGGGGCTCGATCCCAGGACCCTGGGATCATGACCTGAGCCAAAGGCAGACGCCCAACAACTGAGCCACCCAAGCACCCCTAAAATGAATAGTTTCTATCTCATTGAAATAGATTTCTCTATGTGCAAGTGTTGGGCAGTGTGGAGGTTAATAGGCAAGGCTTCATCCTCTTTAGCCCATTGGTAATTAATAAGGTTCTACTACTCATAAACTGGGTATGGGAAAGCTACATGGGATGGTCACATGAGATTGAATAGGCACAAAGGGGACTCCCATCACGTGTCACTAGAGCTTGAAATAAGCTAAAGTTACTGAATTGGCAACAGTTAGCATGTGACACATGAGAACCACTATAACTACAAACACCATCTTCAAAAAAAAAAAACAGAACAAGGGGCACCTGGGTGGCTCAGTCAGTTAAGCATCTGCCTTCGGTTCAGGTCATGATCCCAGAGTCCTGGGATCAAGCCCCGCATCAGGCTCTCTACTCGGTGGGAAACCCGCTTCTCCCTCTCCCTCTGCCTCTCCCCCTGCTTGTGCTCTGTCTCTCTCTCTCAGATGAATAAATAAAATCTTAAAAAAAAAAAAAAACAGAATGTCTCTAAGACCCAATACAGGAAGCCAGGGTCTTGAAATCTAGTGAAGACCCCATGACATATTAAGTCAAACTTACACATGTCCTGGGATATCTGAGAAATAAAGTACTAGGATTAGAAGGATGGTCTGTCCAAAGTCCAAAGAAAAGAAAAGTTCAAAAAGGAGCCATAAAAAGATGATTGCCAGTGTGTTTCCAATCTGCTTATGGGAGAGGTACTCTCTCAATCATGCTTATATGGTTGGTAAGAGCACCCCAGTGGAGCCAGATGTGCCATCCACCTCCAATCTGCTCCCTTGCTCTAACTCAGGATCACTTACCAATTTCCAAAGTATAACTTGATTTCTGGTGTAGACTTTCCAAATGGTGAATTTGGATTATACCCCGAAGAGCTTGCATAAGTATTAGGATTTCCTATCAATTATTTATCATAAAATATGTGGTTTATACATCAGTCTTTTGTAAGTTTTATTTTAATGAGTCCTCTTTAGTTTCTGACTCACTCTGAGTATAAATGACTCTAGACCTCCATGCTAAAAGTTGAGACATGAAAACTGCCAAGATACAGCTACATAAAAATGCCTGCCTGGGGGGCTCACCGTCTCTATCTCTGGTATCTTACTTCCCTGTAACTTTCACAGTCAAAGTCATAGTCACACTTATATACAGGCATATTCATATTGTAACTATGATTCTTCATAATTAAGTATAGAGAATATAATAAGTGGCATAAATTACCATCTACTATGAAAAAAAGTTGCAATTGTAATTGGAAGAATTGAATATATAACAGAAGCAAGAGGGAGAGGCAGAGGAAATCTTCAATGGAATGACATTTCTGAGGCAATAAGTGGAGGCATAACCTGAACATGTGTCAACAATTTCAAATATAAAAAATACATATATGAGAAGTCAAATGTATTAGTGCTACTTGACAATTTTATGCTGAAATGAAGTTTCTTGCCACATGGAAATATTCACTTCTGTTATGCTCACTCCTTCATAGAGCTCAGATAGGTGATTCAAGGGATAGGCAGTATTCATCAGCAGTGTTTTGACAGTAGGAGGTAACAGATATAAGGTGAATATTTCCCTGAAATGAAATATAAGAATGTGTCTAGACATTATTTTCTCAGAGTAGCTCCTAATTTCATGTGCAATCAAGTTGCCCTTGGCAACTCAGGGAAAGTTAGCTTATCTCCCTGAGTTCAGCATAAAGAATCTAGTCAAGTCTTTGAGTGAAATGTTTATTGTCTTGCTGAAGAGCAGATATCCACCTCCTGTTCTAATGCATCAGATCCAGTTGCCAAAGGCAATATACAATGATGACAGAAAAGGTGGCTGAATATTCTTTTTTGTTCTAAGTATTTTGAACATGAATGTGAATTATTATGAGACTAATTTTATCTTTTGACATAACCATTTTGCATTCCTTTCAATGTAGGTGTGACAAGTGACGGTGACAATAGAAGAGGGCACCCCAGGAGTGGATGAGTATTATAATCAGCAAAACGAACTCCATTCACAGTAATTTCACTGCCACTATGATATTCACTGCCTGTTAAGCTCAAGACTCCTGATGCCAATGGTCTCACTAAGCTGTGAGGAAACCACTGTGCTCAGTGTCCTACTGTAAGAAGAAAATCTGTGCTAGACTCAAAAATCACATGAAGAATTTCCAGAGAAAGGTAAATTGTAACCTACTGAAACTCTAAAGAAGATAATCAACATTAACAAAAAATGACTTCTTTACAAGGGATGTGGAAGAAATGAATGAGAAGCTTCATAAGGTCAACTGCAAAATAGCCAGAATGTGAAGAAAATAATGGGTTGGGAGAGTATGTCTAATAATATTTGGTCCTTATTATAATCGTCTTCTAATGATATTTAAATCCATTTAAACCCATAATAGACCAAAGAAAAACTTTCCTTGAGATTTGAAACTGGAATCAGAAAGGTAAAATATGGGGGCCTGGGTGGCTCAGCCGTTAAGCGTCTGCCTCCGGCTCAGGTCATGATCCCGGGGTCCTGGGATCGAGCCCCGCATCGGGCTCCCCGCTCAGCGGGAAGACTGCCTCTGCCTCTCCCACTCCCCCTGCTTGTGTTCCCTCTCTCGCTGTGTCTCTCTCTGTGTCAAATAAATAAATAAAATCTTAAAAAAAAAAAAAAATCTTAAAAAAAAAATCTGACCTTGCAGATTCAGTTCAAAATATTTCCAGTTTGTTCAAAATGCTTCTTCAGTAGTTTGTGTATATGTGCATGTGTCTGGTTTCCCCAATGCTTTCAGAAAGTGAAAACTAGAAAACATTCAATGAAAAAAATGTTACCAGAGAACACCTCAACTAAAAGGAAAAATGGAGGTGGGAGAAAGGAAAATAATGGCAGATAATGAAATGTACTAAAGCATAAATAGCTTGGCAAGGATTTTTTTTTTTTTTTTTTTTTTGGCCCTGATTCATAATTTAGTGGCTGTGCAGGCCTTGGTCTCTTATTTCTGCTGCTCATGGCCCCACTGCTCTGGGGTCAGGGTTTTCTGCTCAAAGGCATGAATGTGCAGAAGCTCTTCCGCTAGGCACGTGTTCACCAGCCGGTGTCTCTGAAGCAGTGGCTTCCCCCTGAACTTGGCCGACACCACCAGGACTCGGAAGCTGGACGCGCAACGCTTGGGAGTCGTGTCCTCGACTTCCACATGCTCTGCCTCCAGGTCCCGCTGCAGCTTCTCCCGGAGGTACTCGGCGCTGAGTTCCATTGCGGCAGCCCAGAAGGGGTGGCAGCCCAGCCGGGATGGAACCCCAGCTCCAATCCCAGTCACACTGCTTCCGCCCTTACTGACGCCCTGCAAGGCTCTATTTTAATTCAAATTGAAAATATATTTAGGTTATTCTTTATGATCCAGTAACAGTACCTTTTATTTTTTTTTTAAGATTTTATTTATTTATTTGACAGAGAGAGAGAGCATAGGCAGGGGGAGCAGCAGGCAGAGGGAGAGGGAGAAGCGGGCTTCCCATGGAGCAGAAAGCCTGATGTGGGGTTTGATCCCAGGACCCTGGGATCATGACCTGAGCCGAAGGCAGGCGTTTAACTGACTGAGCCACCCAGGCGCCCCATAACAGTACATTTTAAATCAAAGGCAAATTACAGATGAGGAATGATAAATGTGAGATCTTGTTCATCACAAAATGGAAAATTGGAAAAGTTGTTGATTACAAAATACTTAGCAATCAGTATTGAAGGTAAGTTAATATACAAAACAATTACATACAATGTACTTGCTAATATATTTCATTCAGAATTAAGATGCACAGTCACAAAGAACTTTATATCATACATTAGGTTATCATATAGCAGGTCTTATATCAGGTTCTGTGGTTAATTCTTGTCCTCATTGCACATAAACCCTGAGCAGCATTTGGTTAGGTTGAGCATTCAGCTAGGCTTCTGGTATACCTTAGTTAAACTGGCCACATCTTCACTTGTAGGCTCTATCTTCTTGTTGTCTTTTACTGGTTCTTCCTCTTGAATAATTTTAATACCAATACTATGGGACTCGATCACATATTCTTTTTTTCTTCTCTAGTTACAGTCTCTTCCTGGGGAAGCTCATAAGTTTCTACTATTTCCAATACCATCAATACCATAATAGCCCTGAAACGTATGTCTCTAGATCAGATGTTTCCTCTGAGCTCTCTACTGGTATATCTAGCAGCCAACATAACGTTTCTACTTGGCTCTATTTAAGATCGTTCTGTATTTTTCCCTCTGAATCCATTGCCAAAAGATAGTTCTGAAAAATTGTACTGCATTCTTTGCAATTAGGCAGAACAAAAACCTACAACTTTCTTGAGTCTTCCCTTTTCATCTCATCTCTTACCTTCCCATGTATAAGGCTGGTCAGCTTTTCCTCCATTTTTTAACCCTAATCCCCTCACTGTTCCCATTCCTAAAACCCCAATCATCTTTTCCGTTCTCCTGAGACACTATATCAACTTGCAACTGGTCTAACGCATGCATAGCTACCACGCACCACTTCCCAAATTCCATCCTTCACACAGAAATCAGAGCAAACCAACCACATTACACCAAAACCTTAAAAAAAAAAACTTTACTTTAAAACAAACTATTCTTTATTTGATCTCCAAAGGGTCTTAATAATCTAACTTTCTCCCCAACATCATCTGCCTCTGCTCCACCCTTGTTTATAATCGCTCAATTCATACTTAAAAATTTTGTTTCCTTAAACACTTCAAGATTATTTTTATTCCCTAGTGTTTGTATTTGCTGTTCTTTCTTCTTAGAACACTCCTTTCTCTGAATTCTGTAATTCTTCTCTCTTTTTATCATGTTTTAAATCAAATATTGCTTCCTTAGAAAGACCTTCAGCAACAGGTGTGAATAAAGCAAATCCCCTTAAATTACTCCCTTCCATATTAGACTATTTATCATCTACATAGTATTGATCAATACCTGGTATTACCTAATTTATTGCTTACTTGTTAGCTTTTGTCTTCCTCTACTAAACATGAGTTCCTTGAGAATAAAGGCCCTGCCTTCTTTGTAGCTATTTCCCGGTATCTAGTACAGTGCTTAGCAATAATAGGTTCTCAATATCTGTTGACAGAACGATTCCAGAAAAAGTCATTGTATTTAACAATGTGGAACTAACACAAATATAGAAACACAAGTACCATTCATGCATTTATTGGCATTGCACTAAATGTATAAATTTGTATAGGGGAGAAAATACCATTTCTAGCATTTACTTCTATTGTTCCCATGCAGCAATTAGAATTGTTTCCATATTTATTCAAGTGTTCTTAGTTTTATTTTCCATCTTTGTTGGGCTTCTATGTGTGGAAGTCTGACACATTCTACCGTCTATGACTTTACTGTTGTAAATGGAGATTTGTTTTTACTGTAATATTTACCCATCTATCTGGCTAATAGGAATATCATTGTTTCTTAAGCAATCACATCAAACTCTATTATTTCTCATAAAGGAGAAGATAGAGCTTACCTTATAAAGGTATTGATTAGTTCTTTTGCTTTTGTTTGTTTTGAGAATCAAATGAGATATGTGGATAAAGCTGTTTTTATAAACTGTGAAGTGTTATACAAATGATAGTTTTCCATCTGTGAGCAGTGCTATTTTTGGCTTTTCTTTTAATATTTCTTGACAGTATACATTTCCCATATTATGTTAATTAATAATAGCAGTAGAAAAGAAAAAAAGTTTCCTAATTGTAGACCTGTGCTCATTTAGGTCGCTGGGAATCTTTTTCCCTTCTATCAGTGCTTCTAAAATGGTAGCTCTTCTGTGAAGCCTTACCCCACTGGGTTTATCTTGTTTTGGGCATGTACATATTACTCTTCACATTGTTTCTCCTACACTTAGAAGTATATGAGATATTGTTTGCTTCCGTGGCAACTTATAATTATGTAGGCAACACATACACAGTCCCACCCTATGCCATGCACATGTCTGCACATTTTACATGATTTATACTAATTCCTTTAATCTTCACAAAACCCTATGAGATAGATGTCCTCTATTTGCCGTTTTCCAGATGAGGAGATTGAAGCAGGTGAATGATAACATGCTCAATGTCACACATCTAGTAAATAGCAGAGGCAGGATATGAGTTTTTTTTTTTTTACCTTCCCATCCCCTTCATATAACTCAATAGAGTAATGATGTTCATAAAATACAAATGTCAGGCCACAAAACTAGAATCCAGAATGGTAGCAGTGATGGTAGTCCAATCTGCACAGGTCATTTATTCATTAATTGTTTATGAGAACACACCAAGTGTTAGATATTGTTCTTGGCTCCTACGATTCAAAGATGAGTTAGAATGAGTCATTTACTTTCTTAATTTGGTCAGGAGGAAGAAGAACAAGGAGAGATGCTTGGGGTGAAGAAGAATCAGATCTCACCTAAAATGTCTATTTTTGCCACTTGTGAGGACTTTATTTAAAAGAAAAATTGATACATGTGTATATAACAAATGGAGAACAACCACAATAAGAAGAGAATTCAGAATGAACACATACCAGAAATAGTGAAAATAACAGGAACCAGATAGCCTGGACAAGGGAGACAATTGTGTTCTCACATGGAAAATGACCACAAATATCTGAATTCACTTTCAAAGACAGAACTAGTTCTATTGGGAGAAAGACACAGGTAAAAGAATTAGGCTCAGCACAAGAGTAACTTTTTAATAGAGCTGTTCCAAATTGAAATAAGCTACTTCATGCATAGTGAATCCTTGCCATTGAAAGGTTAAACCTAAGAACAGGCAATTTACTACTAAGAGAAGTTGCAGGAAGTCTTCGTATATTAGATTAGAAAGCTGGACTCCACTAGATGACTTGTTAGTCATATGAATCAGATTTAATTCTGATCTGAATCCTATTTGATTCTGAAGCAAAATCTATTGTGCTCTAAGGAGGATGGAGAACAATAGGATAATACTGTCAGAAACTGTGTAGGATCTGGGATTTACTGTTTCATGGGTGCTGGCAGAAAAAAAAAAAAAAAAAGCAAAAAACAAGACCCCTGGATCAGAGACAAAACACTTTAATACTCCTGGCAAGGGAGCCAGTCTGCATAAATTCCATATGTTCTCCAGATCTCATGGGGGCAATGCCAAAGAGCCACAGAGGATACTTGCATTACAGAGGAAGAACACTGAGCTTGGGGGAATCATCACTTTTATAGTAAATGAAAGCAAGCCTACTCTTTTCTAGAGGGAGACATTACCACATCTCCCAAGGTTGTTCCCTGCAAACACAACCCTGAGAGATAGCCCAGGTAGTCAAGGCCTCGCATTCTTGGAATACCCAGGAAAAATGTGCAGACAGAGTCCATGGTAAATTGCCTCCCTTCAACATGGATTGCAGAGCCACTGAGTATCTGGAATCCTTGGGCATGCCAGATTCTCCGATTACCAAAGAAAGCAGATGATAAGGAGAAAGATTTTCAATGACATAAGTCCTATTTAAAACAATCCCTGAATAGCGAGAGATAGATGAGATAAAAACAGTTTGCTTCTAAACCTATTGAATCCAGATGGAAGTTATATATGTCATCAACCTTCTTGTTTGTATGCCAAAAGAACTAACCTATTTGGTAGAAGCTTATTCATAAGGTTTCTAATGGCAAGAAGCACCCATTTTTCAAGTACAGAATTGCCCAAATCAGCTTTTTCCTATGCAGGAATTTTCATTAGATTAAAAAAAGGAAAAAAAAAAAAAAAAAAAAAAAACCTCACCTACTCTTACAGCTTTCAGGAAGATGAAAATGTGCATTACACACAAGTGGATAAATCAACAGTACCACCTAGTGGAATCATTTATTTATATGCTATAAAAATTACATTTTCTACAACTCTATCCACTTTTTTCCTTGTGTTTTTCAAGCAAAGATGAGCTCATTGAAAGCCTAGTTTGATCAATATATCTTAAATAATTACACTATACTTCTAACATCTTACCAATTTATTTTTATGCATAAATTGTGTAGTGTACAATGGGAACAGTTTCTAAAATAGATCAATTTTAAGGGCTGCTGGTTATAAAAGGATAAAATTAAGAAGTGCACAAGAGCTTCTAGAAAATTTTGTGAAGGAAGCAAAAGTTAGTGAGAGTAGAATCTAGAATTTAAATTATTTAAGTAAATTTTTAAGAATCTAGATCACCCTGAAACGGACAAATCATAGTGCCACTGTAAGTTACTGTAATTATGAGTCATAAACAAATTCTCAGGGTCTTTCTGACTTCTAAAGTTATGCAAATTGTAGTGTGCAAAAATAGAAGCTGTTCATAAGGAAACACATTGGAAAAATAACACTCACAACCTTTTACCAAAAAAAATAAATAAATTCCTCATAATTTCAGCATTTTCCCATTTAAAAAAATGGGGGTGGGAGGGAATATATTATATTCCTGTCAACAGGCTTGTGGAAATCTTGTGGAAAACTACTGCAGAGATCACAGGAAAAGAGACCACTTTTAGGATTAGATTTTCCAGGAGTTTCTGAGACCTTGTCAGCATCTAGGTCAAATTTCTCAAGATAAATGGGAAGAGAGACACATAGAAGAGTCAGAAAAATTAAAATGAACTTGATACTTTTTTCCAGTGATTCTGAAATCCCATTCTCTTTCCCTTCAAGTAAGGCAGTAAGGTACAGTGTCTAATATCAGGAACTTTGAAGTCATATTTGTAAGGTGAAACTATGTTTTTTCATAAATCAAAGGACTGACAGTTTCATATGGCTCAAGCCCATCCATTACTATCCTAACCCCATGTGTACCTAAATGATTTTCACTGGACAAGTTGCTTCACCTCAGTAAGCCTCAGCGTCCTCCTCTCTTCAATGGGGATAATACATATCACCATGGGTAGTTGTGAGAAATCAAAGAGAAAGCATCAGATAATGTTAACAACTACCAACCCAGGGTGATCAAATGAAGAATGATTTCTGTAATAATAAGCTATCTTATGAAGTATATTCTAAGATAATATAAAAGGTGAGAACTTCTTAGTTAAATATCAACTCTTAAAATATCTGAATGACAAATAAGAAAACCCTTCTCTTTGCTTGCCTCATTGTCACAGTTGCTTCTGTTTCTTAGAGTTTCTTCCTAGCACCTCCTTATATACACATCTTCCTCATTTAAATGCTGCTCTTTTAAAATATATTTTTCCAGCTAATTAGATTAGACACAATCCATTTCTTTCACAAGAGCCTCAAAATGATAGGCTGCCATTTTGTGTTTGCTTCTATTGATCCAGTCTCCTTTGACTTATACCTGGACAAGGTAACATTATGTTAAAACTCACTTCCTCTTCAACCCTTGGCACCATGATGTACTTTCCCCCTATCCTAGGACCTTAGAATCCATTGTGTGTTGTGAGCCCCAGATAAAGTATCAGGAATATAATTGCTACTGAATCCTATTGTGCTCACATACCTGCCTCGGTTATTACTCATTTTCACAGGATCTCTCTAAAGACAGTGGTACAGTTTAGTGATTAAAGGTGCGGTCACTAAAGCCAGACTCCCAAGGATAAAAACCAAGCTTGGACAAGTCTTAGCTATGTGATCAAAGGCAAATTGCTTAACATCTTGACTTTCTTTATCTGTGAAGAAATGGGAATAATGATAGCACTTGTCTGACCGGGCTGTGGTCAGGAATAAATGTCATAATGCATCTGCCTGGACCAGGGTGAGAGTTCAAGAAATGTTAGCTACTATTAAGGAGGGTTGTTCTGAGTCTCTGGCTTTGCGAAGGGCAGCATGAAAGTAATTCAAAGCATTCTTTCATTCATTCTAAAAATAATGATTGTGGGCGCCTGGGTGGCTCAGATGGTTAAGCGTCTGCCTTCGGCTCAGGTCATGATCCCGGGGTCCTGCGATCGAGTCCCGCATCGGGCTCCCTGCTGGGCGGGGAGCCTGCTTCTCCCTCTGCCTCTGCCTCTCTCTCTCTCTCTGACTCTCATGAATAAATAAAACATAAAAAAAAATAAATAAAGATAATGATTGAGTTCTACTAACCACCAGACTGGTGATATGAGAGGGTAAAGGTTGATATAGTTTTTTCTCCTCATGAAATTTCCAATCAGGTGGCACCTTGTTAGCAGAGCTGAAAATCGGGGCTATCTCTGACCCTCATTTGTGTCCCCACAAATAAATGACCACCAGGAAAGAGAGGGTACCCATGTAGGGATGTCCCCACAGGCCTGGAGAACATCTTCATGGTGAGGTATGGAGGTTATCGCGAGGCCCCCCAGGCTTATTCGGTGCACAGACAAGAGGACTGTCTTCCAGCACAGTCCCAAGAAGAATGTTCACTCTGTGCCAGCCTGTTTGTGTTCTAATTTCAATTTTCGAGAGTTATTCTCAAGGTTGGTGCATTTGTAAGGACATGAAAGTTCAGAAAGATGGAATGATGCAACCAAGATCACACAGCCAATATGTTTTAATTTTAGGATTTGGACTCAGGTCTGCCTGGGTCCTAAGCACCTGTGCCTTACTTTTTCTTTTTGAAGGGAGTAAGTAGGGATGGGGGATGCTGTTAGCTTGAGGTTAATTATAAACAAATCTTACAGATGCTGAAATCTTGTAATCACTGGAGTAGAGAGCACAGATGGCCCCGTAGTAAAAGTGAAAAGAACCAAGGTACATAGAATAAAAAGCAGTCTTTAGCATTGATAAGCACAAGAAAATGTCCCCTGAAAACTCTTGGGTCTGTGTGAAGTCCAAAGGGCCTGAGTGCGAGGAATTCAGGTCAAGCTTGTTCTTCACTTCTCACATCTTGCCTGCTCTTTGCAAGGCTTTTTTGAGCCTTCATGCCAGTTTGCCTTGCTTCCAATGCTCTTCATCCTCTCCAATGTTAGGTGCAGGTGGGTCGGGTAAAAACAGGGTTTGCAAGAGTAATTAAAGGGCCAGAGGCAGATCCACTTACTAGGCGCAGAAACTGCACTCAGACCAAGCAGCTTTGGATTTCAGTTCTGCCACAGAATACCCTCAGAAGGTAACTCAGCTTACTCATTTCTGAAAAGATGTGCTAATATTTACCTTAACAAATCCTGAGAAAATTAAGTGAGGTAGCATGTGTGAAATGCCTAGCCAAAGGGCAGATATATAACAGATGTTCAATACATGTTAGTTCAATGTATCTCAGACTGCAAGTTGTGAAAACAATATTACTGCTCACAGTCCGGTCTTTGGAATGAAATGGGATAGATCAGAGTGTATTGTACTTATTTAGGATAAAATTTGTATGAAACTTCTTTCAGATATATATAAAAACGTGTATGTTCTTAGATCACAATATAAAATGCACTTACTACTATGAGTCACAATTTAAACATTTTTTTAAAAAAGATTTGATTTATTTACTTATTTGAGAGAGAGAGAGAGAGCCGCAGGGTGGGGAGGTGGGGAGCAGAGGGAGAGGGACAGGCAGACTCCCCGCTGAACGTAGAGCCCAACACAGGGCTGGATCTCACAATCCTGAGATCATGGCCTGAGCTGAAATCAAGGATTGGGCGCTTAACCAACTGAGCCACCCAGGCGCCCCGCAATTTAAACTTTTGAAAACCCCTACATCAGCTCCTTTTTCCTTAATGCATTTCCAACTAATATAACCCATATCAAGAGATTGACTAAGCCCAAATTCATTCTATTGGAAAACTTTACAGGATGGTTCTTATGTTTTCCTTTATTTCATGTATAATTTTTGTTCCTTTCAAAATATGTTGAAATTGACTTTATTACATAGCCTTTATCTCCCGCAATTATCATGACTTATTTACATGCCTGTCTTGTCTCTAACTGTTCAAGGGCAAGGACAGCATCTCATGATTTCTTTCTCTTTCTTCAAGGTTAACAAGAGGCCAATGAATTTTTTGTGTGTGAATAAGAAAAATATAAGTTGAAAGTCTATAATTTGCCTGAAGTGATAGGATATAGTGTTTAGATGAGTTTCGTAGAACTTTATTTAAACTATCCTTCATATTTGAAAATTATAAAATGATTTAGCTAACAGGGGAGGAAAAAATGGACCTGAACTTAAGAATGGATTCCATACATGACTTTGCCATTGATAACCTTGTAAAAGTCATTTCACCTCTCTTGAGCCTGAGTTGCCTCCTCTTTAATGAGGTGGGTAGTCTGTAGGATTTCTTAAGTCTCTTTCAGGTTTAGTGTTTTTTATTTTGTTGATAATACTACATGGCAGATGAGAATATTAAATATGAATGACAGTAAGCAAGAGAAGATTCAGAATCACCACCCCAGATTATATCATCCATTTTTTAATTCCCCCAAGATATATTATAACACAATGTAAATTATAAATTTGGGGAAAAAGAACAAAAAATATTTCACATAATTCTGTTTTGATGAATGAGGGAACAATTCTGAATGCCAGTTTTAATAAACTAAGAAACCAGGGAGAAGGAATGATAACTGAATCTTACTTGTTTTTTAAATTTCAGTTTCATTAAAGGGCTGAAAAAAATCGTTCGTGTAATTATATATGGTTACTATTTATATAGTAATACACTAGAATCACTGTCCTTAATTTGTTTTAACAATTTTGTCCAAGTAAATGGGAGGCATATGAAGAGTTTTTCAGAAAATAAAATAATTCATATATTTTTAACTTCAGTGCAGGTATATTTTATCTGCAGTGCCCAGAAAATGGTAATTGGATTTGGCAACAATGTATTAAATACCTATTAATTGACAGACATGGGCATTTTTTGTACATTTTTCTGTATTATCCTCAAACAACCCCATAGGGTATGAAAGACTGATTCGCATCGTAAAGATGAGGATACTGAGGTTCGTATATAAATAGCATGAATCTGTATCTTCTACAGAATTGAAAATACTATGAACTATATGTGGAACAAACAAAACATGCCAAATCATGAATAAAAGTCAGACAAACTGAGTATGAGCTCCAAAATCAGAAATGGGTTAGGGCTTAGGGTAAATCCTAAGATTGCACACTTCTGTTGAAATTTTACAACTAACTCAGTTCAGTTTTTTGTTTTGTTTTAGATTTGTTTCTTTACATAGGTAAAGGGTATTAATGAGGAAAGAGTTGTCTGTATTTTAACCACAGAGGATTCTTAGTAGTTGACATATAAATGAAATATGAAATAATCAGGAATTAGAGAAAATCGCTGGGCTTCAGATACGCTCTCTCTAAGAGCATAAACAGCAGCACCCACTTTCTTTTAGTACATTTGTTGAAATCCTTATCCTTTCCAGATTTCTTGGATAAAAGCTGCGGCAGAAATGAAAAAAAGCACTAGCAGTAGTGTGATCTGACAGACCAGGCATGCCCCCATGTTGTGTGTCCCCACACCGAGGTGTTCATGGGCTCGCTGGTTTGCTGCTAAGACAAGTCTGAATCACCACAGACTGGCTACAGGCATTACAGTTATTTAGAAAGCAAACGGAGAAGCCTCATTTCATTCAAAAGCACGCTGACACTGCCTTGACCATTTGAAATTATATAGTTGGAAAATATTATTGACCACAATATCAAGAAATTTTTTTGAAGAGTGAATTCTCGCTTATTGCTTTGAGCACCTCAATAAATAAAGGGCAACTTCAGTTCATTGTCCTATCAATGGATTTTACATTTAACCTTCCAGTTGAGGATCTCTACAAACCATTACATTGCAAAGCATCAATAGTATATTGATTTCAAATTGAGAGTCATATAAATTACCAGTCCTTACAACCAGATGAGGGTTGCAATTATTTCCGTGCTATTTCACGCTAAATGAGTGGTTGACAACAGGAATCCATTAAGAACTAATAGTCTACAAAATTTCTTGTTCTAAATCACAAGGTTAAAAGAAAAATCTATTTCAGACTTAAAATCCTTTAAAATAAAGTATAAGTCTATTTACTATGATCAATGTGGTCATGGAACTATTTATGTCAGAAGGAATACTTAATCTTGATTTATAAATGTTTAGGGAAATGGGGATTATATCATAAAATAGGAATAATTTTACATGCTTTTTAAAAATTGCCCAGACTTTTTGAATATTTAGATGCTGGTTCTGCCAACAATATAGGTTTTTCATTTACCAGCATGGAAATTAGACTCATGGAAGGGAGGCAAAGGATTCAAAGACCAGGGACAAGGTGAGATGGTCTTTGAAATGGAAAAATAGAGCAAATAGATATATTTCACAGCATAAACTATTTCAGTTCAATTTCACAGGTATACTATATATCAGCAACTGTACCAGATACTAGAGATTAGTAACAACAATAAAGCAAAACAGAAAATCTTAGCGAGCAAAAGTAAACAGTACAATCAGAAATGTGAGGTGTCACTACATCTTGGAGAGGAGACACAGCAAAAGAGGTGGCCAAATTTGTCATCATTTTCTAATATGTAACATTTGGGATTAAATTGTGTCCCACTCCCTAAAATTTATATGTTCTAGTCCTAAACCCCAGTATCTCAGAATTTGACCTTATATAGAAATAGGATCATTGCGCAGATGTAATTATTTAAATTAGGATGAGACCATACTGGAGTAGGGAGGACCACTGATCTATATGATCTATATCTAGATGATTTATATCTATACTCATATAGATTTTCCTTACAGGAATGCACAATTTGGACACAGACGGGCACACAGGGAGAACGCTGCTCTGTGTGGTACTTTATTACGGCCACACTAAGAAATCAATACAAAATTAAGACATACACTGATTTTTTTAAATATTAGATTTCTTTTTTGAGGAAACTTTATGCCAGGCTGTCTTTGCTAATTTCAAGGAATTCACATAAGAGAAAAGTAGAGAAACTGTGGTCAGAATGGGCAGCAATACCATGAGATAGGAATAGAGAGTGAAGTTCTAATGTCAGTGATTCTGATTCAAAGTCACCCAGATTCATTTATTAATCATTTATATTATTTTCACTTTCTCTTTTTATGTGTCCTCCTTGCCCTTTCCAGCTGGGCCACATTTCTCATGTCAGTTACACTTGAGAATTCCATTATAGGACCAATCTGCACATGATAAAGCAAGTCCACACTATGTATAATGTTTTTTTCCTGATTGAACAGTCCAACATGAAAAAATATGGTTTCATAAGGAACCAAAATGAGCCTTTGATGCAACTTTTTGAAATGTGCCCAAGTTTTGTCACTATCACCACTGACTTGATGTGCATAATTACCTCCCCCAAATGGTAGGAAAGCTTTCAGAGCTGATATAAATATCACTTAATATTCTCAGGCAGTGAACCTTTTTAAACATATTAGCCTTGCAGAATATAATAGATGGAAAGAACAAATGTGCCTCAGAATTGTAGGATTAAATAGAAAGTGTCTTTGAGGAGTAATTGCTCCACTTTCAGTTTGTAGGTTGTGATATTTGCAATTTTTATTTTTTTATTTTTATTATTAGTAGTATTCAATGGTACTAGTAGTGGTAGTAGTAATAGTGTATGTATGTGGCAGAATTTCTGACAAAATAGCTGAATTCAAGAAATTAGGTGACCCAGATGATAACCCTTCAATGGGAAAATCACTCCTCCACTGTTACTCTATGACCAATTTCTCAACAAGGGAATCTGAGGAAGAGGACACGTGCAATTGCTCCTGCAAACAGTTTCCCTGAATCATATTATATCATAGCCTGTGTTCTTGGCCCAACTTCCTTAGGTTAGAGCTGAGGAAATTTGAGGACAGACTTTTGGTGCCTACTTTTTTTTTTTTAAGATTTTTATTTTATTGTGTTATGTTAATCACCATACATTACATCATTAGTTTCTGATGTAGTGTTCCATGATTCATTGTTTGCGTATCACACCCAGTGCTCCATTCAGTACGTGCCCTCTGTAATACCCATCACCTGGCCAACCCATCCCCCCACCACCCTCCGCTCTAGAACCCTCAGTTTGTTTCTCAGAGTCCATAGTCTCTCATGGTTCGTCTCCCCCTCCGATTTTCCCCCCTTCATTCTTCCCCTCCTGCTATCTTCTTC
>NC_138370.1:151822061-151851711 GCF_054177405.1 Leptonychotes weddellii | reverse complement strand
CTCACCACAGCACCTACCCTCCCCAATGTCTATCCCCCAGCCACCCCATCCCCACAACCTCCACCGCTCCAGCAACCCTCAGTTTGTTTCCTGAGATTAAGAATTCCTCATATCAGTGAGATCATATGATACATGTCTTTCTTAAAGACTTATGTATTTATTTATTTGACAGAGAGAGCATGAGCAGAAGGAGAGGGAGAGAGAATTTCAAGGAGACTCTGTGCTGAGCACGGAGCCTGACACAGGGCTTGATCTCACCACCCTGAGATCAGGACCTACCTGAAACCAAGAGTTGGATGCTTAACCAATTGTGCCACCCAGGCAACCCAATTTTTGGTGCTTTTAAATGCCTTCCTCAGGTCACTCAGGTAGCAGCCACAAAGTAACACCACCACTTGTCTTATTCCAAGTGTACTGCCTGATTATCAGAGCAGTATATGCCATCAGTAATGGGTAAACCACCCTCTTAACATCACTGTTCCCTCTAAAACACTGGCATGAGATGCTAAAGGCATTAAAAGCAAGGATGGGTATGGGAAGACTTTTTTCTCGTGGTATCCTAAAAGGACGCACACCACCTCCCCTGTTCTGGCATCATACAAAATACCATCCTGGGGGCCATAGATTCACTGTTATCCAAGTTATCTGAAACTTTACCTATAGCCTGTGCCCTCAAATCTGTATGACAACACTTATTTCAATAATAATAACCCAAGATTTAACCCAACTGTCATAAATATTGCCAACTTTCTTTAGAGGCAGCCTTCAAGTTATCATAATCTTCCATTTCCTGTAAAGTCATATATATTTTTAATTACTTTTTGTATATCTTAGTCTTAAAGGCTCTTTGATAATATGAGACTGAGGAAGATAAATATTACTAGCAATAGTACAATCTCAGCCCCAATAAGCTTGACAACATTATGGTAGAGAAATAGAGTGTCACTTAACTATTTTGGTCTTGTATGTGTTTAATAGTTCTAATATCTGTTCAGTTTATTTTAAGCAATTGAACCATAAAGAGAAGTTGTTGGTGTTGTTTTCACGTCATTCACATTTAACTGCAACATGTAGCACAACTCAGTAGAAATTAGGACATTATTCAGCGAATTCTGTTTACCCTATTTTGCCTATTATAAGCACTAGAGAATTTATCTCATTTCAGGTATCTAATTTCAGCACATTCTTTCTCTAGCGGTTGGGGGAAGATGACATAAATGATTGGCACACTGCAGGACTACTTACCACAAACCACAGAAGTCGAGCAGTATGTTTTCTGATCATGTATTGTCAATCACCATCTCATTAAGGAATTAATGAGGGCCATTTTCCATGCATGGCCGGGGGAAAACGGTATCTATGGTGTGCTCAGTAGGAAGTGATGACAGGGGTGACATTTAGCAAAGGAGGCCGTGGGGCATGAAGGAGTTAAGCTGGAAAAAGGAAACAACTTCACAGATCATGCAGAACTCGGTGAAGATATAGAGGGAGGTCATGAATTGTGGACTGATTTGTACTCTTTCCATCAGAGGAGTAAGAAGGGGCAAGAATAAGAGGAAATTCGAGTTAGATTGAGTTAGTGCTTGAGCTCGAGCTAAAGCAAGAGCTAGCGTTAAGGTTCAGTGTTGAGTTAAACTCCTGGGCCAAATCTGTCCTGCTTCCGTTCACCTTCAGAGGCCAGAGGCTGGAAAACGCCGGCAAGTCAGAAGCACCAGGCTGTAGTCAAGACAGTGTAGGTCAAATGGAAATGATACCCACATTTCTCTGTTCATCATTCAGATTTTAGCCATCAGGAGATTTATGCCTGGCAAACATGCTTGCTGTTCTTACTTGCCACTCTGGGAAGGTGCGTCTCTCTGACAGCCCTGTCCTGGACACTGCATGGACCTTTCCTTGCGATCTTTTTCTCCTCTGAAGACACTGATCTGCTGTCTCGATGTTCAGGCTTTCGGCATTATTTGATCAATGTTGTATCACTGCTAGGAGAAAGGCATGCGCCTGGGGTAGAGAGGTACTTGGAATATTCTCTGCGGGGAAAGTGATACACCAATCAGAATCCAAGCTGAAAATTTCTTTTCCACTGAGAGTACTTCCTATGAGGCACCATTAAAAATCCAGTTCCAGCTGCCTCACCTCTTGTGTTTACTTTTTTAAATTCCACTGGGTTTTGGGGAGAAAATTTATGCACCACAATAGAAAACAATAAAAATGAAACCAAGTATTAGATAGTATTCCCAGCAGATCTGTTATCTGGGGAAGGGCTCATCACTTTTGTTATTTTTCTGTCAGGAATGCATAACCTGAATCAAATCATGAGGAAACATCAGACAAACCCAAATTGAGAAACATTCTCTATAATAACTGGCCTGGATGCTTCAAAACTGTCAATGTCATAAAAGGTAAATAGAGACTTCGGAACTTTTCCAGATTGAAGGAGACTCAAGAGTCATGTCAACTAAATGCAATACGTGATCCTAAACCCCTTCCTCGAAGGAAAAACAAATAAACAAACAAACAGTGCCTTAAAGGACAGCACTAAGACAAAATCAGAACATGATTCACAGAATAAAGTATCAATGTTCAACTATTTGCACTGGATAACCATACCGTACTGTGGTTACATAAGAGAAAATCCTTGTTCCTAAAAAAATTCACATTACAATGTTGAGACAGAGGGCCACGATTATGCAAACTATTCTCAAATGTGTCTTCTTTAAAGAGGTAAGCTGTTTTGAAACTCCTGAATTTGGGATGATTTAATAAAAATTATGGGAATTTTTTGGCACGTTATCTGAAATGCATTGTTTAAAATAAAAAGTGAAAAATAAAACAATTTCCAGTTTTCAGAAAAATTTCAAGAATACAGAAATCTGTATCCCCTTTGCACAGATATAGTAATTGTTAGCATTTTGCTGCATCTTTTGTCATCCTATCAGTTATATTTATAATGTGTGTGTGTATGTGTATATTTATGTATATGCATACATACCAACCTGGGAGAACATCTTTTTTAAAGACAATGATCAACTCCCTTCTTTTGGACTTGTTGAAAACATTTAATGAAAACAGAATAAATTATATGTCGTTTTTGGCCCACTGAGAAAATGAAAGATACCCGATCCCAATAAATATCTGTTTGCTATATAATCCACATCAACATTAAAATTAAAAGACAAAAGCGAGTGAACTGATAACTGCACTTTTGTGGTCAATTATACTTGCTTCACTAATGTGAGTATCACTAAACTTGTTAAGGAAAAAAAAAAAAAAAAACAAAACCAGAGCTATGACAAAGCTTTTCCTAACTCCTTCCAAATGGGTAAAATATCCATTGCTAGACAGGTGCCTCAGGTGCCCTTTCTTCGGGAAATAAAGAACAAACTGATCAAAAGATTGTTCATACTCAGCAGTGCCCAAATGTTCATGCTCATGTCGTTTCTAACTAAATCTTCATATTTTTTTTTTTCTGTTTTTCATCTCCTCCTTTGAATCATTCCATTGGAGCCCAGCTGAGCTCAGTCAGGCCTGCAAGGTTGAATGTGCCTGCCAGGCAGGCTTAACTATTTCTTATATGTCTTAGTGGATACTGAAAAGGTTACTGTATTAAAATTGTTGATGTATATGAATTAAGACCATCCTTCCTCAGGTGTGAGCCAGTGCGTGGGTATTTCTGAAGATGAGACAATCTGGCAATAATAAGAAATACTTGAAGCTGTTGTTCATCTAAGTTAGTTGCCAGGCACGTTGCCAGGATGAATTACTTAATGAATTTTACTGATGAGTTCCTCAAATAGCATTTGAGGCTTAAAGAGTGGTGTTTTCTAGTTAAGGAAAACATAAAATAAAAACAAAGCCACGTTTTAGCTACTAAAATCCAAGATATTATTTTTTACTAACAATTAAATCATGCATCTCAACCAAAATGGGAATGAAATCAAATCCACTTTCTCTGACTACCTGTTAAAAGCTTATTTTTCACTACCTTTCTCATGCCTCTTTCTGCAGAGGCCATGACCGTGCTAGCTGAATGATAGTATCCTTACCCCTAGGAGTAACAGTTGTCATTTGGGGTGGTCAAACATTTGGAGGAAGAAGTAATTTGTCTGGATTTTGCAATGGAAAGAAATCCAAAGCAATATTTTTAAAAGATAAAAATTAATAGATTTAAGAGCATGATGCAAAATGTGTATAATTTTTAAAGAATAGAGAATTGGCGATGATGGTAATGATGACAGCTTTTTCATAATCAAGTTCCTTGGTCCCAAACAACAAATTCAATTCTAGCAAATTTCAGCAGAATCTACAGGGTGTCTGGGCGGCTCAGTCAGTTAAGCCTCTGACTCTTGATTTTGGCTCCGGTCGAGTCATGATCTCAGGGTCTGGGGATTGAGCCTCAAGTCCACTTGAGAAACTCTCTCTCTCTCCCTCCGCCCCTCCCTCCCATGCTCTTGCTCTCTCTCTCTCTCAAAATAAGTAAATAAATATTAAAAGAAAAAAATCTACAGAATAAGACACAGTATCTCACAGAACTGAGGGAAGAGAAGAAATGATGGAGAGAGGGGCCTAAATAGGCAAGAAGTCGGAGAATGAGAATTCTGAATAGTAGAGACTAATAGTCTTCTCAGTATTCTTTTATCTGAATGACTAAGCTAGGTTTATTTAGGACAGAAAAGAAAAGATTATGTGGACAGGTCGGCTATCCCCCCAAAAAAGATATTAGGTCAATGAGGAAAGAGACTTATTCTGTTAAGTTCAAAAGGAAGGACAGAACCTAGGAGTGGAATTTTCATCCATTGAAATTATTGGCAGGGAGGTTTCAGCTCAGTGACAACTCGAACCACTCTATGAGAGGTCGAAACACCTTTCATAGACATGTCCAAAGAGCGACTGTTGCCTGCCATGTGGGCAGGCATTTAACAAAGGTAATTTCTAATTCAATTGAAGGTTTACCAGGTGACTTCCAAAATCCTTTCTGACTTAAGATTCCATGATTTCCTCTGGATGGTGATATAATCTTCTGTCTAAAAATATTTTGCCCAAGAAATTATGTCCAAAGCCTCTTCAGAATGTAGCCTCTTCAGAAACGGCTGTAGAAATTTCTTATTTCAAAAGATATTAGCCTAGCATTCAAAAAATTACTATTAACTTTCAAAATGCCCAAATAAATATAAAATGTATTCATTTAAACCCCAAAGTTGGGCATATTTTATTAGCATGTTTTTTTTTTTCATCTAACTCTTCTGCTTGTTAATATTAAATTCCAACTGCAGAAAATCTGGGTATAAGGGCCTGAACTTGGATTATGTTAAAGCCACACATTAGTGATATATCATCACAGTAAATCTCTGATAAAAATATATTTTCAAATTAAATTAGCTTTGCATATAAACCAGACAAGTTTTCAGATACAGCTGTAATTTGGATCTCTCCTCTTTCTGAAAAAGCATTTTGTAATTCCACCCTTCAGAGAGTCTTCTTCAGTATGAACTGTACTAAAGATTGACAAAGGATATATATCTGAAAAATGTTTTGCAGGTATTTTGATATGCACTTCCAGTGAAAAAAAGCATATTGTCTCCAGCAAAATCAATGTAAGCATTTTGTATTTGTAGCACATTGGCTTGCATTATTTACCAACAGAAATGTTCCACTATTTGTGCTTCACAAACACACAACACACATACACACAGTAATATATTGAGTGATTCAACTTGAGTTTTTACTAAACAGCTAATAGAAATAAAAAGTTAAATCGTACCATATAGTTAATGAACATTAACTCCAAAAACTCAAAGTTTCTAGAGAATCGGTAGAAAGAAAGCAAACAAGCTAATTGTCAAATAGAAGGCAATGTTGACCTTAATGTTCTTATTTTAAAAGGAAAATATAGCCAGATTGGTAGAAATAATAAAAGGAGAAAAAGGTGTAAAATTCATTAGAAATTTTCTCAAAGGAGGTGGCAAGATTTCTTTGAAAAAATAAACTTCTAACAGAGTATGGGAGATTTTCTATATTTTTAGTTCAAAATCTGTTATGAAGAAAGAGTTCCAGGGAAAAGAAATATAAATGGCAGCACCAGACCTCCCAAGCACTGCAGACTTCTAACACCTCCGGGGACTGCAGTTGTCTCTCCGCCTACAAATTTCAATCATCCCTGCAGCCCCAGTCTTCAACCATCTGAGGACAACCCATCAATATAACTGATAACAAACCCAATCTGTGGATGGGAAGGAAAGGATTCAAAATACCATTTATCCCAGAAGACACACTGACATCCTGGAATTAAGAAATATGCTTTCTTCTCACATTATATCCATTGTGAATAATTGTTGACTACTCTGGAGTTTAGCTTTGTGATTGCAATTTGGATGATGAATTAACAGAAACTATGGAAGCCATCCCGAGGTTGTGCAGGTGAACAAAGCTCAGTACTGTGTTACTCAAATCAATCCATCGTGTTACTAAGCAAACCTTGTTATCCCTGTCTGTTCTCTCTCCAAAACAATAGCACATAATATTATATATAACATAACATATATTAATGTAATATACATCCATTGAACTGAATAGTAGTATCATGTGGATGCCTTATTCTGATATTATTTCATAGCTTTGAGAAACTGAAAGTAAAACAGACTATAGAAAAGTATTTTGAAAAGGAGCGAAACAGTCTTCTGTCATTCTATCTTAAAATCGCTACTTCACTATGGAAAACACTGATGGTGGGAAACATAAAATGTTATATTTATTTTGTGCTGTTACTGATACAGATAATAATAAAATAACGCAGTGATCCCAGCATGGTGAGCCACATAGAGAAGCGATGAAGAACATGGACTCTGGAGCCAGATTAAGCTAGATTTAAATGCTGAATTTAACTAGAGTTGAATTGTTTATTCTTTTTTTTTTTTTAAGATTTTACTTATTTATTATTTGAGAGAGAGTGAGCGAGTGTGAGCATGGGAGGAGGGGCAGAGGGAGAAGCAGACTTCCCACTGAGCACAGAGCCAGATTTGGGACTCCATCCCAGGACCCTGGGATCATGACCTGAGCCTAAGGCACATGCTTAACCGACTGAGCCCCCAGACGCCCTGAATTTATTTCTAAGGAACCTTCAGTGAGTTACTTAACTTCAGGTGTCTAAATTATAAAAATGGAGTGACAACATTAGTGGTATGGCTAGGATTACTGGAAAAATAAGTAAATATATGCAATGCACTAAAAAACCCACCAAGCACGTTGTAATGGCTAGATAAACGTTTGCTTTTAAATTGTATGTTTACACATACACTCAGGCACAAACATGTTCTTTCTCAAGCTTACATACACATATATCACATAAAAATACCATGGGAGTTATTTAGTAACAAAGAGTTACTAGGAAAAGAGCCTTGCTTCTGGAAGTGGAAAGCTAGGGTTCATTCCCTAGCATCAGCAGCAACCAGTGTGCTGAGATTTGTGTTTTGTGGGTTTTTTAATGCTCTTTTTTCTCAATTTCTTTGCAGCTCATTTCTTTATGTTCCAGAAAGAAATTATTTATAAGCTTCATAGATTAAAAATAAATCATTTTGATTTACTCTGGATCCTATACTATACTCTTGACCAGAGCACTTCTTTAAAAGTATGTCTGTGTCTATTCTACATGCTATAGAGGTAACATAAAGCTTTAAGAATTTATTTATTATTTAACACAGTTGTGAAAATTTCATTTTAGAAGTCCATACAGGAAATAATGAGGCAAGAACATTGGCATTTAGGCATTTTAATCTGTATATCAAACTGAATTGGAGTTTGAATTCCCAGAATAGATCAGCGCTGCAGTCATTAGAAGTCTCTGTGTGCTGAAATATAAACCTAAAGAACATTCTAGAGGTCCTCCCTTGCACTTTTAAAATCTAGATTAAAGACGTTTGTGTAATAGGGGGGGAAAAAGCAACTATTAAATGTAACTATTTCCCAATGTTTTTCCCATTTTCGTTGCTTCTCCTCCCATCTGCATGCATTTTCAAGTATGTGTTCACACACGCACACACAAAGCCACTGGTGGTGTTCATATTGTATTGCAAAAATATCAAATCTGTCAAATTTAAAGATACAGCTCAGGGGAAATTTAAGTTTTTGTCAGAAATACGTTTCTCTTCCTGGCCTTGATTTTCTTAAAGATAGTTACTATATTGAAGAGATATTTAAACATTAAATATATTGAAACCATAATGAAGAGTGTTTCCTAAGAGAAAACGGAGAGGAAAAGCAAATAAAAAAGAGTGACTAGAAAAGCAACATGGCTGAGATGCACAGAGATGAAAACAAAATAAATAATGAGATGGAGGTTTGGATGTATTCTATGATCAATGATGATCAGCACCTGAGACCCTTTTTCCCATGCTCCATCAATACCTACACTTGTGGGGGCGGAGATAGGCACCTGAAAGAAATGGCTGGATCTCGGGGTACATGCACTACCAGCCTTCCCAAGACTTCTGGGCCCTACATTGAACAGAAGCAGCAGAATAGCAGTCCTCCAAATGTACTTGCAGAACAAGGTAGCGGGCTCCTCCACAGAAAGCTCCCAGCCTGGGAATTTAAAACTAGTTGGTAACGTTTCCTTCCACTCCACAAGGCTATGGGTTAACAACAGAAACCACTATACATGTACTGAACAATTAAATAAATGGATGGTTGATGGTGGGACCCAGTTTTCTCAGCATTGAAGTATAAGCTTATAGGTAAGGATAGGAGACTAGAATAATGGTAATGGATTTTAACTGGAGACATCAGTATGAACTCATATTTGTGTTTATATACATATAGTTGGTTACATATAGAAATACTCATGGGCATGTGTAAGTCAGGCTAATATACTCACATATATTTCCTTTTTCTGTCCCCTGAAAGGGCCTAAAACAAACTCACCCTAGTAGCAATGAAAATATCTCATGCCAAATCTTGGTTTGTTTGTTTTGTTTTTGTTTTTTGTTTTTGTTGTTTCCAGATCTTTGTTTTATTAACATTCTCCAATAAAAGGAATCCGAGCTCTGTGAAGAAATGGCTGATTCGAAGAATGAGGCAGAAAGTGTATAAGATAAAACAAGAGTATCTGTAGTACCAGAAAGAAAGTAGTCAAAAGTAAATAAATAAAAACCAAAATGCTGAGGGCATTTCAAAGGGACACAGGAGAAAATTGAAGGAGTTCCAAATAGCCAAAAGTGGAATAATTCGAACAACAAAATATAACCATTATATCCCGCAGTTAAAGTAAACATACGAATATTCATATTGACTAGAATAAAAGCTTTTATAAATAAATGGCAGTGAATTGACAAATATCCCATGCAAAACTATTCCAGATAATGAATGTAGATACTCCTCCTTCCAAAGAGTACAGTATGAGAAGGAAGAACAAGAATAGAGTAGCTTTATAGTGGAGAAACCAGACAAAAACTACATCAAGTCAGGTGAGCAAGATTAACGTCTACAGTGATAACTTATATTGGAGGTGTGTGCTCTTGATGGGAAATGATAAGAAAGGCAATCTGCCTTTTTGGTATTTCTCCCAGAAACACATTGCCCCAATCTAATGAGAAAAACATTGCACAAATTCCAGTTGAGGTACATTCTACAAAATACCTCACAATCCGTAAAACTATCAAGGTCATGAAAAACAAGGAAAATTTGAAAAACTCCCACAGCCAAGGGGAACCTAAGGAGGCATGACAACTAAATGTAATATTGTATCCTAGATGGGATCCTTGGACAGAAAAGGGCATTAGGTAGAAACTGAATAAAGTATGGATTTTAGTTCATTATATTGTATCAATATTGGTTCCTTCATCACAACAATCACACAATGCTAATGTAAGCTATAAATAATAGGGGAAGTCAAATATGGGATCTAGGGGAACTCTATCCTCTCTTTGCAATAATTCTGTAAACGTAAAACTGTCCTAAAATAAGTTCATTTTTTAAATGATGTATAGACATATATGCCCATACGTGTATATGTATGTATGTGTGCATGTGTATGAAGATTCCATGTATCTTTCCAATCTCATGTCAGGCCAGTTTCTCTAGGTGCAAGCTATATTTCAAAAACACCAAACTTCTAACAGTTCCTCGGATACCGCATATTTTCTTTTACCTCTCTGCTATCTCTGCTAAACCTTTCCTCCCACATTCTTCCCTTATGACTAGTTCATACTTATCTTTGGAAATATTACACATTTCGAAGAAATCTGCTCTACATCTAAATTAAGAGCCCCTCCTATATATCCTTACAGCACCCTACACATCTCCTGTCAAATAATTAATTTAACATTTCCATCCCCAGCAGAGTGGGCTCCAGATAAAGAAAAAAAAAAAACAAGTGGGACCTACAGCTTTTTGCTAGAAACACACACTTCCAGCTCACCAACCACATCTCCTCGCCACCATTTAATTTTTGCAATTAGGAAAAACTAGAAAGTACACAAACATATACACACATTTCCACCTTGTTAACTTGTTCATTGTTTAACCCTCAGTCCAAGGTCCACATACTCAAATTCCCGTCAATTCAAGAAAATCTTGAAGTGGCTCCTTAGAATCCTATGCCCTTGAATAATGCCACTGAATGTACCAATCATTTGTATAGTGCTATAATTAAAAATAAGGTCTGGTACATAATACACTCTCAAGAGATACTTAATGAACTGACCTGAACTGAACTGGCCAGGAATTTTCCTCTGGAAGAAGCATACTTAGATTGGACATTCTCTTTTTTCCCAAAGGGGAATGAATCCCTTTGGAGACTGAAAGAGTCAAATTAATTCAAAGTAACAGCGGCAAGTGCCTCTGACAATCTGACTTTATTATTAAAAGGACTTACCATCTACAGCTACATGCTCTTACTATTGCTTTTTAATAGCCAGGTATTACTATTCTAAAACTAAAAATGAGAAAGAGAGAAAGTTTCAATATGGAATAATTTCAAGGTAACTCAGAAACTATTCTAATATTCTCCTCCTTTTCAAAACCTTAACATTTCCAAGGCAAAAACTATAATTACGTGTGAAAATAATATAAATGCCAATCCCTAAGACATTAAGTCTATTTTGACTATGGAAATGAACAGCTGTTACATATATTCTTAAATGATTATTTTTAATAATGATCATTGGCTCCAAATATTGTAGAATGTCCTGATCTATTTGTCCTTAGTACACTTTTTTACCATACTCTTTGTTTCCAAAAAAGAAAAAAAAGCACCCTGTTCCAACATGCTAAATGAAAGTTTAAGACCCAACTAACTTCAGGTTTATGTAATGTTAATGTATTTCTATTTTATTTTCCAATATACTTTGGATTAAATATTAATTTTGAGGAAAAGTTACCAATGTAACATAAAATACAGCTTTTTAAAAATAAAAGCATCAACAATGACTAAAGAAAGCTGGATATCGTGCCAAAAAAGATATTTTAATAACAGTGTCATGGTCACAGAAGCCTACTGTTTAAAAATTAATTTTTAATTTGAAAACATTACTGACAGCACCAAGAGTGCACAAAACATATTCTCTCATTACCAGAGCCACTCCTTGGAGCATAAATGCCAAGTGCTCTAAGGTAGGGACAAAGAATACTTCGAACCCTAGAAGAAATATGACAAATAACTGGAAGTATGCACAGTTGCTTCCAACCAACATTTTCCTAAGCAAAAATGTTCATAAAAACAAAAAAATGAATTGAATTTATCCTATAAATAAGCATGATATATCTTAAGGTCTTTTTTTTTTTTTTTTAGTACTTGCTTTTGAATAAGTATTTTCAAGGGAGGAAGAAATAAATGATTTTTTTTTTTATGTCAAAAAAGTGACCTTAGAATAATTGTCTCAAACTACTGATGCCTTCATTTCACATTAACCAAGTACATGATGTGAACCCGGGATCAGGCGAGGTGACGTGTACAAAGCACAGTCGTTGGCCTCCAAGAGCCCTTACTTTACCAGAGGACCTAGCAAGAAGATGACTAGAACTCAGTGATACAGACAAAACATCTGGGGAATCAGTTCAGATGATCCTCTCCAGAGGTCGTGATTTATGGTAAAGCTTTGACTAACAGTGCATATATGTAGGATATAAAGCATTTAGCATTCTCACCAAATATATGAGGTGGTGCCTAAAAGGATCTGAGATATACTTTCCTAAGGAAAAATGGTAAAAGACTTGAAAATTTAGTGGTTGCCCTGGCTAGCTCATTCATCTGGTTTCTCTTCATCTTTGTCTATCTCTGGCTGGGCTATTTTACTGTTCTCTACAGATAGATGTTAATTTATAATAAACTGATACTGATATGAATAGTTCCCATCCATATAAACTCAAGTTATATCTGGTAAGATGCAATTGATTATGGCCCTATAAATATTCAAAAGTTTGTCACTATTTGTAAATTGGTTTCAGTAGTTCTTACCTGACTATAAATGTGGGACTCAGAGTTATCTTTTGAACCATGGTTTCCTCATTAATTAATGACTCTGATAAATTCCCTGACATGTGTTCATTTCATATCTATAGGAGTCATGATTTTATCATTTAAAAAAATATCTTTGAACAAGTGAATAAAGAAACTTTAAATCAGGTAGGGTGTTTCTGTCTACTGGAGTTACTTATATTTCAAGAGAGTGATTCAGAACCAGCACAGGCTTCATACGCGGTTATGGATGGTGCTCTTCAGCATTTGCTCCTTCAGAAACTGAGAATGATGAGCTGAAGCCATAGATTCCAAGGAAAAGAATGCCCCAGCAAGAAGAAAAATGTGAAAAAAACCATCACATGGTAAATATTTAGAAAGACAGTCCATGATTTCTAGAAACACTTATTCTGACCCAAGTGATCAAGAAGTGTGTACACTCTGAAGGATGGGATGCATCCTCTTATAACCGCTCTACAATACTGTGCCACATGTTTGTAATTCATGGTGTCATCTAAGGTAACTCCATTTGTTTTCAGAGCAATAACACTTTCTCAAGTAAATTAAAAGTCTGGCTGTTTAAAATAGATCACTCTATCTTAAAAATACAAGCAATTCTAAAATGGAAGGAAATTCAGGCTTTACATATTTCTTGAGTTAAATGAAATGTACTAATTTACCAGCTTGTTCTGCAATATGGTTCAAAATAGTTATAGATATGTGCAGATATAGATAGGGATATATGTACCAGAAACTCAAAAGGGAAGTTCCAGATTACACAATGACCAGCAATTTCCAATGTGGTCTAGAAGTAACAGAGTACGTGGCCAAGAATGGATTAGAGGGCTTTTAAGTCTCATGCCACATCAAGAATGTAACAGATTCAGATCAGAAAACAAAAGAAAGCAATGCTGGGGAAGATTCTTTGGAGATAACTGTGCTGGGAGATATATGCCCCAAGGAGGATGTGTACTATCTCCTAACAGTTATGCCACCTTCTAACTCCAACTAAAGAGAGAGAGAGAAGTCTTAATTAAGGATATGACTCAGAGGCTTCATATGCATTCCCTTTGGAAAATATATGGACCTGTATCTGCTACCCAACTGGGAGATTATAGGCAAGATATGGGACTACCGGCTACTCTGATGGCTAAGCAAAAAAGAGCTTTTTAAATTTGTGGCTATTCACACTTCCAAAATTTCTCCGAAAGTTTTGTGGAAAAAAGGATGTCATCACCCTTCAGTAGGAGGGAAGCAAATCAACATGAACTCATCATGGGTCCTATCCAAAAGGGTCATCTGGAAGGTACAACAGGTTTCATAAGAAAGAGGCCAGAATATAGGCATTTTCCAATAATGATACATGATCATGAAAAACTGGCAAAAATAACCTGAATTTATGGGATTATGATATTAGAGGCAGATCACTCAAAACCTAGGCAACTTTATAACATTATCATTAGAAAAAACCCTGAAAATCCATACACATACACACACCAGATTCCAAAAGAGCTAGATAATGCTAACATGCCAAAGACATTTTAAATTCTGAATAAATAAAAACTATAGTAAATGAAGGATTTTGTCTTAAAAATAAAAGTAGCTCAATGGAGGGGCACATAGGAATGGTTGAGCCTGCTGAGTTATAGAGAAATGGACAAAATGAACACAGAATAGAGATTATAATGCAATAAGTACCTTGAAGGCAGAGCATATGACCAAGCTGGGCCAAGAGGGAAATGTGAAATTATAGGGCATCATATCCAGGATTGCATATTTATATAGCTTGTTGTGATTAGCTTTATTAGTATATTTTATATTCAACTGCAGATACTGGTAGTCCAAAATATTAACATACCAGAAAACAAAAGATTGCATAAGACCCCCTGAGCCTTTTGCATTATAATGATATCATTCTGCTATTTACCAATCATGTATTACCCAATATGAGTTACAGAAGTATTCTGTTCAGCAGAACAGACCATATCAGGAGATAACTAGGAGCTGTGGAAGGAATTAGCAACCAGTGGTGACAGAGTGTTGGCATTATCACTGCAACTACAAAGCAGAAATATTCAGCAATGGTGGTGTTGCTGGTGTTGGCGAGGGTCCAAAGAACCCACAAAAGCTCACAAGTGAGTGTTTAAATGCCCAGACCTAGAGAGCTCACCATCAGCTCAATAAGGAGCAGTAACGTAAGAACTCTCCTGATCTTTTTATTTCTTCTTCCTACTCCCACTTTATCCCAGAGGAGGAGGGAGTGTGCTGTTTAGAATGCTTTCAAAAGGCTGGAATGCTTAGTTTATAAGAAGGGGGTTGGAGGAAGATTTAAATATGGAAGTGGAGAAAGAGAGAAGAAGCCATTCATGTGTCCTTCATTGAGTTTAATTCTTCCTTGTCTATACCAAGCAAGTGGATTAGGGGATGATGTTTTGACAATTACATAGGTCTGGACATTTTAATTACTGACTGGATGGCTTTGTATGATGGCCAAGTAAGCATAAGAATCATGGGGTTGTCTAACCCAGGGACAAGGGAAGGTTTATCCCTCCAAAAAAATTTAAAAAGATAACAGATGACAAAAATGAAGAATGCTTTATGTTGCAATCAACAGGCCCTGACATATATGTCTCAAAGATTATTTATTGATGTCAAACTCTCAAGTTTTCTGCACAGTATTTTGATAATATAGACTTACAGAAGTTGGAAGTTCAAACTCATGCTGGATTTCGACATTAATTGAACCAGAGAATCAGAGGATATATTAAAACCTTCCCTGAATTTATACTGTCTCTCAGCTCTGCTATTTCTTCTGGCAATGGTGGCATTGGAAAATTGGCTTACATCAATCTTATGGCACTAATTCCAATGAAATTATGGTAGCTTTCTTTCAGTGTTTCCACCAAGAGCCCAGAGAAATACTCATCCATCCCAGTTGTCTTGGTTCTTTTTCTTTTTCCTACACTACTGTGAATAGAAATGTAATGTTCTGATTGGCCATGGTTTGGTCATATGCTCGGACTTACAGTATGAACTACTTGGAATGGATTCCTCATTAGCAAAAGGAGGGAAAAGGAAGTTAAAAGATGCTAACAGTTAAAAATTCTAACTATCCCAATGCACTACGATGGCTTAAAAGAATGTCTTCAAAGACATTTAACTGAGGTTGAGAAATTGAGATATATTGAAATGAATAAATAAGATCCTATATCAAACATGTGTATATATATATAACACATTTATTTGTATTGATAGAAAAATAGATGGATATTAGATATATACATAGATGTATAAAGTATGATCTTGACTTTATAAAGAACTGTAGAAGTATACTATAAAGGTCAAATTCTCCAAAATATATGGTTATATCTTATGATAAAATTATGAATAATTTATTCCCTTTGTTCCCTCTTTTCTCCATATTTAAGATAATAAACATGCAAGCATACATTTCTTTTACAATCAGTGTTCTTAAAATAAGTAAAATAAAGCAACAAATAAGTCAGTGAAAATAATTTCCTGTGTCACAATGGTTGCCATCTCAGCAGAAACAGAGTTTGTTCCAGAGAATTCTAACAAGAGGCAAGATTTGTTTATCCAGGGTGCCAGACTGCTTATAGTAATAACCTCTCCCTCTCCCTGCACTTTCATTATCTGGCTTTCCCTATCTCATAAATTCATAGGAAGGCAGGGCCAAAAAAGGTCCTTAGAGGGGATTTAGTCCCAGAATTTATTTTATAAATGAGGAAAGTCTAGCCCAGAGAAATGCAGGGACTTCTCATCAGTCAACAGACACTGTGGCAGAGCAAGGACTGGGACCCCATTCTATGTACTCTGAACCATGTAACCCATTCAGCAAATCTTTTGCTTTTTCATTATTTAAACATACATTCATTGAGTGCTTTTAATATTTACAAGAAACTGCTAACATGCTATGGAATATATAAGGACAAATGTCTTGTAGAAACATTGATGCAGGTTCACAAAGAAATATAATATCATGTAAAAATAAAATCTAAGATCGGGGCGCCTGGGTGGCTCCATCAGTTAAGCATCTGACTCTAGATTTCTGCTCAGGTCATGATCTAAGTGTTATGGGATCAAGTTCTGCATGGGGCTCCATGCTCAGTAGGGAGTCTGCTTGAGATAGTCTCCCTCTCCCTCTGCCTCTCCCCTGCTCTCTCTCCTTCTCTCTCTCTCTTTCAAATAAATTAATTAATTAAAAAAATAAATCCTGGGGCACCTGGGTGGCTCAGTCAGATAAGCATCCAACTCTTGATTTCAGCTCAGGTCATGATCTCAGGGTCGTGGGACTGAGCCCCACATCCAACTCCATGCTTGGCATGGAGCCTGCTTAAGATCCTCTCTCTCCCTGTCCCTTTACCCCTCCCCAAACCTCACCCATGTTCTCTTTCTTTCTCTCAAAAAAAAAAAAAAAGCTAAGGGTCTTAAGAGGAAGTTTCTCTGAGAAGAGAAGAAATCAAAGAAGGATGAAGACACACAAAAATAAATCCTTTGGAAAACTTTTTGAGAAACTATGCAAACTGATAATATAGTAGACTCCATAAAGTATACCTCTGAATGAAAAGGAACAGACTATATGTCTCTATACATGCAATATATAGTATGATTCTTAATGTGTATATAGAATATATATTATAAATATATATATATTTATATGTGTGTATAATATAAATATATA
This sequence comes from Leptonychotes weddellii, assembly GCF_054177405.1. NCBI lineage: Eukaryota > Metazoa > Chordata > Mammalia > Carnivora > Phocidae > Leptonychotes > Leptonychotes weddellii. The sequence goes on along the minus strand of NC_138370.1, from coordinate 151,834,564 downwards.
TGATCCTTTTCTAAGGCAAACCTCAACTAGGAATCCAAGAGTCAATTTCCCAGTCAAGGTTTCAGGGACACCAACTACACTTAAACATGTGGTGGAAGGTTATTTTTCTCTTTTGTAATTAGAACATATCTTTTAAGCCACTCTATTCCATCTCCAAAGAAATTAAACCAAGAAGGCTGAAATACCACAAGGATGAATGTGGATCCTCTACAAACCCCCAAATGTGACATATCAGTGTCTATACTGGGAAACTTGAAAATAAGATTCCTTATATTGGGAAACTTGAAAATATCAACCAGTAATATAGAAATATTCTTCCAACAAACAAAAACAAAAGAGCAAAAATATACATGTAGAGACAAAGTAATCTTGAGGTGTAGTAAACAATTACATAATTTTACTTCATGTGATGAGGAATTCCTCATAAATGCCATTTCATTAAAAATATCTCACAGTTTCGTTAACATAAGAATGGTTATTGAATAAGGAAAGAGTGTAGAAACACTTTTCAGAATGCTTAGATACTTAGGGAAAGTTCAATAGTCCAGATTGGAGAGCAGGGTTCTTTTTTCCTGAAATTCTATGATGGGTTACATTTTAATTCTCAAGTGGACCTATTTTAAATCTAGGAATACATTAACTTCTTCATAACCTCTGTGTTTTAATAATATTTATAATATTTAAATAGCTACTATTTTAATAAAAATCTTTCACTTAATATTGCACTCACCCAAATTTCAAAACATTTATTTCTAGGAATAGATATTCACTATTTTAAGAGTGTTGTCACACTGCCTCTCTTACCTTCAACCCCACAATTTTTACACTTATTTGGCTTATATTCACATTTGACTTTCTGACATTTACAAAAACATCTTTCCTGCTGGCTCGGAAAATGTAATACTTTCAATGTGCAGTGTTTGTCTCCAGTTGACTAGTTCATCATTTTGTGCTCATATGATTTTCTTGTAGCTAATGATGCATTTCCTTTCTACTTACTTTAGCAAAATAAAAGAAAAACCAATTCAGGCACATCATTCAATAAAACCACTCTGTACAGCAGTCCTTTTTGCAATCTGAATCAATGATGATTAATAGCTATCCAGCCCTTTCCTTGGTTTTATAATTAATTGTCAGATTTTAACCATTAAAATCTCAATGCTTCAAATTAAAAAAAAAAAATAAGTTCTTTGGGGCCATTAAAAAACCAAAGCAAATAAGAGAGAAGCAGGAGGAATAGTAGCAGAGGGAGAAACAAATGGGGGAAAAATGAAGAACAGGAAGAAAAGAAGGGGACAAAACTGATAATTATAGAACTGAAAAGCCTCTAAGAAATAAAGACAGAGGGAATCGGCTGTAATAATTCATGTCCCATCGTACTTTTGGGGGAAGCCAAAGTGATTCAACCTAGTTGTTCACAGTGCACGTTGGCCAGATATTTGGCAACACTCCGACATGCAAGTTGCTTTTATAATAAATGTTATGATTGCATACATTGAGTAATTGGCATCATTTAAGCAAAAGATAATCCCCAAGTATCAATATTCAAGTCTCCCAAGTAATATCTTTAGCAAGTATTCTGATAGGAAATCAATCACGTTTGGTCATGATCAGGGAAAGGCATTTTCTAAGACCAAAGAGCTAATTGGCTTTTTGGGTTTCAGTCTTAACCCTGACTATTAATATCTGTGATTTGAAACATGTTCCTTAATCTTGCGGTACCTCAGTGTTCTCATTTGTAAAATGGCAATATTGGCTAGTCCCTACCTGGCAGGATGGTAAAACTTAAATGATCTAGGTCTTGCACATATTAAATGCTCGTGAATGAATGCTAGCTATTATTACCTATTATTGCATACAGCCTTTTGTATGGCTTATTTTAAAACTCTGAGGAAGATGTCTTATTTCAGGTTCCCCAAAATGAGGATCATAGTGCAAGGAGTTTATTTGGAAAGTAATTCCAAGAAGCACAGATCGGTTGTGGTGAATTGGGACAGGAAAGGAGTGCGGTGGAAGCTGAACGGAGTTATGATAATGAGCAGGTTGTGAATATAGGCACCCGGAACTCAGCCCAACCAGGGACCTCCCAGTCACGCTAGAGTTCCTTGGAGTTGTCCCACCCGTGGGGTATTTTTCCAACAACTCCCATCTGTCATGGCTCTGGAAGCTCTCAAGCCTCCGGTGTTCTCAGGCTGCCTTGCACAGAGCCATGCCTGTGGCAGGAGAGAGCCGTGAGGCAGAGAACTGCAGGAATTCATCATAGAAGACAAAGCTGTGCTTTGTCTTCAGGATGGAGATGAGAGCCAAGAGGATGCAGGCGGATCCCTGAAGAGGTTGATGACACATAAGCAACTTGTTCAGAATCCTTCTTCAGAAAGTATTCTTTCCAAAAATATTTAATAAGCATATTCTTCTTAAATCTTTCAATAAATAGGAATTAAAATATGAATCAGGCATGGCTTTTCCATTCAATTAGCTAACAGCCTACCTGGAAGTATAGCGTCGGCAAGGTTGCCTTAACTCTCAGACTTCTTTCTTTCCTCCTTCCTCTCCATAATTCCCACTCTCCAAATAGCAGCAGGACTAAAAATTTAAAATTAGCCTTACTCTTAAAGAATACAGTGAGGGCTTAGTCTTTCTCTCCCGAGAAGCTGAAGATTTTCTAGCATTCCTTTGAGGGTAGCCATGTATCCTAGGGTTAGTTATTTCACTTCGTTAAGCCCCACTTTTATTTATTTATAAAATAGGGATAAGAACATTTAAGTCAAAAGGTGTCTGTGAGGATTAATTATGCCTTTAATATGCTTGACACTATGTGCAGCATATAGTAAGGGCTCAACAAATGGCCATTTCTTAGCAAATTGATTTCAAACACCCCACACACTACATTGCCATGAAGGATTAGGAGTTAGAATGGGATAAGCAAGAGTTTGTGAGCCAGCTACCTGGTTTTCTAGAGTAAAGGAGAGATTACTGACTGTGGAGAGAGACCCACTGTTTGTCTTCTCTACTCTGATACCACTTATTTGAAGAGTTTCGACTTCTGATACCCACTTTGCTCATTTGTAAAACCAGGATAGCAGTATCTGCTTAACCAACCTAGGAGCAAAGTGTGAAACTAGCTTAAGATCGAAATTGATGAGAATCATTTGAAAGGGCATAGTCTGTATCAATAGGAAGGGAAAAAACTGTCATTAAGTGATTTACAGGGAAAAAAATCTTCTTGCATTAGCTGTCATATTTCAGTGGAAACAAATTTAGACACTGGCAACGTAATTTTACCAATATCTTGTGAGGGTCATCAGACCAAGAATAGACGCTGAGCTATGTAAGCCACTAAATACATCATTGAGTTTATACCAGCATAAAAAACTTCAGTATTGAGTCTTTCCTCAGTTTATCCAAAGTTCTCTTATCTGAGAAGTGACCTTAGTCTGAACTGAATTTTGTGGAGAGGCAGAAACTTCTTAGGGTCTCGACAAGTAGATCTGTTCTCTGAAGGCCATCATGTAATGCTCACAATAATTATGGCCCTTAATGGGCCATTTGAGCCTTAATGACTGTAAACATACCCCAGCATGGCGTCCCAGCTGCTGTTGCTTGCAGTTTCATTCTTGTTTATTTCATCGAGGTTAGAACGGTTGCTCCAGCAGAAAGGATGGTTAAGAGGCCCTACTTGCTGGCCGTTCTGGAGTATAGGAAGCTTCTTTGTGCTGGGAGACACATGCTACCCACTTGTTTCTTCTTACAACTCTCTTCAATTCGATGTATGCCACCAAAATAAACTATTATTGATAGTTGCTCAGTTTCATTGGTCTAGAGGTTAAACATGTGGTTGACTGTGTACATACAAGTGATGCTGCTCAACTATGGGTCTCCTGTGAGACAGTGTAATATGAAGGGGAAAAAAAAAAAACTGTACTGGGAGTCAGGAGGACTGGATTCTAAACCTGCTCATCTGCTATTAATTTGTCAGTTTTTTACCTGTTCAATAACACTACAAATACCTCTTTGACTACCCTACTGTGAAGTCAGAAGAACCAAAGATCTCTCTGGTCCAAGGAGACACCATTTCTTCTTTTTTATTCACTGTTTCTATTATGCCTAGGATTTGGCTGGATATATAGTCAGCACCTCATTAGCATACGTTGATAATGCTTTTAACGCTGCTCTACAATATACAAAGATAAGATGTGCCTAAATCACGTACGCCTGATCCTTTAACTGCCCTCTCCATCTTCTCTTTCTTTACCCTGTTCTATTCTCACTTATCCTCTTAATTCATCTCAATTGCTAGTTCATGAAAAGATGTCAGTTAAGCTGCTTAAAACTACCTGAGAACTTTCAAAAAGTACAAATCACAGTGAAAGATCCACCTGTTGGGGAATGAATAAACAAATTATTGCATATCCATATGCTGGAGATTTTAGCACATACCTATCCTATGCCTGGCCCCAAGGTAGATGGTGGAGCTGCAATAGTAATGAAAAGTTGCTCTCATGAAGCTTCAACCCTGCACTAAAACAGATGTTTGTAATGAGATACAACTGATACATAACATATTAGTTTCAGGTATACAACATAGCGATTCAATATTCGTATACGATGCTAAAGGATCACAATAAGTCTAGTTAACACCTGTCACCACAAAAGGGTAGATTTTTTCTTTCTTGTGATGAGAACTTTTAAGATCTACTCTCTTACCAACTCTCAAATATACAGTACACACTATTATTTACTATAGTCACTATACTGTACATTACATTCCCTGGGCTTATTTTATAACTGTAATTTTGTACGGTTTGACCTCCTTTTATGGTTTCACCCACCATCCTCCCAGTCTTTACCTCTAGCAACCATCAATGAGTTCCTTTATCTTTTTTTTTTCTTAGATTCCACATATAAATAAGATTGTATGGTTTTGTCTTTCTCTGACTTATTTCACTTAGAATAATGCCCTCAAGGCCCATCCATGTTGTGATAAGTGGCAAGATTTCCTTATTTTTTATGGCTGAATAATATCCCATTGTACTTATACCACTTCTTTATCCATTCATCAATTGATGGACACTTAGGTTGTTTCCATGTCTTGACTATTATAAATACTGCAATGAATATAGGGGTACAGATAACTTTCAAATTAGTGTTTTCATTTTCTTTGGATAAGTACCCAGGAATGAATTGCTGGATCATATGGTAGTTCTATTTTAATTTTTTGAGGAAACTTCATACCATTTTCCACAGTGCCTGCACTAATTTATAGTCCCACCAACAGTACATGAGTCTTCCTTTTTCTCCACATCCTCCAAATCCACCTCCACACCAACACTTCTAAAACAGACATTTTTAATTCAATAATTAAGTTAACAACCATAAGTTTAATTGCTAGAAAAAGAAAGCACAAATTATCACATGAGAGTAAATAATTAAGGAATAAATCTTAATTCTATTTCACTTTCTTCAAGGTTCTGCTAAATCGTCACTTCTGAGGTTTGTACTTAGAGTTCCCACTCTTTGTTTTTTTCATTGGGCTTCATTTCACTTCTTACTTATTACCTTTAGAAAATACCCTTGTTTCCTTCCAATACAATTATGTCTTTCATATAAACTAATCTGAGTTTTTGTTTGGGGAACCAAATGCTCCCTAAGTAAACGAGGAAGATAAACTGTGCAAATGCATATAAATATTGTATTTGATTCAAATAATAAGCCTCATTTTTATGTAGCATGTATTTCTTTATATAACATCTGAATTTATTCTTATTTTAAAATGAGATTCTGGAATGCCATTTCAAGCTTGAACAATTCGAGTGAAAACAATCCAAAATGGCATTCCAACACATTTCTCCACAAAAATACAATTGTTTAGCAGATTGTGATTTCTGAGCTCTTTCACATGCTCTAGAGCAAAATGGAAAATTGCACCAGATTGTAGAAAATAGAACTATCTTTGCCATGTATCTATGTTCAAGAGCATAAACATAGTCACAACTCATACATCTTCCAATTAATTGCTCTAGTGCTCACCTGGCCAATCACAGGAGCCTAAAATTTTCCAGCTGTATTATAAAGCCTAAAATTAAATGTTGCTACCCTGACATCTTTGAGTGTCACAGGGCCCCAGAGCCTAACTATGAGTGTTCCAGCTCCGGCCAGGTATGTCGCCCCAACAGCGGGAAAGGCCAGTTCCTGCATCAGCCGTAACCCTACTTGGTTCTCAGCCCGTCAGGTTTTGCTTTCCTGCCAGTACAAGAAATTATTCAAACAGGGTAATTGTATCTTTCAGCAGAAACCAGGGGGCACCTCATCCTCTTGTTACCACAAAGTCTGCCTCCCACAGCTGCTGTTTGTTTACCCTGTTCCCCAGTGTAGTCCCTACATAGCCCTGCATGGTGTACAGTATCCTTCTCCCTGGGCTGAGAGTATGCATGATTAATAAGTTGTCTGGTCACCTATCCTGTTTTAGGTGTTGTGTGTTTAGCCATCTTGTACTATTTAGGGTGTGGGATCCTTCCCTCATTAACAGGGTAAACAAGAGGGAATCAGAACACCTGCTGGGGCCTCCCCTGAAAAAATAACCAGAAGCCTCAGGGACAGAGTCCAAAAGTGGAACAGAGAGAACACTGAAATCTGTTCAGTTCTTTTCCAAGTGTATCTGGAAGTTCATTCACTGAACTAAAACAACAACAGAAACATAAATCTATCTTATTACACACAGGTAAAAGGAGGGAGTATTGCATGGTGATAAAGACATCAGTTTCTAGAGCAGCATTGTCCAAACAAAATAGAATGCTAGCCACAGAGGTCATCTTAAACTTTTAAAGTAGCCACATTTTACAAAAGAAAAAGTAAACAGTAATATATCTTATTTAACCCAATTTAGACAAAGTAGGACTGTTTTAATATGTAACCAATTGTTAAGCATTATCTTTTTATATTAAGTCTTCACAATTCAGTGTTTATATTACACTTTTAATGCTCACTGTAGTTCAGATTCACTCCATTTTGAGTGCTCAGTAGGTATATGGGGCTAGTGTCTGTCATTCTACACAGTGCCGTTCTACAGAAAAAATGCCAGAACTCTCATCCCAGCTCCATCACTGATGGGGCGTGTAACTGTGAGTAAGTTACCAGAAATCTCTATGATTAGTTTCCTTCTATGCAAAATAACCTCAAATGGTTGTTACTGGAGTTGAGTTAGTGTTTAAGAATACAGAACAGTGCCAGGCATATTAAAACTTAGTAAGAATTAGTGAATGCTATTAATAAGTGCTAAACAAGCCCAGAACACCAGTATCTTTTTGCCTTCCTAACCCAGTTTTCTTTCCTTCGAGGGAGGCTGGCAGATCTGCTGAGTTGCAGTTACCATTGGGAAAATTGTAGACCACACCAGGCCACTTTCTCTTTGATGGATTTAACTTTTCCAACTAATCAGATTTTTAATTAAACACCTGGTTAGGTCGCTCTGCCTTGCTTCTATTCCCCATTACCTTCTATTCCCCATTACCTCTTTGACATCAGATGATGCCTCTCCCATCTATCATTTTCTGTTCCCCTCTTCACTTGTTCTCTATCACTTAATTATATGACCTTGGTCAACTTACCTGATCTCAGTCAAACTCAGCTCCCTCATCTGTAAAGTGAGGATCAGAAAACCTTCCTCTTGGGGCTCCTGTGATATTCAGTGATGCAACACAGTGAAATACCTATATAGTCCTTAGTGTAGGGAATTTACAGTAAATATACATCTCCAACTCCAGAAGTATAGTCTTTCCCTTTCCTTCAAGACTCTTATCATACAGTTTAAGAAATGCTTACAGAGAAATCAGGACAACAGGAACAATTTCGAGTAGAGTTGCTTTTTACTGTAATCAAGTAGAGTATGCTTTTTTACTGTGTCTGCTTACACATGTAAATATAGACACACAAACACATACGCTGTGATACACAAATATGCACACAGAGACAGACACACATGCTCACTCACAACTGAGTAGTTTGTTGAGGCACCTTATATTTGAGATGAAAAGCGACTATAGGAATTATCAAATCAAGACCTCTCCCTTCTTTGGCAGATGAGGTTAAGAGAATTCTAAGAAGGTTGATCATTTCCAAGGTCACACTGCTATTACAGATATAAATAAAAGCAGAAAATCACCTTATGATAGTTCATTTTTCATGCCATTCACCACCTGTTACATGGTCCCAGGGAAGAGAGCTGTAAGAATCTTTCTCTCAGTTTTATACCAGTTATTTGATATTAATTAAGGAGTTAGCTCTGTTATTCTGAGATTTTTTTTTTTTTAATTTCAGGTACTACAGTAAACTGATTAAGAAAGAAGTATAGAAAAGAACAAATGTTAAAAGCTAAAAATGTTCCAGATTAAAGAAGAAGTTTATTTGGTATATATTAAGTATGCCTTTGAAAAAAGTCTTAATTGCAGATATTTATATTTTCAATATCTGAAAATGTCAATAAAACAATTAAATACATGATAGTTGGATTTTTTACAATATATTATAAATTATCAATTAACATTTACTTATGTATCAGTTAAATCATTTGTGTATTTCAGTGGAAACTATGAACAATTCAGAAAAGATTATTAAAAATTAGAGTATAAACTGCAACTTTATAAAGAAATAGAGATTTCCTCTTTTTTAATCAATATTGTTAACCACTAGATACATGATCTATATATAATAATGTTCTCCCTTGAGATTTTTGCACAGCAGATTTTGTAAGCACAGAAAGCAATGCATCAAAAGTAGTCAGTATAAAATACCTGTATGTTGTTATTGAGACTTATAAAAATAATTTATGATTATATAGGATAATTCTGTGGTAATGGCTATGAGTTATGATTGCCAATGTAATGTTCTTACCTGATCCTCACTCTATTTATGGTGACAGGAAGTTTTTCTTCAAATCTTTTGCTTCAGAATTTTAATTAAAATGGGAGTTTTTGCCTTTAATTAAAACAAAGTAATATTGCAAAAGGCCTACAATTTTGCTGAAGAATATTAACAAATTATAAAGAAATATGTATATGTCATGAACCATTTACAATAATGTAAAAACATTTTAAAAGTCTATTAAAGTTAAATCATTCTTAATAATTCTATCAAATTTAACAAATGCTATAGCCAACTATTATTAAAACAGCTAGATATGTCACACACACAGGAAAACAAATACAATGAGAGGAGTGAATAGAAATACCTCATTTCATTATTTCAAATATTTTTTTTAATTTTAATTCCAGTGCAGTTAACATATAGTGTTATATTGGTTTCAGGTGTACAATATAGTGATTCAGCAATTCCATATATTATTCAGTGCTCATCAAGATAAATGTACTTTTAATCCCCTTCATCTATTTCACCCATATCCTCCCCCCTCCACCTTCCCTCTGGTAATCATCTATTCTCTATAGTTAAGAGTCTTTTTTGTTTGTCTCTTTTTTTCCTTTTGTTCATTTGTTTTGGTTCTTAAATTACACATAGGACTGAAATCATATGGTTTTTTTCTTTTGCTGACTTATTTCACTCAGCATTATACTCTCTAGATCCATCCATGTTGTTGCAAATGGCAAGATTTCATTTGTTTTTCTGACTGAATAATATTCCATTATATATACCATATACCACATCTTCTTTCTATTTTCATCTATCAATAGACACTTGGGTTGGTTCCATAATTTGGCTATTGACTGAAAACATTTTCATTCTCCATATATATGATCATGTAATTAAAGTGTCATTTCTTATCAAATATGAATAATTTTCTAAATGGTAATAAATATGTAATGTCAAGTTTCCTTTTGGTTAACATCCACTCATGTGGAAATTCTAGAGTGGAAAGTACAATAACCAAAATAAAATATTTTTAGAGGAACTCAACAGTAGATTTGACGTTTTAAAAGAAAGAATCAGCAAACATGAAGATTGATAAATAGAGATGATGCAATTTAAGAGCAGTGAGTAAAAATAATAAAGAAAAATGAGCAGAGCCTCAGAAAAATGTGGCACACAATTAAGTACGACACCATAAATGTAATTAGATTATCAGAAGGAAAGGAGAAAGGGGAAAATATATGTGAAGAAATAATGACTGAAAACTCCCCATAGTTAATTAAAAACACTAATCTACATATCTAAGAAACCCAAAGAACTATAAGCATGATAAATATAAGGAGACCCACGCCCAAACTTATCACAGCCAAAATGTTGAAAGCCAAAGATAAAGGGAAAATCTTAGAATCAGTAAGAGAAAAATGTTTCATCATTATAAGAGACCAACCCCCTTCAATATGATTAACTGCTGATTTTTCTTTAGAAACAATGGAGGACAGAATCCAGTGAGATGACATGTTCTAAGTGCTGAAGTTAAAAACAAAAACAATTAACCAAGAATTTGACATATAGCCAAACTCTTTTGACAATGTAAGTGAGATAAAATAATTCCCATATAAACCAAAGCTGAAAGAATATGTTGTTAGCAGACCTGCCTTCCAAGAAATACTAATGGAAATTTTGGCTGAAATCAAATGATATCAGGCAGTAATTAAGATCCACAATGAAAAAAAAAGAGTGTCTGTAAAGATAATTATACAGGTAATTTTAAAAGATAATATAATTGCATATTTTTTCTCTATTCTTCTCTTAACTGATTTTAACATAATTGCATAAAACAATATGAATGTAATTGTGTTGTTGGACTTAAAAAATACAAAACTGAAATATAGACAATAAATGCAGCAGGAAGTAAGGTGGAAAGAAAGCTGTAATAGAATAAGGAAATAACTGGAATCTAGAGGGAGAAATAAAGAGAATGAAAAATAAGAAATTAAAATGTTAATATAACAAATTCCATAAATACATACTTATAGTCCTTTCTTCTCTCCGCTTCTTTAGAAGACATAAGCTTACATAATGCAAAAATAACAATTTATGGTTGTGATTTACTCTATGTAACACAATATGTATAACAAAAATAATATCAAAAAAGGAGGGGAAGAAAGTGGAGATATACTGGAGAAAGTTTCTATCTTCCATTGGAATAGCATTTCAAATCTGAAGTAGACTCTGGTAAATTGTTATGTATGTTGTAAGCCCTAGAACAATCACAAAGAAGACAGTTCAAAAATACAAAAATAATTAAAGAAATTAAAATTACATGCTAGAAAGTATCCACTTAATAATAAAGAAGGCAGGGATGCCTAGGTGGCTCAGTTGGTTAAGTGTCTGCCTTCAGCTCAGGTCATGATCTCAGGGTCCTGGGATTGAGTCCCGCATCAGGCTCCCTGCTGAGCAGGGAGCCTGCTTCTCCCTCTGCCTCTGCCTGACACTCCTCCCTGCTTGTGCTCTCTCTCTCTCTGACATAAATGAATAAAATCTTTAAAAAAAATAATAAAGGAGGCAATAGAGAAATATCAAAACAAGAAAGATCTGAGACATATAGAACAGAAAAAACAGATATAAATCCAACCATATCAATAATAACATTAAATGTGAATGAATTTTAAAAATCTGATCAAAAATCGGAGATTATCAGATTGAAAATAAATCTATTCCAACTATATGCTGTTAATAGAAGACAACTCTTGACTCAAATAAATGAAAAGTTTGAAAGTAAAAGGATAGGAAAAGACACATCAGGAAAACAGCAACCAAAATAGAACAGAAATAGGGGGGAGGAGCAAGATGGCAGAGGAGTAGGAGGCCTGGATTTCATCTGGTCCCAGGAATTCAGCTGGATAGGGATCAAACCATTCTGAACACCTACAAACTCAACAGGAGATCGAAGAAAAGAATAGCAACAACTCTCTGAACAGAAAAGCGACCACTTTCTGGAAGGTGGGACATGTGGAGAAGTGAATCCGAGTCGATACTCGGGAGGATAGACAGTGGGGGAGGGGGCCTCCGTCGGCCACTTCTGGCAAGTGATAGAGCTGCGGATCACAAAATTGGAACTTTTAGAAGTCAGCTCTGCTGAGGGCCATCGCTCCAGTGGCTAAGTCGGGAGTGGAACCCTCGCTGGGACAGTGTGGTCTCAGGACCCTCAGGGTCACAGAAAGACCGGGGGTGCCTGAGTGTGGCAGAGCTCCCAGGTCTCAGAGTGGGGAAGCCGGCTGCAGAGACGGAGCTGAGGAGTGGGCTCTCAGCTCAGGGTTTCCATAAACCGTGATCTGCAGCACAGTCGGGCCACTGCTCCTCCAGCAGGGACCCAACAAGCGGCAGATCCTGGGAGACTCCCCTTCTTCCCCCAGGGAGGAGCGGCATGGGAGCGCACCGCAGGGATCTACTGGGTTTGGAGACTCCACACCCGGTCGGGTGCCAGAGATAGAAATGTTGGGTCACAGGCAGGGTGAGCACGGAGTGCGGCCGGAGACCAGGGAGACGGGAGTGACTGATGGCTTTTCTCTGGGGGCTCACTGAGGAGCGGGGCCCCGAGTTCTCGGCTCCTCCGGGGTGGAGATTGGGACGCTGCCATTTTCACT
>NC_138370.1:151766482-151821561 GCF_054177405.1 Leptonychotes weddellii | reverse complement strand
TAAATAAATAAATAGGAAAAAATAGAACAGAAATAGCTATACAGAAAAATAGACTTTAAAACAAAAAAATATAAAGAGTGGTATTCCATAATAAATATAGGGTCGGGGCGCCTGGGTGGCTTAGTTGGTTAAACGACTGCCTTCAGCTCAGGTCATGATCCTGGAGTCCCTGGATCGAGTCCCGCATCGGGCTCCCTGCTCGGCAGGGAGTCTGCTTCTCCCTCTGACCCTCCCAACCCTCCCCCCTCTCATGTGCTCTCTCTCTCAGTCTCTCTCTCTCAAATAAATAAATAAAATCTTTAAAAAATAAATAAATAAATAAATAAATATAGGGTCAATTCATCACCAATATATAATAATTATAAACATATATGCACCTAACAAAGGGCACCAAAATACATGAAGCAAAAACTGGCAGAATTGAAGGAAGAAATAAATAATTCAACAATAATAAAGGCTTCAGTACCCCACTTTCAATCATAGATAAAGCAATTAGGTAGAAGATGAATAACTCCCTGATGCTGAGCAATGTGAGCAATACTGTGAACTACCTATACTCAGCGGGTATCTATACAACATGTCATCATCTTTTTCAATTGCCTATGGAACATTCTTGGTATAAACAATATGCTATGACATAAAACAAACCTCAGTAATTTAAGTGGATTTAAATCATAAAACTTATGTTCTCCAACCACACTGGAATTAAATTATAAATAAATATCAAAAGAAGGTTTGGAAATTGACAAATATGTGGAAATTAAGCAACACAGTGCTCCTAAATAGCCAATGGGTCAAAGAAGAAATCACAAGTGAAATTCAAAAATACCTTGAAATAAATGAAAATGAAAACACACATATAACAACTTAGGGATGTAGCTACCCAGGGAGATATTATAGCTGTAAATGCCTATATTTAAAAAAAGAGAAAAAAAAAAAGAAGAAAGATCTCAATTCAAAAATCTAAACTTCTACCTTCAAGAACTAGAAAAAGAAGAGAACGTTAAACCCAAAGCAAGTAAAAGGAAGGAAATAAAGATTAGAGAGGAAATAAATGAATTAGAGAAGAGAAAATAAATAGAAAAAAATCAAAACTAAGACTTGGCTCTCTAAAAAGATCAACAAAATTGACAAATACTTAACTAAACTGGCCATGAAAGAAAAGGAACAAATTATTAAAAACAAGGATAAAATAGGGAATATCACTACCAACCTAACAGAAATAAAGAGAATACCATGAAAATGTATGCCAGCAAATTAGATACTCTAAATAAAATGGAAAAGAAAATCCTAGAAACACACAAATTACCAAAACTGACTCAAGAAGAAATAGAAAAATCTGAAACACTATAACAAGTAAAAATTGAATTAAGTATTTAAAAACTTCCCATTGGGGCACCTGGGTGGCTCAGTCTGTTAACCATCTGCCTTCAGCTCAGGTCATGACCCCAGTATCCTGAGATCAAGTCCCACATTGGGCTCCCTGCTCCACGGAGAGCCTGCTTCTCCCTCTGCCTCCCTCTCTCTCTCTCTTTGTCTTTCATGAATAAATGAAGAAAATCTTTAAAAATAAAAAATAAAATAAGAAATAAAAATAAAAACTTCCCATGCATTGTTATGATAGCAAAACTCTATAATTTACAGATTCAACACAATCTCTATCAAATTACCCACTACCTTTCTTACAGAAATTGACAAGGCAATACCAAAATTCATATGGAAATGCAAAGGATCTAGAATAGCAAAAAATCAACCAAACAAAAAGTCTTTAAAAAGAAGAAGAAAGTTGAAGGTCTCACACTTTATGATCTCAAAACTTGCTACATAACTACAGTAATTAATATAGTATGGTACTTAGAATTGAGAGTCTAGAAATAAACCCATGCATTGATGGGCAACAGATTTTCCATAAGAGTGCCAAGGCAAATCAATGAGGAAAGAAGTGTTTTCAACAAATGCTACTGAGACAAGTGAATATCCATGTTCAATGAAGTTAAACTCCAATCTCACATTATAAGAAATACTAAAATATTAACTTAATTATAAGTTAATTAAGATCATAAACTTAATTATAGGGGCTAAGACTATAAAACTCTTAGAGAAAGACATATGAGTGAATTTTTAATTTTCATGGTGCTGGATTAAACAATAGTGCTTTTTTTTTTTAATTAAAGATTTTACTTATTTATTTAGAGAGGGAGAGAGAGAGAGCAGGAGCTGGGTAGAGAGGGAGAAGCAGGTTCCCTGTGAGCAGGGAACCCAACGTGGAACTCCATCCCAGGACCCCGGGATCGTGACCTGAGCCGAAGGCAGACACTTAACCAACTGAGACACCCAGGCGCCCTAAACAATGGTGTTTTAAATATGTCACCAATAGCCCGGTGATGGGCACTAAGGAGGGCACATATTGCATGGAGCACTGGGTGTTATACCCAAACAATGAATCATGGAACTCTACATAAAATAATAAATTAACTAATCAATGAAAAGTTAAAAAAAATAAAAAACAAAATAATAGATTAATCTTCAAAAAAAAAGCACAAGAAACAAAAGAAAAAATAACTTGACTACATCAAAAGTAAAAAATATTATTCTGCAAGTGATACCATCAATAAAGTGAAAAGACAATCTTCAGAATGAGAAAAAAATATTTACAAAAAATCACATATGTAATAAGAGACTTTTTGCAGACTATATAAAGAACTGTTACAAATCAATAATAAAAGACAAATAACATAATTAGAAAATGGGCAAAGAATCTGAGTAGAAATTTCTCTGAAGAAGACATACAAATGATCAATAAGCACATTAGGGAAGTGCAAATCAAAACCACATTGAAATATCACTTCATAGCAGAAGGATGGCCATGGTCAGGGGGACACATGATGACTAGTGTTGGTGAGGATGTAGATAGATTGGAACCTTTCTACATGGCTTATGGGAATGTAAAATTGTGTAGCCAAAACAGTTTGGCAGTTCCTACAATGCTTAAACAGAGTTACTATATGATCCAACAATTATACTTTTAGGTACATATACAAGAGAAATAGAAAATGTTTCCACACAAAAGCTTGTACACAAATGTTCATAGCAGTCTTACTCGTGAATGCCAAAAAGTGGAAACAACTCAAACGTCTATCAAGTAGTAAATGGATAAACGAAATGCTATCTGCAATAAAAAGGAATGAAATAATATACGCTACAACATTAATGAAACTTGAAAGCAGTATGTTAAACAAGCCAGTCATGTAGTATGTTCACATCTATATTAAAAGTCCATAATAGGCAAGTCTCGAGGCACAGAATGTAGATTAGTGGTTGTTTATGGCTGGGGCAAGGGGACTGACAATGGGGAGTGACAGTTATGAGTATGGGGTTTCTTTTTTTGGGTGATGAAAACGTTTCAAACTTAGATTGTGTTAATTATTGAACAACTGTGAATATACTAAAATCTATTGAATTGTATACTTTGGTGAATTTTATAGTATGTGAATTGTACCTCAATAAAGATGCTTTAAAAGTGGAATAAGACATAATATCATCAGAAGAGATTAACACTTAGGGTAAACAAGAATTTTATTCTCAGAGGTGAAGTCTGTTTACACAAATGACAAAAACAAATAAACAAAGAAACCAGAAACAACATATTTTTGACAAAAGAATAATTTATTGGCCTGACACCTTAAAAGAAATGTTATTGTGCTACCAAAGTGAATTCCATTTTTATAAAAACCCCTATAGATTCTTTAAGACAAAGGCCAACTTTGAGAGGTCAATCTCATGGAAAGGTAAATATTCTGAGGAGATGGGATTTTAGAGCATAAAATTGAATCCAGAATATCCTAAATTTTTTATTTTTTTTTTTAAAGATTTTATTTATTTATCTGAGAGAGAGAATGAGAGAGAGCACATGAGAGGGGGGAGGGTCAGAGGGAGAAGCAGACTCCCTGCCGACCAGGGAGCCCGTTGCGGGACTCGATCCAGGGACTCCAGGATCATGACCCGAGCCGAAGGCAGTCGCTCAACCAACTGAGCCACCCAGGTGCCCCTATCCTAAATTTTGTAAAGCATTTGAATCTGTGGAGACTTACCCCAAAGCATAGCAGTCTTCTCATTATATTATGTGCAGGTGTTAGAAGTGATATATTTTAATATATCAAAAAGTGCCTTGCAAGGTTCAGTGCGATTTTTTATCATTAATGAACAACTTTAATTGCAGATTATAATTATTTCTACGATGCTTCAATGCCTGATCATTTATATAGTGTATTATTTAGTACACACAGTCAGAAATAAGCCTTGTTAAAATAGCATTCTTTGGGGAGTCCTCAAATCTATATGTCTATCTACATGTTTGCATTACTTTGAAAGAGTTTCAGCAGAAGTGACACGTCACTTAAAAATTCCGACCCATGTTTCCTCAGCAAAATAATAAAAACCCAGAGATTAGACTTATATTAAATGGAGAACTCTAACAGCCCATGTTCCTAATTTTTCTTTAATATATCTAGATAGCAAACCACAACTTTTTCATTTACCCTAGTTATACTTTGTTGCCAGTTTCCAACATCTCTGCATATCTCTTACAGTACTGGATATCTTGGTGTCATAACAGATCTCTGATATCTTGCGTACAAGATCTTTATGTGTACCCTGAACCAAGTGTATATTGAGAAGGTATGTCCATGTTATTCTATAATGTCACTTGGCTTTGTCACTAGAAATCATGTGGTAAACTTCCTATTCTTTTTCTAAATGTGGTTTAGTTATCAATTGTTCATGATTTTCAACAACAAAAACACAGACTTGGCAAACTCTTATGTCTGATATATAGTAAGGATGTGTACATCCCATTTCAGATACGTATCTTGCATTTCTCAATCTAACATTTGTGCCTAGGGTAAGTTAATGGTTCATCACTCGACAGCCACATTCTTGATATATCTCAATTCCCAATCATAAAATTGACATAGAATCAAAGCCTAAAATATGAAATAATAGAGAAAAAAAGTTAATGACATATTCACCGGGTAACTCAAAAAAGAATCAGGTGATTCATTTCAAAACCTCCCTCTCTCATCCTCTGTATTCAATCTTTCATATGGTACCAAAGCTCCAGTTTACTTTCACTCCTCCATTCAGGCCTTCAAAACTTCTCATCCAGACCATTGGTATAGCTTCCCAGATGTTTACCTGTCAGGTCATCTCATCCTTCATAAATATTTATCTCTCCTGCCTGAGTAATTTTTTTAAAAATTCTATTTATTTATTTATTTGAGAAAGAGAGAGTATGAGTTGGGGGAGGGGCAGAGGGAGAAGCAGACTCCCTGCTGAGCAGGGAGCCCAACTCGGGGCTCAATCCCAGGACCCTGGGATCATGACTTGAGCCAAAGGCACAGGCTTAACCAACTAAGCCATCCAGGTACCCCAATATCTGGGTACTCTTTTTTTTTAAGATTTTATTTATTTATTTATTTGACGGAGAGAGAGCGAGAGCAGGAACACAAGCAGTGGGAGTGGGAAAGGGAGAAGCAGGCTTCCCGCGGAGCAGGGCGCCCCAATCCCAGGACCCTGGGATCATGACCTGAGCCTAAGGCAGACACTTAATGACTGAGCCACCCAGGCGCCCTATCTGAGTACTTTTTAAAGAAATATAATCATAGCGGTGCCTGCCTGGCTCACTCAGTAAAGCCTGCAATTCTTGATCTCAGGGGTCATGAGTTCAAGCCCTACATTGGGTGTGGAGTTTACTTAAAAAAATAAAATACAATAATTTTTGTAAAAGGAAATATAATTATAAATAATAAGCTCACCAATTTCTATAGATATTCTATAGATTCCATACTCCAGAAATTCTATAGAATTGCTTAGAATCCAGAATATTACAAATGAATTGGAGCTACAACGTAGAAATAAACCTGGCGATATCTGTTGTTGAATAAATAGAGGTTTTTAAAGTTTCTGTTTTGTGTTGCTAAGGATGTAGGCCCAATTTAGGAAATAAGTAGATTTTAGTTATAAAAGGTAAGGCAAGAACTAGTCTAATTGAGAAGAGACTGATGTTTAGCATAATAAAACTTATGCTTAGCATGGTAGAGCAACAGCAATTTGGGGGTTAGTTCTGGCTGCCCCTAATTTAGGGTTTGGTGTCATGGACACTAATGAAGGGAAGAGAAAGAAGACTTCCTAACACATGGCAGCAGATCTGGTTTTAAGGATAGATCCACAGCCAGCAATATACTTCCTATGGTGAAGACCGGCACATATTTTTTGAAATTGCAACACTTGACATTTGTAATACTTGAAAAATGTGAACTCGATACTTAGTATATGTCTGTTACACACACCAGCCTTAGATGTGTGCTGCTTTGAGGAGGGAAGGTTTAAAGGTGTCTGTGTGTCAAGCAACGTAGGGCAAAGAGAGGTCAGCAGCCAAAGGAGCAGAAGCTGAGTGAGAATCAGAACGGCATCAGTATCAGGAATTTAGAGCTAGAGGTAATAGTAAAACACTCGTAGGCATTAGCGAATCCCAGAAAATACTTGGCAAGATTTGCTTAACTTTCTATTATATGTGATATAAAGAGCGTGGGTCATTTTATTTGGATATTGAATGAATCACTCCAGGAGGCTGGAGACTTGGGAGACATTTTGACAGATCTCACATCAAATTATTAATGTTTTGTCTAGGAAGTGGGAAATGTAAGGTGGAGTGAGGGTTGGGATGATGGACAAGAGGTAATATTTTTCTAAATTGATGTATTTCTGTACGTTGCAATTTTTTAAAACCTTTATCAGTTTTGAATATATCTCCTCGATCAAATGTTCTTTTATCCCAGACAGAATCAGTCATTTCCTTTGTGATCTTCTCAAAAATAGGGACCATGCCCAGCATAACACTTGACAAATTTCAGTCACTTAATATATGTTTGCCGTATGATCATTTAGTTTAACACCATTAGTTCACAGATGAGACAGGTGAGGAGCAATGGTTCCAGATCCAATGGTTGATCCAAGGCAGAGTTTCTCAATCTGTGGCTTCTGGACCAGCAGCATCAGCCTCTCCTGAAAACTTATTAGAAATACAGAGCTTAGGGTCCTGTCCCAGACCTAGAGATTCAGAAATTCTGCAGGTGGATCTTAAAGATCCACGTTTTAACAAAATTTCCTGGTGACCCTGATGTACACTTAAGTTTGAGAAGCATTGTGTAAAGGTAACATGGTTAATATGAAATAGACAAAAATAGATCTTTGTAATCTGAATAAGATCTAAATAAGTTTATATTGAATTATAATATATATTATGTAAAAATAGATCCAATGCTAGAATAAATTTTTCTAACTTTTCACTGGAAAAAAACAAATCCATTTTCACATTTAATGTTAGCTCTCTGGATACATAAACTATGCCCTTACTGCGGTGTAAAATATAAAATGAAATGATCAACCCCGATATACTCAGTTTACTCATTGACAAATAAGGCACCTTACTTCCATAAGTAAATCACCATAAATTATAGATTTATCATCTTATTGAATCCAGTTATATTTTAATTTTATTAAATTTTATTAGTATTAATTTTATTTAATTTTATTAGCATGAAAATAGATGTTGGGGCGCCTGGGTGGCTCAGTCGTTAAGCGTCTGCCTTCGGCTCAGGTCACGATCCCAGGGTCCTGGGATCGAGCCCCGCATCGGGCTCCCTGCTCGGCAAGAAGCCTGCTTCTCCCTCTCCTGCTCCCCCTGCTTGTGTTCCCTCTCTCCCTATGTCTCTCTTTGTCAAATAAATAAAATCTTAAAAAAAAAAAGATATATGTTGTAATAATTCTATGAAAACTATTATTTTATTTTCTATTCTTTAAGTATTTTTGGCTAGGGTTGAAAATTTTGAGCTTTGGGAGAGAGATCTTATCTACGATGACGATGCCCATTGTAGAGAGAATATTAAGCCATAGTTTCTGTGGGGTCCTGTCGAACTAGTTACTTTAGTATTTACAAACTGAAATGCTTGATTTCAATTGTTTTTTTCTTACACTCAAGGGAGAAGTCACTCTATTAAGAAAAACGGAAACAGCATCAGTAGGAAAGAAGCCATAGTGACAGTGATGTGTGAGGAAAGAATAGGAGAAATCATATACCGTGTTCTATGGCCATAAAAGCATCTGAGTCCCTGGCAGCTACCTCCCTGAAACAAGGCAAAACTTAGGCTCACAACTCCAGCTTCAGGACACACAGTGTGTGACTAGGGCTCAGTCATGCTGTCACGCTCTTTACCCTTTGACTCATATTGTGTAGGACATATTTACTTCTTGTATTATGTTGAATTCAATTCTTTCCTATTAAGGAAGTACATATGAAACAGTTACTGGGAGAAGGGAAGTAAAAGATTAGTATTAAAATATCCCTAAAGCTAATGCTTTTCATATCGAAAATAAAACTGAGATTTGATTAAAAATTCACTTGCCGTAGACACTCCAAACTTCTTCCCCAAACAAAGGAGCAAATGGCACAGTTTCCAAAGTGTGAACTCTAACTTTCACTAAGAGACTACAGGCTTCAAGTGTGATTTGTCACCTTGCTTCTCTGTACTTGTTGTTCTAAGAATCCTACTTCTGCCTTATCAAAGCAAATTTCACATTACTTCAAACTTTCCCTTTAGCAGTACTAAAAGATTACTAAGAAACGAATAGTCCTTATCTTACAAATGAAGAAACCAAGCTACGTGAATAAAATCACACATCTAGCATCACAACACTGATTTCAAATCCAAACATAAAAGTTCATTTTCTTTTCTTTTTTTCTTTGTTGTTTGGTTGGATTTTATTTTTGTCTTGTTTTGGCTTTTTCCCTCATTCTATTTCTATTTCCAGTTAACAAGTTCGCCATTATTGTCTTTTGATAGAAAACTAGAGTTTCCTATTTAGCTAGATTCTGATAATATTTTTTTCAATATTGTTCCACCACCTTGAATTTTAACTTTAGGAAGTGTGTGCGTTAGTATACCTTTTAATTTATATCAAGGATTTAAAAAATTTGGGAACACTATTCTTACATTTCTGTCCTAAGGTATACAGAAATATAAGATGTTTATTGTGCCTTAATTTTAAGAAATAAATGAGTGATATTGTGGAAAGAGCCTTGACATTGAAATCAGAAGACCTGCATTTGGTTTTCTTGGACTGAGATTTCATTCCTTCATTTGTAAACTGGGAATGATATTAACTAATATGCAGAACTGAAACATGTGGATTTCACCTCAGTCAATAGCCACCATGTAGGAGAAAATGAAAAGAGTAACAGAACCTGAAATATGCAGAACATGCTGCACGTACTCAAGGTTTTAATCAGGAGACGGCAAATTGTAATTCTGTTCTATTATTCACAGTAGATAATGTTTAGTCCAGCATTATACAAAGACTTTTCATCCATATACCTGAGAAGATTCAAAAATTTCATCCTTGGGATGCCTGCATTGAGTCATTCGGTTGAGCATCTGCCTTCGGCTCAGGTCATGATCCCAGGGTCCTGGGATTGAGTCCCACATAGGGCTCCTCGCTCAGCGGGAAGCCTGCTTCTCCCTGTCTCTGCTGCTCCCCCTGCTTGTGCTCTCTCACTCTCTCTCTGTCGAATAGATAATAAAATCTTTAAAAATTTTTCATCCATAAACTAAACTTATTTAAAAAGGGATATAGTGAGGTTCTAGCATGCAAATCATGTGATATCAAGATAGGTGACTCTAATGAATAAAGAAAATCCTCAAATTGTCAGATATTTAGTGAACACAATACACTGGGCAATGAATGATATAGGTAAGGCCTCTGCTGTTTATTACAAGGCATAGTTTACTAACAGGAGAGGAACAATAACCAAGTATAAACATACCAGCTAGAGTCTACGTGTGTTGAAAAACAAAAACACGGTAATGTAATGGAAAGGGATCAAAGATCCACTTTAGATTGGATAATCAAGGAAGGATTTGCTGAAGAGGTAAAATTTAAACTGAGACCTAAATATCAAAAGGAGCAAGCCGGATAAAGAATCTCAAAGCAGGACTTGCCAGGGAGGGAGAACAGCTAGTGAAAAGCCCAAAGGCAAGAAGTTAGCATATCAGAAAGAGCCAGTGTACCTCGAACAGTGGGTATTAAGGGAGAGGGCTCTCCAGTGTGGACAGAGTGGAAGACTGACAGAAGGCAGGTGGCAGGACAGAAAGCCTTGTAAGGAACACTGATTCTGTTTCAAGGGCAATAGGATGCCATTGCAGGGCATAATGGAAGGAATGATATGACCTAATTGCAATTAAATTGAGCTGTTTTGACAGTAAAATGTGCTTGAATCATGCATCTCCTTTTTTGTCCCCCTGAGGTACCGCTATTGGATCAGCTATTACAGGTATCCAAAAGATACTCGACTCCAAATTTCCTCAGAGTGTTATTTCAGGACACAAGCACTGAAATAAGTAGCTCTTATCAGGATTGAGAAATATCCTAGCTGTTTGAAACGGGCACTTTCTTTTTCACGCTTGTTTACTCTAGAATACTTAAGTCTAGGCTACTTAAATATTTTTATTGGGATGAGTTTTCACACTAAGTTGATTTTTATTGCAACTGCTGTGCTTGGCAAAACACTAGTGAAGTCCCCATATAGCATTAAAATTATACAGAATTAGTTTTAGTTTTGTGATTTTGTGCTACTATATATACTGAATATAAAGGGTATGGAAGAAAAAGAAATTAAGATTTTGATTGACAGAAGAGTAAGTACTTAAAAGACTGTAAGCAGGCAAAATAAAATGTGTATTCCTTGAATTTAGATTAATTATATTTTGCTTACCAGTATATATTTTAATCAGAAAAAAAATAAAGCAAAGCAAATAACTTCAGTAAATTGAATTTTATTGTTGTTACAAAAGATGTAATAACTAATTTTCCATGGTGAAAACCTTCCAGAAGAAGCTTAGTGGACAGGCAAGATCAGGGGATACTTGTTATACACTCACGACTGAGCTGGTAAATAAATAAAGTGAAGGTGTAGAAATCTCGTTAGATTGGTATAGTGCACAAGCACTTTGCTTCTGGGAGAGGGTGAAAGCAATGTCATACATCTTGCATAATATTCCCTCTCCAGTAAGATTAGTTGATAACACAAGAGAATTTTCCCTGGCTTTACCTGACAGAAACTTGATTCATCTTCCAGCAAGAGCAATTTTTCTACCATATTCAGCAATAGTAGCTTCTGAAGGGCTTTCTTATCTCATTTCTTATTCATCAATCTCCAAAAGACATGTTAGAAACAGCAAAATGTAAATCTCTTTATAACTAAATTAATCCAATTCTTTTCATTCGTCTTTCGCAAGAGACAGCCTCATTGTCAGCTGAGCATATGTAACAGATGCTTGTCACTCCTGAGTGCTCAAAAGAGCAAGCTCTAAAAGAGAGATCATTTCTTTTGACAAATGTATGTTAACACAGAAACTACCTTTTTCTCTAATGGTTTACTTGTCCTGTATTTTTTTAATTAATATCCTCCCATAATTTATGGAGGAAGACTATGATAGCCACTTTATATAATTATAGTTCTGATGAGACACATCCCCTGAGTTTCTTAATTTAGCATTTTGTCAAAATGGGTAAGAAAAAACGTAACTCTCTATTTGCTGATTTCTCATGAAATATTCTTATTAAAATGCAAATGTTAACCTTTCACCTGGTATTAATCTAAATCCTGTACCAGAAAACTTCACTGAAGGGACACACTTCATAAAAGAAAAGTAATTTCTCTAAGAGATTATGTTTGTTTTACCCTATATATCATTACCATTTGGCATGTAGATTTTTTTTTATCTAAACTTCTACAGAAAATTTTTAGATGTATGGCAACAGTTTATATGCTATGAGGAAATAAAGTTTTATGGAGGAAAACCCAAACACGATACGTATATAGATTTTGTTCTTTCATTTCAAAGAAGTTTAAAATGTTTTGTGTGAATAGTTTTTAACATCTAATAGATATTAATACTAACATCTGATGAGTAAAAAGTTGTCATCTTTTACTATTTTATAACAGAGCCTATAGAGTTGCACAATTCCCCCATATACCTCAAGCTTCCGCTGCTTGTCACTGAAATATTTTTATTTTAATTATCAGGTTTTTTATCACTGACATACCATTGTGTTCAAAAGCTGTAAAGTCATGAAGAGACTTCAAAATTTCTTCTATAAATTACATAGCCATTACTAATCCAGTTTCCTACAAAAACACTTTCAGGTGGTTTTAAAAGACATATGTAGACATATTTATTAAATAGAATAAATTTAATAAAGTGAGAATAATTGAGACTAAATCAAGATTATAGGGCACCTGGGTGGCTCAGTTGGTTAAGCGACTGCCTTCGGCTCAGGTCATGATCCTGGAGTCCCGGGATCGAGTCCCGCATCGGGCTCCCTGCTCAGCAGGGAGTCTGCTTCTCCCTCTGACCTTCCCCCATCTCATGTGCTCTCTCTCATTCTCTCTCTCTCAAATAAATAAATAAAATCTTTAAAAAAAAATCAAGATTATATAGCATCAAATGCTATACATTTGACATGGGCTAACCATAATTTTGCTTTTAAGCTGTTTACCAGACAACTTAAGGAGGAAAATATAGTAAATTAGATATCTCAAACTCTCCTTAAGATAAACACATGAAACCAACTAAACAGGAAAATCACAATTATCCCTGATAACAATATCAGAAAAGAATGTCTTTTAAGTTTCCCAAAATGAAAGGCCTGTGTAATGGCGTGAACAACATCTTCAGAGCTGCAGGGCTCCCTTTTGCCCCCCATTGATTCTCTCAAAGTGACCCATGGCATTAAATGTAAGTGCAATTCCTATAAAAATTCCTTAAAAGGAACCATTTGATGCAGTAAGCTCCCAGGCAACACTTCCCTCCAATTGCTGTTTAGCTTTGATAATCTTTTGAGAAATAGGATATGGCAGAGAGTTTGATTCTGTATTCACTAGTGAGTTTTTAAATGTTTTGTTCTTCTATGTTAGCAGTTCAGTACAAAGCCTTAACTGATGGATGAGAATAGAGAAGGGTTTGGGGAATGAGGTGCCCAACGTGGATATGTTATAAATGGAAGACTATCCAACTACTCCAAGAGGGAATTCAGATGAATACCAGATGTAGGGCCAGGGGTCCCTCACAAATTAATTTTGAACACACTCTAACAGAAAACTGGACTATTAGGAAGGAATTTTGTCCTCTCTTGATTTTAGGAAAGTGTCTTTGATAATTATTACAATAACATAAATATAATGATTATATTTTTAATATTGCTCTACATATTTTTATTACTATAATCATAATGACTATTTAGTGAGTGCTTATTGAATGTTACCACTGTCCTAAACACTTAAAGGGCACTGACGCATAGATTGATAGAATTATGATGCAATTTTATGATAAAAAATGAAGTTAAGAAGTTAGCCCAACGTCGTGTGGTTATTGTGTATTGGAGCCAACAACGGAAGCCAGGATTTCTGGCTCCAATGTCTAGACTCCACAGCTATTATGAATCACAAAGGGTGAGCATGGAGTGGTTTTTTTTTCCTAACAATTTGAATATTTTATAACATTTATTTAACTTTAAAAAATACTTTGAAAATTGTTTTCCTTTGGAACAGAAAATATAATTTAGAACAATATGTCGGAGAAAAGCTGTTCTATGAGAAAATACACTATTTTGAAAAATATATCAAATATTGTTAGTAATCATGCTAAGCAAACAGAACTGTGTGAGCTCAGAAGAAAGTGACTTTGTTATATAATTACGAAATACACAAAACAATAATTGTTCACATACATGTATAACATTTATCATTAAAATTCAAAGAAAAGAATACCAGATAGAATTTTTTGGAAGGAAAATGCAATTCCAATGCTCCCTCATCAGATTCAGGTGAGGTCTAAGGCTTTCTCCAAACTAAATGACATAATAGATACTCTTACCTTTCAAACTCAACTCTTACCTTTCAAGCTCAACTCTTACCTTTCAAACTCAACTCCTTGTGTTTGATATTAGTGGTCGTGCCCCTCAGCCTATGGGAATAATCATTAATTCTCCTCCCCAAACATTTCCCACATAGCATTTCCCAAACCCTCTTGCTTTGGGATGGAGCCATTTGACAGGTTCTACCAGGTGAATTGAGTAGAAATGTCTTGATCAGCACTTTCCAGCTGAGTGTGGCCCAAAGAGAAGACTGCTCAGAACAGAGCCCCTAGTAAACCTATGATGGACATATATTATGAATGAGAAATAAATCTTTGCTCTTTTATGCCAATGAAATTTTAAGTTTAGTTCCTGCTGTGGAGGATGCTTTATTCATCCACCTATAGGCTCAGTTTCCATAAAAGGTCTACCCAGTTTTATACAAAAAAAAAAAAAAAAAGTCTGCATTTTGTCTGATCTTTAGTTCATTATGAATTATGCAAAAGTTTGGTAAATTACCTAGATCATTGTTTTATAAAATACGTTCCATAAGTTTGAAGAAAATAAAGATTGCATGGAGATTCCAATGTTCATTAGCACATAAGGATTCTGAATTCCTACAGTAAATATACTCTGCCTCATAATTTGGCTTAAACATTAAGTTTTCCAGCACTACTTTACGACACAACTCTTTAGCCTCAGCCGCCTAGAAACAGCCACAGAGCACACTGATTGGTGTTTCAGTGCTATTATTAGTTACTTCTGACATGGAGGGACTAGAATGCCATCATGGGGATCACATAAAGAATCTTCAAATACACCAGCATTCTGTTCCTTCCGTTGGGAATTGTGTGTAAAGGTGCTCCCATTGTCATTCTTTAAACTGTACATATAATTACATACACCCTTTTGAGTGTATGGTATATTTCACAATTTAAAAAATGTTTTAAGTAAACAAAGTAGTGGAAGGAGGGAAATCTCAAACACATTCAAAAAATTTGAGGACTACATTTCTCTCTTCACAGGGAAAAAGACATGATGGCAGTCTTAGAATACTTCCTAAAAAAAAAAAAACTAATAGGAGTGTAAATATTTTTAAAATTATAAATGATACTAATGCATTATTATTTTATAATTTAAAGCAAGAATGCATCAGATGTGTCAATATTTCCAAATTATCTAAAGCATGGTGGGATGATCATAAACGAAGTGGTCTCTAAGTAAATTTTTCAAGTTATTTATCACTATCAAATAATTTTACAGAGGATGCTTAATTTGTAACTTTTAGAAGGTGTGAATTAATTTCTGTGATTCTTCAGAAAATGTCAACTGTGATACGCAACCTTTTTAGAAAAGGCTGTGGTTTTCCCTTGGCAGCTATTTTTGTAAATGTAAAATTTTGCTGAGGCAAAAAGTGTTAGTTCCAAGACCTCAGGACATTTCATTTTTGTCGGGTACAACTTGGGCCTTAGGTCGCTAAAATACACTTGCTTTAATGGAAAACATGCCATTTCTTCATTGCTAAACATGTTTAAATACTCCATCCAGCCAGCTGCCTTTTTTGATATCTTTATAATAATGATTTTTTCATCTTTATTTGCTTTTGAGTGTGCCCTTGCTTTAAAAATACATATGTAAGTGGGCCTATTTTAATGTAAATGTGACAGACATTTTCTGATTTGTCCTGTGTATCTTCCTCCCAACCTGTACAATTTCATAGAATTGACAGCAGAAGCACATATAAACCACATTGAATTTCTCACCCACATTTTCAAAATGTACATTTTCAAAATGCACAGCTCCTAGGAGATCAGAAGAACTAGCTCAAAGAGTTGTGAGGTCCTTAATGGTGTACATTGACATTTCCAAACAGCATGCTTCTTCAAGCTGTAACCCAATTCCCCTCCAAGTAGTAAGGAGATCCCAGGCTTGTGGAACAGAGTGCACACCGGGTAACTCGTGTTACTGCTGATCAGAACTCCCTTGGGAGTGTGTTTCTCAGTTCCAACCTTAGCTTTCTCCTATGGAGGTCATGGAGTTTTCTCCAAAACGTGTGACTACCTAGTTTAGTAAAATCCTGAAACACTGGCATTGTCTGGCCTACTTGACCATACTATGCTAGTAATATACATTAAAATGAGTAAAAATAAAATAGAATCACAGTCCAAACTTTTATGAATGTAATGCCTTTCAAAGCAACAAAATATAAGTTTGTGCTTGTAAAAACTTTGAAAGAGTTAATAGGCATATGGTATGTTACAGAGCGATGTATTTTTAGCTTAATGAAGCTTTTATTCTCTGCAAATGATATTTTTGTTCAATTTTCAGCATTAGGTTTTAATGGATAGGAAAAGAATTTTTCAGCAAACGTCTTTCTGCAGAGTTCTATTTTACTAATATCAAACTATTTTGAACACAAGTGTTTTGTAATATAAAATATGCTCAAGATATTATTACTGTATGGGGCGCCTGGGTGACTCAATTGGTTAAGTGTCTGACTCTTGATTTGGCCTCAATCATGATCTCAGCGTCATGAGATCTGGTTCTGAGCTGGGTGTGGAGCCTGCTTCAGACTCTCTCTCTCCCTCTGCCCCTCCCTCCTCTCATATATTCTCTCTCTCTAAAAATAAAAAAAAAATAGATGATAGATAGATAGATAGATAGATAGATAGATAGATAGATAGATAGATATTATCCCTATAGAAGAAACTGAAATGCTGGAGAATGCAGTTCTCATTTGCAGATTTTTAAATGATTACTTTGGCAAGTTTGTTGCAGAATTTATATTCATCACAATTTAAAGGGAAAAGATAAATTTACATAATTCTCAAACAAATCATATTCCAACAAATTACCCACTCAAATACAATTGAGAGCTGTGCATTTTGAAAAACATGGGTAGATGAGAAATTCAATATGGATTATATGTTCTACTGTTTGCAAAGAATTTTGGTAACATAAAAGTTAAGATCTCCCCACTATAATCAAAAGTAAGGCAAGGATGCCTCCTTTTTCCACTGCTATTTAACATTGTGTCTGAGTAATTAGTCAAATGGAGGTAGACAAGAAAATCAAGGCATCAGAATAGACAAAAAAAGAAGTAAAATTATTTCTATCAGCTGATGATTTGACATTAATTCTTGCAAGAATCAATAACTCAAAAAACTAATAAAGTAGCAGAATACAAAATTAGTATTCAAAAATCAGTAGCCTTTATTTTTTCAAGCAACCATGTAGAAGACATAAGGGAAGAGAAAGACCTATATATAATAGTATAATAAAAATAAAATATCTAAAAATAAACAATAAGACCTACTTAAAATACATAAGAGGCAATTGTTTTAAACTCTTGGAAGACATAAAAGTGGATGTAAACACATGGAAAACATCTCTCTTCTTCTTGCATAGAATAACTTAAGTTCATAAATATGTTAAGTCTTTCCTAGGTAATATATAGATTTAATGTGAACCCAAAACAAATTGGTATTTTTGAGCTAGAAAAATAGGTCATAAAATCAATATGAAAAAATAAATATGGAAAAAATATATAGGAAAATCTTAAGGAAAAAAGATCAATGAGAGGGACTAATTCTGCCAGATTCAAAACATGTTATAAAATACTATATTAAAAGTGAGAGGGGTGCCTGGGTAGCTCAGTCTTTAAGTGTCTGCCTTCGGCTCAGGTCATGATCTCAGGGTCCTGGGATCCAGCCCCAGGATCGGGCTTCCTGCTCCTCTGGAAGTCTGCTTCACCCTCTCCCACCGCCCTGCTTGTGTTCCCTCTCTCACTGTGTCTCTCTCTGTCAAATAAATAAATAAAATCTTTAAAAAAAAAAAGTGAGGTACTCATCCATAACCAGTGAAAGAGTAGAAAGACCAGAAAAAGATTCCAAAATTCATGGGAATTTAGAATTTTATAAAGATAGTTTTTACATCATTTGAGAAATAATTACATTTAACTAAATGCTGTGGGACCATCTGTGGAGTGTGCCCAAGGAAGAAAAGGATAAGAAATTGCTACAGCCAGTATAGAAACTCTCCCTGAGGATTTTTACTGAATAGGGTGGTAAAGAGTGAAGAATTTGTTGAGTGTTGGGGTGGTTTCAAGACTTTTTAGCATGCTTGAATGCTGATTGAAATAACAGAGTAGAGCAGAAGAAACTCATGAGTAAGAAAAGAGAATAGAGAATTACAGGAACAGAGTATTTGGATAGGTGAGAAGCATGCAAATCTAGATTTTGGAGGTTATATTATAGGAGGGAGGGTAACATATATGGATTTAGATGAACGTAGGTTAGTAAATATTTGGTGGGAGCAAGTGAAATTAAAAAAAAAAAAAGCTATTGCAAATCATATCAGGAAATGATCCAACATGAGAGAGAGTCAGACATTAAAAAAAAAATTAGCTTACTCTGGTATTTAATATAATCATCTTAAGACAATAACTGATGAGCATCACCAATTCTCATAACAAAGAATTATAGGAAAAAATATACACAAAAGAATCCATACTTATCGAAACAGTAAATCTTACTCTGAAAGGCAGAGAGAAAGTAAATATGAGAGCAGTTACATCAAGTTCATTAAATAATGTAGAACAGATTTCTCATCAGTAGGCAACAGGAAATCAAACTCTTTTTTTTTTATTTTATTATGTTAGTCACCATACAATACATCAGAAGTCAAACTCTTGAGTAAAAATAAGTATTACGTATCAACCATTGCTACCACTTCACTAGTGGTCCTAATTGGTGTGAAGAAGGAGGAGGAGGAAGAGAGGAAGAAGAAGAAAGAGAAGTCAGAAATAATACAAAGAGCCACAGTTATCCTTTCTCATAGTTTATATGATTACCTAAACAAACAAAAAAAACCATGAAATTCTATATTAGAACAAATAAACAAATTCAACAAAATTGCTATTACAATATCAAAAGAGAAGTACAACAGTATTTCCATACACAGCAAAACAAATGAAGAAATGTTATTTAAACACAATATCCCATTCATTATTACAGAAAAACTTGTTTTATCTAGGAATAATGTCTAAATAAACATGTGAGAATTTTATGAATAAAATTAAATGTTTTACAAAATAAGCCTGACGTTATTCCTCATTTAACTAAAAGTGATTCTACTCTTATTCTTGTTAACTAAACAATTTTTTCCAGATATTTCTTGATCTGAAGGAAGGTGGACTATTTCCTGGTTTAGAGTCATTATTTTGGTCAATAGAATGTAGAGGGAAATCTGCTGGAGGGTTCCTTCTTTTTAAGATTTTATTTTTATTTACTTAAGACTGAAAGAGAGAGAGAGAGAGGGAGAAAGAGAGAGAAGGCGCATGAGCAGAGGGGAGGGACAGAAGCAGGCTCTCCACTGAGCAGGGAGCATGAAAAGGGACTGGATCCCAGGACACCTGAATCAAGACCTGAGCTGAAGGCAGCGGCTTAACCAACTGAGCTACCAGACGTCTCCTGTTGGGAGGTTTCTCTGGAAGATATATATATATGTATTTATATATATTTTTTAAATGCTCTGTCCTGTGATATTGCAGACTTCCAGCATTTTAATGCATACAGATGTGCTATGTGAAGCTGAGGAACTTATGGCCACAAGAGAAGTTAGGAGAAGTTAGAGACATGACATTAAGTCATAAAACAAGTGTCAGAACACACTTACGTCCAGATTTTTTGTTATGTAAGAAAAATTATTTTCTTTTGTTTAAGATACTATTAGTTGAATACTCGGTTGTATTCTACAGGCTGATGCTGCAAATCATTCTTCTGATGTAAGGATGCTTAATGATAAATACCATGTTCATAGATAGAAAGATCCCAGCCAACCTGTCAAAGTTAAATGTCTGATAACATCAAGGGTATTGAGTAATTATTTGCGGTATAACAAATCATCCCTAAACTCAGTGGCTTAAAACAAGAACCATTGTTTGCCCATAATACTAAGGATGAGCAATTTGGGTTAGGTTCTGCTGGGCACTTCTGTTGGATCTTCCTTGGGATTACTCATGCAGTTATACTCTGATGACTCGAAAGGGCTGGATGATCCAAAGAGGTCTCAGTCAGATGTCTGGCTGTTGGCTCTGGCATCTTTTTTTTCTTTTTCTCCTGTTCTATCTTTCTCCAGTAAGATAAACTAGGCTTTGTTTTTTGGTTTTTTTTTTATAGGATATTATATATGTTCTGAAGAGGGGAAGGCAGAATCTACAAGGCCTCTTGAGACCCAGGCTTTAGAATTCACATAATGTAATTTCTACCATATTCTATTTGTCAAAGCCTATCACAGGGCAAGTCCAAATTCAGTGAGTGGGAAATCAGCTCTACCTCTTGAAGGAGTAGCTACAAAATACTGTGGCCATGTCTTCAATCTCTTTCCAAGTTAAGGCAAGAATATGTGTAAATATTTAGGTATTTCTGGTGGCGGTATAAAAAATTTGATAAGTTTCAAGAAGAGTTTGGGAATATACATTAGAATTAGATATACACATGTCTTCCAAACTAGCAATTTCACTTCTATAGATAAACTCTAAAGAAAATTTTACATATGTGTACACGAAAGCAAGTGTAAGAATACAAATGACAAAGTTGTATATTTATGGAATAATTCAAACCAATTTAATTTCCAGCAACTGGATATATAGGGTCTATTTATAAATGGGTAACTGTATGGTAGCTAGTTAAAATGAATGAACTAGAGGTATACGTTTCAATATGTATTAGTTTTGGGGTACCTGGGTAACTCAGTCATTAAGCGTCTGCCTTCGGCTCAGGTCATGATCCTAAGGTCCTGGGATCGAACCCCACATCAGGCTCCCTGCTGGGTGGGAAGCCTGCTTCTCCCTCTCCCACTCCCCCCGCTTGTGTTCCCTCTCTCGGTGTGTCTCTCTCTGTCAAATAAATAAGTAAAATCTTTAAAAATATATATATTAGTTTTGAAATTATAATCTCAAATGAAAAATTAAGAAGGATATGTATAGTATGATAGAACTTACATAAATTTAAGTAATATGATACATATACATCTATAACAATATATAGTAAGTAATTTTATGAAAAAAAATTATTAGTAAAGATACAAATCAGTCTCAGGAAAGTGTTTATCTCCAGGACTGGGAGGATGGAATGCAGTAGAAGTTGTGACATTTTGTTTTTTAATATACATCTAAAGCAACTTGGACAAATATTATTCATAAAATCTGTCTGGTGTGTACACTGATACCTGTTCTATTATCCTCTATAGTTCTTGCCTACCTGAAATCTTTCAGAATGAATAAATATTTAAAGGAAATATAGTCAGATTATATTTGCATAAAATATCTTTAGAAATTTATAAAACTAATTAGTACCAGTGGGTGTCTTTGAGGGAGGGAATCAGAGAGCTGAGGGTATGTAAAGAAGACCTTGCACTTTATATCTCTTGATACTCTTTGAATTTTTATAGTATTATGTTACCTTTTAAAAGGTAATATTTCTCCATAATGATTATACCTTGCTTGAAAATGTGAGATAAATCACACAACCTCTTGCCCATTCTTCAGTTTGAACGATTTCAATGATTCTTATTATATATTCTTTGAGAGACCTCTGTCTGTCACCCTCATTTGATGAAAACTTTTCAGTTGGTTCCCCATCTGATTTGTGGAACACTTCTTTTGACATTCTCTGGGGCTACTGGAAATTTTCTATTCTCTTAAGAGTCTGACAACGGCATATTCATTTTGCCCTTTTGCTCTCATTGTCATTTAAAGGTCAGGTTGTGTCAAACCAATGTTCATTTGTTTTACCATATGCTATTTGAAATCACAGAAGCCTGAAAAGCCTGAAGCCCAGGACATAAATCAACAGTTAAAGAAAAATATTATAGATAATTTTTATGAAACTCATTTTCAAATATATATTCAGTTCAGTGTCCAATTAAAAATGAAAAATTGTTATCCATTTCTTATCATTTATTTTGGTACTTTTTAAATGAGATAGACTCTCATACATGCACTTAGCAAACACTATAGAGAGCTTCCTGCATCCTAAATACTGTTTTTAGGACAAAATTAAGTCCTTTCCCTCATGCGTCTTACGTTACCTGGGAGAGACAGACAACAACTAAACCATCGTATATGTCAGATTATGATAAGCAATATGGAGTAAAATGAACCAGGATGAGGAGGATAAGAGGAGTGGAAACATGGGAGATGCTACTTTTTATAGAGAGTGGTTGTCAGAATATGTGTAATTTATAAACTGTTATTTAAATATGGACGTTAGAAAGTGATGAGTTTTTTGTGGAGTGTTCCAGGCAGAGGGAACAGCATATGCAAAGGTCTTAAGGGGAAATATGCTAATTGTGCCCAAGCAACAGCACATCACATGACTACTGTGGAAAGTAAAGAAATATGTAGGGAAAAGATCAGAGAGTAGTAAGGGTTCACAGGGGGACCTAGTAAGACATTTTTTAAAAGCCGCTGTAACTACTTTGGCTATTATACTCAGTGAGAATTTCTGAGCAGAGGAATGGGGTGTAGACAAGAAAGAGTGGAAGCAGAAAGACCATAAGGAGACAAGAGACGACCATGGCTTGGAGTACCAGGATATTTGGTGATGGAGGAAACAAATAACAAAAATCATCATGTGTGATTACTTTTATTTTCCTATTTCTCAGTTTATTTTAAAGTATATTGTAATCATAGTACTTAAGCTGAATATATTTACTGAAACTATACACTCTTGAAAATTATACAATTTCAAATTCATAATGTAGTGAGTTAGTTTTTCAGTGTATAATTTTAAGTGTGCCTAGTTTAAAATGTTTTTAGTCTAAAATTATTATGGCCACGGAATAGAGCTGTGGGGCCATCTACTACTTACTTACCCCATGTTAGAGCAGACTCAAAAGTTATTGAAAAGTACCATGGCTCAGGCTCTGTGTAAGGAGTTGAAATGGTCTAGGAATTGAAATGGCCTTTTCTGACTTGGCTGTTTGTTTGTTAGGGTCCTCAGTTCCATTAGAGGTTGCCAAACGAACCCAGCTCTGGTACCTGTTAAAATATCTGACTCTGCACTGGATCAGCAGCAGCCTAGAATTATTGCAACTAGGATACTTTACAGAGTACGAGATAGAACTCATTCAACACCTCTCAAAAGCTCAGCTGAAAAGTAAAATATTTTAGAATTGTCTAAAAATTATGAAGCAAATTCATAACTTCAGACCTGTATTGTAAATAGTGTATGACAACACAATGATCTATGTGATTTGCAATATTTAGCAAATAAATTATATTTCAGCAAATGTGAGTAAGATTGATTATTTTCTCCCAATATTGACTCTTCCTGTCTTCCATCTAAATAAAATTTTAGGGGGCGCGTGGGTTGCTCAGTTGGTTAAGCAACTGCCTTCGGCTCAGGTCATGATCCTGGAGTCCCAGGATAGAGTCCCGCATCGGGCTCCCTGCTCAGCTTCTCTTCTGTTGAGTCTGCTTCTCCCTCTGACCCTCTTATGCTCTCTCTCTATCATTCTCTCTCTCTCAATAAATAAAAATCTTTATAAATAAATAAATAAATATAAATAAATAAAATTTTAGTTTGGACAGAAGATATCAGAAAAATTTTTGTATGAGGAAAAAAATTGTCTTGTGGGTAACTATTATTTTGCAATCTCTGATAATAGTATTTATATCTTAATTAAAATACAAAATTTTAAAATACTTCCACTTTAAAAACCATGAAAAAAGAAAGTTACTTCTACAGTCATAGAACTTTTTCATTGCTTTCATTGCTTCCTTCAATAGTAGAGTAGGTAGTGAAGTTATAATGAGGACTACACATAATGGCCCAATTGATGTTGCATCATTAACTGTTATTAGTTGGGTGATTACACATTATTATTTAGTTGAAAAAAAATGAACTCTTTTAATTTATTAATGCTTATTTTGTCAAAATACTGGGAACTAAAGATTCCATGGTGAACAAGACAGACATGGTTCAAATTTCAGAGATTTGGGCCTAATAGGAGAGACATTTAAAGACAATTAAAAAGCAATTTGAAAAAAAAAATATGATACATGCTATAATAGAAGACTGACAGGGAAGACATCAGATAGCATAGCCCTGGTCTTATATACGCCTTTTCATTTATGTGTGTGCACACATCTAGGGTTGGACCAAAGGGAGGTCATCCTGTAGGAAGAGATTATTAAGCCAAGAGAAGAATAATGTGAAGTTGTTAGCTAGATGAAGAGAAGAATGATAATCAGTGGTAGATCAAATAGCAAATGCAAAAGGTCTAGGATGAGATAATATTTAAAGAACTGAGGCATAGAGTGTGAAAGTGGGAGCGGCAAGAGTTAAGCTAAGAGTGAGGTCCCAGGGGATGTTGTAAGCTATTGGAAGAGACTACAAGTTTTCGTTAATTCCAGTGACAAACCTATGTGGGATATTAGACTGGAGACTGATGTGATATAAGTTATATTTCTGAAGTTTCACTCTTGCTTGCAGTGTAGATACATGATTGGATGGAGAGGCTATCTAAGAGAAACCAGTAAGTGGCTGTGAAGGTCAAGTTAGATGTAATAGTGTCTAGACCTTGGCAGTGCCAGTAAAGTTTGAGACAGTAGATGATTCAAGAACTATTTACAATATAGAATTCACAGGACTTAATTACTAATTAGATGGATGATGAAAAAAAAAAAAAAAGAGGCACTCCTGGGTGGCTCAGTCTGTTAAGAATCTGCCTTCAGCTCAGGTCGTGATCCCAGGGTCCTGAGATTGAGTCCCGCATCTGGCTCCTTGCTGAGCAGTTTCTCCCTCTGCCTGCCACTCCACCTGCTTATACATGCTCGCTCACTCTCTTTCTCTTTTTCTCTGAGAAATAAATAAAATCTGTTAAAAAAAAAAGAGAATTTCAGCTGTTTGAGAAACTGGGTAAAAGTTAGCAGCATTCAATTAGATTAGGACAATAAGAGAAGTAATGAAGGAATAAGCAGGGAGGAAGGATGATGCATTCCCTTAGAAATGTTGAGTTAGAGGTGCCTGTGACCCTTGCTTATAGAGCTATTCAGAAGAAAGTTCAATGTTCATGAATTTGTAAGTGGCACTGAAGTTTTCATCACTTTTTTCAGCATCACTCAGCATCCAGGTGTGGCAGGCTATCAGACAAAATCAACCATGTTTTGTTTTTTAGGCAAGTGAAACAGATGGTTAATGGGGCAAGAGTATTGAAGGTACTAAGAACAACAAGTAAAGATGAAAAATAGAATATATGGTATTGAAAAACGAAACCAAGACTGGTAACTGCAAGTAGATAGGGAGAGACAACAGTCTTGTGGGTAAACACATCAAGGAGGTTTATGGGTTGGTGATGGAAATAGTTGAGAGAAAGAGTAGGAAGGAGACTAAACTCTTATCTGCAACTGGGCTTACAATTCCAGCTAAATTCATGTTGAAGGATTACAGCCATACATGTAGGTGGCTATTGTAAAATGGAAGGTAAGATCACTTAACACAAAGAGATGAAAGATTGAGAGACCAGGGTGTTGGCTAAATATTATCCAGGGAAATGGCAGAAGGTGGCAGGAAAAGGGGGCCTGTAAGCCAGATACTTATGCTTTTGATGAGTGTGGGGTGAGCAGCCAATGAATAGATGGCAGCTGGGAGAGGAATTACGGCTGATGTTAAAAAGTAAATACATGTACTTAAGAGTGAAGAAGTAATCATTTAGGTACATAGTGGAGAGTTACAAGGACACCAACTACATCTCAAGATGGTTTCTGGAAGAATAGTCTTCTCTTGAGAAAGTTGCAGGAAGCATTATCTTCAGAAGAAAGTCAAGTTTCAGAGGGCATGATGGAAGGATAGTGTTAAAGAGGAACATGGAGGGGCACCTGGGTGGCTCAGTCGGTTGAGTATCTGACTCTTGCTTTCGGCTCAGGTCATGATCTCAGGGTTGTGAGATTGAGCCCCGCATCAGGCTCTGGACTTGGTGGGGAGTCTGCTTCTCCCTCACTCTCTCTCTCTCCCTTTGCCCTTGCCTCTGCTTGTTCTCTCTTTCTCAAATAAATAAAAAAAATCAAAAAAAGAAAAAAGAAGAAGAAGAAGAATAGAAGTTTAAGAAAAAAATGTTATTTTCAGACAAAAAGGGGCAGGAGGAAAAGTAGATAGCCCAAGAGATCCCATTTTGATTGTTGAGCAAGAATAACAGATCTGGCATGTTGTGTTAAACTTATTTCAAGGTCCTAAGGGGGGAAAAAAAAAACACTGGAATTTGGGAGTTTCTTGTATCAGTGCCTTTAGGCAACATTAGTGAATATATAAAGGAGAAAAAACAAGAAACTACACAAAAGTCTGGGACAGGCCTCCTTTCTCCGTGATTTTTTTTTTTTTTAATTTGTGTTTATATGAAGTGCCTGGGTGGCTCAGTTATTGAGCGTCTGCCTTCAGCTCAGGTCGTGATCCCAGAGTCCTGGGATGGAGCCCCGCATTGGGCTCCCTGCTCGGCAGGAGGCCTGCTTCTCCCTCTCCCACTCCCCCTGCTTGTGTTCCCTCTCTCACTGTGTCTCTGTCAAACAAATAAATAAAATCTTTAAAAAAAATTGTGTTTATGCTAAAGCCCTGTGCAGAATACCTCTGGTCTTTCCCATTCTCCAATGTATTCAGGACACAGTGGCCAGAGAATCCTCCATTATTTTTTATACTTTGTTTTCAACCAGCTCAAAAATCATCACTGTCATGCCATGGAGTCGAACAGTAAAACTTTCAAATATTCTAGCTAGGCTGGTCATGATTAGGCCAGTTTTCCAGCTGCCATGAATTGGGGAAAACCAAGGGCAGGAAAAGTAAAATGTCACTTGGGTTTCTTTTGAGTGGGATGGAATGGATGAGCGGGATCGTTTAGTTGTGCAACAGCAGTAATTACAGACATTTGTAACAGTGTATAACAATGAGGTTTTCCATCATGTCATAACAACAGTTAGGTCTTGAAAAGGAAGCAAATTATTGCATGATCATCTGCATCTTGTTGATATGCAGCAGGGGGTTAATGCTCAGACTCCCCTTCATATGTTGAGAACATCTGTAGGAAAGACAGCCTTCAGTATGGCAGACCACAGCGAAGCGCAATAAAGTTTTAGTTTCAATCCAAGCGAAATTAGAGACGTCAACCAAATGTTTGCTATTAATCTATACAGCCTGATTTGCATCTTACTGTACCACATGTTAGTGTTTCTCCCAATTGGCATTGCCTGATCATGATAATTTGAAATTTACTGAACATCAACAGTGAACTCAGCAACATGCAGAACATAATGATGGAGAGATTGCATGGGCAGAGACTTTAGGCAGTGTGAAAAGCAAGCAGAGAAGTAGGGACAAAAGTTGATGCAAAACATTTAATTGGGAATGATTCCTTTTATTACCCTGCAATGAACTTGAAGAAGTAATATTAAAACAGGACAAGCGGTTTCAAGAAGATTTTAAAGGTTACGAAACAAACAAACAAAATTCGGAGAAAAGTTTACAAAACAAAAGTCAGCTTCTCATTCTGTCAGGAGAGAAGGCATGTTGTCCTGGCACAGCCACTAAAGACCACACTGTTGGGTGTAACTATAATTCTTTTCAGTAAGTGCAGGCACATTAAGCATACGTTTGAGCATTAACTTAGATATTCATATATGAGAACTCTTCTTCATATGAGTTAGAAACCTCAGAAGAATGGAGAGTTAATATTATATTAAAATTGCCACTTAAACCAGTCTCATTTTCCGTAGCAACCATGGGATGAACAGCATGAAAATCAAATGATCTTCAAGTTCCAAAAAGTGTGCAAGTCTCAAAGATTGATGAATGATATATTTATGCAAAATTACACTGGATACATATGTAAATCATTCCTCATTGATACCATGTCATCAGAGCATGAGGTGGACTCAATTGTTGATTTTTCCAGATAACTGAAATTCCTTACATGCATATTGAAATAAGTATAAGAAAAGCATTTGAGATGCATCCCAGAAACAACACCAAGTATTTTGTAGAGTTTAAAATAATCTGACAGGTTGGATTTTAATTTTTTTACATTGCAGAAGAAAAAATAGAGTCAAAGATGAGTTAGGACATATTAGGTTGGTAAAAGGAAGCGTTAACATTTGAATCTAGTTCTGCTAGCACCAAAATTCACACAATTTCTGCTATACCATAACCTCCCAATTCAAATAATAAAAACTAAAAGCAAATATTTTTATAAATAATCGGTTTAAGCAATGCAGCTTTGTCCATATGGGAGGTAAGAACACTGTCCTATGTGCATAATGAACTGTAGTGTTCCATGGCATGTTCAATGTGTATATAGACTGGTTTAACTCTAAAATAACATTTTTATAAAACTTTATCTCTAAGTAGAGTAGAAATGTAATTATAGGGGCGCCTGGGTGGCTCAGTCAGTTAAACTTCTGCCTTCAGCTCAGGTCATAATCTCAGGGTCCTGGGATCGAGCCCCGCATCAGGCTCTCTGCTCAGTGGGGACTCTGCTTCTTCTGCCCCTCCCCCCATTTGTGCTCCCTCTCTCTCTCTCACACATGCTCTCTCTCTCTCTCAAATAAATAAATGAAATCTTTAAAAAAAAAGAAATATAATTACAAAAATCATGGCAAATTTGAGTTTTCTGTAATTCTAGGCAAGATTAACTTCTTGCTAATCGTTTTAAGTGGAATCTGTATACGAAGACCATTTTCCTGCCATAAGGTACTGATATTTTCATCAGTGTCATTGCATTTATAAAAAAATCAACTCAGTGTTTTATTAACCCCTTCAATAAGAGGTTAGTAATGGGGCCTTTTGTAAGATTTACTTATCAATTAAATATCCAATCCATGGGGTTGGGAGTATCAGAGATAATTTCATGGTCAAAAAGAATTATTAAATGGCACACAGCTATATTTTTGGCTATTCCATTCTGGGAGTTATTGGGGATTTTACGTTTACATGAGTTACACTTTAAAAAAAAGTGGCGTAGGAATATTTTTAAACTTATTAGTGATAAAGAAGGAAAACAGCTATTGACAAGTGAGGATAAGCACTCACCATATGGATTCTAACATTTTAATTATTTTGTTCTTTTTCTTTTTAAAGCAACTCTTAGTGGTAATAATTTTTCTACTAATTAAAGACCAGCTGCTACTTAGCAAGCTAGACACCCAATTAGGAATCTGAAACCTGCTGAACAACCTTTACTGCCAGCCAGGTAGCTGAATCACCTCCTGTCACTGGCATGGAATTGATTATTTTTTGTTTTGTTAAATGCATGATGTTGTCACACAAAATGGATCTCCAGAATGTTTTTCTCACAGAAGAGTTGACCAATCTGACATCCCGTTCAATCTCATTTTTTGAACAAGCCTGAGATCTGTAACAAGGTCCTTCATCTATCTTTGGAAATATAATTATGGAATAGCTGTGGGGAACTATATTTTGCAGGAAAAAAAAAGAAACTTGAAAAACAGAAGGTAACCACTCACCACAGTTCAATACTACTTCGCGATTGAAGATGAGATAATGGTATTATGCAAAGGTTTTTATAAACTCAGAAAAAATTACCAAAAAAAGATAATTATATTTCTACATATAATGAAGAAGCTTTGTTTTGAATATCAATGATTTTTTTTTTGCCTAAGAATTCCTTAAATAATGGAATGAATGGTGTCCAGATATATTATCGACAAACTTTCCAAGTACAGTTTTATTGTATGCACCATGTTTTTCTTCAGAGCTCAAAACAGTTCATATTGCGAAACAGTCTTCCAAATTGCTGGAAGAAATACACACTCAGGGCTGATATTATTGGAAGTTTTAAAATAAAATATAATACACAAAAAAATTGTTTCTCACTATTTTAAGTGGTTGCTGGTCAAAACTACGAGTAAATAAATCAATTTGAAATTCAGAGGTACTTGATCATGCATGACAAATTAACATTCTTTGATTCATAAAGAGAATTCTGAACATTTTCTAAGAATTGTCCAATGCCTGGTGAATCCCCAGCTGTTAGACACCTTAGAAATTGGCAAAAGGACAGTTTATGAGTCACATTTCTCATTGTATTGAATAATTCTTAATGGGCTGGAAGAGCTAACGCTATGACAGGGGTGTCAGACAGTACTCAAGAGGTATCACCATCTCCCACTGCTTCCTTTGCTGTGGCAACTTTCTGCAGCCTTGCTTCTATGCTCTAAGCACAGTGGGTGCTCAATAAACATTGTTTATGGGCTGCCATGACATCTGCTGTGAATGAAACATCCAAGGATCCCCTGGCAGCAATAGCAAATGGTGAGGACATCAACTGGGCATCATGGGAGTGGAAGTGTTAAAGCTCTCAGCAGGTTCTAGCTCTGACTCCGCAAGCCTGGCATTGGTTTGGAAGAGATATCATGAGGAGTGGCAAACTAGAGCATATTCTGACTCTTTCTTGGGTGCGGGGTATAAGTGGTATTTAGGATATGAGTTACGGTTGAGCCTTCACCCGGGTGCCTCCTGGGACAGATGCTGTGGCCAGAAGGCACTTTCTTGAGCTGAGAATTTATCTGCTCAATGCTGACTATTGTTTACACTAGAAATTGAAATTGTCTTTGTCAGATGTGCCAGCAGGGAAAGCAGTGGTAACTGGAAGTCAACCTTTATTCCATAATTCTTTAAATCTCTATAATGCTCTCATAGCAATTTTCTAGAAGACAGGTCAGATCATGTCAAATAGAGCTTAAACACTTTAATTACCTTCCATTACTTTCAACATCACATTTAGGGTCTTTAGCGTGGCACACTAATCCTCTGAGCTGGCCCTTACCTACTTCTTTTAAATTTCTTGTCTGACCCAGATCTCCTTGAATAATATATTATCTATTGAGCATGTACAATTTGCTAGGTGTTCTGCTATGTACTTTGCATACGTAAACTCACTTAATTCTCAAAATAACCCTGTAAGTACTATATTATCATCACAATCACAAGTTTTTAAAGATAAAGACACAAAGAGGTGAAGAGATTTGCCCAAGGTCATGCAGATAGTGGAGGTGAGATTCTAACCCAAATCCATGCTCCTGGCCACCATGCAACCTCCCATAGAAGCCCATCGGATTGCAAACATCCTTACCTTTACATTTGCTCTTCACTCCATCTTGAATGCCCTTCTTCATGGCTGATGGGGCTCAGCCTTCAAGACTCAGATAAATAATTCCTTTCCTTATAATCTCTGATACTTCAAAACAGAGTTGCCTACTCTCTCCTTTTTACTAATACTAGACCTTGGTTAAAAAAAAAAAAAAAACACCAACCTAGCCACAAAGAATAGCTATCACTTCCACCACAACAGTAGCAATAATAATTACCATGTATCTATCATATACTATGGCACTTA
Organism: Leptonychotes weddellii; assembly: GCF_054177405.1. Classification (NCBI taxonomy): domain Eukaryota; kingdom Metazoa; phylum Chordata; class Mammalia; order Carnivora; family Phocidae; genus Leptonychotes; species Leptonychotes weddellii. The sequence goes on along the minus strand of NC_138370.1, from coordinate 151,790,187 downwards.
TTATGCACTTAGCATTACCCTCTACCAACTTCCATCCCTACCATAGCACTCTACAATAGCATGGTATAGCCAGGCTAAGTGACTTGCCCAAGGATGGGTAGATAACGGATGACAGAGCCAGAATCCAATTCCAGGTCTGCCTATGCCAAATATGGGACCCCTTGTGAAGAAGTTAAGAATTTAAGATGGCCACAGCAGAGCATTAAACCAAGTGTGGGCTCTTTTAAGCGTGAATACCTGTGTGGATGCACTGGATGCCTACCCATTAAGTCATCCCTGGCAGGAACCACTGGAAACACCACTAAGTAGTTACACATCAAATTACAGTATGTTACTGACTTTCGGACTGAGGTACACAAATGGATATGCTGATATTGAACTGTTCTTCATTTCCAGAATAAATTTCACTGGTTTATTATGTACTTATTATTTTTAAGGTAATGCTGGATTTTACTTGTTAATGTTTCATTTGTAATTTCACATCAACATGCCTACATGCTATTATTATCAGTATGCATATTAAATTTAATACATTTCATTAAAAGCATTTTAAAATTTTTCCATCTGAAAAATATACGTAACCTTATGATTATGATTATCTAGTCTCCAGTGTCAGAATTCCTCATGAAAGCATCTAGATGTGGTGCTATTTTAAGTAGTGTTTCTTTAAAAAGTGTTCTTTGTTTCATGGGAATAGCTTGGTTTAACTATTTCTAAATAGATAAAATAGAAAATTTTCTAGTAAAATTTAGTAAATTTTATTTTCATTGTATATTTTCCCTTTATCTAGGTCCTCAAATATATTTGTATGGATCCATAGAGTAATTTCTCATAGTTTTCTAGAATTGTTTCTGTTTCAGTGGCTATGACCCTTTATCATTTATCAATTTATAAATTTGTACTTTCTCCTTTTCTCTTCTTATTAGGCTACCTAGTGTTTTTGTCTATTTTATTTTTTTCTTTCCAGATAGTCATTTGACTTGTTTATTCAATTTTTTTCTGTTTTATCCATCACTAACTTTGTTCTTACATTTTTTTCTTAAATCTTTACATTTACTTTTATTTTTCTCACACTAGCTCTTAAATTTGGATGTTTTCAATGCTTTATTTTATCTCCTTGCTTTTTTCATTTTTATTTTTTAAAAATTTTACAATTTTGAATTCTATTTTATCCTCCCCCCTATAGTTGTATAACAGAGACTTTCCCCAAGATGGAAGGGCTATTTTTTTCTTATTATTAATTATAGTTTCATTGTATTATGATAAAAGGATATTATTTGCATCATTTCTACTTTAAGGAACTACTAAGGCATTCTTTGTTACTTAATATATGATCAATTTTATAAAAAGTAAATGAGTGCTTTAATAAGATATCACTGTCTCATTATTATGATATAAATAAGATATTTTGTATTATAAACACATAAAGTTTCTTTTTATTTGGCTTTTTAAGTTTGTAATTCCAGTTAGTTAACATACAGTGTTATATTGGTTTCAAGTGTAAAATATAGTGATTCAACAATTCTGTACATCACCCAGTGCTCATCATGACAAGTGCACTCCTTAATCCCCATCACCTGTTTCATCCCTCCCCCCACCCACCTCCCTTCTGGTAACCATCAGTAGTTTGTTCTCTATAATTAAGAGTCTGTTTCTTGATTTCTTTCTCTCTCTTTCTCCCCCTTTATTTTGTTTCTTCCACATATGAGTGAAATCATATGACATTTGTCTTTCTCTGACTGAATTATTTTACTCAAATTATACTCTCTAGCTCCATCCATGTCATTGCAAATGGCAAGATTTCATCTTTTATTGCCGAATAATATTATATATATATATAATATTTATTCTTTATTCATCAATCAATGGACACTTGAGCTGCTTCTATTTCTTGGCTACTGTAAATAACTTTACTATATACATAGGAGTAGCCTATGTATCCCTTCGAATTAGTGTTTTTTTTATTCTTTGGGTAAATACCCAGTAGTATGATTGTAGAATCATAGGGTAGTTCTATTTTTAACTTTTTGAGGAAACTCCATGCTGTTTTCCACAATGATTGCACGAGTTTGCATTCCCACCAACAGTGCACGAGTGTTTCTCTTTTTCCACATCCTCTCCAACACCTTGTGTTGTTTCTTATGTTGTTGATTTTAGCCATTCTGACAGGTGTGGGGTGATATTAAGCATGTAAAGTTTCACATCTAAATATATACCAACACATATCAATAAAATCTACTTTAAAAATACAGTTATTTTGATCTACTATATCCTTACTTATTTTTGTTTGCTTGGCCTTTTTTGGACTAAACATAGTGTTTTAAAGGTTAAAGTCTTTTATGTGTTTCTGTTGATTTCTCCTTGCACCACCTGCAGCCTCTGCTTTATGTAATTGCTGTTATGTGCTGCATATTCATATTTTATATCACCCTATATTTTGTTCTGTAATACTTTGAGGTTTTCATCATCTAATGCTTTTTGGCCTGAATTCCACCTCACCTTGGATTAGGATGGAAACCTCTGGTTTCTAGTTAGCTTCACTTTGTTATATACATTTGTCCCATATACACTCACCCATCCCTCTATTTTTAGTCTTATTGAACAACTTTATCTTCCTGTGTTGATTTTTGGTTAGTGAGACAATTTAAAATGTTCTGTATTTTAATAGGTGAATTAAGCACATTCGATTGATATAGTTGATATGTTTGTTCTTAACTGGGTATAGCATTTTATATATACTTTTGCTTTCTGAATGTCTTTTATTTTCTCTTTTTTAGTTTCTTCCATGATTTATGAAAGTTTGAGGTCTTCTTCCTCAGATTGCCTTTTAAATAACATTTTAATAATGTCCTTAGTCCACTATCCCTTACTTAGTTCTCTACTATTTGATTTACCAGCTTATAATGATATCCACTAACTCCACCTATTATTTAAGTGCCCGCTGCTGAGCTTATTCTAATTCCTTATCTTCCCTTTCTCCTATTTATAGCATTATTACTTTTTAATGTCAAGGCAAACAACAATTCATTCTTTAACCTTTTACTTTCTTAGACATACAATTAAATATATTCAATGGTCCCTCTAAATTTTTTTGCCAAAAATTTCATAACCCACTCCTGGTTGTATGAAACCCAGTTTTTTTGTATATTACTCAGAAAGAGCTTTGGATACCATATTCCCTGAGTTTTGGTGTATTTAAATCTGTGTTTCTATAACCATAATACTTGAAAAACAGTTTAGCTAGAAATACAATCCTTGGATCACCTCTTTCTTTGATTTTTTTTAAGTTATTGTAGTGTCTTCATTTGTATGTTACTGTCAAAAATTCTGAGGTCAAAATGATTTTTCTGTGTAAGTGACTTTTGTTTTGTATTTTATTGATGTTCTAGGGAAATTTCTTATCTTTAAAATCAAATACTTTTACCATAATATGTCTTGGAGATGACAAATCTAAATCAATTTTTCCAGATACACTAGGTATCCTTTTATATGTCACTGAAAGTCTTTTATTTACATGGAGTTTTCTTGGAGAATAATTTTAAATATTGATTCTGTTGCATTGTTTTGTTTTTCTTCTGCATAGGATTCAAGTATGCATATGTTGAATGTTGTTTCCTTTCTTCATTAAAAATCACTATTCTCTCTAATCCTTTTTAGCTATTTCTTTAAGGTTTTGTTTTCTTTTTTGTTGTTGTCATAAGTGTACACATACCTTGCCTAAAATCCTTTATTTTATTTTCAGTTGAATTTATACTACTTTGCCTTCTTATTTAGTCTTAATTGCTAAGATTACTTTGTCTTTTCCTTAAATGTTTTCTTATGTCCAGTATACTCTTATTTGTTATTTCCCACTTTGTCATTTCCCAGATTTTTTTTACCTATTTCTATTCTCCAACCACCACCAGCCCCCCAACATGCTCTGGATGAGAGCCTTGCACTGAACCCTTCATGGGATCTCTCTGCCCAATATTCCTGCCTTTCTCTCTGCAGACCTCATCCTCAGTTGCAGTCATCCACCCTCTCTGTCTCGGGCCCAGATCCTAATCTGAAAATTTCAACCTGGATCCCAATTCCACTTGAGAGACAAGGGATTTCATGAGTCCTTCTCTTCCCAATACCAACAAAATGAATATAAAATGTGAAGTTAAACTGGAGGATCTCCAATTCTGCTATTAGCCAGGGCTTGGATGGGACCCAAATACACACGGAGAGGCCAACAGGCAGGGAGGGAGCTCAGCTTTCCGGTGACTTGGGATCCGTCACCCCCTCACACCATTTCCCTAAAATTCTTGCTGTCTGGAGGGTCATTAACCACAGGGAAAACTTGTAAGTAAAGGAATCAATAGGGTGAAACCATGCTATCAGTATTCTTGGCTGTGTGAACAAAGTCCCATTATTTAATGTTCCTGGGCCTCAATTCACTTCTTGTGAGCTGATGCTTCTTAACCTCAGCACTCACGGTTTGGATGATGTGAATAAATGGCATATAAGGAAAACTATTCTAGATATATTGTGCCCCTTAGACCTGTTTCTCTACATTTCCTAAGTCAAGTTTATAAAAAGTTATTTTACTTCTGTGTTCTTCAGATTCCAATTTCACAAATCTTTCTCATGAACAACTTTTATCATTTACATACACATGTACAACCTTATTTGCACTCTTCTAACAATGACTAGAATAACTAGTAATGCAGGCCCTTGCACAATATTGCTTACCCATGGAGAATATAAACTTTGTGAGAACTCAATTGGCTGATGGGTCACTAAAGGGTCCCCTTTATCTTTAGCTGGGGTAGAAATTAACATTTGCAGCTGGGGGCAGGGTTGGTTAGGAAGCACTACTTTTGTGTTAAATCCCAGACAGAGGCTCACATGCATGGGAGATCCAACCCAACCTTCACTGACAGACTCAGCTGTAGGCACATCTGGCCAGGACTAGCACACTAGCACAAGGGCTCAGAGGCCCTTCCTCCACCCCTGGAGCAATGTCCTCTGTCCACCAAACCCGTATAAGGAGGTTTGATCTGAACACTAAAAGCAATATAAGTGGGGTGTCCCTGAGAATGCTACTGCCATTGTCCATGGGAAAGATCCTTAATGAAAGGGCTATTTTAATACCAGAGTGAAGTTCCACTGTTATATAGAGGCTGGGGTTTCAGCTCTTCCTGTTTAACTAGAAGCTCTCAGTGAAGTCAAAAGAAAATTCAGAAGTCAGGAATGTGCATTTGCAGAAACGAGACAATCTTTTTTTTTTTTTAAAGATTTTATTTATTTATTTGACACAGAGAGAGAGACAGCAAGAGAGGGAACACAAGTAGGGGGAGTGGGAGAGGGAGAAGTAGGCTTCCCACTGAGCAGGTAGCCCGAAGCGGGGCTCGATCCCAGGACCCTGGGATCATGACCTGAGCCGAAGGCAGATGCTTAACGACTGAGCCACCCAGGCACCCCACGAGACAATCTTTTATTGAGTTGGGGGTATGTGGCCCAGAATCCTTGAACCCCTGCGCTAGTTGAAGCCAATCACACCCTCTCCCAATTATCCAATCAAACACTAGTTTAGGTATAGCTGAAGGGACTTGGCAGATGGCATCAAAGTCCCAATCCTTGAATTAATCAAAAGGTCTGCTGTCCAGAATTAGCCTGACTCAATCACATGTAAGATTTCTCACCAGGCCCCCTTTTCAGTGGAGGATACTAGGATTCAAAGAGAAGATCAGATGTGTGTCCAAGATCACAGATGAAGTTGGGATATTAAGAAACAGTACTTGTATTAAAAACCAGGGCCTTGGGCGCCTGGGTGGCTCAGCTGGTTAAGCGACTGCCTTCGGCTCAGGTCATGATCCTAGAGTCCCGGGATCGAGTCCCGCATCGGGCTCCCTGCTCGGCAGGGAGTCTGCTTCTCCCTCTGACCTTCCTCCCTCTCATGCTCTCTGTCTCTCATTCTCTCTCTCAAATAAATAAATAAAATCTTTTAAATAAATAAATAAATAAAAACCAGGGCCTTGATGCTCAGTGCCCACTGTGGGTGGTGGCCATTTCCTAGACATCAGGGCCAATTTCTGCCCCTAGAGCCTCTAACTCCTCTCTACACCAATATATTCACTGTCAGGAAATGTGTCAAACACTATTCTGTTCTCTACTCTCTTATCTTAGCCTCTCCATCAGTCTTTCCTCTCAGTTTGGCTAATAGTATCATAACCTGTCCCAACATGCCATTCTCTCTCTACTCCAGACTCATGTTTCCTGAAGCCTTGATCTTCTCCCTAAAATATTTTTTTTGCTACTACAGAGCCTGTAGTGACTCCTTATTATCTACTGGTAGAACTCCACTAGTTCCAGGGCTCAGCAAAAACTCCCCTTGGATCCCATTCATCTCATGATTTCTGACTTCTCTTCCTCAAACCTCTTTTCTGTTGACAGCTATCTCTACCCAAGAACACTGATATCATTACATTCCTCTCCATCCCTTCCAGATTCCCTTTCATTCCAAAATGTTGTCTGTATGCATTTTCCTAAGTTGTATTTCATGTTGGTAATGAAAAAATTATTTAAAATTGGTGATTTTCTATCAGCTTACAAGTTTCCTCTCATATCCTTGAAAATAGAGGAAGCTCTAAATCACAATGAAATGCACATCCCTTTATGAGACCAATATTGACCCTTGAGGAGGAAAGTCAGGGACCAGGGTGGAAAGCTTTGCTCCTTGTTTATGGAAAGGCACCTCCTGAAATCTGGTTGATTGAACTTTCTCTTTTTCTCTCTCTCTCTGTTGTCTTCAGCCTAGGAAGGTGGCTTCTCTTACAGTGAGAATCACTGTGTGTGTTTGTCTCCATAGCCTTGTCTCCTCTGGTGTCTCAGCTTTACATGACACCATTTAGGTAGAAATTGCCATAGTTTCTTGGGGTTGCTGCATGGTTCAGTCTGGTAAGCATTTGACTCTTGGTTTTAGCTCAGGTCATGATCTCAGGTGAGACTGAGCTCCACATTGGGCTCCGGGCTTAGTGGGGACTCTGCTTGGGATTCTCTCCTTCTGCCCCTCTGCCCACTCGTGTGTGCATGCAAGTGTGCACACACGCAGGCTCACTCTCAAATAAATAAATTTTTTTTTAAAGAAAAATACCATAATTTCTCTCTAACATTTCTCCTTTCTCAGTCTCCCTTATTTCATAATATTTGTCTTTATTTTTCCTTTTGTCACTCAGAAAGCTGAAAAGACTCCATTTTTACCTTGGAAAATAAAATACTTCCGGGGCACCTGGGTGGCTCAGTCTGTTAAGCGTCTGCCTTCAGCTCAGGTCATGATCCTGGGGTCCTGGGATCAAGCCCCACATTGGACTCCCTGCTCAGTGGGGAGTCAGCTTCTCCCTCTGCCTCTCCCCACAGCTTGTGCTCTCATTCTCTCTCAAATAAATAAAATCTTTAAAAAATGATTTAAAAAAATAAAAATAAAATACTTCTTAGTCATTTCCTTGGTCCATCAGCAACTATCACAAGCTTTCACAGTCACCCACACTTTTAATCTGTGATTTTCCTTCACACAGGAACACCCAGGATCACTTTATACTTTCATTAACTTCAAATACTTTTCCTCTCAAGATTCTACCCTGTTTCCCTTCTCATTTCAAAATTAATCCAAGAAATTTCATAGAAGAATGTTTTACAAAGACACTATGAAAGTTTCTCCTAGGGGCACCTGGCTGGCTCAGTGGGAAGAGCATGTGACTCTTGATCTTGGAGTCCTGAGTTGGAGTCCCACATTGAGGGGTAGATATCGCTTATAAATAAATAAATAAATAAATAAATAAATAAATAAATAAATAAATAAATAAATAAATAGAAAAACTTTTTTTAAAAAGAGAAAAGAAAGTTTATCCTAAATTAGAAGATTTTTCCCTAAGGTTTAAGACTTAATGCCCAATTTCCTCATTTTTAGGAAGACAAACTGCACTGAAATTGTGTGAAATTATTTCCTTTAAATCCACATGCTCATATGTATAAGTGTCAGATCTCAGGAAGTCTTTCCTAGATTAAACCCTGGTCACCTGCCTCGGGCCCAAGAGATTCCGTGAGAGCTACCAACGTTTTGTCAGGAAGCAAAAGAAAGTCTCCTGCCCATCAGATCCTTTTTAAAGAGTAATTTCACCACTTTGATGATACCTTAGAACTACCAGAAACCTTCAGAACTACTGATGCTTAGGTCCCAAACTTCATCATCAAGTGAGAATCTCTGAGAAATTATACTCATCAGGATAGTCGTCTTCAGGCTGTTCTAATCTGCAGCCTGGGTGTGACTCACAGTTACTGAAGTCTCCACCTGCCTGGAGCATAGAGAGGTGGATATGGACAGAAGAGGCCCCTGCACTCAGGGGCAGCTCATGGCAAAACACACACTGTTCCTCTAAGAGAGCAGATCTCAACCCAGGCTGCATGTTAGAATCACCAAGGTAGTTTTTCAAAACACAAATGCCTAGGACCCAGCCCAAAATAATTAAATCTGAATCACGGAGGTTGGCCTTTGAAATGCCTGCCAGCTGATTCCGTTGTAGAATCAGGGCTGGGAAGCTGTTTTACAGCTGAATTCACTTGTAGGCAGGAGCCATGATTTTGCTGAGTTTATAAACTAGTGGGAGAGATACACTTTACTAGAAGTTATGTTGACCTGTAGAAAGTGTTAGTCAAGGTTGAGGACAGAATGACAGGGAAACACCTCTGAGGGATGTCGCAGTCTGGGAAGGCCTCTATGAAGAGGGTGACTCCCAGAGACCCAGGTGAGGAATATGAGCCAGCTTGATGAGGGCACTAATGGGGGATGGAAGAGGAGCAGTCATATCCACTACCTTAAATAGTGGCCGGACCTCCCATCTGCTTCAATGACTGCCAGAAGCAGAGAAGGGTAAGCACATTTCAACATTCTGGGACGTCCTGACACTCCTGAACTCCAGCAGGGCAGAGAAAGCACCAGCTCTCTGCAGGCCCTTCTGCTGCAGAGAAAAGTCAAGAATAAAAATGGAGGTGAGTTGAGAGGGAGTCTGCTTCCTGGGTGTTTGTGGGAGGATAGCTGGGTTGTCTCCATTTTACTTCATAAACATTTTTATAACTGTTAAAATTTGTGCCCTGCAAACTTCTCTGTTCTTTACAAATATGAACTATTTTCACCCTCATAGCAAGCCTGATAGAAGGTGTTATTACCATACTCATTTTACAGAGAAGGAAACTGAGGCATGGTATGGTAATTACCTTGAACAGGGATCCACAGGTGTCATTTCAGAGCTGGGAATAGAAACCCAGCACTGTGGTACCTTAACTGCTCGCCTATTGCCACTTCTCAACTGTTTGGTGGTATGTCCCTTTACAAATTCCTGATTTTAAGGGAATTATGTGTCTGCTTTGATATTTTATCTTAGTTATTGTAATTTTCAACTCTGCAAGTTCCATTTCGGTTGTGTCTTCCTATTATCTCGTTATGTTCCTGTTTCCTTTTATGTTTAACCATAGAGAGTCCGTTTTTCATGCCTGTTTTAAAGTCCTTCTATAGCAATTCTACCATCATTTTGGGGGTGGGGTGGGGGGCGTGTTGGGTGTCTATTGGTTGATTTCCCTGCTAGTGGTGAATTGTATTCGTTTCATCGCACACCTTAGGTAACTCTAGGTAAGAGCTGGTAGGAGACCAGCATTGTGCATTTTAAATTGAGTGCTGAGTATTTTCTGTTCCTTTAAATAAAGCTGGGCTTTGTTCTTTGATGCCATTACTTGGAATATTGATGCTTTGGAGAATTGTTTTGAATATGTGTTAGTTGGGACTGGGACAGGCTTCAGTCTGTATAATTTGGCCCCAATGCTGAGGCAGTTCCCTCTGAGAGCTCTATTTCAATCCTCTTGCACTTAGGGTCTTTGCACTCTAGCTGCCTGGGACACAGGGATTCTTCCTGGCCTTGAGTGACACCAGGGAACTATTTATATGCTGAGTATTTGAATATCTGCTTCAAGTTGTTTTTGTCTGCATGACGGTTGATTTTGAAGACAAATTTTCACCTGAAGTAATTTCTCATCTTACAAATTTTTATGTTTCCTTTGTATGGATGTTGTCTGCCATTTTCTGTTCATTTAAAAATTTCCTACTTGTGTACAACCCCTCCTCCAATAAATAAGTTACTACAGATGAATAAAACTGCATTTTATTTATACCAATAGAAGGGTTTCTTGTACTAAAAAACCCAAATCCCTCACTCCTATAATTTGGGGAAACAAGATATTTCTTTTTTTTTTTTTCTTTCAAGGGAAATACTTAGTTTTGAAAATTTGCCCAAGGTCAGTACTTGTACCAAGATTCTTAACCAATATGCTAAATGAGCTCTCACATTTGGTAAATAGGAAGGAATGTGACCTACATTAAAGATAACTGATTCTTAGCGTCTTTTCATAGAGATGTAAAACTAAGATCTTGTATGGCTAATTAGTATTTTTCTTCCTTAAAAGTTAAAGAAAAACTATTCTGACACTTGTTAAAACAGTACAGCAGATTTTATTCCAGACAGTAGGAGTAGAGAAATTACTTGTTTTATCTGAAGTTCAAAAATAAGAGATGAGGATATCAAGGGAAGGGATAAGGAACTTGACCAAATATTAAGGGTGGGTAATTCTCACTGAACTGACTCAGCAGTGTTCTTGGTAAAGGCAAGCCAAAGTCAAGTCTCCCTTGAGAAAAGGGATCAAAGAAACCTAACTAAAGTTTGCTTAAGAAAACAAGTAGAAAGATATGGATTATAAGAATTAATATTGTTAAAATGTCCATATTACCCAAAGCCATTTATAGATTCAATGCAATCTCTATTAAAATTCCAGTGACATTTTCCATAGAAATAGAAAATCTTAAAATCTGTATGGAACCACAGGAAACCCCAAATAGTCCAAACAATCTTGAGAAAGAAAATCAAAGCTGGAGGCATAACACCTCCTGATTTCAAACTATATTACAAAGCTGTGGTAATCAAAACAGTATGGTACTGGTATACAAATAGACACAGACAAATGAAAAAGAACCGAGAGCCCAGAAATAAACCTTGCATATATGGTCAACTAATCTTTGGCAAGGGAGCCAAGAATACTTAATGAGGAAAAGATAGTCTTCAATAAATGATGTTGGGAAAACTGGATAACCACATGCAGAAGAATAAAATGGATTCCTAACTTACACCACTCACGAAAATTCACTCAAAATAGATTGAAGACCTAAAAATGAAAACTGAGACCATAAATCTTCTAGAAGACCTGGTGAAAGCTTTTTGACCTTGGTCTTGGTAGTGATTGTTTATTATCCCAAAAGCAAAAATAAGTGAGATTACACCAAACTAAAATTCTTCTGCACAGAAAAGGAAATCATCTACAAAATGAAAATGCAACCTACAAATTTCCAAATCACATATCTGATAAGGGGTTAATATCCAAAATATATAAAGAAGTCATACAATTCAACAGCAAAAAAAAAAAAAATCCAATTAAAAATGGGCAGAGAAATTCAATAGACATTTTTTTAAAAGTCCCACAAATGGGCAACAGGTACATGAAAAGGTGCAACATTACCAATCATCAGAGAAATACAAATCAAAACCACATTGAGATATAACCTCACATCTGTTAGAATTGTATTATCAAAAAGACGAGAGAACAAATGTTGGCAAGAATATGGAGGAAAGAAAACCATTGTGCACTACTTGTGGGAATGTAAATTGGTTTAGGCATTATAGACAACAGTATGGAGTTTCCTCAAAATTAGGAACTAGAAATACCATGATTTAGCAATTCTTCTAAATACATAACCAAAGGAAGTGAAAACAGGCTCTTGAAGAGCTATCTGCCCTCCCATGTTCATTGTGGTATTATTCACAATAGCCAAGATATGGAAATAACCTGAATGTCCATCAACAGATGAATGGATAAAGATGTGGGGAATGTGTGTGTATATACTTATACATATAACATTCTATTGTATATACACCCACATATATACAATGGAGTGTTATTCAGGCATGACAAAAAAGGAAACCCTGTCGGGGTACCTGGGTGGCTCAGTCGTTAAGCGTCTGCCTTCAGCTTAGGTCATGATCCCAGGGTCCTGGGATCGAGCCCCACATTGGGTTCCCTGCTCTGCGGGAAGCCTGCTTCTCCCTCTCCCACTCCCCCTGCTTGTGTTCCCTCCCTAGCTGTGTCTCTGTCAAATAAATAAAATCTTTAAAAAAAAAAAAAAAAAAAGAAACCCTGTCATTTGTAACAACATGATGAAACTTGAGGAAGTGATGCTAAGTGAAATGTCAGAGAAAGACAAATACAGTATGATGTAATTTATACATAGAATATAAAAAAGCCAAACCTCTCTTGCCCAATGCTGCCAACATGGTGTTCAGGTGCTTTGTGGAGGTTGGCCAGGTGACCTACATCTCCTTTGGACTTCATGCAGGGAAGCTGGTTGAGATTATAGATGTTATGGATCAGAAACTGCCTTTGGTTGATGGACCTTGCACTCAGGTAAAGAGACAGGCTTTGCCTTTCCAGTGCATGCAGCTCATTGACTTCATCCTCAAGTGCCCACACAATGCCAGCCAGAAGTATGTCTGACAAGCCTGGCAGAAGACAGATACCAGTACAAAATGGACAGCCACAAGATGGGCCAAGAAGATGAAAGCCAGAGAAAGGAGAGCCAAGATGACAACTTTTGATCGTTATGAAGTCATGAAGGCCAAGAAAATGAGGAACAGAATAATCAAGTTTGAAGTTAGGAAACCACAAAAAAGCAGCTCTCCTGGAAATCTCTCCCCCCCCCCAAAAAAAGCACCCTCTGCTAAGGGTGCAGCTGCAGCAGCTGCTGTAAAGGTTCCAGCAAAAAGATGATTGTTGCTGGCAAGAAGGCTCCAGTCCAGAAGGTTCCTGCCCAGAAAGCTGTAGGCCAGAGGCAGTGTGTCTAAAGTCTCAGAAGGGTCAGAAAGCTCCAGCCCAGAAAGCACCTGATCCAAAGGCATCTGACAACTTCTTATGCATAAAAGCATAAGAGGCTATTATAAATAAGTAATAAAGGTTCTTACACACGCACGCACGCCAAACTCCTAGAAACAGTAAGAGTGGTGGTTACCAGGGGCTGGTGGGTAGGACAAAATGGGAGATGTTAGTCAAATGGTATGAGCTTCCAGTTATAAAACGAGTAAGTTCTGGGGATTGAAGGTACAGCATGATGATTATAGTTAATAGTACTATATTATGTACTTGAAAGTTGCTAGGGGAGTAGATCATAAATGTCTGACAACAAAAGAAATAGTAATTACTTGACATGATGGAGTTGTTAGCTAACACTATGATTGTAATCATTTCATTATCTATGTGTATGAAGTCAACATGTTGTACACTTTAAACTTACACAATATTGCATGTCAATTATATCTCAAAGCTTAAAAAAATAATGTTTGATGGAAGTAGTCTGTCAAAACCATCAAAAAACTTAATTTCTACTTTTAAAGACAATGTCACTTTTTCATTCACAGTAGACAACAAATTGAGTGCAGAAAGAAAATGCTATAGGTAAATGAGATCTTAATGAATACATATTAAAAGCAAAAATAAAGAGTTATAATAATCAAGATGGAAAATTGAACTCTAAAGAGTTTAGATAGTACAAGAATCAATTTATTATTGAAAAGGTTTAATTTCTCTTAAAATTATGAAATTATAACATTAGCATTGCTATTGACATTTTCTTATGTCAGATTTTCATTTTTCTATGAAAAGTTAATTTCGTTAGAGCTAGTATACATAATTGGCATCCTACTTTAATAAACTCAAATCTAGGTCTTTAGACCTTTTTATTTTTAAACAAGTCTATAGAAAAAAATTACTTAGTTCCACCAAAAACTTGTCTATTTATAGGTTAACAACAGGAATAAGACCATTTCAAATATTAAAAGTTATAGTTATGTATTTATTCAGAAGGAGAATACAGGTGTAAAGTATTTAAGTGACTGAAAAAAAGCCTTATGTTCTACCTTTCCCCATGAATTTGTACATTTCACTGAAGTTGACCAAAATGTTGGTAAATAGTTTTTAACAGTATCCTTTTATGTTTGAAATTTCCTTTTATCTCTTATTATGTCTAGTTTAAAAATTACTATGTCTTTTATTTTTCCTAGCTATAGCACCAAAAGTGTGCCTTTTTGATATATTTTCGTAAAACAAGTTTCTTAGATTTGTTCATCCATATGGTATATTTATTTTGTCATTTATTTACACTCCTATTTTTAGTATGTATTTCTTGTAATCTCTTTGGACTTCTTTTGATTTCAAGCTTCAGATGGATATTACGCATTAGTTTGCAGCCTTGTCTCTCTTTCTACATATATATGTAAAATAATTTTCTCTAAATATAACTTTTTCTGAAAATATTTAGGTATATAAATTTCCATTGAAGCAACACTTTAGTTGAAACCTATGTCTTGATACATAGGTTTTTTATTACCCCTTTGTTCTGAGTGCTTTTAAATTTCTATTATGATATTTTCTTTAAATCCTGAATTATTTAGCAATGTATTTTGAATTTTTTAACACTTATAGGGTTTTTCTTAGCTATTTTTAAAAATAAGCATATATATATATACATACATATATACATATATATACACACATTTTTTTTTCTTTTAGGGGGTGGAGGTGAGGGGCAGAGGGAGAGAAAGAATCCTAAGCAGGCTCCATACTCAGCACAGAGCCCAATGCGGGGCTCAGTCACAACCCTGAGATCATGACCTGAGCAGAAATTAAGAGTTAGACGCTTAACCAACTGTGCCACCCAGGTGCCTCAAAAATAAGCATATTTCTTAATTGCACTGGCAAAAACCATGATGTGTGATACCTTCACTTTCTAATATGTTGAGGCTAACTTTCAGGCTAATGTATGATCCATTTTTAAATGATCTATGTGTGCGTAAGAAGAATATGTGTTTGTTAACTTTGACATGCAGAATTCAGTATGCTTGTACTAAGCAAGACCACTGTAGATCTTACATATTCTTATTCAGAGGTGGAAGTCAAGTGTATACCTACACCCCAACAAACATAATCAGTTAATGTAATTTAAAACATAGTATTTAAAATAGTGTTAGAAAACAGCAAGTACCTAAGAACTTTTTTTGAAAATGTTTGGGTTTTTTTTTTTTTTGTAATTTTGAACTATTGGATTATAATAAACATATAGAAATGTGTACCTATCATAAGTGAACAGTTCAAGTGTTGAACATTCCTTAGCACCCAGATTGAGAAACAAAATCAATCACCTCTGTTTCTCTTGAACCCCCTCCCAATCATCATCCCCTACCAAGTATAATCAGCTTCCTGAATTTTAATAGCATATATAAGCATGATCTATATTTTTGTTGTTTGAATAATATCCTACAGTACATATTTTGGCAAGCCATTGTCACTCAACATTATTTGCAAGATTCATGCATATTATTGCTTATAACTGTGGAATGTTCTATCTCATTAATGTATGTTATGTCATTGAATACATTTATCAGTTCTATTGATGGATAATAGTATATTTCCAGTTTTTAGCTATTACAGTGATGCTGTAAAGGTTCTAGTAAATGCCTTTGCATTTTTGATGAATACATGCCTAGGAATAAAACTGTTGGGTCCATTTTCCAAAGTACTTGTGACTATTTACAATCCTACCAGAATCTATGTGAGTTCTTATTTCTCCATATCCTTACCAATAGTTGGTATCATTTACTCCAGGATGCTCATGATGTTCTGTCTTGTACTATTGTTTTACTTTTTGTGTTTGTATTGGAGCCCACTGATTTTTTTTTTTTTTTTTTTTGGTGGGGTCGGGGTGTGGTATGAGGCAGGTGTCAAAATGTTTTCCGATATGGCTCTCCAACTGAAACATCTATCAAAGAGACAATCCTATTATGCAATATCACCTTTGTCACAAATAGAGTGACAAGTCTGTGTGAGTCTATTTCTAGAATGTCTATTTCTATTTATGGAATGTTATTCTTGTTACAAAACTACACTGTCTTAATTACTATAGCTTTAGAATAGGTTTCAATATCTCATAAAATAAATTTTTCATCTTTAACTTATCTCTAAAATTATGGCTATTTTTTCATTAAAAATTGTAGAATCAATTTGTCAACACACAAACACACATGCTCACACACAAAATACACCTTAGGGACACAGATTTATATTGCCATTGGAATGATTCTACAGATTATTTTAAGAAGTGACATGATTACTAGTTTGAATATTCTAATCCATGAACGTGGCATATTCCTCCATTTATTTGGATAGTCATTAACATAGTTGTCAGTGTAGAGGTTTTGCATGATTTTCTATAGATTTATTCCTATATATTTGTTGGTTTTTGATGTTGCAGTGGTGACTTCCTTGGGCTTATTCCATTATTCAAAATAAAAAATATTTTGAGTCACTATGTCATGAAGGAAAGCTAATGATTAATTCTGTGGAAATAGGTTTAAAATGTCACCTTATAAATAAAACTAATTCTTCCATATACCGCACTACATAAATATTTCAGTGGTTTAGAATTCAGGCCTTCAATTATATCTTTAAGTGCAGAAATTTTTAGAAAATGAGATTTTAAAGTAACCAGAAAAAGTATCTTTTCCAGGCATCTATTCTTCAATATCCCTTTAAAATTGCTGTTGTACAGCTTTTGCTAGAATAGCTACAAAATCAGAAAATTTATTTTCTCTTGAGACCGCTCCTTCAAATATTAAAGACTTCTTATAATGACCCAGAAATATCTCTCTATATCGTTTGCACCCCTTGGTTCTTATTTTAATCCAGTATCAATACAGCACCAGTCTCTATCTTCTTCCCTATGATAATTCTTGAGATCATAAGGACAGTGTCTGTATCCTTACTCTCCTCGCCTTCCTTTCTCTGGGCTAAGAGTTCTCTTCCATTCATAAAACATGGCATCCAGATTTTTCACCACCTTGGTGATCACCCTACTCTGAATGAGAAGCAATGCCATAAGGAAAATGTGTATCTCTGTAAAAGTTAATTGTGATGATAATTACTTTCTGCTTTGGAAGCACAGAGATGATGTTGGCTCTTACAGTGGAATTTGTTCAAAGAAATAAAATAGATTGGGCTATTCAGCAGTGACTGAATTGTTCATTAGGTTAAGAATGGAAAGCAATCTTGGTAAAATGTCATCTTTTGCATTTATTTTAATTTTCCGAGAACATTTATGTCAATTTTCCGAGAACATTTATGTCAACTAAATGTAAAACTTCCCCAATATCACTCCTACCTTATTAAAGGGGAAAAATAATATGGCTAAATGCTTTTGACAAATAGTCATATTATTTAAATAATTATCACCTTGTCACCAGAGATACAGACAAGGAAAAATCAGATGAAGACCTAAAAGGGAGATTCAAGATACTTGTCAATAATAGGAAGCTAAGGAGGAAGTTCAATGAGAAATTCGCCTTCTCTGCAAACAGCAGTACCTGCAAAGCTCTGCCTCTCCTCGAAGCATTTGCCTACCTCGTATCCCTTCATCACACATGCACTCCCTCTAACATACACTCAACGAAGTGACTAAAACAATACCAAAGAATAAACCATTTTCTGTTTTGGAGGTGTCAATCCCACAAACCTGCAAATTGCTGTTTCCAGTCATTTGATTCCAGTAGTTTCTTCAGACCTAGCTTGAATGCTAGGTAGTACCTGTGTTACTGGATTGTTTCTGTGCCTAAGACTTCCTTCCCAACTTGGGCCTCTAGAGGTTAACCTCTTCGACTCCGTGCAACATTGACCTGTACAACCTTAACCTACCTCTGCTTCTGTACCCCCATTGGTTTGAACTTTTAAAAGTAATCTCTGGCCTGAATGCTGAGCCTGAAAACCCTTCTTATATTTCCAGGCTGACCTCATATCCATACTCTTTTTTTTTTAATTGGGGTATAATTTTCATAACATTATATTAATTATAGAGTGCATAATGTAATGATTGGATATTTGTATATATTACAAAATGATAACCTCAATAAGTCCAATTAACATCCATCAACATACATAGTTATAGGGCGCCTGGGTGGCTCAGATGGTTAAGCGTCTGCTTTCGTTCAGGTCATGATCCCAGAGTCCTGGGATCGAGTCCCGCATCGGGCTCCCTGCTCTGCGGGAAGTCTGCTTCTCCCTCTGCCTCTCTCTCTCTCTCTGTCTCTCATGAATAAATAAATAAAATCTTTAAAAAAAAAAATACACAGTTATAATTTTTGTCTTGTGATGAGAATTGTCAAGATCTACTCTCCTAGCTACTTTCAAATATGCAATACATTATTAACAATAGTCACCATGATGTACATTACATCCCCATGACTTATTATGTAACTGGAAATATGTATCTTTTGACCTCCTTCACCCATTTTTCCCAGTCCCCACCTCAGGCAACCACCAGTCTGTTCTCTATATCCAGGATCTCCAGTACTTTTTGTTTTGTTTTTGTTTTTGTTTTGGAGTTGAGACACAATGTTATGTTAGTTTCAAGTGTACAACATAGTCTACACAAGTTCATACTTATGCTATGCTTACCAGAAGTATAGCTACCATCTACCATTGTACAATGCTATTGCAATCCTATTGACTGTATTCCCTATGCTGTAGCTTTTATTCTCAGGACTTATTTATTCCATAACTGGAAACCTGTATCTCCCACTGCCCTTCACCCATTTTGTCCATTCTCCCATACCCTTTCTCTCTGGCAAACATCAGTTTGTTCTCTGTATTTGTGGATCCGTTTCTGCTTTGTTTGTTCATCTGTTTTGTTTTTTGATTCCAAATACAAATGAAATTATGTGGTACTTATCTTTGACTAGCATAATACCCTCTAGGTTCATCTATGCTGTTACAAATGATAAGATCTCATTCTTTTTTATGCTTAATATTCCGTTGTATATACATACACCACAACCTCTTTATCCATTCATTCATCACTGGACACTTGGGCTGCTTGCATATCTTGCCTATTGTACATAATGCTGCCATAAACATAGTGGTGCATATGACTTTTCAAATTAGTATTTTTATTTATTGGGGGAAATGCACCATAGTAGAATTACTGAATCAAATGGTAGTTCTATTTTTATTTTGAGAGGAAATTCCGTACTGTTTTCCACAGTAGCTGCACCAATTGACATCCCCACCAACAGTGCATGAGGGGGTTTTTTTCTGCACATTCTCACCACTTGTTACTTCTTATTTTTTTATTTTAGCCATTCTGACAGGTATAAGGTGATTGCCAATGGTTTTGACTTGCATTTCCCTAATGATTAGTGAGGTTGAGCGTCTTTTCATGTGTCTTTTGGACATCTGTATGTCTTCTTTGGAAAAATATCTATTCAAGTCCTCTGCCCAGTTTTTAATTGGGTTATTTATTAGTACTGAGTTGTTTAAGTCCTTTATATATTTTAGATATTAATCCCTTATTGGATATATCATTTGTGGATATCTTCTCCCATTTAGTGGATTGCCTTTTTGCTTATTGATGGTTTCCTTTGGTGTGCAAAAGCTTCTTATATTGGTGTAGTCCCAATAATTTTGTTTTTGTTTCCCTTGCCTCAGGAGACATATCTAAAATGCTAAGGATGATCTCAAAAAGATTACTGTCAGTTTTCTTCTAGGAGTTTTATGTGATTTCAGTTCTCACATTTAGGTCTTTAATCCATTTTGAGGTTTTGTGTGTGGTGTGTGTGTGTGTGTGTGTGTGTGTGGTTAGAAAATGGTCCAGTTTCATTATTTTGCATGTAGCCGTCCAGTTTTCCTAGCACCACTTACTGAGGAGACTGTTTTTTCCTCTTTGTATATTCTTGTCTCCTTTTTTTGTACATTTATTGACCATATAAGCATAGGTTTATTTCTGGGCTTTATTCTGCTCCATTGATATGTATGTCTATTTTTGTGCCAGTACTAACTGTTTTGATTGTTATACTCCTGTAGTGTATCTTGAAATCTTGGACTGTGATACCTCTAGCTTTGTTCTTCTTTCTCAAGATTGCATTGGCTATTCAAGCTCTTTTGAGGTTCCATACAAATTTTAGGAATATTTTTTCTAATTCTTTGAAAAAGGCTGCTATAATTTTTTAAATGCTGTTGGTATTTTGGTAGGAATTGTAGTTAATCTGTAGATTGTTTTGGGTAGTATGGACATTCGAACATTAGAATTCTAATCCATGAGCATGGGAAATCTTTCCATTTGTGTTGTCTTCAATTTATTTTATCAGTGTTTTACAGTTTTCAGAGTACAGGTCTTTGACCTCCTTGGTTAAATTTTTTCTAGGTATTTTATCCTTTTTTGTGTAATTGTAAATGGAACTGTTAATTTTTTTTTTTTTTGCTACCTCATTATTAGTGTATTGAAATGCAGTTGATTTCTGGGTATTAATTTTGTATCCTGCAACTTTACTAAATCTATTACTTACAAGAGTTTTTTGGTGGAGTATTTAGAGTTTTCTATGTATAGCATCATGTCTTCTGCAAATAGTGGAAGTTTGCCTTCTTCCTTACCAATTTAGATGCCTTTAATTTTTTGTCTGATTGCCGTGGCTCGGACTTCCAGTACTATGTTGAATAAAGTGGTAAGAGTTGACATCCTTGTTTTATTCCTGACCTTTAAAGGAAAAGCTCTCAGTTTTTCACCATTGAGTATATGTTAGCTGTGGGTTTCTTATGTATGGTCTTTATTATGTTGAGGTATGTTCCCTATTGAGGTATGTTCCTTCTAAGTCCACCTTGTGGAGATTTTTTTTTATCAGAAACAGATATTGTATTTTATCAAATGCTTTTTCTGTACTTATTAAGATAATCATATGATTTTTATCCTTGTTTTGTTGATGTGCTATATGATGTTGATGGATCTGCAAAATTAAACCATCCTTAAGTCCCCAGAATAAATCACATTTGATTGTGGTGAATGCTCCTTTTAATGTATTGTTGAATGTGGTTTGCTATTATTTTCTTGAGGAATTTTGCATCTTGTTCATCAAAGGATATTTCTGTAGTTCTCTCTTTTTAAAAAAAATTTTAAAGATTTTACTTATTTATTTGAAAGTGAGAGAGAGCGAGAGAGAGAAAGCAAGAGCATGAGTGGGGTGAGGAAGAAGCAGACTCCCCGCTGAGCAGGGAGCCTGATGCAGGGCTAGATCCCGGGACTCCTGGATCATGACCTGAGCCCAAGGCAGATGCTAAACCGACTGAGCCACCCAAGCACCCCTGTAGTTCTCTCTTTTTAATAGTGTTTTTGTCTGGTTTTGGTATCAGGGTAATGCTGGTTGGTCAAATGTAAGAGTCAAAGACATTGTTTCCTTATTGATATTCTTCCAGGATGATTTATCCATTGGTGTAAATGGGGTGTTAACATCCCCTACAATTATTGTATTCGTCAATTTCTCCCTTTATGTCAAAATTTGCTTTATATATTTTAGTGTGCCAATGATGGGAGCAAAGATTCTTAAAATTGTTATATCCTCTTGGACTGAGCCCTTTATCACTATGTAACATCCTTTTTTGTCTCTATTTTGACTGACATAAGTAATGCTATTCTAGCTTTTTGTTTGTTTTTGCTTCCATTTGCATGGAATGTCTTTTTCTATCTTTTCACTTTCAGTCTGTGTGTCTTTTTTTTTTTTTTTAAGATTTTATTTATTTATTTGAGAGAGAGAGAGCACAAGTGGGATGAGGGTCAGAGGGAGAAGTAGACTCCCTGATGAGTAGGGAGCCCAATATGGGCTCCATCCCAGGACTCCGGGATCATGACCTGAGCCGAAGGCAGACACTTAATGACTGAGCCACCCAGGTGTCCTGTATGTGTCTTTAGAACTGAAGTAAGTCTCTTGTAGGGATCATATAAATAGGTCTTGTTCTTTAACCCATTCCATGACCCTATGTCTTTTGATTAGAGCATTTGACCATTTACACTTAGAGTAATTATTGAAAGATATATACTTATTGCCATTTTGTTAATTGTTTTGTGGTTGTTCTTTTTGTTTGTTTCAAGTTTTTATTTAAATTCCAGTTACTTAACATGCAGTATAATATTAGTTTCAGGAGTAGAATTTAGTGATTTATCACTTACATATTACACCCAAGTGCACTCCTTAATCCCCATCACCCATTTAACCCATCCCCCTGCCCACCTTCCATCCAGCAACCCTGTTTTTTCCCTATAGTTAAGAGTCTGTTTCTTGGTTTGCATCTCTTTTTTTCCCTATGTTCATCTGTTTCATTTCTTAAATTCCACATATGAGTGAAATCATATAATATTTATCTTAATGACTTATTTTGCTTAGCATAATACACTCTAGCTCCAAACATGTCCTTGCAAATGGTAAGATTTCATTATTTTTTATGGCTGAGTAATATTCCATTGTGTATATGTGTATACATATGTACATGTATATATGTATATGTGTGTGCGTATATATACACACATACAACATCTTCTCTATCCATTCATCAGTAGATGGACATTTGGGCTCTTCCCATAATTTGGCTATTGTTGATAATGTTGCAATAAACATCGGGGTGCATGTGTCCCTTCAAATCAGTATTTTTACCTTTGGGTAAATACCTAGTAGTGCAATTGCTAGATCATAGGGTAGTTCTACTTTTAACTTTTTGAGGAACATCCATATGGTTTTCCAGAGTGGCTGCACCAGTTTGCATTCCCACCAACAATGTAAGAGTGTTCCCCTTTCTCTGAATCCTCACCAACATCTGTTATCTCACTAAATTCTACTCCTGAAAGTAGAATTGGTCTTGGTTAAATTTATTTCTAGAGACTTTATTCTTCTTGATGTAATTGTAAATAAGATTATTTTCTTAATTTCTCTGGTAGTTTGTTAGTATTGTATAGAAACACAACAAATTTGTGTATTTTGATTTTGTATCCTACAATTTTACTGAATTTCTTATTTCTAACTGTTTTTTAGTGGAGTATTTAGGGCTTCCTATATATAATATATCAATGATGAATAATGAGTTTTAATTTTTCCTTTCCAACTTGGATGTCTTTTATTTCTTTTTCTTGCCTAGTTGCTCTGGCTAGGACTTCTAGTACTATGTTGAATAAAAGTGGCAAGAAAAGGTATTTTTGTCTTGTTCCTTGATTCTTAATGAAAAGCTTTCAGCTTTCACCACTGAATGTGATATTAGCTGTGTGCTTGTCATATTTGGCCTTTATTATGTTGAGGTATGTTCCCTCTAAACCCATTTTGTTGAAAGTTTTTATCATAAATCAATGTTGAATTTTGTCAAATGCTTTCTCTATTGAGATGATTGTATGATTTTTAGTCTTTTTGTTAATGTAGTGTATCACGTTGATTGATTTATGGATGTTGAACCATCCTTGCATCCCTGGAATAAATCCCACTTGATCTTGGTATGGAATTCTTTTAATGTATTGTTAAAATTGGTTTGCTAACTTTTGAGGATTTTTGCTTATCTGTTTATGAGGATATTGGCCTGTGACTTTTTTGTAATATCTTTGGGTGGTTTTGGTATCAAGATAATGCTGGTCTTATAAAATGAGTTAGGAAGTGTTCCTTTTTTTTTTTTTTTTTTTAAGGAAGAGCAAGAGAGACGGGGAGGGGCAGAGGGAAAGAGGGAGAATACTTTTTTTTTTTTTTTTT
>NC_138370.1:151594538-151766382 GCF_054177405.1 Leptonychotes weddellii | reverse complement strand
GGTGCCCCAGGATTAATAATATTCTTTTGTGAACATTAGTAGAATTCACCAAAGAAGCTGTCTGATTCTGGATTTCTGTTTGTTGGAAGGCTTTTGATTACTGATTCAATCTTCCTACTAGTAATCAGTCTATCCAAATTTTTTATTTCTTCATCAATCTTGATAGACTGTAGATTTCTTCAAATTTATCCATTTCTTCTAAGTTATCAAATTTGTTGGCACATAATTTTTTATAATAGTCTCTTATCATCCTTGGTATTTCTGTACAATCACTTACATTGTCTCCTCTTCCATGATTTTCTGTTTTCTCTTTTTCCTTGTTGGGTATATTTAAAGATTTGTTGATTTTTATCTTCTCAAATAACCAGCTCTTAGTCTCATAGCAATTTTCTGTTGTCTTTTTAGTCTCTATTTCATTTATTTCCACTCTGATCATTGTTCCTTCCTTTTTTCTGCTAACTTTGGTCTTTTTTTTTTTTCCCTTGAAATATAAAGTTAGGTTGTTTAATAAAGATTTTTCTTTCTTGGGGCGCCTGGGTGGCTCAGTTGGTTGGGCAACTGCCTTCGGCTCAGGTCATGATCCTGGAGTCCCAGGATCAAGTCCCGCATTGGGCTCCCTGCTCAGCGGGGAGTCCGCTTCTCCCTCTCATCCTCTTCCCTCTCACGCTCTCTGTCTCTCATTCTTTCTCTCTCAAATAAATAAATAAAATCTTTAAAAAAAAAAAAAAAGATTTTTCTTTCTTGAAGTAGCCGTTATCACTATGAACTTTGCTCACAGAACTGCTTTTCCTGCATCTCAAAAGTTTTGGTATGTTGTATTTTCGTTTGTTTCAAGGTATTTTTTTATTTATTTCTTTGATCCATTGTTTGTTTTGTGACATATTGATTTAATCTGTACATATTTGTGAGTTTTCTTGTAATTTATTTCTAAAAACTTTTTGTTAGGAAACGTGCTTGATATGGTTTTCAATCTTTTAAATTACTAAGACTTGTTTTGTGTTCTAACATATGATCTATCCTGGAGAATGTTCCATGTGCACTTGAGAAGAATGTGTATTCTGTTGATTTTGAATGGAATGTTCTGTGTATATCTCTTAAGTTCATCAGGTCTAATTTGTCATTTAAAGCCTATGTTTTCTTACTGATTTTCTATCTGGATGATATATCCATTGAATGTAAGCAGAATATTAAAGTTCTCAACTATTGTTATAGTGTGATTTCTCCCTTTAAGTCTGTTCATATTTGTTTTATACAGTTGACCACTGATCAACATGGTGATTAGGGGCACTGCCCCTGTATGCAGTCAAAACTTTATATATAACTTTTGACTCCCCAAAAACTTAACTACAAATAGCCTACTATTGACTGGAAGCCTTACTGATAATATAAATGGTCTATTAACACTCATTCCATATGTTATATATATTATATAGTGTATTATTACAATAAAGCTAGAGAAAAGAAAATATTAAAATCATGAGGAAGAGAAAATATATTCATAGCACTGTACTGTATTTATCAGGGGAAAAAATTCACATATCAGTGGACCTGTGCAGTTCAAAGCCATGTTCAAGGTTCAACTGTTTGTTCAAATGCTCTTTTCCTGGGTGCATAAATATTTACAAACGTTATGTCTTCTTGTTGAATTGACCCCCTTACCATTATCTAATACACTTTTCATCTCCTATTACCTCTGTATTAAAGATTATTTTGTCTGATATAAGGATAGCTACTCCAGCTTTCTTTTTTTTTTAAAGATTTTATTTATTTATTTGAGAGAGAGAGTGAGAGAGAGAAAGAGCACAAGAGGGGGGAGTGGGAGAGGGAGAAGCAGACTCCCCGCCGAGCAGGGAGCCCGATGCGGGACTCGATCCCGGGACTCCAGGATCATGACCTGAGCCGAAGGCAGTCGCTTAACCAACTGAGCCACCCAGGCGCCCTACTCCAGCTTTCTTTTGGTTTCCATTTGTATAGGATATCTTTTTCCATCCCTTCACTTTTAGTCTATACTTGTCTTTAGGTCTGAAGTGAGCCTCTTATAGGCAGCATATTGATGGTTCTTAACTTTTTTTTTTAAATCTATTCAGCTACTCTGTCCTTTGATTAGAGAATTTAGTCCATTTATATTTAAAGTAATTATTCATAGGTATGGACTTATTGCCACTTTCCTAATTGTTTTCTGGCTGTTTTGTAGTTCTTCTGTGTTCCTTTTTCCTCTTGCTGTTGTTTATGGTTTGATGACTTTCTTTATTGGTATGCTTAGATTTCTTTATCTTCTGTGTACCTACTATAGGTTATCATGAGGCTTACATATAACAGCTTATATTTATAGCAGTCTATTTTAGTTGATAACAATTTAAGTTGGAACATTCTAAAGCTCTACATTTTACTCTCCACCCCCAACATTTTATTTTTTGATGTCCCATTTTACATCTTTTTAAATTTTGTATCCCTTAACTAATTACTGTAATTACGGTTATTTTTCCTATTTTTGTATTTGAACCTTTATACTAGGTTTATAAGTGATTAGCCCACTACCTTTATATATTTATCTTTACCAGTGAGATTTATACTTTCAAATGTTTTCTTGTTACTAATTAGTGCCTTTTTTTTTTTTTTTTTTTAAGCTTAAAGAAGTCCCTTCAACATTTCTTCTAAGGCTGGTTTCATGGTGATAAATTCTTTTAGCTTTAGCTTATTTGGAAAATTCATTCTCTCTCCCTCAATTCTGAAATATAATTTTATTGGGTAAAATATTTTTGGTTGGAAGTTTTTTTGTTTGTTTTATTTTTCCAGCACTTTAAATATATTGTGTCACTCCCCTGTAGCCTGCAAAGTTTCTTCTGAAAAACCTTCTGATGGCATTATAGGGGTTCCTTTGTACAAAACAATTTTTCTATTGCTGCTTTTAAAATTCTCTCATTGCCTTTAACTCTTTTGAGTTAATCTTATTTGGAACTCTGTGCGCCTTATACATGGAGGTCTCTGTCTTTTCCCAAGTTAGGGTGGTTTTCAGCCATCGTTTCCTTAAATAAGTTTTCTGCCCCCTTTATTTTTCTTTTCTCCTTTTGAGATTCCTGTAATGTGAATGTTAGTACACTTAATATTGTGCCATATGTCCCTTAAGTTATTTTCACTTTTTTCCTTTTTTTCTTTTTGCTGCTGTAATTGGGTGAGTTCCACTGTCCTGTCTCAAATTCAATGATCCTTTTTTCTGCTTCATCTAATCTGTTGGAACCCTCTTCTGTATTTTTTAGCTTAGTTGTTGTGTTCTTCAGCTCAGGAACTTCTATTTGGTACTATCTTACATTTTCTATCCCTTTGTAGAAGTTCTCACTGTATTTATCCATTCTTCTGAGTTCTTTGAGCATCTTTATGACCATTATTTTGAACTCTTTATCAGATAAGTTATTTATCTCCATTTTGTTAAGGTTTTTTTCCCCTAAGTTTTTCTCTTGTACTTTTGTTACCTATTGCTCTGTTCCTTCATTTTGCTTGACTCTGTGTTGGTTGCTTTTTTATTTATTTGAGTATAGTTGACACACAATATTACATTAGTTTCAGGTGCACAACTTAGTGATTTGACAAGTTTATACATTATGCTGTGATCACCACAAGTGTAGCTACCATCTGTCCCTTTACATTGCTATTACAATATCATTGACTCTATTCCTTATGCTCTGCCTTTTATTTTCGTGACTTATTTATTCCAAAACTGGAAGCCTGTATCTTCATCCCCCTTCACCCATTTTGCCCACCCTTCCATCCCCCTCCTCTCTGTGAACCATCAGTTTTTTCTCTGTATTTGTGTGTTTGATTCTGCTTTTTGTTCATTTTTTTTTTTAGATTCTATTTATGAGTGGAATTATGGTATTTGCCTTTCTCAGTCTGATTTATTTGACTTAGTATGTTAGCTGTGGGTTTTTCATGTATGGCCTTTATTATGTTGAGATATGTTTCATCTGCCACCTATTTGCTGAGATTTTTTATCATGAATAGATGTTGAATCTTGTCAAATGTTATTCTGCATCTATTGAGATGATCATATAATTTTTATTCATTTTGTTGATGTGGTGTATGACATTGACTGATTTGCAAATATTGAGCCATCCTTGCATCCCCAGCATAAATCCCATCTGATCATGATGAATGATCTTTTTAATGTATTGTTAGATTTGGTTTGCTAATATTTGGTTGAGGATTTTTACATCTATGTTCATCAGGGATATTGGCTTATAGTTTTTTTGTTTGTTTGTTTTTTGTGGTGTCTTTATCTGGTTTTGGTATCTGGGTAATGCTGACCTTCTATAAGGTATTTGGAATCTTTATTTTCTATTTTTTTTAAATAGTTTGAGGAGAAGAGGTATTAACTCTTCTTTAAATGTCTGGTAGAATTCCTCTGTGAATCCATCTGGTCCTGGACTTTTATTTTTTGGTAGTTTTTTGATTACTGATTCAAACATTACTCGTAATCTGTGTGTTCAGATTTTCTCTTTCTTCCTTGTTCAGTTTTGGAAGACCATATGCATCTAGGCATTTATTTCTTCTAGGTTGTATAGTTTGCTGGCATATAACTTCTCATAGTTTTCCTTTATAATCCTTGGTATTTCTGTGGTATCAGTTGTTATTTTTCCTCCCTTGTTTCTGCTTTAGTTGGGTCATTTTTCTTTTTCTCGATGAGTGTGGCAAAGGGTTTACCTTTTTTTTTTTTTTTCTTTTTAATCTTTTCAAAGAATCAGCTCTTGGCTTCACTGATTTCTCTCTTCTTTTGTCTCTATGTCATTTATTTCTGCTCTCATCTGTGTTATTTCCTTTCCTTTACTTAGCTTGGGCTCGGTTTGTTCTTTTTCTATTTCTTTAAGTGTAAAGTTCATTTTTTTAATTTGAACTTTTTCTTCTTTTTTGAGGTAGGCCTGTATCACTGTGTACTTCCCCCTTAGAACTCCTTTTGCTGTGTCCCCAAAGACTTTGAACCATAGTGTTTTCATTTTTGTTTCCACGTATTTTTTTAATCTCTTCTTTGATTGCTTTTTTGACCCATTGGTTGTTTAGTATCATGTTGTTTAGTCTCCATGTGTTTGTGTTTTTTCCAGTCTTTTTGTGTGTGCAATTTATTTCTAGTTTTATACCATTGTGATTGGAAGAGATGCATGGTATGATTTCAATCTTCTCAAATTTATTGAGGTTTGTTTTGTGGACTAATATGTGATCTATTCTGGAGAATGTTCCATGTGCACTTGAAAATAATGTGTGTTCTGTTTTGGGGGGATGGAATGTTCTGTATATATTTGTTATGTCCATCTGGTCCAATGTGTCATTTGAAGACATTATTTATTGATTTTTCTGTCTAGATAATCTGTTAATGTAAGTGGGGTGTTAAAGTCTCCTATTATTGTATTGCCACCAATTTTTCTGCTTATTTCCACTAATACTTGTTTTATATATTTAAACATTCCAGTGTTAGGTCCATAGCTCTTTACAATTATTATATCTTCTTGTTGGATTGATCTTTATTATTATGTGATGTCTTTTTTTGTCTCTTGTTATAGCCTTCGTTTCAAAGTCTGTTTTGTCTGATATAAGTATTGCTAACCTGGCCTTTTTTTTTTTTTTTTTTTAAATCTATTCTGCAACCGTATGTCTTTCTATTGGAGCTTTTAGGCCATTTATATATATTTTTTAATTTTTAATTTATTTTAGAGAGAGAGTGTGGTGGGAAAGGGGCAGAGGGAGAGGAAGAGAGAGAATCTTAAGCAGGCTCAATGCCCAGTGCAGATCCCACTGCAGGGCTCAATCTCACACCCTGAAATCATGACCTGAGCCGAAGTCAAGAGTCAAACACTTAACCAACTGAGCCACCCAGGCACCCCAAGGCCATTTATATTTAAAGTAATTATTAGTAGGGATGTCCTTATTGCCATTTTAAAAAATTTGTTTTCTGTTTTTTGTTGTTCTTTTTTGTTGTTTTTTGTTCCTTTTTTTTTTCTCTTGCTCTGTTTCTTTGTGGCTGATGAATTTCTATGTTTAGTTATCTTTCTCTTTATTTTTTGTGTAACTATATAAGGTTTTGGGTTTGTGGTTACCATGAGGTTCATATATAACACTCTAAGAAAATAGTAGTCTATATTAATTTGATGATCATTTAGGTTCAAACACATTCTTAAAAAAAAAAAAAAAACTTCCCTTTTTACTTCCTTCTCCATGTTTTACGTATATGTTATCATATTCTACATCTTTTTATTCATAATTTTCTTATGTCTAATTATGGCCATTTTTTCCCTTCAACATTTCTTTTAAGGTTGATTTAGTGTTGATAAATTCCCTTAACTTTTATTTGTCTGGGAAACTCTCTATCTCTCCTTCAGTCTGAATGATAACCTTCCCAGTCTTGTTTGTAGGTTTTGTTTTTCTTCAGCATTTTGAATATATCATCCTACTCTCTTCCGGCCTGCAAAGTTTCTGTTGAAAACTCAGCTCATAGCTTTATAGTCTTTCTTCATATGTAACTTTTTGTTTCTCTTTTGCTGATATTAAGATTCTTATCTTTAACCTTTGACATTTTAATTATGATATCCCTTGCTATGGACTTCCTTGGGGTTCATCTTATTTGGAAATCTCTGTGATTCTTGAACTTACATGTCTATTTCTTCCCCTAGGGAAGTTTTCTGTTTTTATTTCTTCAAGTAAGTGTTCTACAACTTTCTCTCCCTTCTTTTTCTTCTTCTGGGACCTCTGTGATGCAAATATTTATTCACTTGATGTTGTCCAAGAGATCTCTTAATCTATCCTCATTTTTAAAATTATTTTCTCTTTTTGCTGTTCAGTTTGTGTGCTTTCCATTACTTTGTCTTCCAGATCCCTGATAAGTTGTTCTGCATCTTCTAATCTACTGTTAATTCCTTCTACTGTGTTTTTTATTTGAGTTATTGTACTCTTTAACTCTGATTGGTTCTTTTTAACATTTTCTTTTTATTGAAGGT
Organism: Leptonychotes weddellii; assembly: GCF_054177405.1. Lineage (NCBI taxonomy): Eukaryota > Metazoa > Chordata > Mammalia > Carnivora > Phocidae > Leptonychotes > Leptonychotes weddellii. The sequence continues at coordinate 151,759,402 of NC_138370.1, read as the reverse complement.
CTCGCTGAAATCTTCTACTCTTTTCTCCAGCCCAGTGAGTATCTTTATGATCATTATCTTAATTTATTTTTGGTCAGGCATATTGCTTATTTCTGTTTCATTTAACTCTTTTTCTGAATTCTTTTTCTTGTCCATTTTTTCAGAGCATAGTCCTCTGTCTCCCCATTTTTCTTGACTTTCTGTGTTTGTTTCTATGGATTAGGTAGAAAGACTACTTTTTCTGAACTTGAAAGGTGTATGGTGTCCCTTACATAGACAGTTTGTGCTTGGTGACTTTTGCTTGTTGGCTGGAGTTGTGGCTGTTTTTTTGTTAGGTATTCTCTTAAACCATGGTGTACAAAAATAAGAAAATAATAACAATAAAAGAAAAATATAAAAGAGAAAAAGAAAAAGAAGAGGAAAAAAATACTCAAAGGAATAAAAAATTAAAGTAGAAAAACAAAAAATAAAATACATTAAAAAAATTTTTTTTAATTAGCCCCCCCCCCCCAGTTTTTTTTTTTAAATCCTGTGGTTTATTTTCTGTGCCACAGAGGCTGAAGTGGGCTTGTGGACCCTGGACTCACTGACATCCCAAGCTCTCTGTGATGACCTGCCCCACCTGTTATGGCATCCAGATCCTGCTCTAGTCTGGTCTTTTTTTTTTTTTTTTTTTTTTTTAGATTTTATTTATTTATTTGACAGAGAGAGACAAAGGAACACAAGCAGGGGGAGTGGGAGAGGGAGAAGCAGGCTTCCCACCAAGCAGGGAGCCCGACGTGGGGCTCGATCCCAGCACACTGGGATCATGACCTGAGCCGAAGACAAATGCTTAACGACTGAGCCACCCAGCTGTCCCTCTAGTCTGGTCTTTTAAGGTAGAGCAGGAAAGAGCATTCCCACAGGTCCTTGACTTCTTCTTCTTCTTTTTTTTTTTTTTTAAGTGTATTTCAGTAATCTCTACACCCAATGTGGTGCTCAAACTCATGACCCTGAGATCAAGGCTGTTTACTCTTCTGACTGAGCCACCCAGACGCCCTCTCTTAAAACTCTTTTTCTCTATGTCCCAGCATGTACAGGGCTGGTATGAGCTTATGGACCTTGGACTCACTGAGGTTGCAAGCTTGCTTTGATGATCAGACTTTCCCATTATGATGTCCAGACTCTGCTTCAATCTAGGCTTTTAAGATGTGGTGGGAATGTAAACTGTTGTTCTCCAGTCCCTTTGCCTGGAGAGCAATCCCACGGTTCCACTACCACTTGGTGGTGTTCTAGTGTTGCCTTTTTTATATGTTAGTTGCTCTTTTAAACTGTGGGTTTTCTTCTGTGCCCAGTTAAAGTGGGATCTGTTCAGGTCCCTCCGCACTGCCATTTGCAATGTGGGGTTTGGGGGTTCCCTTTGTTACTGTGTCTCCATCTCTCTTGTAGTTCTCTTGCCATTCTATCTTTGGTTGTTCAGTAGCTGTTCATCAGCCCTCAGTTCTTCAGGAGGAATTGTTCTATTAATAGGTGTAATTTGGTGTGTTCGGTGGCAGAGGTGAGTTCAGGGTCGTTTAACATTGCCATCTTGGACTGGAACACTCTGTGTGTTGGTTTCTTTTTTTCCTTTTTAAAATTTTATTTATTTGAGAGCAAGAGAGCAGAGTAAGAGAAAGCACATGAGCAGTGGTGGGGGGCGGGGCGGGGCAGGACAGAAGGGGGGGAGAAGTAAGCCCCCCACTGAGCAGGGAACTCCATGCAGGGCTTGATCCCGGGAAGGACCTGGAATCATGACCTGAGCCAACAGCAGATATTAAACTGACTGAGCTACCCAGGTCACCCTTGGTTTCTCTGCATTAGATAAAACAGCCACTTCTTCTAGTCTTGAATAAGGGGCCTGATGTAGGAGATGAAACTTATTGTTCAAACTTGCTCTAGCTCTTCGTTGTGCTCCCCAAATTTTGTGATTGTCCAAGCAGCCTATTTTACTTTTAATGGCTCCTTGTAGTTGAGGATCTACCAGGATCTGTCAATGTCCCAAAGGGAAGAATCTCCTTCAGCACCTAGGTCCAGGCTGATTGGAATCCAGATCCTCAGGCAGAAGTTTTTAAAGAAAGCAAATATATATAGTTCTATGGGGCCATAAACATAAGCCCTACCGGCCACCAGAGGCAGGTGATCTGGAGGTGTCACACAACTGGAGGCACTAGACATAAAATCTGGGGCATGATATGTGTGTAAAAGCTCCCCTGCAGGCCTTACTGGTGCTCTGGAGTATGGCCAGGGAAGAGTTTGAAGATAATGCCTGCCCTCCAAGGTATGTTGAAAGAATTAAAATCAGCCCTTCAGGGTGTGTATAACTAGAAGCTGTTCCTCAGGCTTCAGCTATGATGATAAGCTAATAGGCTACTTTCAGAGAAAGACTGAGCTCCTGGGTCTGTTGCCTCTTACTGTGCCAAAGAGATCAAGTGGTACATCCCCTGGGCAGCAGCCATAAAAACTGATATACTGGATAAGTGTGAAAGATCCCCTCTGGGAAATGCTGGCACTCTGGAGCTGAGAGAGGGAGAGCAAGAAGATGATGCCAGCTAACTAGAACAAGGCAGAGAGAGAACACATAGATGGCACCCATAGAAAAGAAAAAAAAAAAAAAAAGATGAAACCTACTGACTAGAATGAGGCAGAGGGAGAGCAAGAAGGGTCCAACAGGCCCTTAGATGTGTGCTAAATTAGATGCCTGACCCTCAAGCCAATGCTTTAAATTAGCAAATGGGCTTTATTCACAAAGTCAGGCATCTGTGCTGGTCCCTAAGGCAAGTGAGTCCAAAGATGTGGCTTTAAGAGCCATTTCTCAGATTGCTTTAGCCTATGGGCCTCATGGATGTGAACCCCATTGGTTTTCAGAGCTAGATGTGGCTCATCTTTCAGGCGGAAGTCTTAAAAGTTGGGGTGTCCAATGTGGGGTTCAAACCCTTCACTCCTCAGGGAGAAGCTCTGGGTTTTGAATTCCCTCCTTTTTGTGGATTACTAAGCCTGGGATGATGTTTAGGGCAAGCCTCTCCTACCTACTTTGATGTGAATCTTTACTTGTTCACTCACTGATGCTGAGGAGTTGCTCAGAGAGTTTTTAGGTTTTTCTTTTTTACAGAGAAAGATATTCCACAGGTAGTTGCAGATTCAGTGTGTTGGTGGAAGTGGTGAGTCCAGGATCCTCTTATGTTGACGTTTTGAGCCAGAACCCTCTCCCCCCCATACTCTTAACCTTCATTTCCACACCTTGCGGCCACTCTTTGCCCTCTTTCCCTTAAAACAAGTTCTTTTTACAACATGATTTCTATGTCTGAGGCCTTTGGAATGAAATTATTCTGAGTCTCCCCAAATACTCTTGACTCAGCAAGTCTCTGTGATAAGGGGGATCAGCATGCCTTGAGAGAGGTGCCTTACATAATGGCAGAAAGACCATGTAGCAGATAAGGATGAAATTGCTGTGAGGATATCTTCTTTATACCCTAAAACCTAGTAATTCAGGAAAAGTTTGTGTAGGAGACAAATTAGGCTACCAAATGATGAATACCAAGGAAGAAAAGAAATCAGTGAGTTGTGAAGGAGGTAATAGACTTTCTCAGCTGTGTAATCAAATGATATTTCAGCATAGGCTGTAAACTCATAGGTAGAGGGATTTGGTAGGAGAAAGCAGATAAGGCAAAATGTACAAATGTACTCCTATGATTACCCTCAGACAAAGAAAAATTTTCTAAGATTTTTATTTAAATTCAATTAATTAACATAATGTATTATTGGTTTCAGAGGTAGAGGTCAGTGATTCATCAGCCTTATATAATACCCAGTGCTCATTACATCACGTGCCCTCCTTAATGTCCATCACCCAGTTACCCCATCCTCCCACCCCTTTCCTCTCCAGCAACCTCAGTTTAATTTTAGTTAAAATTGGTGAGCAATTTTAGCATTTGTAAGTTGAATCATATTATCTTTGTAAAATAGATTTTATACTATTTGTTATTCTTTTTAGTGACATGTAAAGAGGTGACCATCAGAATAGAGGGGGATGAGTGAACAGAATATATTGTATTGTATAAAACATAATACCTATACCCTACCCATATCTGTGCAAAAATACTGACTATGATCTCAGGAGATTCCAAAGTAAGAACCTAGTATAGGTTGTTTATATTTTTCCAACATGTAGTATATGAAAATAAAACATCTGCAAGGCTCTTTTACATGTAAATTAATTATATAAAATTAGAGGCACTAAGAGTGGGCCATTAAGTTTTGGTTAGACAATAATATTATGAGTTCTGGCAGCATCAGTAATAGGGATCTAAGTTTACTTCCAAAGGGAGGAGAGATCATTAAAATTTTAATTTGTTTCTCCACAGTTCAATTATAACATGCCTAATGTGCCAGACATGAACCTGAAGGGACTTAACACAATTATGAGACTGTTCCAGTGTACCTTGCTCTCTTGCATTTATTTTCTCAAAAGACTAGGTATTTGTTAAGTGTTTTAGATCATTCTTACCTCTCAAATTCTTCATAATGGCTCTCTTCTACTTCCTACACTCTGTATTCCTTAGATGCTTGGATAGATTACTTCAAATAAAACGAGAACTTATCTTGCTGGGGACAGGTGGGGAAAAAGCCCTTTAAGTATGCTTTTTAAATATGGTTTAGTAGATGTCTCCTTTGCAGATATCATGCTAATGACTCCGTCTGATCAAGAGTTCATTGGCCATTTATTTATTCAATAATAAATACATTGTCTTCAGGGCATCCTTCTTCCTAAAATATTTTTATGGACTGCCATGTGCCAACACCTTCCCTTCCTGATTTTGCAGTCTTGTCATACTCATGACTAAAACCCACTAAGGGGCAGAGAAGCCCTGTTACCCCTTAAGTTTGGGGTCTCTGCATTCAATAAAATAATCATTAGTTTTATCAACTAATTCTTGATAATATGAAAAACCTAAGGAAAATTTTGGAGAATTCCATTTTTCTTCCTTATTTCACTTGCATGTTTTAACCAGAGTCTTTTGCCGAAAATTGCCTTGCCTGTGTTTCAGTTATAGGAACTTTATTTTGGATATCAGGAACAACATTCTCAGAAGGCTAACTAGGCAACTGTATTTGGACTTTGGAGTTGCAAGTAAGAGGAACCATTTTAGAAATTTATAATAAGAACACACATACATGCCCTAAAACCTAAAAGCAAGTAATTCAAAGAGGAAAAGAAATTGTCTGAGATACAAATTTGTAGTAATTAGTAAATGCATGGTATTTAAGGCCATGATACTAGATAAAATAACTCAGGAAATGAGTACCAATATAGAAGAGAACAAGTAAAAGAACTAAGCCCACCAATACTTTGAGGTTTCTATCTTTGCTCACTTAGAATGTGGTGCCCCATTTACCAAGTGAGGAAGGATTTGAAAAGGGAGTGATGAACTGTGTCAAAGGCCACTGAGACAGTTCAAGAGAGAATAGGAGTAAATAGGACACCGTAAAGTGGATCTTTTAAGGTGGTTTGCTGTTGGGATATTGTGACATAGCAGAAGAAGTACATGGTATAAAGACAGACTTTGTCTTTTTCTTCTTTAAAAAAATTAAAAATGGAAGCTCTTATAGGATATTTGTATACTGGTAACAATAGGCAGAGACAGAAAGCCTAGGAAGCAAGGAAGAGGGAGACCATGGTCAGAGTCATTTACAAATGAGGAAATTGAGACATGAAACATTGCGAAGTTTGCCTGGGTTCTACTGCTAGCAGGCGGGAGACCTGGAATAAAATCTCCGATGTCTCACTCCAAGTATTCTCCTCTTCAGTTCTACTCTATGCTGTCTCTTCCTGAGTACAGGAGGGGAATAATTAATCAGCTCACGGTGAACTGGGTGTATGTCCCCAAATACATTCATTCTAGTAGCCTAAAGGTAAGAGAATTTCTCATATTCCCTGCTGCAGTTACCATATAAACCCTGGTAAGTACAGAATTCCTGTGTGGGTGTTAGAAAACATTCTCATGCAGACCACAGAAAGAATCTCTTTTGAAATTTTGTGGCAAAGTATAGGCCTTGATCGCCAAAGGTGGACCACAGACATGCCCACAGGCATAAGAAAAAACATTTATTAACCACAATAATCACAACAAGGAAACCGAGAAGTTCGTTTTTCTCTCTTTCCAGGCCGGAGCAAAACTAATTCATCTAGATCAGCAAAAATCCAAAAACAGTGACAGTGAGGCACAGAGTTAATGATCTTATTAGGTCAGGAAGATGACTTCATTAGATAGAAATATATGAGTAAAATATGTTCTGACTGTATTAACATGAATAACTCCACTAAATACAAAAAGTTTTTCACTCTTCACTCTTCGAGAAGATCATTTAGGAATCCACCTCTCTGGGGATCCTGTCCAAACCGGCAGCACTTTCAGAATCCCATATAGTCAGACCACTGCTGGAAATCCACGTTAACAGTCTGGTATGAACTACAATTTAATACAGTAAGCTTAACTGCTAACCCTCCCACACTGCAAAACTCATTCTTTCTTCAGGAAATTCAGATACTGCATGTGATGTGTGACTGAGAAAGACCAAGTGAGCATGTCCTGGTCAATCCATATATTCACTATTAATAAAGTTTTTAATAAAAATAAATTCAGATAGTTTCACACACTTTTATGACACCTTCAGTGAATCTAGCCATTTTCTGGGCCCCTACCCTAGTGTTTTCTATTAGAACAAAGCATACTGAAAAATAGGGCATGTTATATTTATAAATTATGAAAATTTTTTAAAAGTTAAATGTTGAGGGGTGCCTGGGTGGCTCAGCCAGTTAAGCGTCTGACTCTTGATTTCAGCTTAGGTCATGATCTCAGGGTCATGGGATGGAGCCCCATATCTGGCTCCACACTCAGCAGAGCCTGCTTGTCCCTCTCCCTCTGCTCCTCCCCTACTGCTAATAAATGAATAAATAAAATCTTCAAAAAAAAAAAAAAGTTAAATGTTGAACATCCAAATAGAGCCATTAAATTCTTAAATAGAAATAACACAATAAAATCTGGTATTTATTAGGAAAAATATACATTTTAGTAGTGCAATTTGAATATGAATATAAAAATAAAATTGCCAGGAAACAGAAACATTAATAGCTTTTAATGTGAACACACTGGAAAGGAAGTTGAAATGAAAACACCAAGTTACTGAACTTATTCATAAAGAGCAAACACTAATTTACTCTAAGTTGTTAGTGTTAATATAGTCTGCAGCAGTGGACAAATCAATGTTAATTGAGTTCTAAGAGGACCACATGCAGGAAACAGCTTTCACTATTATAAACAGTGGGTACATATGAAAAGGCAGCATTGAAATTAAATACAATTTAATTAAATCCTGAATACTTTTATTAACATCAAAATGCTAGACAGGGTGAATAAATTATATGCACCCTTAATGCTGCATTTTTTTCTTTCCAATGCTTCATTATGCAAACATTGGAACATGCAGCCAAGTTGGAAAAACTTTTTCATGACCAAGCTAAAATCTACCACCTAGATTCTACCATTAACATTTTAACTATCCTTCTCTCTATTCATCCATGAATTCATCTTACTTTCTATTCATTTAAAGTATATTGCAAACATCTCAACAACTTCCTCAAATACTTTAGCATGTAGTTCTTTAATGACATTAATGTAAAATAAAATGCCCAGATTTTCAGTGTACATTCTGAGTTTTTGATAAATGCATACATCTATGTAGTCCAAACCTCTATCAAGGTACAGAACATAATAATTCATCCACTCCACAGTCACCTCTTTATCATCCCACTCAATTTCCATTTCCACCCAAGACAATTATTTTCATATTGTGACTTGTAAGAAATATATATTTGGTCTTCATCCTTGTTTCTGGCACAAAGCTCCTAGAACCCGTGGCATTTCCTCTAATGACAGTGATAAATCTGCTTTTTGTTATGTTAATGAGGTGGTTCAGACACCATCTAAGGATGGTGGCTGGTTGCCAATGGAGCCAACCAGGTGATGCGAGGGTTGGAACTTTCAGTCTCACCTCCTGACCTCCAGGACAGGAAGAGGGGCTGAAGAATTGAGTTCAGTCACCAATGTTTAATGATTTAATCAAACATGTATATGTAATAAAGCCTCCATAAAGACACAGAAGGAGAGCTTCCAGGTTGGTAATCACATGGAGATTTGGGGAGAGTGGAAGCTCCTTGCTCTTTCTTCATACCTTGCCCCATGCATCTCTTCTATCTTGCTTTTCCTGAGTTCTACCCTTTTATGATAAACCATAATCTAGGAAGTAAAATGTCTCTCTGAGTTCTGAGCCATTCTAGCAAATTAATTGAATTCAAGAAAGGAGGTTGTTGGAACCTCCAATTTACAGCTGGTAGGTCAGAAGCACATGTGAGAACCTGGCCCTTCAACTGGTATCTGAAAGATGGAGAGCAGTCTTGCAGTATTGAAACTTTAACCTGTGGAAGCCGATACTGTCTTTAGGTAGATAATGTTGGAATTGGGTTGAATTGTGAGACACCCAGCTGGTGTTGGAGCATTGCTTGGTGGTATGAGGTAACCACATGCCCAACACATATGTTGAAAATTGGTGCTTAGAACCCATTTAACTACTCCTGTGATTTTCTACTGCAATGCTTCATATTTCTAAAAGTGATCAACTAAATAAAAAGAAATTATCATCTATTCAACTGCTAGACTTCTATTTTCCAAAGACATTGAAATATTTTTCTTTCAATGAGAGAAAGTATTGTCAAACTGTATTTGTGAAATACTTACGCATCTTTCAAATAGTTGAGTAAAAACTGGAATTGTTAAACATTTATTTAAAGGGAGGCTACATTTACTTGAAGATTGGAGCATTAGGCACCTTCCATCAAATTTCAAAGAGCTAGTTATCTTCATTACAGATGAACCATGCTCACATTTCTTGTTCTCCACCTAGTTATCTCACAAATTTAGATCCTGTTTTAAAATTCCTGGCTAGCTCAATACCAGCCATACAGTACGTATACAATAAATATTTGTTAAATGGTTAAAACAACAGAAAGGTTGCAGAGGGAACTAACATTTACTAAAGGTTTAGAAATATGATTAACAGAATGCTACATATTTTAAAAATATTATCTTGCTTTTCTTTAAAACAATCCTGCAAGTTAGGTACACTTTGCTAATGCCTTGCACATGATAAACGCTCAGTATATCACAATAACCTAACTAAATGGATCACTATAACTGTTGAACTCTGCAGGCTGTAATTTACTCCAGGGTTTTAACCCCCAGGAACATCAGAGCAACAATTGGATTACCCATGTGCAGCAGGCTTAACACTAACCTTTTTATATCCACAAATTTTGTCTGGACCAGGAAAGAGTAGCTCTTAGAAACTCTTTATGAATATATAAACCATTGGCATTTGATTATCAGTTATTGCTCCATTCTAAGAACTGTAAATATTAGCAACTTTATTTCAGAGTCAGAATTTTTCCTACTTTAATTGGTAAGTTAAAAAAGCTACAGAATTTCTGGTAAGCAGAATACGTAAGTTTTAGTATTGCATGCTAAAAGCAATTCAATTGTAATCTATTTCAGAAGTGCAATGGGAATTTATAAGGATATGCATCTTTAAGACCAAGCTGGAAAATGAATTTTAATCAGAGTTGAGGGAGACCAGATCTGGACTTCCAGTATAAAATGTTTTTATAGAGGGCGCCTGGGTGGCTCAGTTGGTTAAGCAACTGCCTTCGGCTCAGGTCATGATCCTGGAGTCCCGGGATCGAGTCCCGCATCGGGCTCCCTGCTCGGCGGGGAGTCTGCTTCTCCCTCTGACCCTCCTCCCTCTCATGCTCTCTGTCTCTCATTCTCTCTGTCTCAAATAAATAAATAAAATCTTTAAAAAAATGTTTTTATAGAACAAAGGAAAGAACCTTTCTCAATTTTCTATTTAAATACCATTAACAAAGGAAGGGAAAAAGCAAATAAAAAGGGCAAAATGAACAACTGAGTAAACAAGATAACACTAAACAAAAAAATACTACACCATTACCACAAACTGCCAGATAAAAATTTATCAAAATCTGGAAAAAATTTTCACTGTAAGGCAGATGTCTGCTCATATCCATGTAGTCACCCAAGAAATATTTATTAAGTACCTCATCCTGTGGCATAATAGGAAATCCCCTGAGGGCCTGTAGGCTACTTATAGTACATTTTATAATGATTGTTGATTACAAATGAGGCCAGGAATTTGTTTTGCAGTAATAATTTAAAATGAGTATTGCCAGAAATTTATTATTCAAATTAAATGACTAATTGGCAGATTATATCTTTAAACATAGGCAACAACTCCTGGTGTTGATTTTTGTCAGTTGAATAGTCAGCTGTCAGAAATGATTTAAATGTTTCTAGCATTTGAATTGTATTGGTTGTACAAGAGCATATTGACAATATTTAAAAAGTGATTGAATCCATCTATAGATGTGAGTACAGCATCTGTCACTAAATTAAGTCTGTTATTCTAATCCTATAAAGAATCTTCAATTATAGTAATTTTATAAGATGATTAAAACCTTAGATAAGATTTGGTTTATCTGGAACGAGTGTATGGTATTCTTTGCCTATGTGCACACACTATTCTTCATGAGATATTTTCCACGATGGCTGCACTGTTTCACATTCCCACAAACATTCACAAGACTTCCCTTTTCTCCATGTCCTCACCAACACCTTTGTCATCTTTTTTTGGTCATCTTTTGGATACCAGCCATTCTGACAGCTTTAAGGTTATATCTCATTGTAGTTTTGATTTGCATTTTCCTGATGATTAGTGATGTTCAGCATCTTTTCATGTGTCTTTCTGCTAACTATAGATAGGTCTTCTTTGGAAAAATGTCTTCAGGTCTCTGCCCATTTTGTAATTGGATCATTTGTTTCTCTGGTGTTGAGTTGTAGAAGTTCTTTATATATTTTGGATATTAACTCCTTATTGGACATATAATTTGTGAATATCTTCTCCATTTCATTCAGTTGGTTTCCTTAACTGTGCAAAGCATTTATTTTGGCGTAGTCCCAATAGTTTAATTTTGCTTTTGTTTCCCTACCCTCAGGGGCCATATCTAGAAAAATGCTAAGGCTGATCTCAAAGAGATTACTGTCTATGTTTTCTTCTAGGAGTTTAATGGTTTCAGATCTTACATTTAAGTCTTTAATCCATTTTGAATTTATTTTTGTGTATGGTATATGAAAGTCATCCATTTTCATTGTTTTGCATGTAGATGTCCAGTTTTCCCAGCACCATTTGAGGAGGCTGTCTTTTCCCCATTGTATATTATTGTTTCTTGTGTCATAGATTAATTGACCATGTAAGCATGCTTATAAATGGTTCCAATTATTATAGCTTTGTAGTATACCTTGAAATGTGAGATTGTGATACTTTCAACTTTGTTCTTCTTTCTCAAGATTGCTTTCGCTATTCAAGCTCTTTTGTGGTTCCATACAAATTTTAGTATTATTTGTTCTAGTTCTATGAAAAATGCTATTGGTATTTTGATACGAATTGTATTGAATCTGTAGATTGCTTTTGTGTAGTATGGATATTTTTTGAGCACGGCGTATTTTTCCATTTGGGTCATCCTCTCTTGTTTTTTTAATCAATATCTTGCAATTTTCAGAACATAGGGATTCCACCTCCTTGTTTACACTTATTCCTAGGTATTTTATCCCTTTGGTGCAATTGTAAATGGGGTTGTTTTCTCAGTTTTCTTTCTGCTACTTCATTATTTCTATATAGAAATGCAACAGATTTCTTATTTATTTTTTATTTTTTTCCTTTTTTTAAATTTAATTTTATTGTGTTATGTTAGTGACCATACAGTACATCATTCTTTTTTGATGTAGTGTTCCATGATTCATTGTTTTCATGTAACACTCAGTGTTCCATGCAATACATGCCCTCCTTAATACCCATCACTGGGCTAATCCATCCCCCCACCCCCCTCCCCTCCAAAACCCACAGTTTGTTTCTCGGAGTCCATAGTCAAGATAAAAATCTTCTGCACAGCAAAGGAAACAGTCAACAAGACAAAGAGGCAACCCACAGAATGGGAGAAGATATTTGCAAATGATACTACAGACAAAGGGCTGATATCCAAGATCAATAAAGAACTTCTCAAACTCAACACCCAAAAAACAAATAATCAAGTCAAAAAGTGGACAGAAGAGATGAACAGACACTTCTCTGAAGAAGACATGCAAATGGCTAACAGACACATGAATAAATGTTCATCATTAGCCATCAGGGAAATTCAAATCAAAACCACATTGAGATGCCACCTTACACCATTTAGAATGGCAAAAAATTGACAAGGCAAGAAACAACAAATGTTGGAGAGGTTGTGGAGAAAGGGGAACCCTCTTACAGTGTTCGTGGGAATGCAAGTTGGTATAGCCACTTTGGAAAACAGTGTGGAGGTGCCCCAAAACATTAAAAATAGAGCTACCCTATGACCCAGCAATTGCACTACTGGGTATTTACCCCAAAGACACAGATGTAGTAAAAAGAAGGGCCATATGCACCCCAATGTTCATAGAAATGCAACAGATTTCTATATGTTAATTTTATATCCTGCCACATTACTGAATTCATTTATCAGTTGTGATAATTTTTTGGTGGTCTTTAGGGTTTTCTATATATAATATGTCTGCAAATTGTCAAAATTTTAGCTTTCTCACCCATTTGTAAGCCTTCTATTTCTTTTTCTTGTCTCATTGCTGTGGCTAGGACTTCTAATACTATATTGAATAAAAGTGGTAAGAGTGGACATCCTTGTTCCTGATCTTAGGGGAAAAGCTCTCAGTTTTTCACCATTGAATATCATGGTACATGTGGGTTTCTCATATATGGTCTTTATTATGTTGAGATATGTTCTCTCAAAACCTATTTTGTTGAGAGTTCTTATTATGAATGAATTTGTATTTTGTCAAATGTTTTTTCTGCATTTATTGAAATGGTCCTATGGTTTTTATTCTTTATCTTGTGAATGTGATGTACCACATTGATTATTGAACCACCCTGGCATCACTAGAATAAATTCCACTTGATCATGATGAATGATTTTTTTTTTAATGTACTGTTGAATTTGGTTTGCTAATATCTTGTTGAGAATTTTTGCATCTATGCTCATTAAAGATATTGGTTTATAGTTTTCTTTTTTTGTGGTGTTTTTGTTTGATTTTGGTATCAGGGTAATGCTGACTTTGTAAAATGAATTTGGAAATTTTCCTTTCTCTTGTATTTTTTTTGGCAATAGTTTGAGAATAGTTATTAGTTCTTCTTTAAACATTTGTTAGAATTCACCTTTAAGTCATCTGGTCCTGGAGTTTCACTGGGAGTTTTTTGGCTACCTATTTAATTTCAGTGCTGTAATCAGTCTGTTCAGATTTTCTATTTCTTCCTGATTCAGTTTTGGGAAGTTATATGTTTCTAGGAATTTATCTAACTATTTTAGGTTGCCCAATTTTTTGGTATATAATTTTTCATAATACTTATCTTTGTATTTTTGTGATATCATTATTTAATTTTGAGTCCTTTTTTTCTTGATGAAAGGCTAAAAGTCTATTTCATTTATTTCTGCTCTACTCTTTATTATTTCTTTCTTTCTAGTAGTTCTGGGCTTTGTTCTTTTTCTAGATCATTTAAGTTGTTTGTTTTAGATTTTTCTTATTTCTTGAGGGAGACCTGTATCACTATAAACTTCTCTCTTAGAGCTACTTTTCCTATGTCTCAAATTTTGGACTGTTGTGCTTTCATTTTTATAGTTCTCCATGTATTTTCTTATTTAGTTTTTGTTTTCTTCACTGACCCATTGATTGATTAGTGCCATTTTTAAGCTCCATATGTTTGTGTTTTTTCTAGTTTTTTCTTTTCATGTAATTGATTTCTAGTTTTGTACCATTGTGGTCAGAAAAGATGCTTGATAGGATTTCAGTTTTCTTAAATTTATTGATATCTGTTTTGTGGCCTATCATGTGATCTATCCTGGAGAATGGTCCATGTGCACTTGAAAAGAATGTTTACTCAGCTATTTTTGAGTGGAATGTTCTGTATATATCTGTTAGGTTCATCTGTCCAATGTGTTGTTCCAAACCACCATTTCCTTACTTCTTCCTGGATGGTCTATTTATTGATGTAAATGGACTTTTAAAGTCCCTTACTATTATTGAATTACTGTAAATTTCTCCCTATATGTCTATTGATATTTGCTTTATGCATTTAGGTGCCCTTATTTTGAGTGCATAGATACATACAATTGTATTCTCTTTTTGAACTGATCCTTTTTATCATTATATAATGCCCTTCTTTGCCTCTTGCTACTGTATTTGTTTCAAATTTTAATTGACATTCTATTTAGTTTACATACAGTGTAACATTGGTTTCAGGAGTAGAATTTGGTGATTCATCACTTACATATAACCCCCAGTGCTCATCACGATAAGTTCATTCCTTAATACCAATCACCCATTTATTTTAAAGTCTAATTTGTCTGATATAAGTATTGTTAGCTTGGCTTTTTTTTTTTACACTTCCATTTGCATGGTATATAATTTTCCATCCCTTCACTTTTAATCTGTATGTGTCTTTAGGTCTGAAGTGAGTCTCTTATAGGCAGGGTTTGGTTTTTTTAATCCATTCAGTCACTTTATATCTTTTGATTGGAGCACTTAGTCTATTTATATTTAGAGTAATTATTATTTTTTTAATTTATTTGAGAATGAGAGAAAACGAGTAGAAGGAGGGGCAAAGGGAGAGAGAATCCTCCAGCAGACTCCCCACTGAGTGCAGAGGCCCACACGGGGCTCGATCCCAGGACCCCAAGATCATGACATGAGCTGAAATCAAGAGCTGGACACTCAATTGACTGAGCCACCCAGGCACCCCTAAAGTAATTAGTGATAGGTATATAATTATTGCCATTTTGTTGTTTTCTGGTTTTGTAGTTCTTCTCTGTTACTTCTTCTCTTGATCTCTTTGTGGTTTGATGGCTTTCTTTAGTGTTTTGCTTAGATTCCCTTTTCCTTATTGTGTATCTATTACAGGATTTTGATTTGTAGTTACCATTAGGTTCATATACAACATCTTATAACAGTCTATACTAAGCTGATGGTTGCTTAAATTCAAACACATTCACAAAGCACTGAAGTTTTACTCCCTCCTCCATGTCTGAAATACATTATGTCATATTTTACATCTTTTCATTTTGTGTATCCCTTGGCTAATTTTTGTAGATATTTTGCCATTTTTGTGTTTTAACCTCCATACTGGCTTTATAAATGATTACTCAACTACCTTTATTATATTTACCTTTGAAATTTTTTCCTTTCATAATTTTCTTCTACTTGTGGCATTTTTTTCCTGCTTAAAGAATTCCCTTTAATATTTCTTGTAATGCTGCTTTAGTGGTGATGAACTCCTTTAACTTTTGTTTATCTGGGGAATTCCTTCTCTCTCCTGTTCTAGGTTCTACATTGCTGGGTAAAGTATTCTTGTTTGTAGGGTGTTTTGTTTTTCCTTTTAGCATCCTGAATATATCCTGCTACTCCCTTCAAGCCTGCAACATTTTTGCTGAAAATACCAGCTGAGAGCCTTATGGGGTTTCCCTTCTATGTAACTTTTCTTTTGTCCGGCTGCTTTTAAAGTTCTCTATCACTATTTTTTGCCATTTTCATTCTTATGTGTCTTGGTGTGGACCTCCTCGGGATAATCTTATTAGGGACTATCTGTGTTTCCTGGACCCAGATGTCTCTTTCCTTATCCTAATTAATGCAGCTTTCAGCTATTATCTCTTCAAATATGTATTATGCCCCCTTCTCTCTCTCTCTCTCTCTTTTCTCCTTCTGGGATCCCTATAATGCAAATGTTATTATGCTCAATGGTGTCACAGAGTTCCCTTAAACTATTCTCATTTTTCTTTTTTTTTTTTTCCTGTTTAGCTTGGTTGCTTTACATTACTCTGGCCTCCAGATCACTGATCTGTTCTGTATCCTCTAATCTGCTGTTGATTCACTCTATTTTCTTATTTTAGTTATCATATTCTTCATCTCTGACTGGTTCCTTTTTATATTTTCTATTTCTATTTTGAAGTTATCATTGTGTTCTTCCACTCTTTTCTCAAGTCCAGTGAGTAACTTTATTGCCATTACTTTAAATTCTTTACGAGGCATATTGCTTATCTCCATTTCATTTAGCTCTTTTACTGTGGTTTTGTCTTGTTCTTTGGAACATATTCATCTGTCTCATTTTGTCTCTCTGTGTTTGTTTCTGTTAATTAGGTAGGTCAGCTAGGTCTTCTGGTCTTGAAAGTAGTGGCCTCGTGAAGAGGTCCCGGGGGCCCTGCAGAACAATGCCCCCAGTCACCACGACCAGGTACTCCAGGGCTGCCCCTGTGTGGGGGGGAGCTGCCCTTCCTATGTGGGGGCTGCCCTTTGTGTGTGGGGGCCGCCCCTGTGTGGGCTGCCCCTCTGTGGGCTGCATGTACCCTCCTGTTGTGGCTGAGCCATGATTTCCCAGCCAGCAGCAATGACAGATTTGTTTGCTGTGGATGCACTGAACAGTGTTTTCCATCTGTAGTATTGAGAGGCCCGTGTGCACTGGTGGTGGTTTTTGGTGGACTGGGCAGCAGTGAGCCTGGTTGTCTGCAGGTAGCCTCTCTCCCACAGCTGCAGGCTCACTGAATAGCAGGGCTTGCTCCTTGCACAGCCAGCTAAGAAGCTAAGCTGCAGGAACCATGGATTTGCTGGTATATGTGCTAATCTATCCCCCATCCCCAGGGCAGGAATCTTTTTGGAGTGGTGCTGGTCCTGCTGGGACTGCTTGCCGGGAATGGCTCTGCCAGAGTTGTTTTGGAGGGATGCCTGTCAGGGCAGGTGGGTTAGATGGAGTGGGTTGGCAGGGGAACATGGGGGCAGGGCACCTGGTGCTGCTAGCAAGGTATAGATAAAGAGTGTTATTGCTGGCTCTCACAAGCATTCTAGCTATCTAGGCTGGGGAGGGGAAGAAAAAATACCACCTGTCAATGCTTTTGTTCCTGGAGAAATCTCCTGCAGATCCCTGTCCCTCCAGCACATGTTCTAAGATTAGTCAATATATTGCCTTCACATATACCCCAGGGCTTTTCAAACTGCTGCTGCTTTGCAGTGTCTTGAGCCAAGTTCTTTAGTATGCTTACTTTTTAAGGGCCGGAACTCAGTTTCTTATTGCCCTCTTGCTCTCCCAAAGTTAAGCCCTGCTGATTTTTAAAGCTCCTAGGATTAAGCTGTGCTGGTTTTCAAAACCAGACATTATGGGGACTCATCTTTGCAGCAAGGTTCCCTAATACTGGGGAGACCTGGTGCACGGTCTGATCCCCTCATTTCCCCATGCTTGTGATGTCCCTTCTGTTTGTGGCCAGTCATGCTAGGGGTTTGTTTCTCATTCCCATCTCCACCCTTCCTAACCTTGTCCATGTGGCCTTCTCTCTATGATTAGCTATGGAAGGTCTGTTCTGCTGGACTTCAGATTATTTTCAGTTAGTCACATAGATGTAGCTGCTATTTTGGTGTGCCCACAGGATGAGATGAGCTCAGGATCTTCCTACTTTGCCATCTTCCCAAAATTTTAAATGTTTAAAAAAAAAAATATTCCATCCATTTATTGCCTTGAAATTAAAGGTTGTTTCAAATGTAATTTTAACGTAAACTGTATCTGAATATGAACTATATCTGAAATTCTTATGCAGTTATTCTGTATCATTATCTTTTGCTTTTAATTTTATTAAGCTTTTAAATTTTAATTCCAGTATAGTTAACATACAATGTTGTATTGGTTTCTGGTGTACAATATAGTGACTCAACAATTCTATACATTACTTAGTGTTCCTCATGATAAGTGTACTCTTTAACCCCCATCACCTATTTCACCCATCCCCCCACCCACCTCCCCTCTGGTAGCCATCAATTTGTTCTCTATAGTTAAGAGTCTGTTTCTTGGTTTGTCTCTCCCCTCCACCCCCAATTGCTCATTTGTTTTGTGTTTTAAATTCCACATGCTGGAGTGGTGGGGGTGGGAGGGATGGGGTGGCTGGGTGATAGACATTGGGGAGGGTATGTGCTATGGTGAGCGCTGTGAATTGTGTAAGACTGTTGAATCACAGACCTGTACCTCGGAAACAAATAATACATTATATGTTAAAAAAAAAAAAATTCCACATGAGTGAAATCATGACATTTGTCTTTCTCTGATTTACTTTGCTTAGCATTTTACTCTCTAGCTCCATCCATGTCATGGCAAATGGCAAGATTTCATTTTTTTCTATGGAGAATCCTATTCAATTGTATATATACCACATCTTCTTTATCCATTCATCTATCGACGGACACATTAGATGCCTCTCTAATTCAGCTATTGTAAATAATGCTGCAATAAATATAGGGGTGCATCTATTCTTTTGGCTTAGTGTTTGCATTTTGGGGGTAAATACCTAGTAGTATGAATTGTGGATTGTAAGGTAGTTCTATTTTTAATATTTTGAGGAACCTCCATATTGTTTTCCAGAGTGGATGCACCAGTTTGCATTCCTACCAACTGTGCACAAGAATTTCTTTTTCTCCACATCCTTGCCAGCACTTGCTTCTTGTGTTTTTGATTTTAGTCATTCTGACAGATTTGAGGTGATATCTCCTTGTGATTTTGATTTGCATTTCCCTGATGATGAGTGATGTTGAGCATGTTTTCATGTATCTGTTGGACATCTGTATGTCTTCTTTGGAGAAATGTCTGTTCATGTCTTCTGCCCATTTTTCAATGGGATTATTTGTGTTTTTTGTGTGGTGAGTTGCATAAGTTCTTTATATATTTTGAATACTAGCCCTTTATTGGATATATTGTTTGCAAATATCTTCTCCCATTCCGTGGGTTGTCTTTTAGTTTTGTTGATTCCTTTGCTGTGCAGAAACTTTTTTTTTTTTAAAGATTTTATCCATTTATTTGAGAGAGAGAGAATGAGAGACAGAGAGCACGAGAGGGAAGAGGGAGAAGCAGACCCCCCGCCGAGCAGGGAGCCCGATGCGGGACTCGATCCCGGGACTCCAGGATCATGACCCGAGCCGAAGGCAGTCGCCCAACCAACTGAGCCACCCAGGCGCCCCGTGCAGAAACTTTTTATTTCGATGTAGTCCCAATAGTTTATTTTTGCTTTTGTTTCCCTTGCTGGAGGAGACATATCTAGAAAAATGTTATGGCCAATGTCAGCGAAATTACTGCCTATGCTCTCTTCTAAGATTCTTATGGCTTCAGGTCTTACTTTTAGGTATTTACTCCATTCTGAGTTTATTATTGTGTATGGTGTAAGAAAATTGTCCAGTTTCATTCTTTTCCATATAGATGTCCATTTTTCCCAATACCATTTATTGAAAAGACTGTCTTTTCCTCATTGCATATTCTTGCCTCTTTTGTTGAAGAATAATTGACCATATAATTGTGGGTTTGTTTCTGGGCTTTCTATCCTATTCTATTGATTTATGTTTTTGTGTCAGTACCATATTGTTTTGATTACTACAGCTTTATAGTATAACTTGAACTCTGGAATTGTGAAGCCTCTAGGTTTCTTTGGTTGTTTTTTTTTTTTTCTTTTTCAAGATTGTTTTGGCTGTTCAGAATCTTTTGTGGTTCCATGCAAATTTTAGGACTGTCTTTTCTAGTTCTGTGAAAAATGCTGTTGGTATTTTGATAGGGATAACATTAAATGTGTAGATTACTTTGGGTAGTATAGACATTTTAACAAGATTTCTTCTAATCTATGAGCATGGGATATCTTTCCATTTGTTTGTGTTGTCTTTCATCAATATTTTATAGTTTTCAGGGGTGCGTGGATGGCTCAGTTGGTTAAGCATCTGCCTTCAGCTCGGGTCATGACCCCAGGGTCCTGGGATAGGGCCCCATATCAGGCTCCTCCCTGCTCAGCGAGTCTGCTTCTCCCTCCCCCCACCCCCACTCATGCTTGCTCACTCTCTCTCTCAAATCTTTTAAAAAATATTTTAGTTTTCAGAGTATAGATCTTTGGTTAAGTTAGTTTTCAGAGTACAGGTCTTTGGTTAAGTTGGTTTTCAGAGTACAGGTCTTTGGTTAAGTTTATTGCTAGATATTTTATTATTTTTGGTATAACTGTAAATGGGATTATTTAATTTCTCTTTCTGTTGCTTCATTATTAAAGTGTATAGAAATGCAATGGATTTCTGTACATTGATTTTTGTATCCTGCAACCTTACTGAATTCATTTATCAGTTGTAATAGTTTTTTTGGCAGAGTCTTTAGCATTTTTATATATAGTATTATGTCCCCTGCAAATAGTGATAGTATAACTTCTTCCTTACCAATTTGGATGCCTTTTATTCCTTTTTCTTTTCTGATTGCTATGGCTAGGACTTCCAGTACTATGTTGAATAAAAGTGGTATGAGTGGACATACTTGTCTTATTCCTGATCTTAGGGGAAAAGCACTCAGTTTTCCACCATTGAGAGTGATGTTTGCTGTAGGTCTTTCATATATGGCCTTTATTGTGTTGAGGAATATTCCCTCTAAAGCTACTTTGTTGAAAGTTTTTATCATGAATGGATGTTGTACTTTGTCAAATGCTTTTTTTTTTTACATCTATTGAAATGATCATATGGTTTTTATCTTTTGTCAATGTATCATGTTGATTTGTGAATATAGAACCACCCTTGTATCCTGAAAATAAATCCCACTTGATCATGGTGAATGATTTTTTAATGTATTTTTGGGTTCAGTTTGCTAATGTTTTGCTAAGGCTTTTTACATCTATGTTCATCAGGAATATTGGCCTGTAGTTCTCTTTTTTTGTAGTGTCTTTATCTGGTTTTGGCACCAGAAGGGGGATGCCTTTTTTTTTTTTTTTCCATGCCAGACAGTGAACTCTACATAATATTATTTTTCCTCTTTTCCTGTTTTAGCAGAAAAAGCTGATGATCTTGACCCAGTCAGGGACTGAGATGAATTGAGGTTGTGAGGTGGTTTTGACCATGTTCTGTTAAGATTCTAATTCATATATGCTCTGACCATATGGATCTCTAAGGTTTCCAACTGGAGCTTGTATGTTCACAGGGGACTGTCTCCATGATAGTCAATAAACTTGAATCTTTGCCTTCTTAGTACTGTAAGCCTGTTAAAAAACTCAACTCTGCTATTGAAGCCTTTTCCACTGAACTTATTAGCCTGCTGCCCTATGTGGCATCATTATTCAGCAAATTGTCTTAAAAGGAAAGCCAGCTATAGCCAGTTTTCATTCTTCCCTTTTTCCTGGGATTTTTGTCCCTTGAGTCTCCAATTTTGCCTCCTTAGCTACACAAGGGTCCAAAAATGGATTTCTCTCTCTGCAAAAAACATCTCTCAACTTGATCAAAGACCAGATTTTTCAACTTATTTCCCTGTGTATAGATTCTGTAAATACCCCCAGAAAAAGAGCAGCTACACAATATCTTGAATGTTCCTACTTCCTCAGAATGCTGCCACTTTCATTCCTATTCACTTCAGCAATAGCCTTTACAGATTTTTTTTTTTTTTTTTTAAATCCACTGTGCCTAGGTCTTGGTGGGACCATTTTTCTTCTTCAAACCATTTCCTTATACCATGACTTCATTTATTTAGTACATATTTCAGTAGTGACTATAGGCTATGGTAGAGGCACTGTTCTAGGTACTGGGAATATAGTGGTAATCTAAGATCCTACATTGACAGATTCTAGTGGAAATAATTAGACCATGAAAATATACACTAATAAATATGTAAATTGTTAGGTAGTGGTAAGTTCTATGATGTAAGAAGATAAAGGGGATAGAAAGTGATGAGGCCATTTTATGTGGGATGTTCGGAGAAGGTCTGTCTGTTAAGGAACTATTTGACGGTGACCTACATGAAGGTCACAGTGAGATATGTGTATGTCTGGACAGCATGTTACTTACAGGGAACAGTTCATGCAAAGCTAAAGCATTTTCATGCCTGGTGATTCTGAGGAACAAGTATGCTGGTATCAAAGTGAGGGTGGTGAAGATTGGTGACAGAAGTAGCAGTTGGTACATTGAAACCGATTATTCCTGGGCTTGTATTTATACTTTCCTTTTAGCAGAAATAGAAAGCTATTCAAGGGTTGTTAGGAGAGACTATTTTATATTTAAAAAGACTAATTTGGCCTTTACTTATATTTAAAAAGATTAATTTGTGATTTGTTCCACATAGTACATCTTTCATAATCATTCAGGCAAGAGAGGACAGTGGTCTGAGCAAGCTAATGTGGAGTTTAGAAGTGTGGACTTCTGAGCTAGATTGCTGACATTCACATGCCAACTCTGTTGATCATTACCTGAATAATCTGCTTGATCTTTCTGTACCTGAGTCCTAGAAAGGGCAGAAGAGGGTGGAATGGAAAGGATGAGGAACATGTAAAAAGCTTTAGATATGGTATATTTGAAATGACAACGGGGCAATTCAAGTGGAAATGTAAATTACAGTCTGGAGCTCAATGGATAGTCTAGAATGAAACTATTTAGTCAGAATATGTACTATTATTTGAAGCTATGAGATTATATAACTGAGCTAGAGGAATTCATTTAGAGAGGAGTATCCAGTAAGGTATCCAAGATGGATTAGTGAAGGAGAAAACCACATGATAGAAATATCCTGGAGACCAATACTAGGTTGTATTCCACAAAGGTGGGGTGATCAACTGTGTGAAATGCTAGAGACGGTGATAGGGGATCAGGTACAACCACTGAGAGGTGACCATTTGAATTAGCAATGAGGTGGTTCTGACCTTGCCAGGAGCAGTTATGGTAAATAGCAGGAAACAAGGCTGAATGAAGAGGTTTCAGAGAGAAAATGGGAGGGGATAAAAAAGGTAGCAAGTGAGACAATTTACTGGAGGGGAAGAACAGATCCCCTCCAATGAGATACAAATGTCACTTTTATTTGATGGTTAGTGTTGATCCAATCTTAGGCAGTAGGTTTATGGTTTGGCTCATCTGGGTTAATTGAAAGGACTTTATGTCTCTAGTGAATACTCAGTTACTGAACTCAATATCTCTCTGGGTTGTTCGTTGGAAGGATTCACAGTATTCTCTATCAGGTGTGTGAGGAGTCAGCATCTTCACTCTGCTGGAATAGTGTTCTTGAGGTCACAGAACTTGAATCTTTACAAACAGACCCAAACTATAATTTTGCTGGGCAAATTTTCAATGGTTTATATTATTTCAGCATTCAAGTTATCTGGCTAGCTGACACTTCTAAGCAGTTATATCTTAACATGTTCTCTTATTCTCCATTAATCATTATGATAGCTGTAATATTACACTGTATTCATTGCATTGATGTAGTGTTACATTCTGATAGGTGGGATAACAAGAGTGTAAGAACCAATACATATAAGTACCAGGGAGTATTCTGTTTGATATCTATATTAAGATTAACATAAAAGCATGCTAGGGCTTTCATTAACAAAATACCACAGACTGGGTAGCTTAAACAATAGGGCTTTCCTTACAGTGTTGGAGGCTAGAAGTCTAAGATCAAGATATTAGATGGTTTTGTCTGAGGCCTCTTTCCTTGGCTTGCAGATGGTCACTTTCTTGCTGTGTCTTCACATGGCTTTTTCTCTGTGCACATACATTCCTGGTGTTTCTGTCATGTGTCCAAATTTTTTTTTTTTTTTTAAGGACACCAGTCAGATTTGATTGGGTCCTACACTAATAACTTCTTTTTTTAATGAAAGATTATTTGACAGAGAGAGACACAGCGAGAGAGGGAACACAAGCAAGGGGAGTGGGAGAGGGAGAAGCAGGCTTCCCGCCGAGCAGGGAGGCAGATGTGGGGCTCGATCCCAGGACCCTGGGGCCATGACCTGAGCCGAAGGCAGACGCTTTAACGACTGAGCCACCCAGGCACCCCTAATAACTTCCTTTTAACTTAATCACTTCTTTAAAGGTCCCCATCATCAAATATTCCACATTTTGGGGTACTGGGGATTAGGTCTTCAACATATGGGGTGTGGGAAAACACAATTCAGCCCACAACCTGTGGTACTGTGTTGTATTAGCGCATATTTTTAAAACAATGGGGAAAAAAAAGAACTGATAGAGACAATTTGAAAATGAGAAGTCTCAAGACTTGAATCAAAGGAGAGCTAGAAAAACTAATACATTAATAAGTAACATTTATTAAAACTCTATGAGATGTGTATATTTGTATATATACACAAACACATACATAAATATATATATAAAATTAGGTATTATTCCCACTTCTCAGATGAGGACACTTAGATTCTGAACATGAATCCCATAATTCATAAAAGGTCTTAAGTCTATAGAGCTATCCAAATTATTAAGTTTACATTCAACATATGGTAGCCATGGCAGAGAAGATAGGAATGTACAATATAACTTAGAACATTTGCAATAAAAAATTGTTCAAAATAACAGCTATAAAACAGATTAATTTTAGTTATCTAATATTCATTTCTGTTCTTTGCGTTTCCAGATGATTAGAGATAAAACATGATTGTACACATGACAGAAAATTGCTCACATTATAAATGTAATTCTATCTTTTGTTGAGCGAATGATAATTATGAAAGTCTTGGTGCAAATTTTGATAAGACGGTAAAAGTTTTAATCATCTTTTCCCCATAGTGATTTTCAAAAGTTTGAGAAAACATGAAAATATGTGAATGCTAGTCTCTTCAAATAAATTTGATGCATTTTCAAAAATATTTCCTTTTGCAATAAGCAGTTTGTGTATTTTAGAATTATAAATTGTCATCTGAACAATGCAAATTGGCAGCTATTATAGTTATGTACACAAGTCATTTTGCTTCAATTTTGCTTAGTTTTGAATTTTCAGTGCCACTTTCATAAATCATGTAATAATTTGTTTAGAAGTCAAATATTTAAAAGCCATGTCTAGTAATTTAGGGCTATAGAAATGAAAGAGTACCATCAATATGTTTGTGTCCTATCTGTGTATATTCATCATTTAAAGTAGAACAATATTCACACTGACATGTTTAGGAAAAAAATGACATAGCTTGTTTGAAGTATATATTCAAATATCTAAAAAGGAAAAGAAGAGTGGATTTATTTCAAAATAACCTTTAACTTCTGAAAATAACAATCACATTCAAATGGACTTGTAAAACATTTTTAAGTAAGTTTTATTCAAAATATGAGATATCATCATTAGCCCTTATCTTACTCTTGAAAAATGGAGACAATTATACAGGAAAGGAAGGGAAACAGGGCTATTAGATTTTAAGCTCCAGTTTAAAAAATATTCAGATAAGGCAGGTAAAAAACTCCAGATACTTTCCCAGTGTCAAACGTTGTCATATGCCTGCTTATCTCATAAATATTATCATTAGGAATAATAGTTTTATTTTAGATTTTTTTTTCCTAAATACCATTTCTTGCTTTAAATGAAGGCTCCCCCAGCAGTGCTAATACCTGTTTCATAAACTGACCTGCAGTTTCTTTAAATCCAAATCAATTGGAATTTTTTTTAAAGCATAAATATCACACACCCATGGTAAAATATTGTATCACCACCAAATATAAGTGATTAGTATTTTACAATGAAGAAATTCAGAGCATTTAAGAGTATATTACTATACTATGATTGGACTGACCAAAGTATGGGCCTTTGTATAACAGATTCTGAAGAAGTCACCTGAAAAACAGGGGGAAATAGTGGTTGAAATAAAGCTTAGCGATATAATTTTAATCAAAACTCATCAGACCTAATAAAATTCTTAAGAAATCGATGAAAAGCACTGTTCCTAATGTGAACTATAATTAGGTAGTCTTGACTGTTGGAGGAAAATCACCAACTCAGTAGCTGACCTTGATGTGGAAGCAAAAACAGAGGGCTTTGTTATTATTTATTAGGCTCAGGGAGGAGACTTTTTTTTCCCCCCCTTAAAGAGATTTGATCAAATGTGAACTGGTAGCCACCAAAAGTGGGACAAGCTATCAAATGGCCCTATGTTGTAAACCTCCAGTTAATTCTGACATTGCAGAGAAGCCTATTATCACCTTACTTAAAATAAGAAATGAAATACCAAGTAAAATAACAACAATGAAAAAATCAAACAACAATAACAAAACCCTGTGATAGTGAATTTGTACGAAAACCATAGTAAGGAGTATACAGCAACAGTGCAAATGGCGTCCATGCCAGGTCCTGTGCATATGCAGGGTACGCTTCTTGTCAGCAGACCCCTCTGCAGAACTGAAGTGTAGTGAGTGTATTCTGCGGCCGGTTCACTAACACCGAAAGTAAGCGTGGCCACTGCCGTTATTTGTGGTTGTTGGCTGAACGTCCATCATTTTGGGAAACAGTCACTAGACTTTTTCTTAACAAGCAGTTTCTCATTGATAAGATTCACTCTGGTTCACTATGGATCAGAACTTAATTGACCTCCTTCGTTTTCTGTTCACTCCTTGCCTCTTTTTAAAACTCCAATGTTTGATAGGCAGCCACTAAAATAAATCCTTCCCCTTTTCAACTTCCCTTTCTTTTCCGTAAGGTGGACCCTATGTAAACCTAAAAACATATACGGTAACCTAATATACAAGGTTTCTCAAAGTGCAAAATGTGTTACACACAGTATCATAGGCTTCATTTAAACAAAGCATTTTATACAATACAGTACAGTTTGAGGTTTCTGCTCATAAATTACACCATTCAACAGACAACTACTGTAAAAAGCTTGGCTGACTCAAAGTAACCCAATGCTTCTCCAGTTGAACTGTACAAGCTTTGTTCAGACCTAAAAAAGCGTCATCTTCTACTTATATGTACATATATATTTTTAAATGCTATCTAAATGCTTATGTAGAGCTAGACAAATCTCACAAACCACGAATTTTACTGTTTGGTTTCTGGTTCGCACACACACACACAGTACACAATATTTAAAAAAGACAATGTGCAGAACTATTTTACCTCTTTCTGCAAGATCTGCTCGTCCTCTAAGTCTTTTGGAAGGGTTCTCGTCCGCTGCAGCACCACACTAAGCTCTTCAATTACCCTTGATGGTAACTTACTATCAGAGTCCAAAGCAGCTTTGCCATTCCTGTCCTCAGTCTTCCTCAGTGTCTTGAGGCCTTTATGGCTTTTTTGTTGCCCATGAAGGACGTCAGCCTCTGTGTCCTCCAGACAGTTGAAACTCCGATGTTTTCTGGTTCGAGTTCGAAGTTTCTCATCCTTGTGTTCCAGGCAGTGGGCCACCATGGAGGCTCTCTCCTTTAAGCTGCTATCCCCCAACTCTTGATCCCGCTTTTCACTGAGCTGCAACCTTTCCAGTTCTGCTCTGGCACTCTGAAAAGAAAATACAACATTTCACAGGAAAGCAAGATTTGGTACAAGGTAAGTTTAAAAGACACATGCCGCGTTAAATGTTGATGCTCCTTATGTTCATGTTTATTTCTAACTTCGACAGAACTGGCATGTCTGAATTTACTAACCAAGAGATCAATACAGGCATCTTAGAGCTACAAAATCAACTGAAAGGTAGATCACGGAAATTCATTTTAACATGCGTTTAACATATAGCTTCAAAGAAGTCTCTCAGGTTATTCAGATTGACTCATTTCCAACATGCCTCTTCCAATTCATTTCTGCTTGAATGCATCATACGTTCGTGTATCTGTAATTCCTACGGTGTCCTGTCCGTGGCCACGTGATTTGGGGACATGCTCTATACTTGTACTACAGCCCCTTCTTTGAGACTTACAGTACATAGTAGTATATTAAAAATGTTGAGAAGTTTTATGGCACAAAGATCTGTTTAACTTCTTTGTTTTTTTCTTCCTCCCACACAATGCCTATTAGAATCCCACAGATACATTCCTGGAAACACTGAAAAATATATAGTTATGTATTAAACCCACTTTTGTATCTGAGGATTAGAGTATACATTAATTCAGTGAGCTGTAAAGGTGCGCTTTCCTAACTAGTGTTCAGAACATCTTGTGACTGGGCAATTTCTGGCATATAGAACTTCCATCATATTATCAAAGGGTATGAAAATTTAATCAAGTGTAACATACAAGAACAAACAATCAAAAGCATAGAGCAGTATGGAGCCACACAGAAAGGATACCCAATAAATTGGATCAGGATGTAGGTGAAGTGGAAAGAGAAAAGTTATTTTTCTTTTCACAAGAAGCAACAATTGAAGAAACGTCTTCAAAATTTCCCCAGTAAAAATTGCAAAGCCTAGAAAGCAAAAATCTGAGGGACCACTTAAGTTATGAATATTAAAAGAAAATGTAATGAAAATGGTAATATAACATTAAGTATGAAATTGTGAGTAGCATAAACAGTAAAGATCTTCAATATAATAATGTTTAAAAGACAACATCCCACCTTTCTCCATGGCAGTTATCTAATGTGATTATCTGAATGCCCTGCTAGAAAGACTCAGTGCAAGCAGGGTTTTTGTTTGATATGTTCCCTGAAGTGTGAACCTAGTACAGTGCCTGCACTTAGAAAGTGATCATTAACTTATTAAATAGTGAATTAAAGGTCGGTTTAAAATTTTTCAAATGTATAATATGTTCTATTTTCCTAAATTCCATCAAATCCAGATTTGGAATTGAAACATACAAATTCAGGCTGAATACAAGTATTTTCACAAATGTATTTTATACATTTTGTAACTTGGAATTTTCTGATAAAATTATGATTATATATCTCAGGTAAATACATTTCTTCTACTCTAAAAACTGATGAAATGTTTAGTATCTAACTTAATTCCAAAGTCTCATTTGAATATGTTAAAATATTGAGAAATTGGTGATGCTGCATAACATGAATGTATATACTTCAAGGCCAATAATTACACTTAAATATGGTTAAAATGAACAGTTTTTATATTTTTACATATATTTACTACAACAAAATAACCCCTCCCCTGCAAAGAATGATGGCTAACCAGCATAAGGCTGTGATTGGGAGTTTATAAATATTAAACATGTTAAGTTTCACTTGGCATCTCTTACCTGAGGAAAATTAAGGAGAAATATAAACTTTTTTTTTTAATTGAAGTATAGTTGACACACAGTATTACATTAGTTTCATGCGTACAACATAGTGATTTGACAAGTCTGTGTTATGTTATGCTAAACACAAGTGTACCTACCATCATTCTAAAGTGCTATTATATCATCTGATTACATTCCCCATGCTGTGCCTTTTATTCCCATGACCTATTAATTCCATAACTGGAAACCTGTACACTTCCCACTCCCTTTCTTTGCCCATTCTCAACCCTCCTCCCTTCTGGCAACCGTCCATTTGTTCTCTGTATTTATGCATCTGTTTCTGTGTTTTGTTTTTTAGATTCTACATGTAAGTAAAATCACATTGTATTTGTCTTTCTCTGACTTGTTTCATTTAGCACAGTATCTTTTAGGCCCATCCATGTTGTTGCAAATGGCAAGATTTCATTCTTTTTCTTATGGCTGAATAATATTTCATTCAATACATATACACCTCTTCATCCATTTGGCTATTGATGGACACTCGGGCTGCTTCCATATAATGCTGCAATAAACATAGGGGTGCATATGTCTTTTTGAATTAATGTTTTCATTTTCTTTGGGTAAATACACAGTAGTGGAATTACTTGATTGTATGGTATTTCTATTTTTAATTTTTTGAGGAACCTTCATACTGTTTTCCATAGTGGCCGCACAAATTTACATTCCCACCAACAGGGGAATGTGAATGAGGGATTTTTTTCTTCACAGACTCACTGACACTTGCTATTTCCTGTCTGTTGGATGCCAGCTATTCTGACTGGTGTAAAGTGCTATCTCATTGAGGGTTTTTTTTTTCCCATCATGGTTTTGATTGGCATGTCCCTGATGGTAAGTGATGTTGAGCATCTTCTCATGTGTCTATTAGCCATCTGTATGTCTTTGGAAAAATGTCTATTCAGGTCCTCTGCCCATTTTAATCAGATTATTTGTTACTGTGGCGTTGAGTTGTAAAAGTTCTTTATATATTTTGGATATATTAACCCTTATTGGGGATATCATTTACAAATATGTTCTCCCATTCGGCAGGTTGCCTTTTCTTGGTTTCCTTTGCTGTACAAAAGCTTTTTATTTTGGTATAGTCCTAATAGTTCATTTTTGCTTTTGTTTCCCTTGCTCGAAGAGATGTACCATAAATATGTTGCTGAAGCCAACACTGCCTATATTTTATTCTAGGAGATTTATGGCTCAGGTCTCACATTTAAAGTCTGTAATTCATTTTGAATTTATTTTTGTGTATGGTGTAAGAAAGTGGTCCCATTTCATTCTTTTACATGTAGTTGTCCAGTTTTCCCAACACCATTTATTGAAGAGACTTTTTGCCATTGGATAGTCTTTTCTGCTTTGTCAAAGATTAGTTTACCATGTAGCTGTGGATCCATTTCTGGGTTTTCTATTCTGTTCCATTGATCTATGCCTACTTTTGTGCCAGTACCAAACTGTTCTGATATTATACATTTGTACTATATCTTGAAATCTAGGATTGTGATACCTTTCTCAAGATTGCTTTGGCTATTCAGGGTTTTTTTGTGGTTCCATACAAATTTTAGAATTATTCTAGTTCTGTGAAAAATGTTATTGGTATCCTGATAGGGACTGCATTAAATTTGTAGATTGCTTTGGGTAGTGTGGACATTTTAATAATACTGGTTCTTCCAATCCATGAGCATAGAGAATCTTTCCATTTGTGTCATCTTCAATTTCTTTCATCAGTGTTTTATAGTTTTTAGAGTAGAGGTCATTCACTTAAGTTTTTTCCCAGGTTATTTTATTCTTGCAATTGCAAATGGAACTGTTTTCTTAATTTCTTTCTGTTGCTTTGTTATTAGAAGAACAGATTTCTGTATATTAACTTTGTATCTTGCAACTTTACTGAATTCATTTATCACTTCTAATGGTTTTTTAGTGGTGTCTTAGGGTCTATAGTGATTTTACATATCATAGTAACAGTTCTCATTATCTTTCAACCATCAGCAGGTAGACTTTGGGATTTTCTTAGATGTAGTATTCATGCAGGTAATGCTGAAATTTCAAGTAAACTTTAGTATTAGCCTAAGAGATGTAATCTTATACGAAGATGGAGAGAGGGAGGGAAGTGATCTGTTAAGAGTCGACAGGACTGGGGGCCGGGGGCGGGGGGGCCTGGGTGGCTCAGTCAGTCAAGCATCTGACTCTTGATTCCAGCTCAGGTCATGATTTCAGGATCCTGAGGTCGAGTCCCATGTTGAGCTCTGCGCTGATGATTCTCTCCCTCTGACTTTCCCCAACACTCTCTCTCTCAAATAAATGTTTTTAAAAAAGAGTTGAGAGGATGGGACAGTGAGGCTTCGAGTGAACAATATGATGTGCTGGGAGCACCTTTCATGTTGTGGAGAAAGGAGGACATAGTTTATGTGCTACACTGTCCTTACAAGATAAGACATTAATAATTTAAAAAGGATAGATAAGTTATGAAATTAGAGGAGCAAGAGAGAATGTGTCAGAGTATGTTTAGAGAAAAGTAGTTGTTTGAATGGAAAGGTCAGTCTGAAAAGCAGTCCTTCTCCCTGCACAGGAATGTGTTCTCATAGGAAATCCCTTATGTGGCTTTAGTCTGCACCCACATCTGTTTTCCATTATGTCCAGATGTAGGCCCCTAGTTATGGAGGCCTCAAAAACAGCAATACATACAATGATCAATATGTTGATTACAGCAGAAATGCTCTTAAATAACTTTCACTACTAAACTCACTGTATTAGTTGATAATCTCCATGCTATAAAATATATAATCCTATCACTAATCCTCATGATACTGCTTTAGAGGCATTATTTACAGTAAATAAACATTGATTAAACTATAAAATTATATTTTAAGACACAGAAATAGAAATGCTCATTCGCCCAAGGTCACAGAAGTGGGAATTTGGAATGGGATGCCATGGTGCCCTGTTGGGAACCAATGTGCCTCTTTATGTGCTCCAGGATGGGGACAGAGGAGAGAAGCATGCAATGATTCTAGGTCACCATTTTCTGCTGGAACTGCATCATTCTTCTTTGCTCATTGTTTTCGTTTTACAGATGACAAAAAAAATGACAATTTTGGAAATGAGTAAATTATCCCATATTGTCTTCCAAGTTCCTTATTATTTTGACTAGAATGTTAACTGTGCACTAGGCGTTATTCTAATAAATTCTAAAGTATGATATCATTGAATCATCATAGCAGCCTTATAAGGTAGAGCCTTTTTTTATCCCTCCATGCTTACAGATAAAAAGACTGAGCACAGTGTAGTTAGGAGGTACCCAAATCACAGGTGGGACCTAGCATGTACATTCTTAAGCACTGTATTTGCCTCTTCCTGTATGATTTCCTTTGACAACAACTTACTTTCCCTGGCTTATTCAGCTAGCTCACTACTCCATTTTAGAAGTTGCTTTTTCCAGGAAGACTTCCTGCCTGAATGAGGTATCCTCACATATTTTAATAAAACCTCATGAAATCAAGACAAGACTTGAAATGGTAAGTTACCAAATGGCTGAAGCATCAAATTTTCTTATATCATACTTAATAGATCTTTAAAAAAATATATTGCTTATTTACTTATTTAGAAAAAGTGTGTGTGTGGGGCGAGGGGGAGAGAAACCCAAGCAGACTCCTCACTGAGCACGGCTCCTGACATGGGGCTTGATCTCACAAACCCGAGATCATGACCTGAGCTGAAACCAAGAGTCGGATGCTTAACTGACTGTGCCACCCAGGTGACCCCATACTTAGCAATATTTTAAACCATTTTCCCTTTTTAAAACAAAGGATCAAAATGATTCATTTTATAAACATATTTTCTTAAATATTTACATGAATCTAATTCTATAACAAACATTTCAATGGTTCATGTGAAATTTTTAATTTCAATTTTGTTTTAATGCTTCTTAAACTTCCAATGTTTTCCAACATTGGAACATTTAAAATTTTTCTTTGCCAAATTTGTTGAATCACCACATTTACAAAAAGGTTAATTTAGCTTAACTACTTGTAAATTTTTTTTCTAGCCATCAGTATTTCATGGAATTATTTTTAAAAGCCTATAACAAGTTCTTTGTTGTTTGGAGTTCATCAGTTTTCTGATCTTAAGCATGCTAAAAGAGGAAAAAAAAATTGTCTCTAAAATTCTGGATTTAAGATTAGGTAACAAATTATTACACTATATATTTATAAGTCATCATCCTAATTCTATACTGGATATTGGTTAATGTATTTTGATTTGGTCCTAATAATTTATTTTTTGCTTTGCTCCATAACTCATCCATATCAGAAGAAGCTGGGGTTCCAGTAGGGCACATCTACTCCCATGTTTGCTTCTTTTGTTCAAACTATGTCTCCTAATTTGGGTTCTTAGGAAGATTCTAGATTAGCTGAGGAACCCATAATTGTGCAGAATGACTGAATAGGCAACAAAGGAAATAACCATTATTTTCATGGCTTTTATCTTTTAGTGAAGAGGAATATTACACTGGGGTAAATGTTCAAGGAGAGATCTACATGGGAAAAATATTTTTTAAATCTGATCACTAAATTAAAATACCTTTAGTCTTTTAAAAGAAGTTATTTCTGTTTGGAAAGAAAGAGATTCAAACAGCTCAATCCCAAACCCCAAAGAAATAACACCTTTTACATGCTTTTCTTTCTGCTTTGAGGGGCTCAATTAAGGCATTGAAACATGCATTAACCCAAAAGTATCTAATGAGTTTTGAGTGCAAACAGATTTTCTCCTTTCCTGAAGAGATTGAACTTCAAGTCAAAATTGATGCTATGTATGTTCTCTCCACCCCGCAAGGTGAGAAGGAAAACAAATTTTCTGAAAGATGCTAGGTCTTTTTTATTGATGCTCAGGGGTCATCTTGCAGTTCCTTAAATTAACTGCGACACCCCATCAGTTCCCAAACCACTGGAATTTGATTGTGTTACTAGAAAGTCTAGTTACCATGGCTCCAGACATAATCGGCCCTGGGCTTATTGTAAGGGTGTTAAAAGTGAACTTGTAAGACTAATTTGAGACTGTGATTTACCAGGCAGACTTCTGTATACACATTTAAAATTGCTTGGCTATGTGAGGGATAAGAAAATAAGTGGTATTATGCATATTTAATTGAATGGTCAATGACATTATTAAAACTCTTTAAGAAAAGTTAAAATACAAAACTTACTATGCTTTCCAAAGATTATTGTTGTGCTTTTGAAGCCAAAGAAGTAATTAATTATAGCATTTGTTTTCTTATGTCTTAATGTGATTAAGTACATTAATATAAAACAAATAAAATCCTAACCTACCTCAATATTTCTCCGGCCTTGGGTTCCACTTCTCTCATGCTGGATGGGAATCAGAGGCAAACCTCCAATTTTGGGATTTTTGGTTATAGAACGTTTTCGTTCCTTTCCAGCTGGTGGCCATATATCATTTTCATGCTGAGGAAACACAATTGTTTGCTGTTGGTGTGTGATTTTATTATGTGGTATATCATGTTATAGAGTCACTTGGCTCCTTTTCCATATATCCAAATCAAATGATCTGCTTTCCATGAGAAAGCCATTTGTAATTAAGCTGTGGACTCTGGCAGGAGCATCGCTTGAGGATGTAAAACCCTTAAGTGAACAGAGCTTTGCGGTCTCAGTTCAATTTCTAAGTTTCAAATCCATGGCTTCTGTACTACTTATCAAGTCAAAAGGAGGAAAATATTTGAGGAAATTGGCAAATCTCTTTGTGGGGAAAAAATAATACACTTGTCTATATTTCTCGGCCCTGTAATCAAAGTAACTATGCATCCATTTTCTCCCTCCCCCAAAGGTAACCTTAGCGTAAAAATAATTTAACCTCATATAGTCCTCAATTCAACCTAAGGCACAGCTATCAGAAAAATTAGCCTCATTTTATGACCTTTTGAAAAATGTTACTTTCCCATCTAATTGAATTCCAAAGAAATTACCTTGCACACAGACGTTTATACTGAAATCACTGTAAAAAAGAGTATGGCACATTTGTTCTCAAATTACTGACTATATATTCTGGCCAACTGAAGAACTATAGATATGACTGGAGAAAAATTAATTTTGCAATGGGGAGAGATATCCACAGGTAAAAATATAAGCCCCTGAGTGATAAATCCTTCAGATATGCATATAAAAGAAAAATCTTAAAAAGAATTTTTCTACTCCTCAGGGTAGATTAACTTTTCAGAAGTTGGCAAAACAAACTGATTTTCAATCCAAACTGATTTTCTATCTATGAAAGAAATATAGAATACCAATTATAAAATGATAAGCTTTACAAATATGTTCTGATGAAATGAAAACTTTTTGGTAAACTATATAGCTAAATGCCTATTCTTATGATTCAACACATTCCTATCTTAAGTTGCAATTAGTACTTTTATAGCAAAGAGTTCGTTTCAATTAATATTGACTGTGTACCCATATATAATGGCGAGATTATATTGAGGAATATACTGTCAGACTTGGTGCTTATCAGTGTGCATTATCTCATTAATGCATATCATATAAATTTATACAATCTCACTTAACATATATAACTATAATCTTATTTAATCTTCACTGATCCTACAGTATAGATCTTTATTGCTAGATTGTCTATGCATCAGATCTGCCCTTGAATTTTAGTGAAGCATTTATTTTGGTTCAGCAAATCTGTAATGGTAAATTATTAAATGAAAATTACAAGCTTTGTAATGCTATATTTATGTCACAGCCCCAAACTTGGTAAAAATAATTTTGATACTATATAATTGGGATGTTCCCAACACGTAAAGCTCAAAGAAAATTGGCTGGAAAGGAATTCATTAAGCCTATGGATTATGCTTACACTTTTACTCACCGATGTATAATGCATGTGCTAAATGATAATCAGAGAAACGTAAGAGCAAACGCAGTCTCAAATACGTATTTTTTTTTTCTGACATGATATACTACATTGTGTATACTAATTAGTTCTTACCAGATTGATCCAAGAGGTATTTTTCCCAACATACAAAACACTGTACCTAGTAATACATTCTGACATTTATAGTTATTTATAAGTGACCCCAAGAGTCATACTGCATGGATCATATAGCTGAGGATCTTTCATTATTATAACCATGATCACACCCCAAAATCTTCAGTTCTATCTCCCACTTTCTATTTTTTCCCATTCATCCAGCTTTGAGGCATAAGTGACAGAATTACAGGATCCTGAAGATATACCATGTGATGATTTGATCTATGTATGCACTGAAAGGATTCTCCTCCATCAAGTCAATTAAGACATCTATCATCTCATTTATTTTGGTGAGAACATTTAACTTCTACTCTTAACAAATTTCAGTGATACAGTGTAGTATTAACTATCTCAACAGTGACCGTGTTCTACATAAGATCCTCAAACCTTGTTCATCTTACAGCTGAAAGTTTGTACCCTTTTACCAAACTCTCCTTATTTCCCCACCCAGCAACCACTTTTCCAATCTCTGTTTCTAGGAGTTCAACTCTTATTTTTAGATTCCATATATAAGTGATACTTGCAGTCTTTGTGTGGCTTATTTCACTCAGCATAATGCCCTCCAAGTTCATACTTCTTTCTTATTTAAGGGTGAATAATGTTTGTGTGTGTCTGTGTACACACACATTTTCTTTATCCATTCATCCTTGGACTTAGATCATTTGACATGACCTAAGGTGGTTTACATACCTTTGCAATTGTGAATAATGCTGCAATGAACATGAGTCTGCCTCGACCTTTCTGACCTTGACCTCTTACCTTTCCAGCTAACAATTTAGTTTTATTCACTTCTTTAGACTCCTTGAGACCTCCAATCTATTCTCTAACATCATCCTACTTTCCACATCTTCCCCCACTTCCTTCATAGCCTGTCATAGATTTCATAGTCATGAAGTATAATCACCTCCTTATAAATACCTTCAAGTCCTGTGCTACTTCTCCTTTCATCATACTTGCCTGGCAAAGCCCCCAACCTAATTAAACCCAATTCTACTTACTCTATGGGTGCCTACCAATTGATGAAGAAAAAAGATGGTCACTCTAAGGTTAAATTTAAAGTGAGATGAATCTATAAAGTTCAGGCAAGCACTCAGCATTAAGTTGAAGTTTTACTATAGTGCAACTGGCTTCCTTACTCTCTGAAGATTATTTCTCACCTTTCCTCCACCCCTACACTTCCAATATCCCTCCCTAACTCACTGAAGGTGAGCTCACTGAAGAATTTCATTTTCCCACCATGAAATATACTACTCTCCCTGCATCTTTTAGCCATATAAATGAGGCTCCCTTTTCTTCCTAGTATTTACTCTGGTTACACATAACTTCTCTTCAGTCAAAAGTGCTCAATGGGCTACAATATATAGTCAATAATAATGTCTGACACTCTGGTGCACAGCGATTTTTTCAGCAATGATGAACAAATGTGCACTTGTTCGCATTGCTTCATGTCTGCTCAGGGCCTCTGCTGGTTTAATAATCGTTTTCCTCAAGATAAGATAAAAACAGAGAGGGAGGCAAACTATAAAAGACTCTTAATTACAGAGAACAAACTGAGGGATGATGGAGGGCACTTGGGATGAGCCCATTGCGTGTGGAGCATGTAAGGGATGAATCACTACATTCTACTCCTGAAACCAGTGCTATACGATGTGAACTAACTTGAATTTAAATAAAAACTTGGAAGGAAAAAAAAAGCCCAGTTCCAATACAAAAAAAAATCACTTTCCTCTTCTGTCAATTTTTTCTTCCAATTACTGAATTTTCTCCATTAGCATCTGTGCAAAGTACATACCCTCCCATCTTAAAGACAAATAAATTGAAACCCCAAAACCTACCCTGACCTCTTCTTCTTTCTCTCTAGTCACACAGCCTTATTTATCTGCATAGCAAATTCCTTGACTGGATTTTCTATACTGGTTATCTGTTTTTTCTTCCTCTCAACACTTCTCATTTCTTTTTTTTCTCCTCGGCTTAACCTTTAAAGTTTGGAATGCCCCAGGGCTGCTGCTTCTGTCCTTTTCTTTCTTCCTCTCCCTGTACCATACCCTCCTTTCATTTTATATTCTCATATCTACCCCAAATTCAGGGCTTTCAATGCAAACTGAATACTGACTTCCCCCAAATTTACACTGCATCCCCAAATTTTCATCTGAGGGTTTGTTTTTTTAATTTAAATAATCTCTACACCCAACATGGGGTTTGAACTCACAATCCTGAGATCAAGAGTCACATGCCCTTCCAACAGAGCCAGCCAGGCATCCTTTGCCTGAGTTTTTGATCTACAGATCCAATTTTGCTATTCAGCATATTATTTGTATGTCTAACAGACATCTCCAATTTCATATGGCTGAAAGAACTCTCAATTTTCTTCTGCATCTCTGATCACTTCTACTTGCCAGTTGCCCAAGGCTAGAAAAAAATCCTAGGACTCTTCCTTGATTTGTACTCCTTCTCTCAAACTGCTGTAGCCAATCAATCTGCAAATTCTGTTGGCTCCACCTTCAACTACTCTTGAATCTTAATGTCTCACTGTGTCCACTGTTACCACCCTAGTCTGAGCTGCCCATCTTTTCACAGCTGTTCTTCCTGCTTCCATCTTGGACCCCCAATAGTGTGCCCTCAACAAACTAAATTATTATTTCTCCAGTTAATATAAATCAGATCAAATCCTTCTCCTGTTCCCCACACTCCTAAATGGGGACTATATGATATGCTTAGTGGTGTCCTCATTTTTTACATCTTCGTGCACACAGCCCTTCATGATGTTCATAGAACCACATCTCAGGACCCTGTCCTTGCTGGCCCCTGTAACTGGAATGCTTTCCCCACTCCTGCATACCTGCATGATTTGCTCCCTAATTTCAGACATGTCTCCACACACCTGTCAGCTATTTGGAAAGGCATTTTCCTGAGAACCTTTCCTAGTTAGTGCCCTTCCTTACCTCAGTCACACCCATTCCTTTCCCTTATTTTATCAAACTAATATCTATTTGAAATTCTGTCAAATTATTTACGTTCTCTCCCCTTTCTTATTTTAGAAATATTGAGAGAGCGAGCGAGCAAGCATACAAGCAGGGGGAGCAGCAGAGGGAGAGGGAGAAGCAGGCTCCCCACTGAGCAGGGAGCCCAATGTGGGGCTCGATGTACTTTGTAAATGGTATTGGGTTCTCCGGTGAAGGTGTCCATACAGGTCTTACAAGACTGACAGAGCCCTTCTTCTCACGGAGTTTACGTTTTAGTAGGAGAGGCAGAAATGAAAAATCTAATTACACAACGCTTTCTAATTAGAAATACAACTGACGTACAGAATGTTCAGGGTTCCTATAGCCTGAACGTCCGACTGGTCTGAAGATGAGGGAGAGAATTTCTCTGAGAATGTGACACATAAGTGAAAATCTAGAGAGCTTTTGAATCAGGGTGCAGATGGGGTTGGATATTAGAAAAGTATTCTGCACACCCTAAAGAACTCCTTGTAAGGAGCACTTACTGTGTGTGTGTGTGTGTTAACATATATATATCAACATTTGCTAGTTTCCTGTCTCCCTATGGAAGTGAGCCATTAAATCCTTAAATCCAAGAAGGCCTTTGTGTTTATCTTAATCCAAAGAAGTGGAACGAGCAGAGGAGAAGTAATTGGGCTGAATCTCTGGGGCCAAGACAATGAAGGACAGATGAGGCAGGGAGAAAGAAGCTGGCCATGAGAGCAACCTTTGCTTTCTGGTTATTTCTATTTATACCTTGATTTTCAACCACAGAGTCTAGTGACTTCAATTATAAAAACAACAAAAAATCAGAGTAGTTGTACCACAGACACTGTAACAGTTTTGACTCTATGGTTCCAATTTTACTAAAACACTTCAGAACTAGTTTGCTTTCTTTTTAAAATATCTGAATTTCTGAAAAGTCACAAATAAGAGGAAAAGTCTCTAAAAACAGTCTTTTTCTGCGTGTGTTTTCAGGTAGTAACAGTAGCGTCAGACTGAGAAGAGCAGTGTTTATTAACCACCGGAAAGGTTAGTAAGTGAAGAGAGAAAATGGGTTTCAAAACAAGTAAGGGCCAAATTTGGGGGTGAATTAACTTCCCACTTATCAGAGAAACAGGGAAGTATGTCCTCAGTAATAAAGAGTGGCAGCTTAATCGTTACCAGTGAATTTCAATGCTCTTTTGGGAAGCACTGCTGGGAATTCAGCCAAACAAGTTGAGGGGAAAGAAACAATCCTATTAATGAGACTATTTAACCCTTCCCCCAAAGACACAGTCCTCCTATAGGGAGGAGACTAAATGGGGAATTGAGTATAGGTATTAGTTTCTGGCACCCCTGGGTTTAAACCACTAACTAAATGTATGTATGGTGCTGAGCTAGTTAGAGAATCTTTGTTACCTTTATTCCCTCATCTACAAGCAACGCCCCCTGCATGGTTTGTTACAAAGAATACATGAGTTAACTCTTCTGAAGAATCCAGCAC
The DNA here is from genome assembly GCF_054177405.1 of Leptonychotes weddellii. Taxonomy (NCBI): domain Eukaryota; kingdom Metazoa; phylum Chordata; class Mammalia; order Carnivora; family Phocidae; genus Leptonychotes; species Leptonychotes weddellii. The sequence continues at coordinate 151,718,756 of NC_138370.1, read as the reverse complement.
ACAGTAAGTATTAAAGAAATGCAGGTTCCTGTCCTTGTTTCTGGAAAGGCTAGGGTTGGGGGTGGGGGAGTAGGCGGCCATAGGGAGAACAAGAAAGAAAACAGCACACTTTTCTAAATGAAGATGAATGTGGGACTCTGGTAAAACAAGTTCCTCTTTCTTATACTACCATCTTGAAGCAGTACACCTCTCCTACGGTAAGGAGTTGATGGAGTGCCAACAAAAGAAGCCTCAACAAAGACAGTAAGCTCTCTTTCGAAGAGTAATGGATAAATTTGGATTCTCATATATTTTAAAAATCATATAAACGAGAAAATAAAAGCATACACAAAACTCATTAAAAATGCTTTGTAGGGCGCCTGGGTGGCTCAGATGGTTAAGTGTCTGCCTTCGGCTCAGGTCATGATCCCAGGGTCCTGGAATCGAGTCCTGCATCGGGCTCTCTGCTCCTTGGGAGCCTGCTTCTCCCTGTGCCTCTCTCTGTCTCTCACGAATAAATAAATAAAATCTTAAAAAAAAAAAATGCTTTGTACATCACACTAACATTTCCTATGAGCAGTGGTTATTCTTTGCTGGAGAGGTGAAACCAAGATCGTACCTGGGCAATGAAGACATTGGCCATCCACTCCATCTGAGTTTGTAGACTATCACAACAAATGTGCCTGTAAAACAAGGTTTATAAAATACGTAATTCAAAAAGACAGCAGACTGTTCTCTGGTGTGTTTTTGGTTATTAAGTGATCAGAAACCTCTTTGGATTTCTCCTGATTCATGACTTAATGCAATCAAAATGGGAGTATTTCAGTATAAGTTGCTTCAGGCTTCTGCTAAATGTACATTAAAGTAATAGTAAAATATGCTAGTTTAAACAAAATACAGCTACAGGCTTTGGTAACTGCTGAAAAATGGTCAGCAATATTTTTGGAAAGGCAGAAAGGTCAATGTATTTACTTTTTCAGGTACATTATGTTAAACATCTTTTTCCCCAGAAATTGAGCCTAAGAAGAAAAATATGCGCACATTTTCTAAAGACCAGACATTTAAAAAAGGCTTAGTCTCCATCATTAGGATTATAAACATTAATACCCACAAAACTCATGAAAAATGAAAAACTACTACTGCGTGTCCAATAACACTGATTCAGTAACCTTTTATTGAAAACCTATGTAAAACAGAGATCTTGCCCTCAAGGTTCACATAGTCTATTAGAGGAGCTAGGCATGTAAACCAATAACTTAGAACACAGAGAAAGAGAAAGTCAAGTTGAACACAAATATAGAAAGAGCACACCTGGGGATGCAGTAAAGGATTCTTACAAAAGGAAAATTCAGTAAGTGATGTTAAAATGACATGGACATTTCAAGGCAATTATGTATTTTTACTCCTGTATGAAAAATTATTTGTAAAAATGTTAAAATGAAATTTGTAAAAAATTCTTGCTTCTTTCATTAGATTCTCACAAAGACATTGTCCCTTTCCTTTACCATGTCCAAAAAACTGTCCTCTCTATAATTAAGCACCCATGTGTGCAAAACACTACAGAAACCGAGAAGTAAGTAATGATTAGAGGTGAGAGTTACCTGATAAGACTTTGGGGCATGTGAGCTATAGTTTGAAAGAAGAATGACTGTTGAGTCCAGCACATCAGCAGGAAGAGGATGGGAGCAGCATATAGTGTGGGAGAAGGCTCAGTAAAGCAACTACATACATTCAACATGGAAAGATGAAGGAGCAAGGAATGTATGGTGAATTAAAGACAGATTACTGTTTTATCCTTAAGTAAAAAAAAGAAAAAGGAAAGCCATGGGAAATAAAGCTGATGGAGCCTCATATTAAAGGGCCTTACGTGCTGTGCCTACAATCCTGCACTTTATTCTGTAGAAGAGCATTAATGCAGGAAAGAAACACAATGCATTTTAGGGAGCCCCTCTGGTGGCTGGATAGAGAATATTCTAGAAAACAAAAGTAAAATCAGAGGCATAAAGAGCACTTAGGATAACTGGAATAATCCACACAGATGAAGGCATAGCCTGATCAGAAAGACAATTTAAGAGGCAGATCCCGTGTGGCTTAGTGGTTGGTCAGACACAGCTAGGGTGGGAGAAGAAGACATAGCACAATCTCTAGGGAGACTGGCTAGATCCTGTGACATCAATGGAAAAAAGTACATATTTGCAAAGAAAAGATCTGAGGCCAAGGTTTTTTTTTTAGACTAACTTTTGGCTAGTTCTTATCCTTTATATAAAACTGGATTCTGCCTGCTTATCCCATAAAAGCTGGGGAATTCCACACTCACATAATAACTAGGGAGAAATCAGACGTAGTTTCTTTTAGGAGAGCACTAGCAAGTAGGACACCTGGGATTGAAATGGACCTAAACGTTGAAGCAAATCTATCTTCTTCTTCTCAAAGTATTTTTAAAAAAAATTAACTTCACTTTGGTGAAACATTTCCTGTCTGTAGATCTGCCAATAACATTATTTGTTTACTGAAGTTATCAATATATCAAATCCAAAAACTGTCAGCTGTTAACTTACCAGTGATGTTTTTCAGAATACGCCGTCAATCCCCAACTAAATCCGATGGGAAAAAACACACATAGTAAATACATATTAAAAAAGAAACTGTACAAAACTGAAAACAGGATTAGATATTAAGGAGATAATTCAATGGTGGCAATGTATAACAGAACAGATACTCACAAGTGATGATTCAATGGGTATGACTGATCTCGAGTGAATGATAAGTGAGGGGTTTGGCTACAAATTTAAATATGCTCAAGGGTGATGGAGGGAAGGGGTCTTATGATGTCATGGGAAAGTGAGGGAAATCTCTCCGAAGATACTCTTGGCTGAGCAAGGATAGATATCTAGGAAAATGGCCAAAACAAGATATATACCTTCTCCTACTGATATTGTGGGAAATTAAAGAATGTGTCATCAGCAACACAGGTGTATGTGCTGGATTTACACATTAAGCATGTAGGCAAAAATGAGAAACATTTTCAGTAACAGAAACCCAAAGCAAGCATCTAACAGTTCATGAAAATGTTTCATAAGTATTTGTGAAAACATTAATTAGCTAATCAAATTAAGTTGTGACTAGAAAGTATGGCATAAAGCACATGCTGGCATGATTCAAAGGCTGAAGAGGAGGACAATGTATAAGAGGGTCCACTTCCTCTCCACCATCTGGGTGCTGTGGGTTTACTACCAAATTACACAGCCAGGCATCAAGAAGCTGTTTTCCTGTGTGTAGAATTGTCTGGAACATTCCTTATGTCCCCAGGTCGTGCGACTGATCAAGGAATGGAATACGGAGAAAAACCCAGGTGTTTTCAGTAGATAGGGCCTTCTGGGGATTTCTTGCTTTATGCAACAGAAATGCCATCACCAAGGAATATGACTTCAGTGGGAACATCATGCTTTTTTATCTGCCCACAGAAGTTCCCTTGATCTGCAACAGGTCCCCTGCCATGTCTGTGGCAGCTCAAAGACCATGTCTGTGGCAGCTCAAAGATTTTGTCTATAATTTATAAGAAGCCTGATTAATGCCTCTGACCTCCAAATCCTTAAATAGATACATATTCCTACAACTTTCACTTTTCAAAAACCCTTCCCTTTCAAACTTTACCTTGTTGGAGGCTTCATTTTCTTTTTCACTCCAAGATAAAACTTCACTGAACCAAGAGCAAACATTTTGTCATATTTACTACTCTGTAAGGAAAACAAAATAATTTGTAATTAAATAGACTTTATAAATATCTTTCTATTTTCCTTGAGCATTAATGACTGGGTTTAGAATTATTTAGTTCTCTAATGTTTTAGGGATGTTATACTAAGTTTTTAGTACATGAAGACTGTTCTGATTACAAGGTTATAAATTTAAGTAGAAAATTTTGGATACACATGTATGTTTATATATGTGTGTACATATATACACAGACATAATTTTTTATTCAAGACACCTGGGACCAGATATAAATCAGAACTGATAATTTTTCAATTTTTTCACATTTTAAAAATAGAATCATGTGCAATATTATGTAATTCCATCAATGCTGTCTGGGGCAGCACCCTGCATTCATATAACTAAGACAACTACCTTCATGTTAGGTTTTGTTGCCAAATACATTATGATTTTCTGTACTTTTTGGATTTCAGGATGATGAAAACAACAGTATATATTGAACTATCTCAAGTATCCATATTAATAACATTTTTCACAAATAATTAATGAAAGCAGACTATTAAAAATTTACATCTACTCTGGATCAATGATCTATTCTCCATACACATCCTGACATATTTATCTGTAACTAATATTTTTTAAAAATCCTGGAACAGGGCGCCTGGGTGGCTCAGTCGGTTAAGCGACTGCCTTCGGCTCAGGTCATGATCCTGGAGTCCCGGGATCGAGTCCCGCATCGGGCTCCCTGCTCGGCAGCGAGTCTGCTTCTCCCTCTGACCCTCCTCCCTCTCATGCTCTCTGTCTCTCATTGTCTCTCTCGCAAATAAATAAAGTCTTAAAAAAAAAAAAAAATTAAAAATCCTGGAACATAGGCCATGAGGCAAAACTTGAATCGTTATACTTTAATTTCAAAACTTGTATCAAACCACACACACTTTATTATAGATCCTTGGATAACCTGAAATAATTTTATAAAGATAACAGCCTTGGAAATTATTATTAACACATGCTTTCCCCATACCCTAAGAATTCTGAAGGAAATCTTTTGTTTCAAAGTGTTAGGCATATAGCATTTATAACTAAGAGCAAGGGGTTTGGGATCATAGAAACCTGGGAGCAAATCTGGCTTGCTACTTGGTTTGTGACTTCACGTTACTTTGCTCTGCTCTTCTTGTTTGTGAGTAAAGAGGGATAATAAAAATATTGAGTATCTCATAGGGTTATTATTAAGATTGAGTAAGGGGGTGTCTGGGCAGCTCAGTTAAGTGGCTGCCTTCGGCTCAGGTCATGATCTCAGGGTACTCGGATGGAGCCCCATGTCCACATTTAGCTCCTTGCTCAGCAGGGAGTCTGCTTGTCACTCTGCCTCTCCCCTTGCTCATACTCACTCTCTCTCAAATAAATAAAATCTTAAAAAAAGAAGGTGAAGTAAGTAAAGGGGTACTCTGAAGGATTATTCTACAGACTAAATGAGAAAAATGTCTATAAAGCCTTTAATCCAGTAATCAGCAAAAGTGTGCAGTAAATTACAGCTGTTGTTATTAGGAACTTAGGACACATTGCTTCAGAGACACAATAATACACACAAGTTAGAATCCTAGGACAGTATGCAAAAGCCCATTTAGCAAATATTGGCTGAAATTCAGTACTAAGTACAATTAGCTGAAATTAGAACTAAGTTCTATGAAAGTTAAACTATTACTATGAAGTCTTTTCTTCATGAAAGCAGTTGAATTTGAAAAGTAAAGGACAGAAAATATGTTTATAAAATTAAAAACTGCCTTTCATAGATAAAACAGGTTAAGAGAATATAGAGGAAATATAAAGGCAAAAGCAAGCAAGAAGATGATCAGGAATAATGCTTGGGTGACCAGTGCTCTATGGCATTGATGAGGCCTGGTATGAACATGGTGAATTTACTCCTAGTCACTATAATCAATGTTTGCTATTATCATCATGGTAGATAATTTAAAATAGTTATTTTGGATATTTTTTGTCTTATGGCTACATTTCTAGAAATGGAATCACTAGGAACACTTTTTTTTTTTTTTTTTTTTAAGAATAAGATTTTGGGGGCGCCAGGGTGGCTCGGTCGGTTGACCATCAACTCTTGATTTTGGCTCAGGTTGTGACCTCGGGGTCATGGGATGGAGCCCTGCATTTAGGCTCCACGCTCAGCATGGTGTCTGCTTGTCCCTCTCCCTCTGCTCCCCCACCTCCCGCTCGCACTCTTGTTCTCTCTCTCAAATAAATAAATACATAACATCTTTTAAAAAAAAAAATAAGATTTTGGCCAAACTGAGAGTGTACATTTACTTACAATTAAACATACACTTGTATATTCATTAGCAATTTTCACTTTTGATTTGGTCCACAATTTATCTGTCTTTACTTGTTTGAATTAGTTTTGTATATATGAAATAAGAAATTGCCTTGTCTTTTTAAATGAAATATTCTACACAAACTGCTGTTTGTCTTAATTTTGCTGTTTACTTTTATTATTTTTAGGAAGTCATATTGATCTTTTCTTTTGAACTTTCTTAACTATCTTTTCAACTTTAAAGGGTTCTCACATAGCTGACAAATACTGAATTGCATGGCCATGGAATGTGAAGGGTTGCTATTTTTAAAGTTACTTCTTTTGTCAATCTGGAATATGTATTTCATATACAGTATAGATGAGATTTTAAATTGAAAAATTTTAAGAATTATCCCAGCCCTATTTATTAAACAAACCTTTCTTTAGACATGCATTTATGGTGGCATATTTATCAAAAACAAATCTTAATATACAGGTAGGTCTTTTACCTGACTTTATGGTACCACTGCTATCTCTGTTCATTTTTATTCCAGGATCATATTTATCTCAGCTATTTCAGCTTTACTGTATAACCATAATCACTGGATGGAAAATACTACACAATTATTTTGTTTTTTATACACCAAAATGTTTGCAATTATTCTTATCTGTTTACACTTTGAGGTGATTATCATTTCTGCCAGATTCTAAAAATAATTCCTTTGGGATTTTGAAAAGAATTACATTAAATCTATCGATAAATATTAGTAGACTTTACATAAATTTTATTTCTACCAGTGAAGTTCTGTAGTTTCCCTCATAACGCCTGTACTTCTTGCTAAGATCATCTTCTGGTAGCTTGTGTGTTTTGTCTTTTTATTCTGACTGAGGACTGGTTTTGGGGTACTGATTTTGTAGTGTGCTACTTTACTGAATGTTAAGGAGCAGCACTGAAGTCTAATAAAGAACTGTGAGGTAGCTTTGTAAGGCAGTGAGTATTCCATGTAGGGAAGAGTCAAAGCAAGGAGAATAAGGAGAATTTAGGAACGTATCCAGTCGTGGAGCCTCCCGGCCACACCTGTCAGAGATTACATCAGACCGCAGCTGAGGGGAATGGCCCTCCTAGCTGAGACTGCGAGTCCCCTGGACTCAGTCCCGAGGGAGGCGGCCAGGTAAGGTGAGAGGCAGTATGACGGGATCTGCACAGTTCAGAATGAGAGCAGTAGTGCTGAAGCAGGTAGTCTTCATTTATAACAGGACATCAGTAATGCCAGGACTGCCTACATTTTGACATACTTTTGGCAATAGAGTCTGAAATCATACAAGAGATTCTCCTGACATGCAGGCTCATTACTTTATACCATATATCCTGTCCAAAAAGAACACTAATGACAGAATTTGAGAGGAAATCAGCAGCGGTGGAAAGAAAGCTTTTTAAGTTTCTGTCTTTAAACTGAATATGCATAAAGTGGAACTGTAAGGATACTAACGGAAAGTTCTACAAAAAGAAATCTAATTTGGCAAGATTACTGTTGGTTTATTACAGTTCTCTCTTTTGGTATGTGTATTTGCTGGATAATTTCTTCAAGAAGCTCAATATACTAGACTGTTAGGAATTCTCTAATGTGTTACTTCAGGCACTATAATTCAAAATAAAGTTTTTAACTAAGCCAATTAAATTAGTGTGCTTAAAAAATTATTCTTGCTCCTAAAAGGAATCTGCTTATTAGTGCATGCAACTTTTAATGACCCCTCCCTTACCCACTTGCTTTTTTCACACCAGTAACAGTACAATGATAATATTCTTTGAAACTTCTCACCTTTTATGTAAATCAAGTCTGAAAACATTTTAATTAACATTTTCTGTACAGGGAAAACTCAAAACAAAATATATCTTCCCCTGTGTACTACCCTAATTTGTTGTTAATGGGCATTCATAAATTATCTCTAATTAACACAGTCTTTTTAAGTATACTTTTCAATTTGTAATTTCCACTTCCTTCTCAGTAAATCATTTTCTAAGTATATTCAAGCACACATATATTAATGGCAACTGTCAAAACCAGAGCCAAATGTTTATTCAAATAAGTTAGGTTTTCGCTATTGCTTATTTACTGTAAAATAACTGGAAATGTTAAAATTGCCAGTGACTCAACCATCAATATTAAAAGGGACAGAGCAGCAACATGAAAAAATAACCGGCCACATAAAATCATGTGTTGAAAAAAATGGTAGTTTAAGGAAAACCATAAGCCAAGTCTCCTCTGCTTGCCTGAATGTGCTAATTAAAGTATCCGTTGCATTAATTTATTCTGACAGATGTACAAATACAACTTTTAAGCACAATAATCATAATTCCATAACCTGGGGTCACTGTTATAAAAACAAAATGTGTTCAATGTCCTTAAAAAGCACTGTCTTTCTGACAAATAGTGTATCTCACACTTACACATGGAATTTAAAAAAGTCGAAATCATAGCAGAAAGTAGAATAGTTGTTGTCAGGAGTTGGAGGTGGGGAAATGGAGAGAGATTGGTCAAAGGGTATAAAATTTCAGTTATGCAAAATGAATGTCCTGGAGATCTAAGGTATAGCATGATAACTACAGTTAATATTGTACCTCATACTTGAAATTTGCTGAGAGTACATCTTAAATGTTCTCACCACACACACACACACACTCAAAGCCAACAGATAACTATGTGAGGTAATGGGTATGTTAATTAGCTTGACTGAAGTAATCGTTTCACAATGTGCAGTGTATCAAAACATCATCTTGTACAGTGTAAATATATACAACTATACCTTAATAAAGCTGGGAAAAAGAAGTATTTCAAATGTCAAAAAAACAAAAAACCACTCTTTAAGACAAACTCGATACTGTCACTCTATGAATTATCTTAGACTGAGCAGGTTCAACCTTTCAAAAAGATATAAATTCTTAAAACATATTGTTAAAGGGTATGAGATTATTTCTCTCACAAAAATCAATCCATGTGGAAAAAAAAAAAAAATCACTTGTCCATGAACAAGCTTCCTGTGGCAGATTTTTAAATTTACATCAGCTTGGGGGAAAACACTACAAAAAAACGAATTGTATGGATTGTCATATTTGGGAATCTTTGGTACTGCTTAAATGAAAAAGACTTATCCACCAAGTTAAAATAATGCAAAATTATTATTTGTTTAGTAAGTCCCTGCATGGAGCCTTTGGAATCTGACACCTGGGAATGAACACTCTGCTGCTCATTGGCTATGGTATCTTGGGCAAGTTATGTAATATCTTGGTAAGTGCCGTTTCTTCATCTGTAAAGTGGGAATAATTATAGTACTAATTTCACGGGGTTATTATAAAGGTAAAATGAGATAATCCAAGTGAAATGTATAGAACTCTACTTTTTATAGAGCAACCTTCTGTTGCTACACAATAGAAGTGTTGGTTCCTTGGGGCACCTGGGTGGCTCAGTCATTGGGCGTCTGCCTTCAGCTCAGGTCATGATCCCGGGGTCCTGGGATCAAGCCCCGTGTTGGGCTCCCTGCTCGGCGGGAGGCCTGCTTCTCCCTCTCCCACTCCCCCTGCTTGTGTTCCTGCTCTTGCTATCTCTCTCTCTGTGTCAAATAAATAAATAAAATAAAATCTTTTAAAAAATAAATTAATTAAAAAAAAGAAATGTTGATTCCTTAGTGGGACCAAAAAGTTCAGGTTCATTTTTAAATACCTTAAGCAGGTACCCAACTACAAAAGTGACCCTTAACCAACATAGTATGTATATAGAAGGGCAAGGATTAAGGAAGTCAGTCTAATGAAGGTCAAAGTGGGTGACCCATTGAAGAAAACCAAAGAAAATTCAATCAGATCCAGTTCTAGATGGCTAGAATAATCAGCTGTGAAGTCCTGAATTTACTTTCATGAATACAAATCTGTTAAGTTCATGAACCTCAAAATCTGATGTGTTTAGTTCACACAACCCCAAATTCTTCTGTGCCTCACTTCTGCAAACTCCACTCTTCGTCTACTAGAAAAACTGAAGAATGATAATAAATAATAACCATCTGATACCCATACAGACTCCCTGCTGGGTCTATGAGATGGAATAAAAAGGTGGGAGTTCGAGTACAGTATTTAATATAGCTCTCTGAATAGACGAGGGCTGCAGGATTCAGTGCTGTTTTGTTAGCCCCCCTGCCTAGAGAGTCCACTGTCCTAATCAAAGGAAGAATGCTACTCAGATTTATTTATGCTCACATGGAGGCCTCTCTGCTGGAGGAACGTACAGGAAAAGTGGTCAAAGCATGTGGAGAGCTCAACAGAAGCCATAAAAAAATGAGACCACAGAGCTTTGGAAAGCTGCCTATAAATCCTTTCTTCACAACATATTCACAGATATGCTACTAGTCTGGTCTGTGTTTATACATCTCCACAACAGACCACAGCGAAGCACCACACACTTAAAGTATGCAAGCAATGTATACCCAAATGAATTTTATAATTCAATATAAAAAAGTGCCTTTAGATCCTGCTGTCATTCTACATTTAAATTATTGTGTAGGTGTTATCTGAACCTCAAGGAAGTAGAGATGTTACTGCATACACTTGTAATCACCACCCAAAACTGGATAGAGAACATTTATTTCTCTCATCCTAGAAATAAACTTTTGCCTCAGGGCGTAACATTTTTTTTTAACTTAAATTCAATTAGCCAACATATAGTACATCATTAGTTTCAGATGTAGAGTTCAGTAATTCATCAGTTGCGCTTAACACCCAGTGCTCATCACATCACGTGCCCTCCTTAATGCCCAACACTCAGTTACCCCATCCCCGCACCCATCTCCCCTTCTGCAACCCTGTTTGTTTCCTATAGTTAAGAGCCTCTCATGGTTTGTCTCCCTCTCTGATTTCTTCCCAGTTTTCCCTCCCTTCCCCTATGATCTTCTGTGCAGGTTCTTATATTCCACATGAGTGAAACCATATGATAATTGTCTTTCTCTGATTGACTTACTTCGCTCAGCATAATACCCTCCAGTTACAACCACGTAATTGGTAAGAGTTCATCCTTTTTGATGGCTCTTAATTTTATTGATGAAGATGCTGATTTATATGCTAGCTTATGTAACACATATTAGACTTTTCTTTAAGGACTTCTCTGCACTAAAAAATGAGAAGTGCTCAGAAAGGCTATATGCGGGGCACCTGGGTGGCTCAGTCGGTTAAGCGTCTGCCTTCAGCTCGGGTCATGATCCCAGGGTCCTGGGATCGAGCCCCACATCGGGCTCTACTGCTCAGTGTGGAGTCTGCCTCTTATTCTCCCTCTGTGCTTCCCCCACCTCAAATAAATAAATAAAATCTTAAAAAAAAAAAAAAAAGGCTATATGAAGTTCTTCACTGTGTTACTTAGTGTATTAATGTTATATCCAGAGGCTGCAAGAAATCATCAGCTGACTGTGTGTTCTGTTTACTACAGGGCTTGACTGTCAAGAGAGGACTGACAGAGGTACGAAATGAGAATGTTAATACCTACACAAACATGCATACATATTCAAATACTAAATATACAACTACCTTTGAATCCTTGTAGAGAAAGAGATACCCATCTCGTAAAACAAAATACCGGTCTTGAAACTTATTTCCAGACAGTATTTTAGATGGTTCTTCTTTAATTTTCAAGACTCCTTCTTTGATACTTTCCAGGGCCCTCCTCTCTGTAAGGTACAACATTGCTTTTGTAAGTTAAGTACATTTTCATTTATTTGGAATATGATATAAAACATTTCTATATTTTGTTTTGATAATATAAAATAGTAACTTGTTTCTTACCAGTAAGAAGCCTATGGTTAATTTCTGGGAGCACCATGTGTCAGGGTATTCATATCTACTTATAGGCCTGCCTATGCTGTCCAGTTGGCTACTGGCTAATGAGCACTTGAAATGTGGTTAATCTCAACTGAGACATACTATTAGTATGAAATATATGTCATATTTCAAAGACCTAGTACCAAAAAAAGGTAAAAAAATCATAAGTTTGTAATACTGATTACAAGCTCAAATTATAATATTTTAAATAATGAGTTTAAATAAACTTTATTAGTAAAATGCATTTTACCTGTTTTGTATCTTTTAATGTGGCTACTAGATAATTTAAACTTACCTAACTGGCTTTATTATATTTCTTTTGAACAGCTCTCGAAAAAAAAGTGCAAATACAGAGGCAAAAATGGAAGCCTCTCCCAGAATTCTGATTCAGGAATCCAGGAATTCTTAGGGCACTAAAGAAAATCCTATACATTGGAACCAGGTGAGGGTAAAAAAGGCAAAACCGCTAAGGTAGAGCATTTATCAACAACTACATTTCATGTACAATATTGCCATGTCCCACACTTAGAAACATTCAACCAATTCTATAAAAATACTTTTTGGTAAGAACACCAAATTTGTACTTGTATAAATTTATCAATACAACTCCAGTCTAAAGCTTCCTCCTTGAAATCTAGACGATATTCAACTGCCTACTTGAGAACCGAAGAACGGGCAGTGGGGTGGGGGGGAGGAACCTTAAGTCAAACAGCTATGACACAGTCACTATGGTGTCAACGTCTGTTCTTCCTGGAAAATAAGAGTAATAATACCTATCCTGCAGATTATTGTGGGCCTGCTATTAGAGAATGACCACAAAAAGACGTAGGGTGGGACACTGTATCAGATGAGGACCTTTAGCAATTTTCTGCTGTCAGGTGATAAAATTTTTAAATTCATGCACTGTTTCTGAAATTTACAGAATAACTTGAATGGTTTTACAAAGAACTTTTAGTCTTAAATCTAACATTTCCTTGGTTTGAGGAAAACCTGTACTTCTACGACAAATAATACACAGAGGTTCACAATTATAATCAGCTTAAGAAAACTAAAGTTCAAAAAACAGAAAGAGTTCCTTGTAATGATACTCAACTATGAGCATGGCATGAATATCTGGAAGCAAAAATTCCCAAGAATAATCATATCCCTGACGCTAAGCACAGATATACAAATAATAGTAATTAACAAACCCCAATAGTTTTCATAATACATATACTAGCCACAGACACATTCTTTTTTTTTTTTTTTTTTAAAGATTTTATTTATTTATTTGACAGAGAGAGAGAGAGAGATAGCGAGAGCAGGAACAAAAGCAGGGGGAGTGGGAGAGGGAGAAGCAGGCTTCCTGCCAAGCAGGGAGCCCGATGCGGGACTCTATCCCAGGATTCTGGGATCACGACCTGAACCGAAGGCAGAAGCTTAACGACTGAGCCACCCAGGCACCCCCAGACACATTCTTTTAATCAGTGGGGAGTCTGCCTCTCATTCTGTCATACTGTCATACTAAAATAGCTTCTTTATTGGTAGATAGCGACTTTAATTTCTGAAAAACACTGCTAAAATTTGTCTTCTCAATTATTCAATATTCAATTCCACAGAAAAATATTTCAAATGGTATTTTAACAGCTAAATAACTTCTATTTAAATTAAAAATAACTTTTCCAATAAAAAGAAAGAAGATGTATTTTAATACAACTGGAATGTCAAGAAAAAAATAAATATAAATCTATTCACTGATAATCATATTACATCAAATCATTCATTTCTTCATAAAGTACTGAGGGTCTGGTATGCACCTGGTTCTAGTAATATACAATCTTGGAGACAAGTTCAATGTGGGCTGACAAGCAAAACTATATCTGCTGACAGAAGTGAACAATTCAAAAAACAGTTAGTAGGCTTAGTGATTCAGCTGATGTAGAACAGGGAAGTGGAGAAAGGCATTTATAACACTGTTGGTTTAGAAACAGGTAAATCATTTTTTAAAAGTTTAAACTATAACTAAGTTGGGAGATATAGATATTATATATTGCTTAAGCCAAACAAATTCCATTCACACCTTCTAATTATACTTTTTCATTTAGATTTTTGTCCAAATTAATAAACCTTTCAAATTTTACCAATAACCATATTTCCAATGCCTAAGTAAACCATTTGTAGGTCAAAGAGAAAATAGGCTTAGGGGAAAAAATATTGTTGCCGTGTTTGGTTCATACTTGTGTAATTGAGTATATTAGCTAAATCTTGCAGCATAGATTATTAAAGGACTCAGGAGGAAGGCTTCGAGAGAAATATATGTGAAGGAGGAGGGAAGAGTGAAAAGAACTTTGAAATATGAAGTTCTATAACTATCAAGGACATGAAAGACTTTAAAAGCTCTCACAACTAAATTTCTGCCTGATCTCAAAATGTTAAAACATGTAGAAAAATTACCCACTACTTAAAGGACAAAATGAAGCTACATACTTTGGGGTACATCCTATGTGACTCAGCATGTAACAAAATCAGTTGTGAATTAAATGGCTTTCAATAATTCACTTTTCCAAACTTTTCCAGGACTGCTTGGTCCCTCAACTGTGGGGTACCTCACTCTTCTATTTTCAGTCCCTCCCCTTCACCCCAGGCAGAAAGCTTACTAAGGTCCTCTGCTCTATGGGAATCTGGTTCAGTAAAAGGTCATGCCAGATGTGTCCACTCTACCTGCTGTCCAGACCCTGTCCAGGTTTGAATTCAACTCTAGCTTGTCAGAATATAAGCTTTTTTTGCCCTGCACGTCTCTTCTGAGCTGGAGTTCAAATTTCTGCTTCATAACTCTTGAGATTCTGGCCAGAACTCCTGTCTCCCTGCTCTAGGGCTTCTCAATTCCATGAGGTCTTGCTCTCTTCATAGTCCTTCCCAACACAGTGATCTTTCTAGATTTTTTTTTTTTTTTTTAAGGATCCAAACTTCAGAGCTCTAGTATTTCAAATGCCACATAAGCAGTCCTCCTGGCTACATCCTTTGCTATGGTCATTCAGTATACATCGAATCCCTCTGATCCAATCAAAAAGAATGATTTCACATGTCATAGGGTCCATGACATCAATCCTCAGCATGGTGTAAGTTAATAAGCATAGAATACTTCTATGTACTAAGAATGTAAAAAAGAAAACATAGGACACACCCTGTAGCTTTGCTTTTAGTTGAAAAAGAAACCCGCTATAGCATACGATTAATGTACTAAAAGTAGCCGTTAAGTAACTTGGGAAAATCATCTAATTTTTCCCCAAATGTAACAAATCTGAAGATTTAATGCACTCCCCAAAGCACTTAATTCCTTCAGAGAAAGATTCTGGGATGTACCCTAATGGGTAGAATTTCCTTTACTATCTTTGTCTTTCATTCCAATAAAATTCCAGCATACTGTTGTCTCTAGAAAATCATAAATCGCTCTCCCCTTCTTGTTGATTGCTAGGGCAAGGCAGGCACAACTGGAGTTAAAGCATCTTTTGAATTAACAGGGGAGACAAGACAAAAAAATAGTGTTCTTAGTTGTGCTATAATTTTGTTATTAAGTAGAAAAGCCCTTAAAACTCACATGCATGAAGGAAAACAGAATGGCCAAATTTATTTATTTTTTTTTTAAGATTTTTTTATTTATTTATTTATTTGAGACAGAGAGAATGAGAGAGAGCATGAGAGGGAGGAGGGTCAGAGGGAGAAGCAGACCCCCCGCCGAGCAGGGAGCCCGATGCGGGACTCGATCCCGGGACTCCAGGATCATGACCTGAGCCAAAGGCAGTCGCTTAACCAACTGAGCCACCCAGGCGCCCCAACAGAATGGCCAAATTTATTTAAACAGAACAGACTATCATATTACTGGGGCAATGAAAACAACAGAAAGGAGTTTTTCAAAATCATCTGAAAACCTCAAGTTCTTATACAAAAAGAACAATTCCTAACTAGTGGTCCCTAATCCCAATAAAAGAACTGATCTGTAGAGGAGGTGGAAGGGTTCTGGGAAGGAGAGGCAGAGACAGAGAGAGGGGGAGGGAGAAACATAAATCCAGGAATGGTACTTCTAAAATATAAACTCCTCCTTTATCCTCCATGGCAGACAGCTGGCTAGTCAGCCATTGTTCATTAAGAATTTCTCTCTGGGGCTCAATTCCACTTCATTCCCAATGTTATCTTCTAACCCCTGCCTTTTCTACCCACTACCTGGGGATTCCAGGATTCTGTAACTCCATGCACTCTTTTATAACGGGTCCAGCAAATGATTCCAGATTGGTGTTATGGAAATGCTGTTCTAACACGTTAATCCCCTCCCCCAACTCCCTTCAAAGCCATACTTTCCTACTATTAAAAGTCTAAACTCCTTTTCCTGACATTTAAAGGGCTAAATAGGGCGCCTGGGTGGCTCAGTCGTTAAGTGTCTGCCTTCAGCTCAGGTCATGATCCCAGGGTCCTGGGATCGAGCCGCACATCCCACTCCCTGCTCCGTGGGAAGCCTGCTTCTCCCTCTCCCACTCCCCCTGCTTGTGTTCCCTCTCTCTCGCTGTGCTTCTGTCAAATAAATCAAATCTTTAAAAAAAATAAAAAAATAAAGGGCTAAATAAACTGAATTTCTCCTACCCCTCTCTATAAAATATTAAATTAAAATTGGGGCGCCTGGGTGGCTCAGTTGGTTAAGCGACTGCCTTCGGCTCAGGTCATGATCCTGGAGTCCCTGGATGGAGTCCCGCATCGGGCTCCCTGCTCGGCGGGGAGCCTGCTTCTCCCTTTCCCACTCCCCCTGCTTGTGTTCCCTCTCTCGCTGTGTCTTTCTCTGTCAAATAAATAAATAAAATCTTTAAAAAAATATATATATATTCATAATTCAGTTCATCATAATATACTGTTTGGAAGACCAATCCTCATCTCCACGGCATGACTTAAATTGATCACCTTAATAAACTTGAGAGAAACTCCATTCTCCTTGCTTCTATACAAATTCTATCCCCTTCTGTGCCCAACTTATCAACAGAGATTGTTCTAACTATTCTAGTCCATACTTGTTATTTACGTCTTTAAACTTGAAGATATAATTTAGTTCCTGAATACATAAACCATATTTGCTTAATAATTTAGCTCTTAAATACATGATAATTTCATATTTGCTTTTTAAAACAATGTCTGCTGGGGCGCCTGGGTGGCTCAGTCATTAAGCGTCTGCCTTCGGCTCAGGTCATGATCCCAGAGTCCTGGGATCGAGCCCCACATCGGGCTCCCTGCTAGGCGGGGAGTCTGCTTCTCCCTCTCCCACTCCCCCTGCTTGTGTTCCCTCTCTTGCTGTCTCTCTCTCTGTCAAATAAATAAATAAAATCTTTAAAAATAAAAAATAAAAAAAATAAAACAATGTCTGCTTTGGATTTTCCTCCCCAACCTATGTGAGAGCTGACAGTGCACAGTGACTGACAGCATACTTTGGAACTGGGTTTTAATGACAATCGCATCCTACACTCAATCTCAGGCAGTAATCTCTGAATCTCAGTTTCTTCAACTGCAAAATGGGGACACCTACAGTACCCCATGGATTTGGTGTGTAAAGTGCTTAGAACAGTGTTTGGTACAGAGAAGCAGTATGTAACTGCTTGTTTAACAGATGACACACATCATTTTTCTCTATACTAAGTCTGCAGTAAGCAAAAACAGAAAGAACTATACTTCCAAAGTCCTGATGATTTATAGACGGAATTTTTAAGAGTTTATAAAACTAAAATCTGATTTATCCCTGATTTCAGTACAGTAGGTCGGTTAGGACAGAATATATGGACTGGACTTGGAGACATCTTGATTCAAATGCCTGCTCCGCCACTTATAAGCAGGTCACCTTGGGGGAGTTATGTAATGTCTCCATATCCTAATTTCTCCATCTGTAGAAGGCCTAGTTAAGTACTAGTAGACTAACTACGAAGAATAAATGAGATGGTGAATGCAAAGCATTCAACCCACCATCTGGCACAGAGTAAATGCATAGTAACTAAAATGTATTGTTACCTCTTATATTTCTTTTATATATGTTCTGAGCAAGACAAGGGAATTAAAAAAAGGTCTATTTTTCATGATCTCTATGTGTCCCCCCTTTTGCTGGCAAAGATTATTTCTTCAGGGCTGTACATTATCTGAAAAAACTCCTTATTCCATCTCTGCCTGTGAACTGCAAAGGAGACAAATGGGCAGTTTCCAGGAGAGACATCCTCTTGAAAACATGCCACGACCAAGTGATACTGGAAATATTTGTTGCCTAACACCTAAAGATTACTTACAAATTAAAAATTAGGCAAATTTTCCTTTGACATTGATTATACAGAGGATGTATACTCTTTTTTTTTTTTTCTTTTCTGAGTAGACACACAATGTTACATTAGTTTCAGGTTTTAATTTAGTGATTTGACAAGTTTATGCTATATCCACTACAAGTATAGTTACTATTTGTCTCATTACAACACTATTATGATAACACTGACTCTATTCCCTTTGCTATGCCTTTTTTTTTTAAACATTTATTTTAGAGAGAGAGAGAGAGAGAATGAGCGGGAGGGTCAAGGGGAGAGGGAGAGAGAATCCCAAGCAGACTCCATGCTGAGCACGGAGCCTGACTCAGAACTTGATCTCAAGACCCTGAGATCACGACCTGAGCAGAAACCAAGAGTAGGATGCTCAACTGACTGCACCACCTAGGCGCCCCCCACCCCACACTGTGCCTTATAATCCCATGACTATTCATTCTCTAACTGGAAGACTGTACCTCCCAGTCCCCTTTACCATTTTGCTTAATTCCCCCATTCCATCCCCTTCCCTCTGGCAACCACTAGTTCTCTGTATTTATAGGTTTGATTCCATTGTTTATTTGTTTTGTTTTGTTTTTGTTTTTGTTTTTGAAGGACCTAGAGGGTATTATGCTAAGTAAAATAAGTCAGGCTGAGAAAGACAAGTAACCATGTGTGACAAAGAACATGTGTATTTTTTATAATTTGGAGGAAGCAGAATTTTAGATACATGGTACTCACTGTATGACATTCAGTCAAAGTGCATTTCAGTAAAATTTAGTTCTACAACTGAGTAGAAACCAAACTGGTAATAGCTGCTGGAAAGTAATCTATTTCTTAGGAAAAGCCAAGTATGTCCCCTGACTTATTCCCAGTCTATTTTCCTTTATGCTAGTTGTACTGAAGAAGTAATGCTTAATAGAACTAGTAGGCAATTGACATTCTTCTACAATTAGAGTCTCCATAAATAATAAAATTATAAATATAATTACTATTGAAGGACTGACTAGAAAAGTGCCAGAAACTCCATGCTGTTTTACTGACAGTGTAGCCAATTACAGAAAGTAGAAACTACTTTTCTATTCTGTTTTTACTGTTACACTGAATTATAATAAACTTTTAGAAATAAAATTTAGCATAGTAAATGATATTTTTTATATTAAATCACCATGTTGTTTTTAAGCATATTACTCTTAATAAACACATAGGTAACACTTTAGACTTTCCAAAGTGTTCATATATCTTATCTCATGTGATTCTCATGCAACTTTTTTTTAAAAGATTTTTTTTTTAAAGTACTTTCTACACCTAATGTGGGGCTTGAACTTATATCCTTGAGATCAAGAGCTGCATGCTCTATTGACTGAGCCTGCTAGGTGTCCCCCATGAAACTTTCTAAAGTAGGAAGTATAGGTAATATGATCTCATTTTATAAATGAGAAAACTGTGGCTCACAAAGGTTTTGCGACAAGGTTAAAAATTACAATTCAGGTCTCTTAACATGTAACATAGAATTCTGTTTTCTATGATGAGACACTTCCAAGTAATGGTCATTATTATCATGATCACCACCACCATCATTACCACAATAATAAATTTTCCAGTGCCTTTCTTGGCTTTGTGCACCATTTTACATTGTTAAACATACTTTTTCCTAAAACTTACTCCTTTGATGATTCCATGACATTGCTCTGTCCTTCTTTTCTGGCAACCTTTCTAATTGTTCCTTCATACACAGGGCCTCTTTTGATACATCTGTGCCTTAATGCTGATAATTTTATGCTCAGTTCTCTAATGTCTTACTTTAACACTACAAATGCATGATGTTATATTTTCCAAAGACTAAAACCATGCTCCAAATAATGTGCTCCATAGTGATGGGTACATAGATCCCTTCTAGACAATATACCCTTGAACACCTGACAACTAAAACTCAAGACATCCAAAACTGAATTCAGTGACCCCACCCCTATATCATCCCAACCAGCAACCCCTTCTATTTTCCCTATCCTAATCTCTCACAAAGCATTTATTTTTATTTTTTTTTAAAGATTTTATTTATTTGACAGAGAGCGAGAGAGGGAACACAAGCAGGGGGAGTGGGAGAGGGAGAGCCTACTGCGGGGCTTGATCCCAGGACCCCGGGATCATGACCTGAGCTGAAGGCAGACACAACCAACGGAGCCACCCAGGCGCCCATCTCACAAAGCATTTAAATCAAGAAAAAGGAGGACTATATCCTGCTTTCTCAATAATGCTACGATGCTAATTTCCTTTGGAAAGCATTCCCTAACTATCCAGATAAAAGCTGAGTTTGCCCTGCTGGGATCTTCTGTCAGTACTTGACCACTAACGAGGTGTTTTGTTCATTTATATTTTGAAAAGTTTATTCAATGTGTACTTTCAGTGAGTAAAAGAATAAGACATAGTCCTGTTACAAAGGATTACCCATATAAGAAAAACTAAATAAGAAATGATATTTTGTTGAATGAGAGACATCCAGTGTTGTAAGAGATGTCAATGATCAACTAACTGAACCACTTTTCTGTGCCTAAAAGCTCTCCATAAACTTCCTGGCCTACTGCAGTCATGTACTGCATGCTGTTTGTAGCCTTGGAATTTAATTTAAATAGAATTCATATATTTAGATTTTCTGTTCCTTGTGGGGAAAGATAATGCTTAACAATCCTTTAAATTTTCCACAGTAGATGCCTGGTAGATTCCTAATAGGAACTTACCAGTTGGTTTTCTCACTACAGAATTATAATATTAAAAGAAGTCGGAACATTCATGCTTCATAGTGAATATCAAAGACTCATCAATTTCCAAGAGGATACTTCCATTTGATGTGGACTAGGCTTACCTTCAATGTTTATATACATTTGGATTTAAAAGATTTGATGGGGAGTGGAAAGTGAATTATTTCAGCTAGACTATGATTTATGGACTCGTACTACTTTCGCTGGAATTTTCTTTTATTTTCCTAAGTCAGTTCATAGTGGATGGTTCAGCTTTCCAGGTCTGTATTTGCCAGAGGCAGTTGCATTTTGAACTATTCTATTCTAATGCAAATTTAATTCCAAAGCATCTGTCATATGCAGCAATCTAAATTTAGAAACCCACAGGGATCTGCATTTGAGTTACATCTTATATCTTAAAAGTATTTCTTCTCCATTGAGATCATTAAAACTTGACTACAATGTATCACATTCTATTGGGATAATTTTAAAGATCCTTAATGCTTAAAACAAGACTTTAGCAACATAAAATTATTTATTCTGGAGACTTAGAGAAGGTATTCATTTATGGTTTACTTGTGATAGAGATGCTGAAGCTTAACTCAATACAAGAGATAATGATAACAAAAGACAGTCTAATGAGATTAGCTACGACAATGTCTAAATGGCAATTTAAATGAAGTTTTATTCTCCTTATCGTAATGTCTCAGTCATAATCCATGGGGTAGAAAAGAAATTTGAGGACTATTATCTTTCTTTTCAAGTTAGTTAACTCCTCATTACAATAATGGCAATGGGATAAAATGTTTCCAAGAAATAAAATGCTGCTTTTGAAGAACACACAATTGATTTCTAAGTAGAGGCAACAGAAAATTTATTTACTCTCATATACTTTTATAAAAGGAAAGTATACTACCTCATTACCTCAAATGAATGAGCAGAAATTAAGTGTTGGATGATTCTAAAATCCACTATTTGTGATGTCAATCACAAATGAGAAATCACAAGTGAGAAAATTAAGGAAATGAAAACCCCTAAACTACCTGAAACCCTTAAACTTATTATTTGATAAAATTTTTGATTTAGCAAGTAGGTGTTGAAAACGTAATGTAAAACAAAAGTATGTGCTTGTAATTTGTTATATACATCAGAAAAACTCTCATACAATTAATGAAATGCAAGTCATGTATATACTCAAACACAGACACACAGACATATATATACACATATATATTTGTATATGTAGATACAGGAATAGAGGTAGGAACAGGTAGGCAGATAGTAAAATCTGTGGCAACTAGACCTCAAGTATGGAAAGACATAGGTTGTACTATTTTATATCTTAACAAAATGTTAAAACATTAGCTATTTGTTACTGAGAAAAAAATGTGGCTGCAACCAACTACCCTTGTTTCAAAATCTGCTAATTTCCACTTGGTCCCCAGGTTAGAATAAGAAAATCTTAAGAAAGAAAAAGAAATCCTTCACATTGTTCTTTTTCTGCCATGCGGAGCAATGTATTTCTGAGATGACTCCAGTTTTCCTGCTAACAAATTGACAGAGAAATCACATTTGATTTACTTCCATTACTTTCCTTTTAGATCCCAATTTTAAGGAGCAGTGGATGTAATGAACAGAGCAGTAATTCTGGAGTCGGTGGTCACTGTGATTGATTTAGGAGACATTCGCCAAGACAGAGACAAAGTAGACTGAATATCTAACCAACCTAAAATCTACCACCAAATATACCCAATAAGAAGTATTTATAAACTCCAGGTTGCTGCAAGATACAATTATAGCGGGAAAAAATCATGACATAAGAAATTGATTTAAAAAATAAACAACAGGCCGGAGTTGCTTTAAAATGACAATCCTAAATTCACACAGACACAGAACAAACCATAATGAAAGAGATTATTTTGCTTTGACAATCTAAATATAAATCAAGCTCTAATTAAAAACATTTATAAAAATTTTATTGGCTAGAAGATAAAAAAATGTTTTTAAAATATTTACTGCATCAGTACTCCTATTTTTGACCAAAAATACATAACTAATATGAAATGGTCCAATTAATCTATCTGCTGATGGTATTACTCTAACACCTGATCTTCCCCCCCACCCCCCATGCAAACAGAAATCATTTCCTGGTAGAAAGAACTACAGACACTATAATAACAAGTTGGATACTGGTTCGGCAAACTGAGGCCGGGCCAGTACAGGGGACAGGCATGTTTTATGGCTCCCATCCCATGAGAGGAACGAAGGAGATGTGAGAGTAACACAAAAGTTTGCTGACATTTTACCCTAGAGAATGTGTCATCCAAATCCCTGATCCTATCATTTGAGCCTGCTTTCCACTGCATGGGCTCTCCAGGTTTTTATGCAGATGTTCTGTCTACACCTTATGGAAGCCTGATGCTTTCACACCAGAAGGACACACTCCTAACCCCACAGAGAGGATGCACAGGAATATGTGAAGCATCATGGCAACACCTAATCTTCTGACCCAGTTGCAGACAGAGCCAAGGCACTTGTCACTCTACCATTCCTTTGTGTCTTTAAACAACCTCAACGATTCTACTCTGATGTGACTGCTCTCAACCAGCTCAATGTGTACCAGCTCAATGTTGTTGTTTTTTTTTTCTTTAAAGATCAGCACCTAATGGTATCCTTGCATTGATTATCCCTCACCCCCACCTGCACAAAATTTCTTTTATATCACAGCCTTTTAAGATCTTATTCTTGTCTGTTTTTATTCATCTAGCCAATCCACTAGCATTCAAACAAGGGCTAAGGTATTATGCCTAGGTATGGGTTTCAAGTATTTTGCAACATGGTAAAATAGAGACATTTTAGAAGAATACTGGAAAAAAGGAAAAGGAAAATTCTCACCAGAAAAATAAAAATAAAAATGTACCTGAAAAGATGATTTTCTAAAAGAAAAGAAACCAGGAGAACCTATTATATATACGTATTTCATAATGTTGACAGGACTTGGTTCATAAGCTCGATACTTTTTCTTCATCTCAATGTCAACGTGAAAGAGAATTTAAGAGCTAGAACAGATTTCATAGATTATCTAAATGGGAGATTCTCAACATGGGCACCACTGACATTTTGAGCCAAATAATTCTTTGTGAAGAGCTGTCCTCTGTTTTGTAGGATGACTAGCAGCATCTCCGGTCTCTACTCACTAAACACCAGAAACACCACTATATCTAGTTGTGAGTCAAGAAATATCTACAGACACTGCCAAATGTCCCCTGGGGAACAAAAGTGAACCCACCTGAGAACCACTGCTTTACATCATGTCATATCTGTAGGACTAGAGAAAATTTCTGCTGCAATCCTGAAGAGGTGTAGGTATGTGGTCAAAAACATACGCAGTTATAATAAAGGAATTTAAAATAAAATAATGGTTTCTAAAAGGCTAAATTTCTCCAGCAAGAAGAATATACCTGTTCTGTTTATTTATATGCCTGTAAGATCAGAATGACACAGAAGTTGTTACACTGTTTGCCTTTTGTCGAAATGCTTTCAGGTAAGTAAATGATATAAAGGACAGATATATAAGATACAAAGGACACGTGATGGACTGAATGTTTGTGTCCCCCCAAACTCATACATTGAAACCCTACCTCCTGGTGTGATGGTATTAGGAGGTGGGGCCTTTAGGAAGGGAATTAGGGTTAGATGAGTTCAGCGCGTGGAGCGCTCATGATAGGACTAGTGTCCTACTAAGAGTCACAACAGAAAAAAAAAAAAAAAAAAAAGAGTCACAACAGAGCTTGCTTCCCCTTTCTTTGCTCTCCACTCTGTGAGGAGACAAGAAGAAAGAAGTCTGCAACCTGAGGAAGGCTCTCACCAGAACTCAACCATGCTAGCATCTTCGTCTCAGACTTCCAGCCTCCAGACCATGAGAAATAAATTTCTGCTGTTTATAAGCCACCCAGTCTATCGTAGCTCTATAGCTGCCTGAACAGACTAGGACATGATCATGAAGTCGGAAACATATCAGATTAGTTGTGGTACAACTAAGAACTTATGATCTATGGCTATTGGCTGGAGAGCCTGAAATCCTTCTAAGCAGGTTTATAGCATTTAAGAGCTGTACATATATATAAAATTAGAAGACAGACCAATCTGTTCTCAAATCCAATATTTAGAAACTGTATGATCTGGGGCAAACTACTTCATTTCTCTGCACTTCTCTTTCCCCATTTGGAAATTTCAAATGACAATATAATGCACTAGGAAATTTAAAAAACTTTAAATGAGCTCTGTTAGGTACAGAGCTCAGTTAATGATATGTGATTAATAAACAGTAACAGTTATTATGAATATCAATTGTAAAAGTAGTAAATTTTCTTATAGAACTTAAATCCTTTGCTTTCGGGGTTGGTTTATGTAGAGTACCAGCAGAAAATCTTTTTTCTAATTTGTCAGTAAATGACAACAGGACAGAAGAATCAGTTTGAAAATAAAAGTTGTCTGATAGCTCACAAGGGTTCTCAGACTGGCTGGCATGTTTCCCTTGTGCTTGCTAACCTATTTAACCTTCCATGTGTACATGTCTTCTCCCAACTGGATGGCAAGTATCCTTATTGGAAGTATATCATTTGCACTTCCTTTTTTTTTTTTTTTTGGCCAATATCACCCCCAAAATAAATGGGAATTACAGCAAGTACTCAGTCTCAGAGCTTGTATAAGTGGCACTTCTTGAGTGCCCAGAGAACTTTCAAATGGAAACATAATTCAGGAAGAAGAATCACCATCTATCTAAAAATTAGAAAAACACATTAAGTATTGCAAAAGTCCTTTTAAAAATATAAACGATTCATTACAAAAACCTTAACCTGGGACTCTCAAATTAGCCAACTATTAGCAGAGTGCTACTCTCCAGGAAAATCTGCATCTGGCACTTGGGACTTCTGTCTAGATAGTCTTCTTCCAATCCTACAATACTGTGTCAAGTGGATTCTGTATTCAGCTTCCCATTTTTTACATTATCAAATAATACTTATGCCATAATAACTATCCTTTAGCCACTTGAATTTTCAATTGTAGTTGCAATGTGAAATAACAATACCTACCATTATAGTGTTTAATTGTATCAATGGTTAAGAATCTCTTCACCACAAGATAAGCAGAGCCAGGTTCAGCTAATGAACTCCACCGAAGCACCTGTTCCAATACATTTTCTGTGTAGTGAAGAGGGCGTTCTGCAAAGAATAACACCAAATCAAATTGAAAAAAAAAATTATCAGTTTTTATACATTTTAAAAAATCCTTTAAAAAAGATCTGTATGCAACAAAAAATATAACCATATCTTATGTTATACAGTAACAACGCTAGGACTACACAGAAGAGACCCTAACACCTAGAACACCTTTGGGCATATCATAAAATTTACTATATAAATGAATCTGTGCAGGGACATTTGTTACTCAGCTTTTGGAAAAAAAAAAAAAATTCAGAAGTGCTATCCTTCAGATAAAATCTCAAAAATAATGCTACCCTTTTGTAAAAGAAACCAGTTTCTTATCCCATCTTCTTCTTAATTCATATAACATTCTGGTTTGCTTATAGAAAGCTATTTGCATTTGCAAGTAATTAATTGTAAAAGGACTAGCAAAGTTAATTTTGTTTAGTAGTAAGTAATAACCTTTGTTTATCCCAACATGATTAGCATGTTATAATTTCTGATCAATACCAGTGAACAATTTATAGCTGATAATATCATAATTAACATAAATTATAAAATATGCCTTCAACAGAGAATGGATGAAAATAATCATAAAATACTACTAAGTCATTTATGTCTATTAGTGAAAATATCAATCAGAATTATGTGGCAATATTATACAGTAACTGTTGATACAATAGTCCAAAAGTAAGAAGTTAATGACATCTTACAGATTTCTTCTTGATATATACCCATCCATATGTTTTGTTTTGGGCAATCATATATTTAAATATATCACAAATTTTTAGCATAGAGTTAAAAAAAACTGGTTTTTACAATTATAATCAAAGCTTCATAGAAAGTTTTTTCCTGATCAAAACATGACAATCAGTTAATAAAATGTTACAACAGAAAACATATGCTCGGAAAAAAGGAAACTGAAACCTTTTCACAGTACCCTGAAAATGGCATAATTGAAACAGCAAGAACATCAGCTTTTACATAAAGATGCTGATGCAGCTTTTTCAGGATCATTGCCATGTATAAGTCAATTCAACTCTTTCATCCCTTCCTAAATACAAAGTGCACAGCATTCTGGATTTTCATTTTCAGTTGAAGTAAGAATGCTAATGACAAACAAGAAAGAGCATGTCAAGAGTATCACACAGGAACCATGATATTTTAATTGATGATAAAATCAAAAGTAAAATGACCAAATATATCACATCCTCCTTAATACTGATCTCCCCTGCTATGACCACAGCATTCCAGAACTTACCAATAATCTCAGGTCCACAGAAGAAGAAAACAAATTTTTCTGCTTCCAGTGTAAAGAACCAGATTTTTGCTTACTGTTCAGTATAAGGAAATACAGTTCTGCATTCTATGCTCACTGGAGCAATCCTACTCACTATGATGATGGCAATTACCAAAAAAGAAAAAAGAAAGAAAGAAAACCCACAAAAAACAACAAAAAAATGAGCGACTAAGCCATACATCTTTAAGGCAAATCTACCTCTTATTTATAAATATATCCTTTGTACACAGCAGACTGCTAAGTACATAATAAACATTCAATAAACACTCAAGGAATGAAGTATCTCATGAATTTCTATGGTGGACTATAATTAACAGAAAATATTTGTAAATGAATCAGCAGACAAAATTCTTTGTAAATTCAGACAAAATCTGTGCTTTATCAATTCCATTTTTCTTCAAGTAATTTTTTAAAAATATTTGAGCAAGAAAGAGAGAGAGGGAGAGAGAGCAAGCACGAGCCGGGGGGAGGGGCAGAGGGAGAGGGAGAAGCAGGCTGCTCCCCGCTGAGCAGGGAGCCCAATGTGGGGCTCAATCCCAGGACCCTGAGATCATGACCTGAGCTGAAGGCAGATGCTTAACCAACTGAGCCACCCAGGCACCCCTCCTCTTCAAGTTATTTTCTAAAGGTTTGATGAAAATTATAATTTCCCATAAATTGCCAAAGTTATAAATTCAATTTTTGATTACTCCATAAATGGCTGTCTTCTATTAGTGGAGGTTATAATTAGAATTAACTGTAGTTAAAAAAAAAAAAAAAAAAAAAAAAAAAACTAGTAATAGAATGAGCACTCTTTTTACATTTGACATTACCTAATCCTTGGTTCCACTACTTGCAATCTCTGGGATACAACTGTTACCATTAACAGTTGCCATTTCTGAAATAACTATGTATCAGACATTATACATACTGAATACTTTGCATCTGTTATCACTTTTAATCTACACAGCACTCTTCATTAGGTATCATTCATATTTTACATGTAAAGGAACCCAAGGATCAGAGCTGACTTGCCTAAAGTCAAACCCTAGCTGGTTCAAGGGAAGAACAAAGATTTGAACCTCAAATCTATCTTACTTTCAAGCCCAATATTTTTAAATGCCACACTTAAGTCTTACTTTGGGCAACTATGTAAACTCCATAATGATTTTCTCACATGTAATTTGGGGAAAAAAGCATCAAATTGCTAAGATTTTTTTGAGGACCAAACAAGGTAACAAAAGTGAAAAGAAGGTCAGTTCATACTTCCCCCTTCCCTTGCCTATCATTGTGAGAAGATGATAAGGAAATAATACTTTGTTTCAACATCCTGCACTTAACGAAACTGATGAGCCCACAGTTGGCTTGGAAGTGAGAATTGTATTCCTAACCGGAAAACAGTATCTGGACTGAAATAAAAGCTCCCTCTTCTTTATTACAAGATTAAATTGGTAATGAGACATCTCAGTATCAGAACATTGGTATTAAAGAGGGTCACTATTACAAGTAGATACTACAGTGACAGATCTAAAGTGTTCTTAGTTATACTGAAATCACAGTATTACTGACACCATAGATACAGAAGTAAATACAGATTTGCAAAAAAATTTGTCAAGTATGTTTTTCTCATCAGTATCACAGTATGAAATACTTTAGGAGAATGAAAATCCTGAAGATCCAAGTTCCTGTATAAAAGTAAGAGCTGAAACATGGGATGAAAAGTATTTATTAGACTATCAAATGCTACATTTATAAAATGGCATTAAAATCTACCTTAAGAGATAATAGGCAGGGAAAACTGAGACATCAAACATTGCCGGAATATAAATTCCTACAAATAAACAAGTTTTTATTTATAGTTCCATTTGCAAACCATCTGTCATGATAGATTATATGGTATGCACGTCATCTGGCATTAGGGCATTACTAGAAATAAATAACTCAGTTGCATACTATCTATAGCATAAAAATTGCTGAAAATTCAGTGTAGTTATTTGAGAAGAAAAGGTTACGGAGGTGGTTATTTAGCTAGGTAAATCACATTATCAGTATCTTAAAATCAGGGTCACAGAATAAACCTGGCCTCCTTTGTTAAAGAGAGAACTATCCATTTTGCACTCCAAATGTTAGAATGAATGGGATGTCAGATACTTTGTCTTCATTAGTTCATCTTGATTGCACTCCAAATAACGGGTGTTATCCTTAAATTTCTGGCAGTAGTGACACAGGATTTCCTGAAACAATGATGATTCCCTCAATAGTTAAATTCTTAGTCCGAAACTAAGAGCTGTGCAAGTTTTTCTCTGTCCTGTCCACAATCAGAGGGTGAAAGCACTTTCTGTGTCATCAGGAGAGAGGCTGGAAAGAATCTTGATTAAATAAATTAACAGATCTGGGGCACCTAGGTGGCTCAGTCGGTTAAGCAGTTGCCTGAGGCTCAGGTCATGATCCCAGAGGCCCCCTATAGGGCTCCCTGCTCAGTGGGGAGTCTGCTTCTCCCTCTTCCTCTGCCCCTGCTCCTGTGTCCTCTCTCTCTCACTCACTCTCTCTCTCAAATAAATAAAATCTTAAAAAAGAAAATGAACAGATCTTTCATATCACATTAACTATAAGGAAGAAACAAGAAAACGCTTTGTTACGATATTGCTTTAGAGAATGTAACTGCTTCACAAACTTGAACCTCTCAGTGAAGAAGTCTACTTAAATTAGGCCGCCTGGGTGGTTATTTATTTACTTTTTTCCAGCATGTAAAGGCCCTGAGGATATGGGACTACATCTGCAGAGGAGAGCTTCAGTTTTAAGATGAAGCATTAAAATAAGAGCATACTTGAGAAGGTTAGCTCTTCATGAAGGTGATACCTTCTCCTAAGGTGGGTTTCAGCTTGTCTTAGTGATTGGCAGCAGTGGGTTAAGGATGTTTGGCATCTTTCAAAGAATGAGACAAAGAATGACTTTTCTTTATCCAGTACAAATTTCAAATGTCCCATTAGACATTCACTTAGAGGAAAAACCAGTTTATAAATTAACTGAGCCTAGAATCTAACTCAGGTTTACATATATATTCTCAAAATATTTATATGGTTTTAATATGACATATTTTTCCATCAATTTGACTACCAGATAAGCAAAACAAGATTACTCTTTGTATGTCAGAATCTAATCCCCAATGTGATGGTATTAGTAGGTAGGGCCTTCTGGAGGTCATGTGCACAGAGCCCTCATGAATGGGATTAGTACCCTTTTAAAATAAATGAGACCCCAAAGAGCTCCCTTCCACCATGTGAGAACACAGGGAGAAGACAGCCCTCTATGAAGCCCGAAGCAGGCTCTCACCAGACACTGAATCTACTGGCACCTTGATCTTGTGAAACTTCCCAGCCTCCAGAACTGTGAAAAATAATTTCTATTATTTATAAGCCCCCAGTCTACAGAAGGGTTAGAGCAGCCCAAATGGATTAAGACACTTTCACCAATGACAGTAACGATGCTCATGATACATGAGTCACAAATGGACATGCTTCAGTCTGCATCTGCAGTTGTCATATCCATGGTAATTCCATCTATAGGTTTAAGAATCTATTTTCAGGGGTGCCGGGGTGGCTCAGTCATTGGGGGTCTGCCTTCGGCTCAGGTCATGATCCCAGGGTCCTGGGACTGAGCCCCACATCGTGCTCCCTGCTCCTCGGGAAGCCTGCTTCTCCCTCTCCCACTCCCCCTGCTTGTGTTCCTTCTCTCACTGTGTCTCTGTCAAATAAATAAATAAAATCTTTAAAAAAAAAAAAAAAAGAATCTATTTTCAGGGACGCCTGGGTGGCTCAGTTGGTTAAGCGTCTGCCTTCGGCTCAGGTCATGATCCCAGCATCCTGGGATGGAGTCCCACCATCGGGCTCCTTGCTCAGCAGGTAGCCTGCTTCTACCTCTGCCCGCCGCTGCCCATGCTTGTGCTTGCTCTCTCTCTCTCTGACAAATAAATAAAATCTTCAAAAAAAAAAAAAAATCTATTTTCATTATCCTCAACCATCTAGGACTGTCTGAGCATTTATACAATATATATTTGCTTCTTATTTTTATATAATTAGGTAATAATAATTTTTTTAAATGTAAGTATAATAGATTATCTATTATCTATAGAAGAGTAAAAGGAACATTACAAAATATTATAAAAAGGGGCAGTGGATAGGATAGGGTAGAAAACTATTGCTTTAAAATTTACTGACACCTAAAATAAAATCCAGCACTTCTGATTCACTTACTTACCTATTTACCTATTTATTTTTGGTTACTTTGTTACTTGGGGGGATTTATCTTTACATTTGAAAAAGCAGCAATTCCCCCGCTGACATTCTTCCTATCAACTTACAGTCTTGTGACTACCAACGCCTTCACTTTTATCTTCTTTTTATATTTCACTTTAGCCTCCCTGCATGTTACTAGAAATAAAGCTTTTAACATTTCAGAAGGTCAGGTGGAACACAGGTTCCCATCTGCTTCAGTAAGCCAGCACAGTCCCAGGCCCCTCTGCTGCTTTCCCAGCCCTGCTCCCTCAGAAGCAGTAAAAATGATCTTAGCTTTCTCTTCCAGAGAATTCTACTTAAAGAGTTGACCAAATGTTAAAACCATGCCAAATCTGAATTCTTAACTCCATCAAATGTCTTTTTTCTTGGTGTACATGGGGTGTTCCTTTGATTATATATTTAGATATTTGCAAATCCAAACGACTTGAGGTCTCCTAAGTCTTTTTATATTCTCATCAAAACTTTTTTTTCTGTTATTTGGAGAAAAGGAACCAAGGGGGGAAAAAAAAAAAAAAAACAATCCAATCTTACCATTTGTGAAGTACTAATTGTCATATTCAAGTTGATACTCATTTTCAGAGTAAGCATCCCTTCATTTTCCAAGAGAAATCTAGTAACTGTTTCCAGATATATGGCAATCTCTCTTCTAGCTATATATAATTCCTACCTATCCTCATTCATTCTGCTTGCTCCTCTCAGTCAGGAGCACCAATGCCCACAGGCACAAAGCTCCAGCGATGTGACACAGAGATATTCTTTGATTCAATCCTCGAGAGAATAAGAGTAGTGGGGAGAGGATACCTACATCAGATCCATGATTCATGATTTTGCTGTGGATCTCCTAATAAAAACAACAAAAACAGAAGCATATAGGAAACAATCAGCTGTCTAAGAGCTAACCAGGGCCTTGAGATCTCCTAGTGATTGCTAATCTGTAAGCAGAAATCACTTCTCATGTACCTTCCACATTTTGATACATCTGATCCAAAGAGCAACAGTCCAAGTCACTCGAGTTCAGAATGTATCTATTTTTTGTCCCACCACAGTTAACAAGATACTTGTAGGGTATGTTCCACATCAATGCATTCTACTAGAGGTAGTGACAGGTATAAAGGTCTAAAAAACATGGTAAATGTCCTAAAAAAACATATGGTCTAGGACAGAGCCACATATATATACATTACTATTCTACAAGTAGATAATATGCAGTATTATAGATCAATAAACAAGTAATCAGGAAAAGCTCCCTGAGAAGAGCTATGTTCATCTAAACATCAAGGAAGAAAGATTAGTTGAACTGGATCTTGAAGGATAGGCAATGAGGAAATAATAAAAGGGTTTTAAATGGTGGAACAATATGATCTTATTTGTAATTCAGAAAGATACAGTTATCTTTTACTCACAAATATGACGAAGCTAGTAACCCACCCCCTTTTCTTAAAATGAAACAACAAAAATCAAAAGACTGCACCATCCATATACCTACAGTAATGCAAAAATTGTGCTTCACTTATTCAGTAGATTTTAATTGTCTGGAAACTATGTCCAAGGCACTATGCCAGATACTTGATATAGAAAAAAGAAAGTAAC
Organism: Leptonychotes weddellii; assembly: GCF_054177405.1. Taxonomy (NCBI): domain Eukaryota; kingdom Metazoa; phylum Chordata; class Mammalia; order Carnivora; family Phocidae; genus Leptonychotes; species Leptonychotes weddellii. Next base: position 151,685,514 of record NC_138370.1, on the reverse strand, counting down.
CCCCCTTCCTTCCAAGGAGCTCTCAAGAGATGAATATAAATCCATGTGATAGGCACTATAAGATAAGACAAAGTGCAAAGAACCCTTAGTATGTGTTTTAAAGGAGGTCAGCTGGTGGGCCAGACGGGGGAGAGTAAAGATGCACTGGGAAAACACCAGCTCATGCAGGTTAGGCAAGCACAAAGAAGGAAGGGATTATCTATAAAGAACATGTAAAATAAGAAAAGATGGCAAAGGAGCTTGGGTCAGCAGAAACCTACCACTTAGGGGATAGACAGAAGAAGAATTGACAAATGAGATAAAACAATTAGAGAGCCAGGAGGAGCATCCACACAGTGTCAAAAACAGAGTGAAGACCTTCAAAAGGAAAGGGAATGCTCATTAACAATAAACTCTACAGAAAGGACAAGTAAAGCCTGAAGCAAATAAACTGGACTTGGAAGCTGGGGGTGGGGGGCGGAACGGGGGGTCATACTGATCACCTGCTAGACCACTTCCTGTAAATGGGGTGATTGAGTATGGGGAGACACAGTGTGAACCAACATCAAAGCATGGGAGTCATGTACTCTTGACAATGAATATTAAAAAAAAAATTACTTTTGAATACAAATTAGATTTTTTTTATGTTATGTTAATCACCATACATTACATCATTAGTTTCTGATGTAGTGTTCCATGATTCATTGTTTGCATATAACACCCAGTGCTACATTCAATACGTGCCCTCTTTAATACCCATCACCAGGCTAACCCATCCTCCCACCCCCCTTCCCCTCTAGAACCCTCAGTTTGTTTCTGAGTCCATTGTCTCTCATGGTTCCTCTCCCCCTCCAATTTCCCCACCTTCATTTTTCCCTTCCTACTATCTTCTTTTTTTTAACATATAATGTATTATTTGTTTCAGGGGTACAGGTCTGTGATTCAACAGTCTTACACAATTCACAGCACTCACCATAGCACATACCCTCCCCAATGTCTATCACCCAGCCACCTCATCCCTCCCATACCCCACCACTCCAGCAACCCTCAGTTTGTTTCCTGAAATCTTGCCATTTGCAACGGCGTGGATGGAACTGGAGGGTATTATGCTGAGCGAAATAAGTCAATCAGAGAAAGACATGTATTATATGATCTCACTGATATGAGGAATTCTTAATCTCAGGAAACAAATTAGATTTTTAAAGAATCATGCACAATAAAAAGAAAGAAATGAAAACATCAAGATGAACTAATGAAAGACAAAGTATCTGACATCCCATTCATTCTAACATTGACTGCAACACTGCTAATAATACACGATGGGGTATTTCAACGTTGAATTTTAATTTTTATCTTGAGCTTGCAGTTGGCAAGATTTTACTTTTGGCAGTTTGACAACTATACTTGAAAGGGTCCAAGACCTTAGTAGGTATCAGCTAGACAGATGGTCAAGGTACAAAGACTTTCTGCATCTTTTTTTTTTTTTTTTTTTTTTTTTTTTCCTAGAGGTCTTTACAACCAAATGGTGTCATTAGAATGTAAAGCTTATTTAGCATTTGACTACTGGAATAGTCAAGGTGTTTTAAAAGCTCTCTTCATCTTTCTGCCTCTGAGATAAAAGATGACAAGATATCTGATCCACTCCACTAAAGACAGAGGACAGGGAAAAAGCTAAAAATAAGAGTCCACTAGGCTTAAAACAAATTGTTTTTTAAAATAATAATCTTTTAAATCAACACTCTTTGTTTTTGTTAAAAGAGTAGTATATAGCAATGAGGTGGGTGGCCATATGGTTACAAATCAAACTGCATGTCCTTATAAACAAAGGCCTATTTCATAAAGCAGCAACATAGATGCCTAATGCTTTGCACTATATTTTTATAGTCAATAATTATTGAGATGAGTAAAATCATAGGAGGTCAACCTCAAGTGGCAATAACATATTAACACAGGCACTGAGGTAGAAGGGAATTCAAAATGAGATGTTAATATTTAAAAAACATGTTTTAATGACTTGTCACAAAAATAGTACTTCTTCACACTATAAGGAATTTAAGAATCCTAGCATGAAAATCACTTACCCAGCTCTTCATTTTCAATGACTTCAAATGTGGCCCAAATATCACCTTTCGTAGGAATTATATTTTTTATTGCTAATATATCATTAGTTAATTCCTCTGCTTCCATCACAGGAGATATCTATAAGAGAGGCAAAATTTCTTCAGAATGTATGTCAGACACAGAAGTCGCCTAATGACAGGGCCAATAGTGCTCACCCCATCCACCAACTTATGATGCTCCAAGTTTCTTACTTAGTATGTTTACCTAGCTTCTCTAAGCACACAGGAAAAACAGCCTGTTCCGAACTTCTCCGTAAAATGTAATGTGAGTGCAAAAAGATATTACAAAATAGACATAATCAGGAGTATTTTTTTTCTCACTTAGTGAGCAATTAGATCACTCAAGGAGGGAAGAAGGGACTAGTCATACACAGAAAGACCGTCACCAGACAGTGAATCCAATGGTGTTCCAGGACTAAACATGTTCACTCATCAGTTCAATAATCAGGAGTTCAAAGTGGTTTGGCTTATTCAGTCTGGGCCCTGAATTATACACCGTCGGCTGCTGTCTACCATGCCAAAAAGCCCCAGGGTTTTAGTGGTCTGTGGTGTGCTCTGCTGTGCCAAGCGACAGACGGTGGAACATCAAAGCATGCTGGAGCCAGGATTTCAGGGCAGAGGGCAGAGTCTGCAGTGCCAGCTCCACAAGAGTCCCAAAGCCTCAGGCTATGACATAAGCACACCATCTTCTTCAGGGACTTTTGGGGTTTTTGATTGGTTTCTTCTTGTTTTTGTTTTTGCCAATCTTAAATGCATACTGGACAAAAGCAAGCTGGCTTTTTTCAATATGAATTTAGTTATAACGTTAAACAAACAGAAGATGTTTTAAACATTAGGATACTGCAACTGCAACCTAGTTTGCACTTTTTCAGTAACAGTATGTACCCATTTAAAAATTTCTTCAAAAAGGAATGTGCTCATTACCATTTCTCCTGTCCAGTACATAAGCATATCACACATATGTAACATAAAACACACTGTTACAGGTAACTCCTACGGTTCATCTTCTGTACTTTGTGGAATGTATAGCTTTCTTCGGGAATATATGAATGATACAATAAAGTCCACTGGTTTTTATTTTTAAAATCCCAACTAAATATAATCTTAAAAGAATAAAAAACCTCACTATCTGGGAAAACTGGAAAACTTTAAGCAATAGAAACATTAGATGAATCATTTCAATAATGCTGCTCACACCTCAATGGCTTTAACATTTTTTAAGAAGCATATCCTTTCTTAAAATAATAAATTAATGAGAAACCAAACTGTGAAGGAGTCAGCCGGGAGTGCCTCAAGTTGACACAGGAACTGGAACTCCATTCCTTGTCCCCAAAGACTCCCAAGGACAGGGAACCCCCAGAACTACTAGAACTACACAAAGCATGCTTTGGAAATCATTACTCCAAGGAATATACAAATCAGTATGATGATCATCAGGTTAGGAATATGATGATCAAGGAATGTGTTCTGGCCTTAATACTTTTAATTCCCAGTTTGTATTCATGTAAACTTGAGACATTACTTGCTTCACCTATCTCCTGGGGCTGAGGTAACGACCAGCTGAAATAAATATAACTGAAGAGTTTTCTAAAGTCTCAAGCATGAAACAAATGTTAATGATTATTTTTACATAGTTTTTGTTATGTTTTTAAAGAGAATTTGGAGTTGTTATAGGTGAAACTGGGCAGTCCTTTATGTGCATATACTTAAAATAAGAATTTCGGTCTATTGTAATAACTTGTGTTACGGTCTTATCGATAAGATAAAATTAAAAGGAGCTGCTAAACAGTTTGTGTGTAGGTGGAGCTAAGTCATGTGCTTTGAATTGAATACCTCTTCTAGCATTAACGATGAACTTGTGCTGATTATCTGTACTACTTCCTTGTGTCCCCTATTATCAACATACCACAAGCAATATAAGAAATTTGATGTGGCCAAGGAGTGGCAAGACTCCTGCCTCTTTAGCAACTTATGACTGTAGTAGTTCACGCCATGTTCTAAGTGAGTTGACCAGTGCCACAGAGACACAATACGTAATCATTAAAAAATATAATGAGTGATTACAATATATTGAACAAAACTAAAGTCCAGAAATATATAAGACTCTATTTAAACCTTGGACTTTAGATGGCAGAATGTCTTCCTCATACAGAGAATGTAGTCTTAACCGAGTAGGAAACTGAATTATCACCGTTACCCTCCCTAAGGCAGACGGGATACAGAATATGGCAGCACAAGGACACTTTTAATTCAGAAAAAAAAAAAGATTCGTATTCTCAAAAAAGAGGAGTTGTCCAATATTCAAATAAATTGGAAGATAGGAAGTTAGTCCAGAATACAAGAGTGGAAGACTATTAATAAATAATAAAAATAATATAGGACTAGTAGTATTGATTATTTATTAGACACTTACGTGCCAAGCAATTTACTGTTTTAGAAGCAGTATCCTATTGAGGACTCACATCAATGATATGATGTAAATACTCTAATTATCCTCATTTTACAGGTGAGATGACTGCAATTCAGAGTAAGTTAACTTGCCTAATGTTAAGATGCTATGAAGGGGAGAAACAAGTATTTGAGGTCAGGTTATTTTCTAGAACCTACAGAAAATCCTAACCATAACCTAAAGCATCTAAGATGTTCTCTTTCCAAATGACTAAAACATGGAATTCCTGGAGGATTTTGGAATAAAAAGTCAATCCTATCAATCAGTCATTGTTTGAATGAGACAGGTAAAATAAAATATAAGAAATAATGGAGAATTCAAGATATAGGAATTAATGCATATTAATACTGGCAACTTCCAAAAGTACTCTTTACATCCATCTTTAGGACTCACCCGAATTATAATACTGCAGTCAGGTTCCTTCCTTTCTACATACACTTCGATTAACAAATCTCCAGCCTGGGAAACCTAGAAAGGGGCAGATGTGAAAACAACAAAGTATGACACTTAAGACACAAAGTCCTAGCCCTATTTCTAAATATTTCATAATAGTGAAATCAGCCTGTCAATAGCATGATGATACACATTTTCCAGATGCGGTTGACAAGGAATCTACACAAATGATGTAATCCCAGTGTAATTTTTTTTTTTCATCTCTTAACCAAGAGTTTAATGTCCTGAATATTCTTGGTAAAATAATGAATCTGGCTACAATGGGAACAGGCTGACGTCAACAAGAGAAGTCAGAAGAGCCATCACCATGAATAGGACAAACAAAATGAGAAGTGCAAATGATCCATATGTAATTGTGCTCTAAGCTACAGTGTGGGTATAATACCATTATTTAAAAGGGAAAAAAGGTGTTGCTAAATTTTCAAAGAGATATATCAAAAATTGAAATTTGAGGATAAATTAGGTTGGAGCTATACTAGAACTAGAGAAAATATATTTAGCAAAGAAAAAAAAGTGAAGTGCTAGAATAAGGTAGATGACAAAGAGAAGCTTTTATTTTAATTATTGTCAGCCAACCATGTAGTGTTCCAATATCTGGGTCACTATTATATCCCAGGAGACATATTAAGTGAAGAAGAGACAATCCAGAAAATAAAAACCATAAGATATCACTATGTAGATCGACAATATAATGTGGAAAAGGGTAATGAAAAACCAAAGGAATCCATGAAAAATATTTTGAGTAGCTTTTTTCAGAAATTGCCTTAAGTTATGTAACCACTTAGAAATAGTATCTCTCAATTTAAAAAAAAATGATATTGGAGAAACAATCATTCTGAAGTTAAATTTGACTAAAAATAAAACCTGATGAAGAAATTAGTGAGGAAAACATTAAAAAGGAACTTTGAGGAAGTGTTCTTAATTATTCTGGCACTACAGACTTAGAAAACCTTATTTCCAATTTTTCTTCCTCACTTTCAAAACTACACAAAAATTCGAGGGAAGAAACGATACAGTTGACATTTCTACTTTTCACTGTGTTTGCATAAACAACTCTCCAGGAAGGACACATTTTAAAAATTAAAAACGCAAACACAAAGGACTCAGAGAAGCCAAAACAAGAATAGCTAAGAAATTCAAACAGGGATAAGACACGGAGGCTGTCAGAAAAATACGCTATAGCAGAGTTTTCAATGGATTAGAGAAAAACGCACGTGAAATAACAGGTTTCTCCAAAGTCGTCTACTTTTCTGGTCCAGTTACTCTATTTTATAGACAATTCTTTTCCTCTACTTAGTGACTTATACTTAATTAAAAAGCAGCCAAGACTCATTATTGTAATATGAATATAAAAGATAAAAATGCAAAAGGACACTCATACTTGATCTAATAACAACATAGGTAATGCTGCCAAAGATTATCCCTTGGGCTCATACAACCCTTTATTTCATGACTGAAACTCCCCAGAAAGCAGTAATTCAAGTAATTCAATTCAACTCAATGAGTCAGATTTTTTAGTGTTAGGGATAACTCCTCTGGAGCCTGCATTAATGACTTAGGGTCAAAATGGAGGAGATGCTTTCTTAGGTAAGTACTCTATCACAGTACTAGGACTCAGGATCTCGGGCACTAGAATTGAAGGCTTTCCTCCCCTCCTTCATATGGAATGGTAGCTCCAGTGACTTTTCTAATATTTCAGGAATAAGGCAAATTTAGAGTCTGACTAATAAGGAAGCATTTGCCTCATTCTTTGAGTATATCTATAAACAGAATATATTTGACCCATTGATATTATTTACACTGGTATCCTGTATCCACTACAATTCAAAGTGATTAGAGGAAGATTAAATATGAATTTTAAGAAAATCCAGTGAATGTTCACCAAACAAGGAAAGCTATGCTGGAAAACTGCAGTGCAACCTGAACACACAAATCCAATATAATGCGACTGAGGAAAGCAAAAGAAGGTTTAGAAAATAGTCAATTTAAGACATAAATCAGCATATGTGACAAAGATGACATCAGAAACATTCCACTAATATAATCATCTGAGAGCATGCAGAGCAAAAGCATAGAAGAAATAATTTATATTTTCAAAATCATAATGGAAAGAATCATTATAGAGCTGAATTTTCAATTTACTCTAGTATTTCTTTGGCTTTAAATGCTTCCTTTGAAATCCACTGGCATTTTTAATAGCGCATTTGTAAGTAAAAATTGATTTTATAAAGGGCATTAATAAGATTAATAATGATTTTTCCCTCTGTATTTTGAAAAATTTACATTAACATACTTTGGTACTTTGCATAGAAGCATCATGCTGCAAAAATATGCAACTATTTTATCTAGGTTCTTTGTTCCCCATTACTTTTACTTTGCTTCAAATAGGAGCTTGAAAATAAATACAACAAACATCTTTACTTACAACAGAAGTTTTGGGGTTTTTTTTTTTGTTTTTTTGTTTTTTTTTTATTCTTTGGAGATCTAACTAATACTACTCACTTGAGTGTCTTTCCACTTGGTAATAAAGCTATTTTCTATGTCCATTTGTTTGACTTGGTCTTCTTTAACCTGTTTAAAATATAATTTGGGACATTCTAATAAAATACAAGAAGTGATGGTACTCATCCTCACATAACTCTTCAGGAATTTAAAGACCAACAATTTAAAAATAAATGAGAATGGACATCTTAATCAGCATGGGCCCACACAGCTAGGGCAGAAATAAAGCCAACATGACAGAGCCTCATAAAGTTCAGAGCATTTTATGATGACATCACTTCAAACTGTGGATTCCATCAATGGAAGCTTTATCACTAAGCAACTTCATAAGCAGAGGGGCTTATGAATGATTTGCTAGAGTTTATGTAGGTTGAGAGACAAGACTCAGTCTCAAACTGAAATGCTCATTAAGTGCATACGAAATTTCCACCACTTCAAGTTGGAGTTAGCAAAACTACAAAGATAACCATTTATTTATTCACATAACAGTACAAAAATAGAAAATAAAGAGAGCACGTAAAGCCACACATTACTTTTTTTCCTAATTCTTTCATTTCTCAGCATCAGAATTATTGCAAAGAAGCTGTTGTTGATCAAAAACAGTGGACACATATAGAAAGAAAATAAAAAAGAGATCAAAGAGCAAAGAGAATCCAACAATTTTGGTGTCCATTCCTATATAAATTAAGATAAAAACTCTGTGTTTTTATTTTATTAAAATAGAGTTTCTTTCCTTTGTGTAAGGACTCTTGTGATCACTTAAAGAAGGTAAGTCTACATATAATAACCTATTACATTAACCCACTTGATTTCAACTAACATATCCATAACCCTGGAAAACAAGAAGTCTTATACAACACCATTTAACAAAGAGCCCCCAAAGGTTATATGACAGCCATGCCAGTGGTAATTAAGTGATGAAACTGAACCTTTGACTCAGATCCCTTATATTCTCCCCCCATACTCAAATCCTGGGCTTATTTCCTCTATTTTTACTTCCTTCAACTAAGAAATCATCCTTATTCTGACAGTTTCCTGATGAAACACTGAATATATTGACTTCATAAAATAGCAAATGAAAGTCAAATAATTAGAATAGATGACTTAGTAAAAACCACAGGATATTATTTCAGGTTTTTCTTCATTTCTAATTCAGACACAATTAAAAGAAAACACTAAAATGCATTCAATTGCAGAAGTTATCAGCCTGGTATCTCTTACCAAATTTATGAAATTCATAATTTCACACCTCTGAGTAGACATACTTAATACATACAACATACTGACAAAGAAAAAAAAGCCATAGAAACACCATAAATAGAAAATACTCTGTCCAAAAGACACCAGATGGCTTTCAAAGCAGCCAAATTTAAAATGAATGGCTAAAGCTTAAAAGGCTAGTTGTATTTAAAGTATTAAAAATCATATAACTATCCTTTATTTTTAGATATTCAAAAACTTGATTATAAACAAACTAAAATGTATTTTTTATTTTGCCAACAGTAACATCAAAACTATTTTAACAAGGGAAGGATATAAAATATTTACCTCAAATATCTCAACATAATCATTAATTAAGTCCTCAATTACATTCACTTCTTCACTAGTTTGTCCCTTAGTTTGAAACAAACAGGATGAAAAGACCAAGGCCAAATTATGCGCATTCATGTGATTGATTTCTGAGCATTTCTGAACCCTGTTAGAGAAAAGCATAGCTCATTACCACACACTTCTATTTGAAAATTTCATAGAACTTTAGTCACAATACCCATTTATCATTATTTAGCACACACATATTGAAGGTCTCTGATATAACAGGTATGGTGGTGATTTAAAGAAAACTGCAGTTCTTGTTTCCAGCTAGTTTACAGTCTAGTTAAGAACATAAGAAAAAAACTAAAAGAAGATATGACTACAGGTTACAAAGCAGTACTTGTTTGTTGATTGGAGGAGGGACCCACCATATCCAAATAATTCCAGATAACAGTGCAACCTGAGACTAAGGCATAAAGATGTGCTTGCACAATGGTGGAAAATGTGCATTATGCTTCAGTCCCTTATGAAGCATAAATGAAAGAGGGAATAGGGGGAAGTAGGAAACAAGGCAAGAAAGGTGAATTGGGAGGCATATAGGAGAGAGTTCCAAATTCAAGGTTCAAGGCTGAGCTGAGTTTTCCAGGAAGGGCAAATCAGGTGAGAAAATATTTGCAGCATGTGTTTGTATGGTTATTCAAAATTGGATATTCTCTCTCAGAAAGCAAACACTTAATTTAAAAATACAATTATACTTTTCTTGGATATTATTGAGTGGCTTTTTGCAATGAACAGACATGAACAGAGGAGTCAACTCTCCCCATGAGTAAGCTACAACATTTGGGTCTTACGAAGAGCCCTTAAAGTACAGCTGACCTTCGAACAACACAGTTTGAACTGTGTGGGTCCACTTCCATGTGGATTCTTTTCCATAAATACACTACAGTACTATTAATATATTTTCTTTATGATTTTCTTAATAACATTTGCATCTATAAAAATGCACAGGTGATAACTATAAGTGATACACACAGAAGTATCCGTTGATGCTATTTGTCACTGACCATATATAATAGGACCCTGCTCACTTTCCTAATTACATTTATAAATTTTAAAATACATACTAAAAAAGGGAGACCAGCTGTATCAAAGGAATAAAACAAGACTAAGTTAGGTACACCCATCTATAAAAAGCAGAGATTCTAGTAGTTACAAAAAAAGTAAAAGGCGACAGGAATATATATATATGATGATGTAAGAAATTCACAATAAAATGCCAAACTGCATAGCAGAGACAGACCAAGTATAATCATCATATGTGATTCATAAGATGCAAAAGGAATTGCAAGTTAACAGAGGAGGGTATAATAATTGTGGACATCCCTCTCGAAACCACTTCTGTACTTTTATCACACTAAATTATAAACATCTGGAAAATTTATCTGCAGGTCTGCCTGTGTTACTAGAATCGAAGCATCTCCCCGTCTGGGACTCTTGCTTTAATCACCCTGGAGTTGTGTAATAAATATCTGGTGAATGGAATTAAGTAAATGTTAGTCATGGAGGAAGCGATCTGTTATCTGGGGCAGGGATGGAATTAAATGCTAAATCAACCTGACCTTATCCAAATCGACCTCGCAAACTTCTGACAACTCTATCAAACGTTCCCACCTTTTGTGAGACTTCCTTCTGCCATAGCATCCTCTTTGCTACTCTTCACCTCACTCCTCTTCCATTTCTGCAACTGCCTTAATTTCTGGCATAAAGTCCACACTACAGTTTTTTTTTCCTTTCCTTCCTTTATTTCTCTGCCCCACATGCTATCATTCCCAAGTGTTCCTATTCAGCCCACTGAGTCTCTTCTCACTCAGGCTTTCTCATTAGAAGTCCAAGAAAACAGTTTCCTGATTAGTTTCTCTGCATCTATTCTAATCTCTTCCCAATCAATCCCATTCATGGGTTATTGTCCTAAAACAGATTTGATCAGTCACTCTTTATTACCTAAAGGAATAAAATCTAAATGTTTTTACATGACCATCTGAGCCTTTCACAACCACCTGCCAGCCAACTACCAACCAGCTCATCCCCTAGCACACCTGTTTCCCACAAAATATCCTCCATTCATTTCTTGTACTTACCTTTCTTTCACCCCAGCTCACATACCCCTTTAGATGTGAAGCATCCCCTGGGTGTCAACACACGACAAATCACTCCAACCTTCTGCCCATGCTAAAATTCTTTGTATTAAAAACTGTCCCAATGTTGCTGTGTTTCCCTAAAAAATATAAAATGCCCTGCAGCAACCCTGCGTATTCACTCGGACATCCACATGCTCAGTTTGGGAACGGTGGACTTTAAGACTTGTCTTCACGTATTATTATCAAATGTTTCTGTTCACGTGGAATCTTAATAGGTACTGTTGTGTACATAGTAGGAACTAAAATATATGTCAGTTGGAGAGAAGGAGGGAGGGGGAAGGACAGGAATTCATTATCTCAAATTCAAACCTGAATTAAGAATTTAAAGATTCTTAACCACCTGGGTGGCTCAGTTGGTTAAGTATCCGACTCTTGATTTTGGCTCAGGTCATGTTCTCAGGGTTGTGGGATCAAGCCCCACATCAGGGTCTGCGCTCAGCAGGGAGTCTGCTTGGTATTCTCCCGCTCCATCTCTCTCTCTCCCCTACTTCCTCCCTCTCAAAAGCATGTGCCCACTCTCTCTCAATCAATAGATTTTAAGAAAAAATATGTATAACTCCATATTTAAAATATTAACTTAATAAACTGTAGCAGCTTGGTCATACATTAAAATATTTGAAAAAAAAATCATACAAAAAAATATTTGAAAATATATACACCATACTTGTATAATAAGAAAATCAGTTTTATAGTAATGGAGTTCACATGCATGAGAAGTGGTAGTGGGAAAAGAAAGATAACGAAAAAAGAAATTGTGAATAATTTCTGAACGTAGACTGCAAATAAGGTAGTTTTAGTAGAAATCAGCTTCATTAAAATTCATTTAAGAGAGTCCTGCATCCATGCAGGAAGGATTGTAGCTACAATGATATTCCTTAAGCCATATTTACACTTATTAAAGTTCTGTGGTAATTCTTGCTGATAGCAAAACAAACCAAACCTTTCATTTTAATGGAAAATGTTTTTTTTTCTTTTTTTCAAAACGTTCCTCATCCTTCAGAGATCTCACTTCTCAAGCTACTACTATATTCTTCCTATCCTCCCAAATGTTGAAAACTACATACGCTGACAAAGACAATATTTTTTATTTTTAAAATTTTCTCCTCTGATCAACAGTCTGACACTAAAATGTTAGAATTATCAATTCGATACAAATTCATAATGAAGAATTAAAAGTTTCTATAGAGTCCACCATGAGAAAAATACTATGCTTACATACAGACTCCTGCTAGAGAATTCTGGTCTTCTCTTCTCCAGCTTCCCTCTTAAGTGAGTTTCAAAAAGTTTGTGCTTATGCACTGGATTCATTTGGGGATTCTGTACCTGATTATTTCTAATTCATTTAAGAAATCTTCCAGTATTCTATTTATCTGAAATGGGTCTTAGCTACAGAAAGAAACACTAAAGTGATAGTTTACTGGGGATTTCATTTTAAAACCATTTTCTTCACCCATCCTCCCACCCACCTACTCTGGTACACCAGTTGTTCTCTGTATTGAAGAATCTGGTTTTTTTTTTTTTTGTCTTTTTTTTTTTTCCTTCTTTGTTCATTTCTTTCTTAAATTCCTTATGTAAGTGAAATCATATGGTATTTTATGGTATTTGTCTTTCTCAGTCTGATTTATTTCACTTTAGTATAATATCCTCTAGGTCCATCCATGTTGTTGCAAATGACAAAAACCTCATTCTTTTTTATGGCTGAGTAATATTTCATTGTGTATACATGCTACTACTTCTTTATCCATTCATCTATTGATGGACACTTAATGTTGTTTCTGTGACTTGACTATTATAAATAATGCTGCAGTAAACATAGCAGTGCATATATCTTTTTGAATTAGTGCTTTTACGTTCTTTGAGTAAATACCCAGTAGTGGAATTATCAGATTATATGGTAGTTCTATTTTTACTGTTTTGAGCAACATCCATACTGTTTCCACAGTGGCTACACTATTTCATATTTCATATTCCCAATATTTCATGTTCCCATTAACAGTGCATGAGGGGTCCCTTTTCTCCACATCTTTGCCAACACTTATTATTTCCTGTCTTTTCGATACTAGCCATTCTGACTGGCGTAAGGTGATATCTCATGGTAGTTTTGATTTGCATTTCCCTGATGATAAGTGATGTTGAGCATCTTTTCATGTGTCTGTTGGCCATCTGACTGTCTTCTTTGGAGAAATGTTTATTCAGGTCCTCCACCCATTTTTAATCAGAGTATGTGTTTCTCTGTCATTGACTTGTAGAAGTTCTTTATATACTTTGAATATTAACCCGTTATTGGATATATCATTTGCAAATATCTTCCCCCATTCAGTAGGCTTCCTTGTTTTGTTGATAGTTTCCTTTCCTGTGCAAAAGCATTTTATTTTGGTGTAGTCCCAAAAGGTTATTTTTGCTTTTGTTTCCCTCCCCAAGGAGACATCTAGAAAGATTTTTCTAAGGTCAATGTCAAAGAAATTACTGTCTATGTCCTCTTCTAGGATTTTTATTGTTTAAGGTCTCACATTTCGGTATTTAATCCATTTCAGTTTCTTTTTTGTGTATGGTGTTAGAAAGTGATCCAGTTTCTGTCTATTGCATGTAGCTGTCTGGTTTTCCCAGCACCACTTGTTAAAGAGACTGTCTTTTCCTCATTGTATATTCTTGCCTCCTTTGTCATAAATGAACCATGTAAGCATGAGTTTATTTCTGGACTCTCTATTCTGTTCCATTGCTTTGTGTGTCTATTTTTGTGCCAGTATCATACTGTTTCAATCACTAGAGCTTTGTAATGTATCTTAAAATCTAGGATTGTGGTACTTCCAGCTTTACCACTATTTCTCAAGATTGCTTTGGCTATTTGGGACCTTTTGTGGTTCCATGCAAATTTTAGGATTACTTGGTTTTAATTCTGTAAAAAATTCCATTGGTATTTTGATAGGAATTACATTAGATCTATAGATTGCTTTAGGTAGTATGGACATTTTAGCAATTTAATTCTTCCAATCTTTGAGCATAGTATATCTTTCCATTTATTTCTGTCATCTTTAGTTTCTTTCATCAGTATTTTACAATTTTTGGAGTACAAATCTTTCACTTCATTGGTTAAGTTTATTCCTAAGTATTTTATTATTTTTGGTGCAATTATAAATGGAAGTATTTTCTCAATTTCTCTTTCTGCTACTTCGTTATTAGTCTCTAGAAATGCAACAGATTTCTATATATTCATTTTGTATCCTACGACCTTACTGAATACATTTATCAGTTCTAGTAGTTTTTTGGTAGACTGAAACCATTTTTAAGATATGATGGGAAATTCACAGTCCCATATAGAAAGTTTGTTATACTACTTTAAATTTAAGAAATAATGACATATTTAAAGGCATGTTTGAAATGTCTAGGAAAGCTCATGAAACCACCCACCTGTAAAGGTGTTCAATTACAGCTGCCAACGTTGCTTGGTTGACCCCTGGAAGAGTACGTATAAATGCTCCATACTTTTTAATTCTTTCCTTGTCATCCTGAGTATCTAGAGGTTAAAAACAAAACAAAACAAAAAACAATTTTAGACCTAAACTAAGAGTCTGTACTACATATTTGCCTTTTAACAGTATTTTAAAAGAGTAGTCATTATTGTATTTCACTAAGTGATCTAATCGAATTTCAATAGAATAAACATTCAAACTTCTCTAAATCTGGAAAAGCATTTACATCAACATTACATAAACTATAGTTCTAATACTTTCTAATTAAAAATGAAGCACTTTCAAAACCCAGGTTTGCGTTTTATCTTCCACTTTACGAACTACTGAACTTCAACTAATAGGAATATATTTAATTAATAACTCAAATTGGAGTACAAATTGAGAGATAAACCAAAAGTACTTTCTTTGGCTATGGAAAGATTTCACTATCTGTTATTTGAAAATGACATTTCTGATTTTTTCTCTTCAGGAAATCACAAAAATCTTACCAAAACTACGCACATTCCAAAGCTATGAACTGCATTACCCCGCAGATCTATGTATAGGGCCTTTTACCAACCCTGGCACCTCCAACTCCTTGGAAAAGGGAGGGGGTAATGAAAGAAGTCATGAGCAGACCCTGAAAACTATTACACAGACTTAGAGGAGAACAGACCCTCTGTTATGGAGAGGAGGATGAAAAGGAATTATGCTTCCTTACCCTAACTCCAGAGGTCAAATACTTGGAGAAACTAGACCCAGGAACTCCCGAAGTTCTAGACTCTAGAAGATGTATAGTGGTGGTCTGATCTGACCTGCTAGCTCATAAGGGAAATGAAAGGCCATTCTTCAAATAAAGCACCCTTGTGCTGACTTTGTAACTTAAGGGAATTGCACTTATATATTCCCTTGCAATTCCCAACTACCTTTGGAAACAAGACTTTTTCATTTTCTGCTTAGCCCTACCTATTCTATTCACAGAAAGCCAGCAGCACATTAATGATTCTTTAAAAGTACACAGTCACTTGTAAAGGGCATTAGGATCCCTGGGGAGGTAAGAAACTCTGTGGCACATTTCTGAAGTAGACTCCTATTCAAAACTGTAACTGATAGCTCTTTTGTACTGATTTAGCCTGCACGTAAGGTCTCCGAAAGTAAACGTGATCATACTGACTTAAGCCTGCTAGTGGATGACTCTCTAAAAGCAAGAGTGGAAAACACCTAAATTACATTCAAAGGACTATACTGGAAGTGAATGAAGAATTATCTATCATCTCTAGTACAATCCAAATTTTACCCTCTTCTCATCCAGTTTCTAACTGTAATGGTATTTATTTAATAAAATGTAATTAATTCTACTACACTTACTGTAAGAAGTCATGCTAGTACAGCATATTTTCACAAATCTAGTAAGGATAAAATAGATGGTATTTTCAAAGTAAAGCTTAAGCAATCTGAAAGTAAAACTTTAGATTTCAGGTCATACAGAAAATATAAGGAACTGTTCAGCTAGCCACAGACTTCAATTTAATGGTGTTCTTAGAACAGATCATATATCATATAAATAAGTGGTACGACACTGTAAGGCATTCTTTGCCTCAGTGCACAGGACCCAAGAGAGCTCTCGTACGAGGTCACCATGAACGTTCCAGTTTATTCTTGTCAGATCCAACATAGGGCACTTCTGACAAGTCAGGGCTATGCTGGATCTAAAAGCAAATGACTTTAAGGCTACCTGACCTAGTATCCAAAACCTTCTCCAAGAATTCACATACAAGTAAAAGGTGAACACATTCCTTTTTGACACATGCTATTATCTACCAACTACCTCCCCCTGACAACATTAAAGACATAGAACCTGATAACTGAGCAAAAGTTTATTTGCCTCAAATTTTTGATAACTGATTTTACAACAAAGAAATTATAAGCCTTTATCGAGATGCTATAATTTCATAGTTATAAATTACAAAGAACTCTTTCCGAAACAAAAATGAGGGTGGCAAGATAACTGAGCTTAAAGAGATATATTATCTAATTCCATATTTTATATCCCATGTAATTATGCAATCAACTCTCTTTTTGATTAGAGTTGAACCTATTGATTTGAGAAATATCAGGAGGCAAATAAAAGGCTTCTGAATTGGTAGTTAAAAAAGAAAAGCTTTATTTTAATAACAACCCCACTCCCTGCTTGCTGACACTAATACAGGTCATTCTTGGGATAATTTTTCAACCTGTGAATGTTTTATGACATCATTTCCACATTAATCCCTTAAAATATATTTATATTTGAGATTAAACAAATACTTTCACTGAAAAGGCCTATTTCTCAACAGAGGAATATCATATAGTGAAATTCAAAGGTCACTTTTGCAAAAAATCTTGAAACAGATTAAATGTACAAGTGAGAAATATATTAGTAAATTATGATAAAAAATTCAATATTTTTTAATTGAAAAAAATGAAGATTGAAAATCATTTTTAAAAACTGTAGATATATGAGAAATATTTGTGGTTTATTAATATAATAAGGATTATACATAAATTATAGGTGTAGGGACAAAGACTATAAAATAATATATAAGAATGAAAATTGTTCTATTAGAAAGATAGAATTAAAAGTAATGTTTACATTTAAAAGTCTTCATTTTTGTAACATTTTTGTAAAAGGAGTTATTTTGAATTAATGGATGTAAACGTAGGTTTTACTGAATCAATTTAAACCAATAAGTGATTAAATAACTACTTTTCTAGGGGCATTTCTTAAATAGTATAAAGCTTTTTTTTTTTAATTAATGAAAGAAAAATGAAGAAAGAAAGAGTTAAAAAAAATACTCTCATGTACCCCTACAGAGGCAGAGTAAATGACAGAGGTGAAGAGCCAATGGGGAAATGGGATAAAACAAATCTTATATTACACCTTTCATTTTAATCTTAATGAGAAATTAATAGCATACATGGACTTGACCATAACACTTCTAAAGTTAAAGCAAACACTAAGAAATCTGAAAACTAAGAATTACTTTAACACACTATTTAGCAATTATTACTATAAATTTATTTTGAGGTAGATATAAACAACTATTGATATTTGCACAATTTCTGTTCTAAGCCATTATGTACATTTTTCCTTTCAATTAAATTCTCAGATTATTAAAGATTTTAAAAATATAATTATAAAATTAGAAGGCAAGCATTTATTATGTTCTATATTATATGTAGTACCTAAAGCAGAGATCCAATATGGATAGAGCTCCTTAGTAAGAAGTGCATCATCAATGTCAGAGAGAAATTTTTTCAACACGCCTGTCACATCTTCAAGCTGATGTTTTCCAGCTCTCAATTTAAAGCTTCTTGCATCCTTTTTGAAACTCTCCAGGAGTTCACTTATGTGCAAAGGATCACCATTCTTTTGATAGATGTATTTGTACCCTAAACCTTTGTTTAAAAAAAAAAAAAGTTATATGAAAAAAAGTCAAAAATCAAAATCCACTTTTATATCTTAGAAATAGAAAAATTCTGCGTCGGGATATTAAGCAAAACAAAATCATTACCCAAGAGTTGATATAAACATGCATGAGGGAAAAAGCCTCCCCAGCCCACTAATTTTAGTATTTAAAATGTAAACCTGATGAGCTATTTCAGCCTCAGCTGTTAGCAAACCCCTGGTCAGCCCTTCCCCCAGTTTTTCATGGTATCTGCAAATGTTCTTTTACCACAGGTACCCTATCTTCACTTTGTCTCCCAGAATTCAATCTTGTCTCCAGTTTCGCCGGTAAAGAGGCTCTCTGGTATAATATTTCTTAACCGTCTGCACTCATATTTGTATATTAATTTCTGTTCACATTTTCACCTTCTTCTAGATGAAAGAGTTGGGTCATCTCCTTTTCTTTGTTTTGTTTTGCTTTTTTGAGGGGGGAGAGGGGCAGAGGGAGAGGAAGAGAATCTCAAGCAGGCTCCACACCCAGCACAGAGCCCAACATGAGGCTCGATCTCCCCACCCTGAGATCATGACCTGAGCTGAAATCAAGAGTCAGACACGTAACCAACTGAGCCACCCAGGTGCCCCAAGGGTCATCTCCTTTTCACAGTTATTGATTGATTCATTAAGTGCCCTATATAAACAAAGGGGGGAGGCATGGTTAGTAAGAGGAAGAAGAGTAAAGAGGAGTGATTGTAATGACGATGATACAAACAAAAAAAAATTAAATGCTCCCTTGCCCCCCCTCCCAGGTCTCTGGTGTCTCCTCCTTCCAAAACCCCATTGAATTTCCTATATTTATTCTTCCTACCATCTCACCTTCCTGTTCATCCTTGAACCACAATCTTGCTTCTGTGCCCAATCCCCACTCTATTGGGACCATCTTCATCAAGAATACCAATGACATCCTATTTTCTATATGCTTTTCTATTTTTATCCAATGAGAATCCCCTGCAGTATTTGACATTCCAAATGAATCCCTGCTAAAATTCTTTTAATTTCATGGCCTTCATGACATTATGATCCCATATCTTCCTGCCCCCTTCCTCTATGATGACTCTTCCAGTCCTCTAGTTATACTACCACCTAATATTTACTAATGATTCCAGAAATCCATCCTCAAGTCTCTTCTCTTCCCAACTGCTCCACAAATTCTCTGGGTGAACCCATCCAACTTTATCACTTCAACTACTACATACACATTTTCACCCAGGTTTTCATTTCTAAGATGTCAAACACACACACACACACACAATCACCCTTTAATATACAGATTCTTTATAATATACCTGTAACACACACACACGATTGTCATGGACAAATCAAAAAAATCTGAGGAATCAAGTCTCCTGCCCCATTTGCTATGTCACCTACCAATCCCAATATGTTCTTTATCTTGTTCCTGTATCTCAATACACAGCAGTGCCTTCTCCCCAGTTCTTTGTAAGTCAGAACTTTTCTTTCTCGTTTACAGTATTAAAATGAAACAAATGTCACATATATTTTTCATCATAATCTTGCTCTCAAAACTGTCCCCCTTTTTCTATCTCATGTACTGTTATTTTTTGCACTCAATTCCTCACTACATTTTCACAACACCCTGCCCCTATTCTTGGGCAGCCCTCCAGTCCGCCTCCACACTGATAACAGCTTGATCTGAGATACAGGTCTGCTCGTGTTACCAACAGGCTTAAAAATCTGCATGCCACCTTCCCACTGCCTAGAGGGTAAGTTTGAGTATATATTATAACATTTAAGGCTCTACATGAATAAGCCTAACCCTCCTGCCTCTTATCTTTGGTTCTTCCAACACTAAGCTCTGGCCACATTTAACTACACAAAGTTCCCTCAACAGATGACTTCCCTCATGATTCTATACATGGTCGTACCCTGTTCCTCCTCCTAGAATCCCTACTTCCTTCTCCTAACTAGCTCCTGTTTTCTCTTAATCATTATGCTAGGCACCACATCTCACCCATGAAGCTCCCTACGACCACCCCTACTCTGGGTGAAATTCACCCCGTACCAACCCCTGAACCTCCCTACCACAGAATTTTGTACACTTGAGATGTAACTGCCCAGCTGTTTGTCTTTGATTCAAAAAATGTGTAAAAACCTAGAAGGCAAGGATCATGTCTTACTCTCTGTGTACAGTTAACTACACTATGACTAGAACTTAGCAAGCATTCAATAAATGATTATTTAATGCAAGAATAAGCAACTTCTACAAAAACAACCAAAAAATGGGACTAAGTTTTTGAGATATTATGTTCCTAGCTGAGTAAATTTCTAATAGCTAAGTCCTCAAATAAGTTAACTGCATGTGAATTTAAAAATTTTGTTTACAAAAATTAATTTCCCCAAAAAACTAACTACTATAACCCATTAAAAAAATTAAAACTCTAAAAATTTGACTCTGAACTTGGTCAGGTTCAAATCTTGACACTGTGAGCACAAAAAATTGGTCTTCAGATTTTACTTATTTGAGAGAGAGAGCTAGAGAGCACAAGCAGGGGAGAAGGAGAAGCAGGCTCTCCACAGAGCAGGGAGCCTGATGTGGGGCCCGATCCCAGGAATCTGGGATCATGACCTGAGCCCAAGGCAGCTGTTTAACCGACTGAGCCACCCAAGCGCCCCTGGCTTTCAGATTTTAATACAAAGGTCAGGAAGTTCAAAATAATTGCTGTTGTAAGCTCTGAGTCAACCACCTGCATTCTATTAATTACTGGGCATTTTCTAAGTACATATGTTATCTTCCCTTCTATACATGCTGGCAACATTGGGTTTTCCCCATGTTCTGCTCATTAAAAACAAACAAAACAAAACAAAACATAAAGAGTCTTTCATTGGCTTTATTACTTTAAAATGCAAGTTAATGTACCTTGTGCCAGAGTTACAAAGTAGTTTTAATGTATGAAATTTGGTTGAAAAAATCTAATGCTTAATTCAAAGAAACATCACGAAGAAACTTCTGATTTCCCTAGAAACATTAAATTGGATACACTGGAGCTAGAAGAGTTATTTTAATCATTTCTCAGCTTAAGAAAGACCCTATGCCATTATGAAACTAACATGATGTGAAAATTCCCAATGAGGTTATGCTCTTGCTAAAACATAGTATGTGTGTAATTCATTTATACCTATGAAATTCAAGTGCGCTAATAAGGAATGGCTAATAAATGAAGACCATAACCTTCCTCCTCCCCCATTTTCATATAAACAGATGATTACCGTTGATAAAGAGAACACAGACATACTATCATAGGAAGGAATTTCATAGAGTAATAGCCACATAATGTGATTACATACATATTTACAGTAGATATATAATTCAAACCTATATAATTCAAACCCAATGAATCTGAATATCAATGATAACTATACTTGGATTACATGTGAAATAAGCAAAATACATAAAATGGCACTCTCTCCAGAAGAAAATAGATTAATATATGCATGTTATAAATTTAATTTCTAAAAATTATTTTCTTCATGGCCTTTGTTATTTTTGACATTTTGCTCATATCAGTTTATTGTCAGTTCTCAGACTGAAACCCATGATTCATGGCTTTGTCTTTAACTTTTTACTCCCACTGCTGTATTTCCAGTACCAAGATCAATGGCTGGCACACAACAGACAATAAATAAGTAATGAACCAGTAAAACAATGTTTTACAGCAGCTCTCTCACTGATTACACCTTCTTTTCAAAATAAAAACACCCAAGGACACTTCTAATATTGAGAGAACAAAAATAAAAGTTAATTGCTTTTCAAAATATAAGATCAATCATTTTACTTTTCCACATTTGTAATCTAAATCAATGGCACTTATCTACAGATTAACAGGTAGAAAACATTTTTATATTAAAAATAGTTAACAAATTTCTACCTTTTAGAGTATTAAGGAAATACGTAGCAGAAAGAAGGAATTTGAGGAATTCAAAGTAATTTGAAAATAAACATGAAAAATCAAGGCATACTTTATTTACTTTTCAGGCACATCTAAAATACTATCACACCATATTAAATTAAAATGAAGCTAGACCATGTGTCAACCAGTTGTTTTTTACTTGCAAGCTATTCATAAAAATGCCCATTAAAATTAAGTCAAAACTATTACGATAACCATGATTCTTAATGTAAACGTGAACAAGAGCATGGTGAATGAAATAAATAATCACATATACTTTGAATGTATGGCACCAAAAAAATAAATTCTTTTTTTACATACTGTCCCATAGTTTTCCACTTCCAAAAACATGCTTATGGGGCAACCCTTTGCCTTTTCCTAGACTTTACTGTAGGCTTGTAACCTCTTAAAAATATAGTCTTCAACCTATTTCTAATATACATTTTACAATATAGATTCTTTCAATCTGGCATTTAAAATTTTTATGCATGTGAAAGAAGAAAATAGTAAAAGTACATTAAGTAATTTGAATTTTATTGGGAGAAGGAATGGCATTTGGCTGAACAGGGACTACGTTTTTATTTTTCATGGATGTACTTACAAATATAAAGCTCTAATGCAGTCCAATGGAGGTACCACTTAAAAACTCTAAGAATGATAGTATGAGTTCTGGGGGTTGAATAAAAACTCTGTGATACTTACCATACTGTGTAACAAATGCTATACAGCTGTTCACAATAATGGGAACGTCATTTTTGCTGAGCTGCTGATCCTGTAATGCATTACCATCTGTACCTGCTGCTTTCTCAATTGCGGTATGCCAGACTGTGAAATCCAACTTGGTATGCCCATGGATGTATAATGTTCTGTAAAGTTTAAAAGCATTTCAAATTATAATTTGGGTGTTGTTTTTTTTTTAATTCTTAATTCTAGACAGATTATCCTTAAATCCATATAAATGTGATCTTGTCTCATCCATGAGAAGAAAACCCCTCTGTCTACCACTAGCTTCCATTCCATCTCTCTTTTGTCTGTGCAGTTACATCTCTCTAGGAAGTACAGAAGTTCTCTGAATTCATGGTCTCACCTCCCTTCATTTCCTGACCCTTTTTATTTTGTTTCTGAATAACTGAACTGAAACTACTCTGGCCAGCATCATGGGTGACTGGATTTTGCAGCTACATTTTCAAGATTTTTAAAACTGTTGATTTCATTTCTTAAGGAAAAAAAAAATACATTTTGGCTTTTGTAAAGCAATTCTTTCTGGTTTTTCCTCCTGTCTTTCTGGTCACTCAATTTCTACACAAGCTCACTTCCTCTTTTTGTTTTTGTTTTTTTTTTTGTTTTTAAAGATTTTATTTATTTATTTGAGAGAGAGAATGAGAGACAGAGAGCATGAGAGGGAGGAGGGTCAGAGGGAGAAGCAGATCCCCTGCCGAGCAGGGAGCCCGATGTGGGACTCGATCCCGGGACTCCAGGATCATGACCTGAGCCGAAGGCAGTCGCTTAACCAACTGAGCCACCCAGGCGCCCTCACTTCCTCTTTTTGAACCTCAGTGCACTTGCATGAACTCCAAGGACTCTGCAAAGACCTGTCATTCATCCAGGCCAGTGGTTTCGTCCCTCACCTGGAGGTGGTAACTCCAAATCCCTATCTCCAGGTTATAACTTTATCTCACAGATCATATCTCCATGTGACTGAAAAGCAAGAGCATAAAGCAACCAAGAGACTGGAAAATGTAATCATCTCTCAAATTCAAATTTTCACTCTGCACTTACTTCCTTTGTGACCTGGGACAAGTTATCAACCTTCTTTGGGCCTCAGTTTCATTAGTGGCAAAATGAGGGTAATAATAGTATACACCTCAACACTCAGTGAATGTAATATTAGTAACTAAGTAGTAAACCATAATAATAATTAATATTAATTTTTGGACACCCTCATCTTAATGTGCCACAATTATCTCAAAACTTTCTCTTTCTCCTACCAAACTGGTACGAAAATCCTCCACTTATCCTACCAGAAATCTAGGATTTTTTTTTTTTTTTTAAGAGACAGAGAGTATGCACGCGCACACACACACACACACACACGCAAGTTGTCGGGGGAGGGAGAGAATTTTAAGCAGGCTCCACGACCAGCATGTCTAAGGCAGGGCTCAATCTCATAACCCGGAGCCACGCAGGCACCCCAGGATTAATTAATTTTAAATTGGCTCCCGCCGCCCCCCCCAACCCCATCACTGCCACATGAATTCTGTTGATTCTTGTTCCTGAATATATTTACTCTGCTTCCTCTTCATTCTGACATTGATTTCAGGTCTTCACACTGCTCCTTAAGGTCGCCAAAATGCCTCCTAATAAACTTGCTTTCCCACTTCTCCACCTGTCTAATCTCCACTCCTCAGGGCTGCCAGAATGATCTAATATGCAAAACTAATCTCAAGACTGAGAAATGTAACTGATCTACCTAATACACAGAAACAGAGTTAGGCAAAATAAGGAGACAGAGGAATATGTTCCTAATGAAAGAACAAAACAAAAGCTCAGAAAAACTAAACAAAACAGAGATAAGCAATCTATCAGATAAAGAGTTCAAAGTAATGGTCATACCACTAAATCAGCTTTGCAAGAAATACTAAAGGGGATTCTTTGAGTGGAAAGGAAAGACCAAAAGTGACAAAGACAATAAAGGATCTGAGAAAATCTCCAGAAACAACAAAACACATAATAAAATGGCAATAAATACATATCTATCAATAATTACTTTAAATGTAAATGGACTAAATGCTCTAATCCAAAGACATAGGGTGTCACAGTGAATAAAAAAACAAGACCCATCATTATGCTGTCTACAAGAGGCTCATTTTAGACTTAAGGACACCTACAGATTGAAAGTGAGGGGATGGGAGCACCTGGGTGGCTCAGTCAGTTAAACATCTGCCTGGAATCGAGCCCCACATCAGGCTCCCTGCTCAGTGGGGAGCCTGTTTTCTCCCTCTTGTGCACTCTGTCAAATAGATAAAATCTTACCAAAAAAAAAAAGAAAGTGAGGGGATGGGAGAAACATTTATCACACAGATGTATGTCAAAAGAAAGCTAGGGTGGCAATACTTATATCTGACAAACTAGACTTTAAAACAAAAGGCTGTAAGAAGAGATAAAGAAGGATATTATATCATAATAAAGGGGACAGTCCAACAAGAAGATCCAACAATTATAAATATTTATGCCCACAACATGGGAGCACCCAAATATATAAAACAATTAATAACAAACATAAAGGAACTAATTGATAATAAGACAATAATAGTAGGGGACTTTAACACCCTGCTTAATCAACAGATAATCTGAACAGAAAATAAACAAGGAACCAATGGCTTTGAATGACACGCTAGACCAGATGGACTCAAAGTAAGGATCATAAAGATATTTACTAAAATCAAAGGAAAAATGAACACAGGTAGAACTTCAATGAAGAGGTAGAAAATATAAAAAAGAATCAGGGCTGAAGAATACAATAACTGGAAGGAAGTTAGGAATCAACAGCAGATTAAATGATGCAGGAGAATGGATCAGTGGAGAGGAATGGAAGACTGAGGAATGAAAATCACCCAATCAGAACAGCAAAAAGAAAAGGTAATTTAAAAAGTGAGCACAGTTTAAGGGACCAACGGGACAATGTCAAGTATTCAAATACTTGCATTAGAGGAGTCCAGAAGCAGAACAAAGAGAAAAAAGGACAGAAAACCTAACTGAAGAACTAATGCTTGAATACTTCCCTAACCTGGTAAAGGAAATAGACATCCAAGTCCAGGAACAGAGTCCAAAATAACATGAACCCAAACAGACCCACACCAAGACGTATTATAACTAGTGTCAGGAATTAAATCGAAAATCTTAAAAGCAGCCAGAGAAAAACAACTACTTACATACAAGGAAACCCCCTTATGACTATCAGCTGATTTTATATCAGAAATTTTACAAAAGGGAGTAATATGATATATTCAAAGTGCTGAATGGGGAAAAAAAAAAAATACAACCAAGAATACTCTACACCCAGCAATAGTAAAGGAGAGATAAGAAGTTTCTCAGATAAGCAAAAACTAAAGGAGTTCATCCAACCAGCCTTACAAGAAATGTTAAAAGGATGTCTTTAAATAAAAAAGAAAAGGCCATAACTGAAATTAAAATTTCATAACTATGAAAGAAAAAAATATCTCATTGGTAATGGTAAATATATATAGTAAAGAAGTGGATCTAGCTACCAACATAGCTAGAATGTAGATTAAAAGACAAAAGTAGTAAAATCATCTAGGACTACTAAGATAATAATGTGTAAAATGTGATGTCAAAAACAGAAAATGTGGCAGGGGGTAGGCAGTTAAAATGTAGTGCTTTTAGAACATGCTTGAACGTAACCATTAACTTAAAGCAAACTACTATACACTAAGGATATTATATATGAACCTCATGGAAACCAAAAACCAAGTATCTATAAAAGCTGCACACACACACACACACACACACACACACAAAAAAAAAAAAATGAAGAAAAAGGAATACAAACTTGACACAAGGGACCAAATGTCACCAAATCATAAGGGAAGAGAGCAGAAGAAAGGAACAGAAAAACTACAACAAGAACAACAACAACAGAAAACAATGAACAAAATGGCAATAGGTACATATCTATAAATAACTACAACAAAACTAAATGTTGCAATCAAAAGAGAAAGTGGGGGGGTGAACGGATTATTAAAAGGACATATATATATATATAGTATATATGCGCTGTCTATAAGAGACTCACTTCAGATCTAGAGACACACACAGACTGAAAGTGAAGGAATGGAAAATGATATTCCATGCAAATGGAAATAAAAAGAAAGCTGGTGTAGCAATACTTTACATTAGATAAAATAGACTTTAAAACAAAAAAATGTAACAAGGGACAAAAAAGAACATCACATGATGATAAAGGGATCAACCCAACAAGAGGATAGAACACTTGTAAATATCTACGCACCCACATATGGACACCTAGCTATATAAAGCAAATATTAAGACATAAAGGAAGAAATTGACAGTATATGTGTATACATGTATATGTTTATATGTATATATGTTTATATGTTTGAATGAAACATTACTCAGCCATAAAAAAAGAATAAAATCTTGCCATTTGTGACAACATGGGTGGACAGAGATGGTATTATTCTAAGTGAAATATGTCAGAGAAAGACAAATACCATACGATTTCACTTATATGTAGAACTAAGGAAAAAAAATAGATACTGACCCCTAGATAATAGTGAATAATATGGTGGTTGCCAGAGAGAAAGAGAGTGAAGGGATGGGAAAAATAATATGGTGGTTGCCAGAGAGAAGGAGAGTGAAGGGTACAAAGTAAGTAGAAAATAAGAGGTACAAACATCAAGTTAAAATAAACATGACATAGGGATACAATGTACTGCATAGGGAATATACTAATATGTTAATAATCTTTTATGGTGACAAATGGTAGACAGATTCATTATGGTGATCACTTCACTATATATATAAATGTTGAATCACTATGTGTACACCTGAAACTAACATTACATGTCAACTACACTTCAATTGAAAAAAATTAAAAATGAGTTGATAAATAAATGCAAAGCTAATGGCATTTCCTTCTAGCATTTGCTGCTAGAAGCCAAGCATTTCCTAGTCATTTCCCTTCTACAGCTCTGGAGTTTTCAAGACTAAAAGGCCTTTATGATCTGGCCCATATCTTCCCCTCCAACTCTGCCAGTCTCCTACACTAAAGACACACTTAAAAAAAAATTCACATGTTATTGCAATAAATATTTCCTGATCTTTGGCTGGCTACTCCAACTCTCTCCCAAGTATACTCCAGGTAACCCTCCCTGACACTCTATCCCTAATATCCTATCCCTAAGATCCAGATGCTTAGTATGTGTGTCCCTTCTTAATTATGAATAGCTGATTTGCCCTCTATTATACCATCTGTTCTATGTATAAATGTTTTTGCTGCTAGAAGCCAAACTTGGCAAAGACAACAAGGAAGAAAGCATTTCGGTATGTCTAGTCATAAGCATGGTGCATGGCATTTCACGGTACATAATAGTTTTTTAAATCCTATTACTAGATATAAAAAATTTCATTTGAAAAAAAAGTTAAAAGTAATCACTGATGTATATTTATATCAAAGTAAAACTATTTGATCTTGATTTCAAACTCTGAGCAGGCTACTTTGGGTTCAACTAAAAAGAAATGAGCTGCATGAACACTAGGTTGTTGTTTTTTGTTTTGTTTTGTTTTGTTTTGTTTTGGGGGGTGCTCATCTTTTACATTCCTGGTAATTCACTAGCCCTAATTTAAAAAGAAAATAAAAGTCCACCTTTCTTTCCTTCAGTTTCTTTTCTATAAATGTTTCTCTAAGAAGATAAAGCTAGCATCTTTACTACACACACTGCTAACATCTCCTGAACTTGCTAGAACGACTACTTCTTCCCTGACATGCGTGCCTACAATCTTCATCTCTTGCTTTCTGACATATGTATCTATTGTTCTTATTCTCCACTGCACCAGAGCAGCCTGGACCTCCTGTTTCTGTAATTTTCTTTTTGAAGAAATCTCACACTTGCTGTAATATTGCTGACATGCTTTAGCCTTTTTGTTTAACTCAAATCATCTTTAGCTCAAAAGCGTTCTATTGCTGGATCCATTTGTCTAACTGAAACTATATAACTCAGGTAACTTCCCTGAGAAATATCAAGCCCCCACATCACGTAGACAATCAAAATCAGGACTTGCTAGATTCAGGGGTTTAGGTAAAGGGAAAGTTTTAATTTTTGTTGATTCTTACCTATTTTTTTTAACTTGATACTTAAACTCTAAATATATACAAAATATTTGGTACTCTTTGCTTATAAACAAACAGGTACAGTGAAAGAAACCCAAAATGCAACAACCTTCCTGCAGTACCAGTATAATTTCAGCAAGCAGTGAAAGAAACCCAAAATGCAACAACCTTCCTGCAATACCAGTATAATTTCATCAAACAGTGAAAGAAATCCAAAATGCAACAACCTTCCTGCAATACCAGTATAATTCTGCCATCAACTGTGCACATTTCAAACTTTATGTTTTCTTTCTATTCAGAAGAAATCCCATGATGACAAGTTTAGCTGTCTCCTTGTGAACTAGTGATGGGTAGAACAAGTAATGACAAGTTAACTCCTGAGTCAACCTGTCAAGCACTGAATTCTAAAATACAGCATCTAGTGAAGTAGATGTGTGACATTTAATAGCCTCAGTTCAACTTTCTCCTGTGATGCTTATCTAATCTCTGTGCCTGGAATAAAGCATCAAGAGACATTTTCAACACATATACTGGATGACTTTGTGATTCCAAGTATTATCAAACAATGATTTTACATTTCTAGATAAGAATACCAAATAAATATTTCATTTACATCTTGAAAATTTGAAAAGTTACTTTGAAGAACTCTAACTACAGAGAAATAAATTATTCTAAATGTCCATTTCTCAAACATAAACTTTAAAGGGCACTTCAATGTCATTTAAAGAAATATTGTTATATCCTATAATGAATCAAGACAGTTCAATAAGACCTAGAAACCAAGCCCCAGGACTTAGAAAAAACAATTTTCTCAAAATTGCAACATAATAACCACAAAGTGTGGATAGACTATCATATTCTATCCTGGTCTACTGCCCAACACCAGAATGTCTTCACAAATAAATTTGACTGTATAAAAAATAAATATAATTACACAAAGAACATTTTAAACACAACCAAAAAGCTAACAGCATGCCCCACAAATATAACTGAAAAAGGGAGTATCTTATGCATTTACACAAAAATGAAAACACTGAGTCTTGTAGTGTAAGTCAGCGTTTGGCCATAACTACTTTATTTTGCTTTCATTTCTGAAAGATATTTTTGCTATATTTAGTATTTTAGGTTAACAGCTGCTGGTCTGCTTATTTTGTGAGTTTGTTGTTGTTGTTGTTTTATTTGTTTTTCTCCAGCACTTGAAAAGATTTCAATATACTATCTTCTGGCTTGCAGTGTTTGTGACAAGACACTCTCATATTTGTCCCCTATATTTAATGTGTCTTTTTTCTCTTGGTACTTAATTTTTTTTCTCTCAAAATGGTTTTCAGCAATTTGATTATCATGCTTGAGGTATGCTGATCTTAGTACATATGTGGGTTAACAGTTTTTATCAATTTGATATAAGATTTGCCCATAATTCTTCAAAGATTTTTTTACTTCTTTCTCTTCTCTCATTTTGGGATTCTAATTAACTTGATATTGCCCCACTGGTCACTGAGGCTCTGTTGATTTTATTTAGTCTTTTTCCTCTCCACGCTTGTGTTTTGATAGCTCCTAGTGTCATGCTTTCAAGGTTATTGATCTTTCAAGGTCACTGATCTCTTTTTTATGTAGAATCTACTATGGCATTAAGCTGATAGTGAAGTTTTCTTTACAGAGAGTGTATTGCTCAGGTTTAGAAATTCCATTTGGTTCTTTTTTTAATTATCCATTTTTCCTCATTATGTTTATGTTTTCTTTTACATCTTTGAACACATTTATAATATTTAATAATCCCAATTTAGGGTCTTTGCTAATTCCATTATCCTTCTCATTTCTGGTTCTGTTTCTGTGAACTGATTTGCAGCTTTTTCACAACACTAGTAATTTCAATCATACGCTAGACATTATGAGTGCTGAGTGTCAGGACTGCTGTCTTCTTTTAGAGAGAGTTGATGTTTATTTTGGCATCATTTGCCTGTTTGACACCTGGCAACTAAATTACTTGTGGAGCACTGGGGTCCTTTGGAAGTCTGTTTTTTTCCTCAGATTTGCAAAGATATTTTTTTTTATTAACATATATTATTTGTTTCAGAGGTACAGATTTGTGGTTCATCAGTCTTACACAATTCACAGCACTCACCATAGCACATACCCTCCCCAATGTCCATCAACCAGCCACCCCATCCCTCCCACCCCACTCCACTCCACTCCAGCAACCCTCAGTTTGTTTCCTGAGATTAAGAGTCTCTTATGGTTTGTCTTCCTCTCTGGTTTCGTCATGTTTCATTTTTCCCTTCCTTCCCCTATGATCCTCTTGTCTTGTTTCTCAAATTTCTCGTATCAGTGAGATCATATGATAATTGTCTTTCTCTGATTGACTTATTTCGCTTAGCATAATACCCTCTAGCTCCATCCACGTCATTGCAAATGGCTAGATTTCTTTTTTTTTTTTGATGGCTGCGTAATATTCCATTGTGTGTGTGTGTGTGTGTGTGTGTGTGTGTGTGTGTGTGTGTACATCACATCTTCTTTATCCATTCATCTGTCAATGGACATCTAGGCTTGAGGTCTGTTTTTAAGCTTAGTAATAAGGTAAAAATAAGTCTACCTTTACCCTAGGGCTAGTTTAGCCTTAAATCAATGGTGTTACCTTTGGGGTCTCTGCCAATGCCCTGTATGTTTAATGAGGTCTCACTTAGCTGGATGGAATGTGACCACACTCCAGTGTCATCTAAGTTCTGGGCATTGTTCAACTCACAGTACCATGGCCCATCCTCTGGGAATCTCATCGACAAATATCCAGATTAGTACTGAGCCACAGCTGAAAAGGAAACTGCTATGAAGACTTCCAAAACTCTCTTCTACATATTAACCTCTGTTCTCATACTCTCTCTGGAAAATTTTAGCTACTTCAGATTCCCCAAACTCCTATATCCACCTTTGCAATGTAGCAAAACCACCACATTCTGCTTTGGTCTTCCCTCTCCCTGTGCCACGGACTGAAAAGGGCCTGCAGGTAGAGAGACAAGGTGATCTTAAATCTTACTTCATTTGTTTCTCTTCACTTCATAATCACAATCCTGGAATGCCTATTGTCCCAGAGTCTGAAAATAGTTTCATATATTTTGTCCGGCTTTCTAGTTGTTTGAAATGGGAGGGCATGTTCCATGCCAGTTATTTCTTCATGGTCAGAAATGGGAGTCTGGCACATTTTCTTTAGTCACTGCAACCATAAATCACTCTCATTTTAATTTATAGAAATACAGCATTTTTTCCCCACACCTTCAGATAAGAGTTCGCTGCATAAGGATAGAAGTTTAACCAGAAGCAAACAAACAATTGTGAAGAAAATCTGCAGATGCAGAGACTGTGTCACAAAAATGCAGAAAGAAATACTATTCTAAGTATCTTGTTTCCTCTGAAGCCAACAGTTCAGTAAGAAGTGTCAAAACACCTAACTCCCCAGGAAGGCAAAGGCTCCATTTTACAATCTCATCTCTGCACACTATTAGGCAATCACATATAGGAAAGGAAGAACCAGCCTTGTTTCAGGTCTGTTTAAAACCTTTAATGGCGTTCCACTGGCTGCAGAATAAATCCAAATTCACCCTGTTAACAACAGTATTTTTTTTAAGTTTTAAAAAATCTTTCAAAAAACTACATCTTCTGTACCCTTGTAAAGAACCTGCAATCCTTTTCCAGAACAAGACAAACTATTAATTACATTTAACTGATAATACTAATATGGTTCCAGGTTCAATGGATCATGCTTCCTCCTCAGGAACTCAAGGTCAAGGCCAATTTGCACTGACATTGTTCCCTAGCCTTCCTATTCCTCTGAATCTATTGTTTCCACCTCCTGAATACTTTAGTCTCTTAGCCCCCTCATTTTTTTTTCCTATTGAAATCCTACCTGAAATTCCAGATCCAGTTAAATACGCTTCTCTTAAAAAAAAAAAAAAAAATATCCTGCTCCTACTTATTGAGAAGCAATCTTCTCATTCTTCCATATTTCTTCAGATAATATCACATTTACTTGTTCATAAGCTTACATTCTAGCATTTGGATGGTGCTTTAAACTGAGTAAGAGAAACTTTGGAAGCAACTAATATATACTTTAAAATCTACCTTGTGTTCGGCACCTGGGTGGCTCAGATGGTTAAGTGTCTGCCTTCAGCTCAGGTCATGATCCCAGGTTCCTGGGATCGAGTCCTGCATTGGGCTCCCTGCTCAGCGGGGAGCCTGCTTCTCCCTCTGCCTCTCTCTCTCTCTCTCTGTCTCTTATGAATAAATAAATAAAATCTTTAAAAAAAATCTACCTTATGTTAAATGGTCATGCATTCCCCTTATTGTAATTCTATCTAACAAAAATCACTTTATAAGTTTGAATAGTCCCTTTCTTTTTGCAAAACCTGTGGAGGCGGTGAGAGAAGAGAATCTCTTGTTTGTCTTGGCAACATTCAGATTAAACTATCTCTATGACTTAAATCATCAGAAAGTTACAAAAGCAGTCAAGCTGATATTGTGGGCAATCGGCTACTATTTAATTTGCAATTACATGCACAATTTAGAAACCTCTTTAAGATAATTCACCCTCCAGAGTATTGCTAACATATCAGCTGCTACAAAATACAATTCAAGAGGGAAAAAAACACCATATGTAATAAATTGATCTAAAATAAGAATCTTAAACTCAGGGCGTTAATCTCCCAAATTGAGAAACGTAGTCTGTCCCATAATTGTGGAATGTACTGATGAAGTGTTTACTCTCCAGTGTTAGCTTCTTTATGTCTGGAATTTGCAATTAAAACTGAATGCAGCCAGGCTTGGGAGCCATTAAGTGTATTATGCTTTACTATAGGTCAACCAATCTTAAAAAACAAACACACACCCACTAAAAACAAAACAAAAAAAATGCCAGTCTTCTTTTCTGTTTCTGATAACATATCTGAGTTATTCATATTGTATTCATTATAACCAACAACCTTTCAGCAAAAGCTTAATAATAGGTGTCTTTGACAAATGGGCATGTAGCTATAGAAAGTGAAGACTGTGAACAGAGCAGCTTATTCATCAGAAAAAGATATACAGAGTGTGCAGGCTAAAGTGCAGAAATAGTTTTCAAATTTTAAGAAGAGGATGTTTTGAACATTCTAGTTAAAGTGAAAATATAACCTACTATCCAGGAAAATGCCTTCTGACCTCATGGTCCAGAACACTCACTAACAATAGATATTCAAAAACACTATTTTTTTCACACAAAGAAATCCTAACTAAGGCATAAAAGAAAAGCAAAATCTAAGTCCCAGTAATAGCACCAAATAGCATGCCAGAAACCCTAAAGTGTAATCAAGAAAGCTTTATTTTCCAAAATAATAATTTTTAAAGTATACAAAGAATACACATTAAAGCGACACCATCTGGAACACCTTCTGTTTAGAGCTTTTTAAACCAAAATGTTCTGTGTGTGCAAAATATTATTGTAATATTTTTCTGTCTAAAGACACTCATGCTATGCACATAGAGAAAATCACCATGAAGATTAAAATCTATATCTAAATAGTGACTATATTCAGTGGAGGATTATCAATTTTATGAACTTTTCCAGTTCAGGGGGTTCTTTCTCCTCCTTGGCTTTAAGAAATATTAATATATTTTAGCGGGCGCCTGGGTGGCTCAGTCGTTAAGCGTCTGCCTTCGGCTCAGGTCATGATCCCAGGATCCTGGGATCGAGCCCCGCATCGGGCTCCCTGCTCGGCGCGAAGCCTGCTTCTCCCTCTCCCACTCCCCCTGCTTGTGTTCCCTCTCTTGCTGTGTCTCTCTCTGTCAAATAAATAAATAAAATCTTAAAAAAAAAAAAGAAATATTAATATATTTTAGCACTTTAATCAAAGGTAGACAAGATGAGGGAAAAGATGTGAAATTAATTTATTAAATTTATTTATGATTTGCAGTTCTGGTTCAAGACATCACTAGCAAAAAGAAACAAAGGTTAAACTTAGAGCTGGTTGGTTTCTCTCTCTTCCAATTATTCACAATATCTCTATATGCCATCAACATGAATAACTGGAAGTTGTTCTATTTCCTAAAGCCACAATTTTATCTGTCATTGACAAGTCTAACAGTCTACTTTAGCTTACAGTCATTATTTCCAGGAGGCTAAGAGATGAAAAAAGAGATGAAAAAGAGGGCAATGCAGTGAAATTCTCTTCTTTTGATATGGTATTAAAACAGCTCATTAAGCAATCACAGCTATAATTAACTGGCCTTGTTTGAGTACCGAGAGAGGAGCACACATTCCCTATTTCGGTAAATGATACAACCATCGTAAAGTCACCCAGGCCAAAAAAGCTCAGGAGTCGTCCTCATCTTCTAGTTTACAAAGCAACTGAAAACCATCAGACTCGGTATCTTTCTCAACATTCCACCCACTAGATCTAGAAAGTTTCCAACATCCAAAACCATCCATCAATTCCTCTTTTCTTCTGGTTACAATCGAGGGACCTTGCTCTCTTCTTGTCCTCTCTCTTATACCTTCAGTATCTCCCTTTTTGTGTCTCCTTCCATCAGAATTTAAACTTGCACAAGTTCAAACCATCTAAAACAAACTGCACACACATACCCTTCCTGGGACAAATCCCTTCTACCTCGAGAATCCTATTAACCTCCAGACATCCTTGCCAAACTCGTCACCAGCTGTTTCAAGTTACTCAATTCCCAGGCTTAATCTAATCCAGTTTCTGCTTTATCACTCTGCTCACTTCAAAGTCACCAGATGGACTCCGCATCAATTATCCCAGGAAGTATCTGCCCTCATCAGGCAGCACCTAACAGTTCTGACTGTTCCTGCCTTCTTGTAATACTCTCTCTCCCTGGGTTTTATAACCCCACTCTTGGTTTCTTGCCTCACTTTCTGGATAAACTAGCTTAACAACTCAAGGCAGCTACTCCGCCCTGACAATTATCTGGCCTCTAAAATGATGTGTATCCATCAAGGCTCCAACACACTAATTCTTCCCTTCTTACTCCATAGACTCTTCCTAAGTGACTTCCTGTCCTTCCTTCTATATATGGGTAACTCCAAAACCTGTAACTCCACCCCATTAACCTTTACATGAACTCCAGATCTATAAATACAACTTCCTCCTAGCACTTTGTCCTTAGGTGTTTATAAGCAACTCATGTTCAACACATCTAAAATCAAACTCCTTATTTCCCAAGCTCCCTCTCAAACCTGCTCTCTTACCATTATTCCCTATTTGAAGCTGATTTATTCACATAACACATACATACATAAATACACACACATATATACATACACATGTGTGTCTATGTATATAAATACATAGATATATAAATATGAGAGCCTACTTTGCCCCACACAAGGTGTCATTGCCAGCACATGTTCTGTCAGGGTTTATCATCTAGTGCACTCATAATCTCCCAGGCACATTCTTAACTATTCACACTTCTGACCTCCCTTCTTTCTGCTCTCTCTTTAATTAGGTAAGAATTATGTGGAGATATATATTTTTTTCTAACAAAATATATTCTAACAAAATGATTTTTTCTAATAAAAGTTTCTCATAAAATGCCCAAATTTTAAATTCTGATAACTTATATCGTTTATCCAGGATCCTGGTACATTTGTTGACTTAATTCTTGAGAATGACTTGGTGTCGGTAAGTTAAACTTAATTCTTGTTTTATTTTTTTAAAGATTTTATTTATTTATTTATGACAGAGAGAAAGAGGGAGAGAGAGAGAGCACAAGCAGGGGGAGCAGCAAGCAGAGGGAGAGGGAGAAGCACTCTCCCCATTGAGCAGAGAGCCCGATGCAGGACTCGATCCGAGGACCTGGGCTTAACTGACTGAGCCACCCAGGTGCCCCTTAATTCTTGTTTCAAAAAAGAAAGGATCTTTAGGTTGTTAAGTTACAAATTGACCTCACTTGATTTCAAAATGGATTTGTGAAAATTTATAATAAAAGAAAATCTTGTTTAGAATGGAGTCAAGAGGCCAGAAGGGGGAGCTCTCAAGCACAACCACTAGTTAGTTAATTGCAGACCCAACAGGAAGGGAATCTTGGAAGTCCATACTACAAATACTTCTTTACCACTCAGGCAGGAGGAAGAAAGGCTTCTCCTTCCCAGCAATTGCCCAGCCAGTGAGAAACCGTCACAACTCAGCCAATGAAGAGCCACTATAAATTGCCCGTTTTACTCCACAAGACTTTTTGTTTATAAAAGCCCCCCACAAGTTCCCAAAGACTACTCTTTTTCTTTTGTTCTCCAGACTTGCCTATGCTTTCATTGCAGCATGCCTGTCCTAATTGCAATCCTCTGTTCCCAAATAAACCCCTTGTTGCTGGTGAAATTTACCTTAGAGGTACGAGATTATCCTCCTCAACATCACATAGGCACTAGAAGGCTGTTAAAGTGCTTGAAACAGTGCCTGATACAGTGAGTTCTATACACATTCTCATCATTGTATTCTTGTTATGGTCAGAACATCACTGATTTGGAGAACACAGCAAAAGCAAGGAAGAGCAGGATGTAAGCATGTGATAAATAGTCATTTTCAAATGGTACATTTTGTATGGTAGCTGTTCAAACAGATTTAGGAAAATAACCTGGTTATATATTTGTCCCTGTAGGTCTCTGACACATTCCCTGTGCTTCACTTTAGTAAAAATGCTTGCAACATGACTTGTTAATAACACATGTAGATAAAATTTTTGAAATTATCAAAAACACTATTAAAGCAGCTCTGACCATTATTTTGCAATTCCATCAGATTTCAACTATTCTATGAACTCGGAGTGTATGTGAGTTCACCTACTGATGGCTGTAGTCCAGTGAAAAGGTCAAGATGTTACAAAATAACAACACATTTTGTCTTCTGGCTTCCCTATTTTGCATTCATGAGTGAGTGCACTGCATGCAATAAGCATTAAATAAAAAGTCATCAAATTGATTAGAATAATTCCAACCCCTGTTTGCTACGTTTTAATTCATGTTTGCAACATTTTAATTAAAACCAATGTATCACTGGTCAAATCCTTCTTAGCCTGAAAATGGTAAAAACAAAACAAAACAAAAAAACACTTTGGCTATAGTAACCTGATAATATAAATGATAAATGCAATAAATTTAACAAGTTGCTGTTGGTTTATTTGTTTAAAAACATAAATTCTGGGAGTTCAGACTCCAAGTCTGTACTGCTGACCAACTTTTTTCCTGCCATTATGGTAGGAGGCCAACAAGCATTCCATAAATATGAATAGATGACTGTAAAAACTGCATTCTGCTAGCACTTTAACAATATAAAACTATCTCAACATAATGCTATCTCGTTGTTACTTGTGAACATATAATGAACAGTACTCTGAAAGTACAGTGTAACCATCACCTGGTACCAAAAATCGGAATCTCAAGTATCATGAATCATTATAATCCCAGAAATAAACAAGTAAAAACACAGAATACTAATTATGCCTGTAAATTAAAAGACACCCTCTGACATAAATATCTAATCCGCAATATGCTTGCTGTCTAAAGCTGTTGATGTCCTCCCATGAAACTGAAGAAAAGACAGGTTAGACAACTGTTGAAAGTCATTATTCATGTCACCAGCAAAGAAAATAACCAAAGGGAAAGCTAATTTAGCTATATTTTTATATAATAGATGTTTTTGCAAATTATCTTGTACTCTTGTAGAGCTAAACATACTATATCACTATAATTAAGGAACGATAAAAAAATAGAAAAAAAAAGTTTGTTCAAGAGGCTATACCTAAATGTTGTGATATGACCCTTAGCTGCTCCTTCCTAGGCTCTCTTTCTGGATCATCCCCCTCTTCTTGATCTCTAATTATTGGAGTCCCAGGGGCTCATCTTCAAGTCTGTTTTTTGTCTATACTCTTCGTCTAGGTGAATCCATCCAGTTCGTTGGCTAAATTAACATCAGTGTGCTGATGACTCTCAAATCTCTATCTCCAGTTGCAACCTCTCCACTTAATTCCAGACTTGTATATCCACATGTCCACTCACCAACTCCACTTCGCTGTCAAATAGACATCTCAAGGTTACCATTTTCAATACCAAATTCTTGATCTACTACCCTAAACTTACTAATATCCTAATTCTACTGTCCTGTATTTGTTATCTGGAAAAAAAGAACATTATCATTAATGTACTTGCTCAGGCCAAAATCTTGGGGTAACCCTTAACTCTTACACTCACCTGATCCATCAACAAACCCTCTGGCCTCTGCCTTCACAATGGCTCCAATCACTCAACACTGTTTTACTATGTCTGCCATCCCTTGCCCGGCCTCTGTAACAGCATCCTAACTGGACACTCATTTTCACTCTTGTACCCGAAAGGCTTATTCATCTGGAGTCAGAGTAGTCCTTTAAACACTGAAGTCAGATCATTCCGCTTCCTGACTCTCAAAATGAGCAGCTTCCCATCAGGCTTAGAATAAAATTCACATCTTTACATATTATTACCTGTAGGGCTCTATATGATAAGGCCCAGAGATCTCTGAAATAATTTCTTTCCACCCTCAAACTCATTCGAATCTCCCAACCAACAGCAGCTCGCCTGCAGATCGTGAACATGCTAAATACAGCACACTGTTAGGGTCTTCAAAATATCCTTGACCTTATACCTGGAACACTCTATTCAGACGGTTCCATGGTTTGCTTCTTCACCTTAGGCACATCTCTAATCAAAGATACCCTCTCTTACCACCCTATCTAAAACAGAATACTGCTCCATCAGGCTCTCTCTCTTCACCTTATTCTTCTTCAAGCATTTAAAATTGATGGACATGATACTATGTAACTATTTTTTTGTCTGTGTATATTCTGTTTCTACCACTAATGCACATGTTTCATGAGGGCATAAACCATGTCCAAAAACACATGGACATTTTATCCAGAATCTTGTGTAAAATTTTTATTTTACATACAAACTGTATGCCCAATACCTATAACAGCATCTGGTACAAAGCAGTGTTTAATATTTGTTGAAAAAGCGAATAAATTCAAGAAATCACGTTTTATTTTTACATGACTCACATGCATAGGTAATTCAGGATATTATTTATATTTATCGTATACCTACACTGAAAACATATTTATACAACTGCCAAAGTGCTTCCAAATATTTAAATGTGAATGTCCCAAAGGAATCTAAGTCTACAGAGAAGTATAATAATTGATCACACTGATGACAAATGTAACATTGATCACCCATACAAATATAAAAATATGCAAGCTTTATTGGTGTATTCTTTCTATTGAAGAGTGAGAGTGTGTTTGTGTGTGTGTGTGTGTACGTGTATAGACATACATATACACACACTTCAGAAAACTTCCAACAGGCTATAAAATAGTGGCTTCTCCCTCAAAGAAGATAACCAAAACACCCTACTCCCTAGAATTATTGCAATAAAGAGTAAAAAGCAAAAATGCACTTACCTCCCTTTTTCTACCAAGAGCAAGACATC
This sequence comes from Leptonychotes weddellii, assembly GCF_054177405.1. Taxonomy (NCBI): domain Eukaryota; kingdom Metazoa; phylum Chordata; class Mammalia; order Carnivora; family Phocidae; genus Leptonychotes; species Leptonychotes weddellii. The sequence goes on along the minus strand of NC_138370.1, from coordinate 151,645,070 downwards.
CATTTTTTCCCCATTTTGAACCACTGTGCTGATTGCTGGAGAAAAAGGAGAAAAGCATGAATCCATCATTTAAAACAAGACACCAAATACCCATAAAGACACAATTATTAATACTTAGTCATGTTTGGAAATAAGGCGTCATAATTTTATGTAAAAGCTACTATTATCATATGCTATAAAGAATCGCATCCAAAATATAAGATGAAAGAGGAAAAAAAATCTTACTTAGCTCCTGCAGTCTTCTTAAGTGCATTCTATCTTCCTGAACTTCTTGCATTTGAAGACAAAAACGCAAACTAGACTTTTCCATAGAAAACCAGCCTTTTCTCCACTGGTCCAGGGCATGGCAGTCTTTGTAGTAGAGTTGACCAATCAAATCATAGTCAGCTTCTGTTAAGTTTTCAGCAACAAAGGGAACAAAATGCTGTTAAAACAAATACAGAAAAGTAATAAAGACAGTGCAAATAGGAAATCCCTTCCCTACCTATGGACTCGAGGGAAGGTAGAAAAACAAAAATAGTTTCTCTACCTTAAAAATTTAGAAGTAACCCAAATTTCAAAACAATTATTTAAACTTGCTATCAGTCTTAAAACTGCACAGCTATAATGCATTTTCAAATGGCAGCGTCTTAAACCACTTTTTTTGATATATATAGAATTGAAATGGGAAGACATCATCTATGCTGATTTGTGGCATTTTTCAAAACGTTTGTCTCCATTTGTATCTTTCACTGAATCTGTTCCTTTCCCCTTTGTGTGTACCATGAATAACACATCTACCTATGAAGAGACATACATAGAAATGACTTCAAAATTGTGAAAAGATCTTAATCATCATAACATGGCTGAATTCGAAGAATGACTCCTCCAAGGTCCTACATTATTTCTTTTTTTGTTGTTGTTTCTCAGCCTAAGGTTCTAGGATGGAAACTCTTAATCTCTTTTGACTATAACCTTTGAAAACTTAATGAAGTATGGACATTTTTTTTAGCTTTGTGCAGTGGCAGTATCGTAGCCAATGAGGTTCATCCGAGGCGCGATTATTGCTAATTGAAGTATGGACATTTTTCCCAGAATCTTGTGTAAAATTTTTATGGATCTCTGAAGCTCAACCATAGATCCCAAGTTAAGAATATTCTCTGGACTTAGGGTAAATATGCAGTATTTAAATACCTTGGCTATTGCTTCTGTCCATTTTCTTTGAGCTTGAGATGTTTCAGCTCCAAATAAAAACGCACGTTCTGAGGGTAAATAGATCTCAAAGGCAAAGATGGGCCTGTAGCACACATGAATAAAAAGATACCACTGTTTCTGTTTGGCTCTTATGGAAACAAATAACACAAAAATCAAGTTTTTAATTAAATTCCCTTTGAAAATTGGATAATGCTTTGAAATCATATTTTCCCAACAATTTATATTTTAATTCATTTGAATAAATGGAATACACTGGATCAGACAAAAGGAATATTCTTCTGATTACTTAATCACTCTACTGCATGACTGTGTTAATGCCCTGGACATTCATTAGTTGACTGATGTGGCAAAGGGCTCTCTTTGGTCTCCTCTTCCCTCTCAGACCAGGCCACCTCGACACTCTGTTTAAAGCAAACACTGTCCAACCATTCCATAATCAGCCCTCTTCCTGTCTTACTTCACAAATCTTCCACCCATTATCTCATCTTATCCCAAACTTTTATTTCCTTACTGCAGATAAAATTAGAGTAACATCCCAGGTCCTGAATTCTTCCCTGGGGACCTCATCCACAGCTCCAACTATTTCCTGGAATGTGTGAAGTACGTTGCCGCTGTTACCTAAAAAAATCTCAAAATACCCTATAGAGTCATCTTTCTTCTTCCTCTTTTTTTACCCCATACTGCTTATATTTGCCTCATGTTTCAATTTAGAGGCATCACCATCTACTTTATCAACAAGCTCAAAATCCTGGGGTTTAATTTCTTTTTTTTTTAAGATTTTATTTATTTGACAGAGAGAGAGACAGCAAGAGAGGGAACACAAGCAGGGGCAGAGGGAGAGGGAGAAGCAGGCTTCCCACAGAGCAGGGAGCCTGATGTGGGGCTCCATTCCAGGACCCTGGGATCATGACCTGAGCCGAAGGCAGATGCTTAACCGACTGAGCCACCCAGGCGCCCCTAATTTCTTCTTCTTAACAGCAGCTCTTCATCCAGTCAAGAGAGTATTTCTTACTAGTTCAATCATAAAATTCTCTCAACTCACTGTTTTTTGTTTTTCTCTTTTTAACGATCTCTTCCTCTAGGTACACTCTCAGTAATTGTGGTCTCTCTTCCTCCCATCTCTCTCTCACCACTTCAGCCAGCTTTCTTCCTCAAATACAAATCTATGTAACTCCTCACTGCCTACATTACTGAGTCTAAACTCTATAAAGTGCTATTTAAGGAGACTCAGAGGACGGCTGCGATAGTTATTTTTAACCTTATTTCACTGTAGATGGTATCTCCTGCATGTCTACTTGTATCAGGAACATTCTATCAAGAATGTTTTATTTCTGAATGATTACATGCTGACATAAACTAATATTATTTTAAATTATATTTTATTTACTAAGTAAGCAACTGAATACTAGGAATGCATTTATTTTAATATTCCACAGTAAGCCACATTAATTATTCATTTGGAATAAAAGCATTATTAAGATTAAAACAAAAACAAAATCACTAATGATCAGTTTTGTTGATTTACTAAAAAACAAAGTCACTTTAACTAGGATATACTAGTCATGGTATACTAATGATACTATGGTACATGTAATTTTACGTAAATGGCAAAGTTCTGCAAATCTCTTTCCATTCTCATAAAATTTATATTCAAATATGTTTCTATAAAACTGATTTATGCAGATTTTAATATTTATAGTTTTTCATTAATTACATTACAAAATGTAACTTTCATACCAAGTATATTAGATGGTTTGGTTTTAAAAGTCCTCACAAAAAATTTATTAAACCATTCTTTGAGCCAACTATATTAAATAAATAATGCTTACTCTTTTAATTGCAACTTTTTTGAGACCATTAAAATGCTAAAGTGAATCTTTAGGGAATTTAGCATTTCAATATGGTATAAAATACTTTTAGTTTTTTATTTTAATGGAAATAAGTCATTACTGAATATTTTCCTTTGAATAATGCATTAAATGAATGCATAAATTTTGCTATTAGTCCACCATTTTAAATGAGTAAATTATAAAAATTTTAGGACTACATGTTCTAGAATGGAATGCTATAAATTTATTAAAGATTAGATGCAAATACGTTAGCCTTTCATAGTACCTGGTATAATATTTTAATTTTTCTACTTTTTAGCAAATGCCCTAAGGAACTTTCAGAAGCTGCAAAATGATCAGGGTTCAAGAAACTATTAAACTCTTCCACAATAAGCAAATGAAGAATTAACAAATCTCTTATTATCTGGTATGATAAATATCAGGAAATATTCTTCACCTCCTACCTGTCTAACAGTAGACCTACCCGGTATTTAAATAGAAGTCCTCTTTGTGTACAGCCAGGCAGATAACTTCATTGATGTTAATGGTGCCATTAGGTGTGGTAGACTTATCATTTTCATAATAACTCAAGAAGCCTCCTTCCAAAACACACCACTTTTTATTTGTCTCTAGGAATTTAAAACAAATAATGTATCATAATTACAGCGCATTTTTAAAAAACAAATGGTTTAAATAATAACTGGATTCAAGTTTATTAATTTCCTATTTTGTGTAAAGAGTACGTTATTGCTGTATGGGATATACAGTTGTCATTCTCTCTGCTCTTAAAAAATGTACAATCTAGTAACAAGGAAAGTACAAAAAATAACTATGACATTGACGACCAGAAACGCAGACAGATCCATAAGAGACTGCTGCAAAACAACTCCGAAACAGCAAGGACTGATGTCTACAGAGTATTCAGAGGAAAACATGTAGTGTAAAAAGGAAGACTGTGGTTGATGTTAGGTAGGTATGCAAAAGAAGAAAGGGGCCATAACCTGCAGTGCCCCTAATGCCCTCGTTAGGGAATTTAAAATTCAAATTGTAAGGGGTCTTACACTGCAGGCCAAATCCATATCATCACCTGTTTTTATAAATAAAGTTTTATTAAAACACAGGCACATGTATTCACTTATGGATTATCTGTGGCTGTGTAGGCACTGTCTGGAGACAGAGGTATGGTGCCATTCTAGAAACAAAGTGGTTACAGGACATTCTACAGACTCCTAGTTAACTGCCCACATTTACATACAAAATGAAGCCAGTGATAACCAAGCCCCAAATCCCAACACTCTCAGCAAGAGATGGAATCTTCTGACAACTGATCCCAAACATTTAAAAGAAAGCTTCCAACATAAAAGACAGAGACCAAAACCAAAATAATAATTTTTTTAAACTATAAGTAATATCAGACTGTCAAGGGAAGATACCGTAGGCATAAAACAAGAACAAATGTTCTAAAAAAGGAAATTAAGAACACAAAAAATACATTTTGATAATTTAAAATGGAATCATGAATTTTAAAAATTAAAAAATAAAAAAACGAGAGAGAAAGCTTAGAAAAGAAACTCTCCCAAAAGTAAGAGGGAGAAAAAAGTTAATACAATATGATGGAGCTTTAAGATTATAGAAGTAATACAAGAAGTAATATTACTTCCAAGAAAAAAGATCAGATAAAAAGAATTTATCAAAGACAAAGAATAATGTCTAAAAATGGGGGAAAAAAACAAGGAACAAATATGTTTTCCATTAAAACTGTATTGTGCATGTGCATGTACTGCTTTGGTAAAATAAAAATTAGGAAAAAATTGCTTATAAAGATCACCAATTAGTGTGTTGCATCCAGATTAGGTTAAAAAAAAAAAAAAACCACACACACACACACACACACGAATTTGTGGTCAACTCAAAAGGCTTGGTTCCCTAACTGGCAATTCTCAGCAATCTCAAAGGTCTGGAAGCAAAAGCAGGGAAAATAGAAGAGATTGGCCAAGCTGGTTTTTTTTTTAATGGGTAAAAAGAAACAAGCAACTTTGGAGAGTAGCAAGAATGCTTCTGAAATCACAATAGGGATCCAAATAAAGATGGAAGAGGGCTGAAGAACCAGAACTGGAAATGGTTCAGAGTTGATGAACAAGAATAACTGAAACGGTCTAAGAACTACATGTAACAATAAGGCCTGACCACAACAATGTAACCATGGAGCGTTACTTTAAAGGTACAGAATGAGCCAAATTCTGCTAATGCATCAACTATGAGAATATCAGTTTGGAAGTAGAGTAATATTATACAGGTTAACAGAACATCTGAGTCAATGCAGCCATGAGTATCAACAATGGTCCATACACATGGAAACGATATTGGGATAAATGGAACTTAAGCTAAAGAAGATTGTTATTGACAATGGAAATGGATATAGGGGGAGGAGAAGTTATTAATTGCTACAACTGAATTGAGACTTAATAGTGGAAATCAGAAAGTACTTCCTAAAGGCTGTTCCCTTTTAATTTTGAAAATAAAATTCTGGGTCCTTTCTAAAAAGACACAATGCTTATTTGCTAGAGTGGAGTCTAATGGAAGACTGTGGGGCTGGGAAGAAAGCGTCATTTTGGAAACAGGTCTATTCAGGCTTGTTCTGCTCCTAATGAATTCTGGAAATTATGTACAAATATAAAGCATGTATTTATCTACTTTGCTCTTCCAGTGGGTTTTACATTATTATACATTCCAAAAGTACCCATGTGACTCCTTGCATTTAGCTTTTTCCCAAATGAACCTTAGACAACAAAAATATAAATGCAAAAGAGTTCAAATGAAAAGGATGAACACCTTGTGATTTTATATAATGTCTTTGCATTGCCGTTACCAATCTTTATCACTTCCTTTTAATTCCGACTTTAAAAAACTAAAACAATGAGCTTTGCGAATTGAGCAAAAATCCCCCCACTAATCATCCCATATATTTCCTAGTGAAAGACACTAACATGAAACTTAAATTCCGAAACATGTTATTTTCTACAAGTTTTAATGATGTAATTCAAGGTCTATAGTTTGCCAAATAACTCTCTGAATAAGTGAGGTAAAAACATTAAACTCAATTTTTTAAAAAAAGGAAAGCTAGGAAGCAGAAACTATTTGAAATTTTCAGTCTCTTGAGATAAAAAATAATTATTTTGAATTATCATCTTGCCATCCTATTTGTGGACTCTAGAAATTGTACAGACTCTCAAATTGTAAGTTATTGCCAAGAATTAAATTATACAAGCAGCCCATAATGTTGCATTTAAAATATACATTAGATCTACAGATATTAAGACTAATAAATAAGGTTTATACATACAGATGTAATGAATAAAATCTGTACATCAGATAATTACTTGATTTTGATCACTATAGCATGGTTATTTCAGGGAAAGTCCTTCTTTTTAAGAAATACACAATGGATTACTTAAGGGTAAAAAAAGGTAAAAGTCTGCAACTTACTTTTAAGTAATTCTAAAAATATATACACACATATACCTGTTTGTGTGTACATATGCACACATACACAGGAAGAAAGAGGATAAACTGAATGTAAGATATTAATATTTGGGAAGTCTGGGTAAAGGGTATACGAGAATTCTTCATACCATACTTACAACTTTTCCGTAAGTCTGAAATCATGATAACACAATTAAAAACAAAAAGTTAAAAGAAACTTTAGGTTGCCCTACTCTTTAAATTTCCCTTTATCACAGGGTGGTAAAGAAGAAAGAAAACAAGATGAGGTGTTTAGCCTCAAAAACCATCAAGAGGAGAAACACTTAAAAGGCCAAAATCCTAAGAGCTTAGGATCACTGTATTCCGAGTAACTGCCAAATGAAAAGCTGAATCAGAAATGGCAGAGGAAAACAGCACAAGGAATTTCCTGATGGGTACTGGGAAAGAATGCTCACAGAGACCCAATCAATGCCTACTGGAATGTGATATACTGAACATCCAGGACTCCCAAATCCTGAGTCACAGTGTGTACTCTGCACGGTTATATGAAAATCATGAAAGGCCATAATTTTTAAATGAATATTTACTGTAGACTTCTGAGATATAACACAAGGAAAAGTCAAAGTACCAACCAACTGGAGTTATGAAACAACTTCAAAACAACGTACTCAGATGAAGAGGATAATCCTCATAAAGAATAATGCAAAAAAATGCACATTTACTGAGTACACAGATAATGACTTGCATAGTTAGGAATCCCACCCCCTGTTCTCAAACATTTTGCAGTCCAATCCAAGAGGAGATGTGTCTGGAATAATAACCATGGTGGGGGCAGGGGTGCCTTTAGGGGTTGGAAGCACTCATGGAAGGAAGCGATCCTCAGACTAGAATGATGAACCATTTCACAGAAAAACACAGCTTTCAAAATAGTTATTTATAACTGAAAAGACATTAAAGTAGTGAAAAATACATTTTGAGCTATAACCACTCCATAATTCTGGGAAAAAACACTGTGAGAAAAGTCAAGGAAAGGGGAAACTGCCAAAAATCGATTTGGCCAGAGAACCAGATTACACATGAAGTTAGCAAATAGGAAAGAAGATCACAGACCCACAGCAGAGGCCAGGCCCCAGGAGTCTTATGTGACAGGTGTTCAGGAGTTTGTGCCTTTCTTGGCAGACAAGTGGGATTCGTTGGAAGGTCTTAAACAAAAAGTGCCAAATGCATGATGCATAAAATAAATGTAAATGCAGAATCTAATTGTGTAAATTCTAACGGGAAACAAATGACAGATCCTTTAAAAAGGTGAGTACAAACTCATTTTCGGTTAGAAATACGAGCTTGAGGGGATTTAGTCCTATAGCATTATCATCACTATAACCCTTGATTTGCCTTTTTTTTTTTGGTAAGTGGAAATGGGTCAGAAGTGGTCAGATAAGGCAGGCATAGATATCACCTTTGAGGATTTATAATAACAAAGCTGTGATAGGAAACCTTGGCGTTCCTATTCATTTGGGAAGCAAGGAAGAGCTTATGTCAGATTCCATTGGTCTGCTTAGCCCAATTCAGATATGCTCTCCCAACTCTGATTTTGAGAACACATACTCTGCTACAGAGGAAGTCTTACCGTTAACCAATTACCAGAAGATGTCCACCAGAAATAAAACTGGGGCCACAGAGGGCAACTCTCAGGACACAAGCTATTTGTTTGACAAGAGCTGGTGTGTATGGTGGTTGGAGTGGCTGGAGAGGTTGTTCATTCTTTCTATTCAATCTTGATATTTAGATCAGGGAAGAAAAACATTACTGGAATTTGTTCAAACACAAGAAAGGACTCCAGTGGCGAGCTACTGGAATACTATGCAATGACATGGATGCTACTGTTGGGAACACTGGCTATCAGCTACCACCTGGAGGATACGCCTAAACTCAGAGAATAACAGGAAATCAGAAACAGCTATGACTACAGATAGACCCCCTGCTGCTGCTTCTGCTTCTCATCCCCTCATCATCGTATTTACATGCCACGCACTCTTCTACACATCTTATAAACATCAACTCACTGAATCCTCAGAAAAACCCTACTGGGTCAGTTCTACCACACATCCCTCCCTTGTACCCCGTCCACAGGCACAGAATGGTTACCTGACTTCTCCAAGATCACACAAGTACTTAGAAACCAGGGCGGAGAGTAGAACCCAGGTGGCCAAGTCTGGGAACCGAGCCTCTTGACCACTTACCGATACTGCCTCTCTGCACCTGTTACACATTTGAAGCATGTATGTCCATTTTTAAAACATATTAGAGAGAGTAGAGGTCATGGCTTTTTTTTTTTTTTAAGATTTTATTTATTTATTTGACAGAGAGAGAGAGAGAGATCACAAGCAGGGGTGAGGGAGGGCAGAAGGAGAGAGAGAAGCTGGCTCCCCGCTGAACAGAGAGCCCAATGCGGGGCTCCATCCCAGGACCCTGGGATCATGACCTGAGCCGAAGGCAGACGCTTAACCAACTGAGCCACCCAGGCGCCCCGAGGTCATAGCTTCTAATACACATGTGCGCAGTAACTCCAAGACAGTGAAGGCAAACTATTATTTTTTGAAACCATGAAGTTGTTTCCTGATGAAGAATTTCCTAAACTGATGGTATTCAGCATTCACTGAAAACAGGAATACACACAAGGAATTCTTTTCATTTAAAATAAATGTGGTTTAGCCTCGAACATTTTAAGACTATACAAGCTAGGCACTGATAGAACAAAAGATCTTCAAAATTCCTCAATGCTAATTTATGAAATTAAATATAAACAGACGATATAGAGTTTCTAGCAAACCATATCAACCACTTTCTTTTTAAAAATCAAACACCGTGTCAACAAATCACGGTAAGACACCAAGGGGGAAAAAATATGGTTGAGGGTAGAAAACAGAAAACAAAACCAGGATGCTATTATTCAGCTCTATACTTAGGTTTAACACGAGCTATCAATCTTTCTTTTCATGAACACTAAATTGAGAAGAAAAAAAGAAAAAGAAAAAGAAAAATACAGATCAGTCTTCATAACCTGAGGCTAGAAGAACTTTGAATCCTGAAAACCTGAACTGACAATTTGAAGCCTCTTGTATCTCTCTGAAGGACTGCATGCATTTTATTCTTTCTTCTTCCTGTTTAATCATTTCGCTCTCTGGCTGTCCTGACAAGCGCTGACGGCCAGTCAGAGGCAAAGGCAACAGACACACTTTCATCTCTAAATCTTCCCAAATAATTCATTTGTTTCCATAATGCTGGTGCTCAACAGGAGTTACACCGCTACAGCATCTTGAGAAACAACAACAACAAACAGAACTTTGTTTCTTGGTAGTTCGACTTTTTCTTCACTTTTAAGCAGACACTTTCTGAACAAAATGTTCTGCATCAGCAAATATGTAATTTTTTAATTGGAGTCTAGCTGACATACAATGTTATATTGCTTTTAGCTGTACAACATACCTGTCAGGTATTCAACAGTGATTTGATAATTCTATACGCTGTGCAGTGCTCACCATGACGAGCATAGTCATCATCGGCCACTATTTGTCATTATACAAGATCATTACAATATTACTATCTTCCCTATGCTGTAGCTTTCATCCCCACGACTTAATTATTTCACAAGTGGAAGCCCGTACCTTTTAATCCCCTTCACCTATTTTGCCCATCCTCCCCAACCCCCTCCCCTTTAGCAACCACTGGTTTGTTCTATTTATGATTTTGTTTCCGGTTTTCTTTGTTTATTTGTCCATTTGTTTTGCTTTTTAGATTCCATTATAAGTGAATTCATACAGTATTTGACTTATTGTACTTAGCATAATACCCTCTAGGTCCATCCATAGTGTCCCAAATGGCAAGATACCATTCTTTTTTATAGCTGAGTAATACTCCATTGTAATATATATATACACCATGTCTTCTTTATCTATTCTTCTATGGATAGACATTTAGGTTGCTTCTATAACTCAGCTACTGTAAAAAATGCTGCATATACCTTTTTGAATTAGTGTGTTTGCTTTCTTTGGGTAAACACCCGGCAGTGCAATCATCAGATCATATGGTGTTCCTGTTTTTCATTTTCTGAGGAGCCTCCATACTGTGTTCCACAGTGGTTGCATCAGGGTACATTCCTACCAACAGCACATAAGGGTTCTCCACATCTTTGCCAACATCTGTTTCTTGCCTTTTAGGTCCTTGCCATACTGATAGGTATAAGATGGTTTTGATTTGCACTTCCCTAATGATTAGTGATGTTGAGCATCTTTTCACGTGTCTGTTGACCCACAACTATATCTTTTTAGGCGCAAGTCAAAAACAAAATATTAACAAGTCTCTTGCCCTTTTACACCAGTAATAACTTGATAAGAGAAATGGTCACTTATTCAACAAATATTTACACAAGACTACTGTTGTGCTGACACTATTTTAGGCACCAAAGATCTGATAATCTTGAATAAGCCAGCAAATGCTCATGTCTCATTGAGCTTTCACGAGAGAGAGAGAGAGAGAGAGAAACCAATAAAGGAGGGACCATTTTCATGCAATAAATGCTATGATGGAAATAAGAAGAACCCCATGAAAGGAAAGAGCTACCAGTAACAGCATACCACAGTAGCACTAAACTGATGCCTGAAAAATGAGAAAAAAGCCAAACCGGGGGAAGTGCCCTCCTGGCAAAATGAACAGCAATTGTACAAGTCCAGAAAAGCAGAAAAGAACATGACATGTTGCAGAAACGGAGAGGAAAACAGTGGGGCCAGGCCTGTGAGTACAGGGAGGAATATGTGAGATGAAGAGGGAAGGGACAGGAGGTTCTCTTCGGTCACACTAAGGAACAGGGATATATTCTGTCATGGGAAACTGATGAATATACTCAAAGAATGAAAATACAAGATCTGATTTACATTTTTAATGATCATTAAATCTGCTTTTGGAGAACAATTTGGAAGGAAGGTAGGTTAGTTATTGGGAGGCAAATTAAGGGGGGTGTTGCAGCCCAGGTAGGACGTGATGGTGGCTGGGCTAGGATTCTATCTATTAGTTAAGATGGAGAGGAGCCAACTGATTCAAGATCTATTTTGAGTTTGAAATGATAGAAGTTGCTGACAAACTGGATGGAAGAAATGAAGACCATCAAAGAATACATTACCAGGAGATTATTTTCCAATGAAATCATTTCTGTTGTGCTACACAGCCAAAGTGCAAAAGCTTAATTTCATATTACTTAAAACAGGATGTTCCAAAATGAAAAAACACCCCCAATTAAATTACAAAGAATGCACCAGTTTTTAATTTTGGAAATAAAATTTAACAAAAAAAATCCATAGCTAATTTATAAAAGATAAAAGGAAAGAATGATTTAGTTACAAGTTTAAAACATAATTTATTCCCCGAGTGATTAAGAAAAGCAATCTTCAAGGAAATATTAAAACAAACTGTTAAGTCTATAAATATTATAAGCACAATGTTTTTTATTTTTGCCAAAAAATAAATGAAAGTTTATTTTTAGCCGCAAAGTGCTTATGATACACTTTAGTTTTAGAAAGAAAATCTCATATTTCAAATTCCCTATCTCATCTTTTTATAAGTGATTTGAAGGGTGGGTCTAAGATCTCCTACTATTCAGAAGAAATATTTTAGAAAACTTGTAAACTTATTTACAAGTGCATTAACTGCCTAGAATTATTTTAATAATTACTATAGCCAATTCACAGATTATTCAGGTACTCCCTCCCCATTTCTGACCAGCTTCTGACTACCTAAGGGTTAAATACTGAAGAGCAATAGAAGATTTCGAGAAGATCTCTATAAAATTTGTCATTTTTATTAGTTTGAGTGCAGGAAGATATTTAATAACCAATTGCTGAAAGAACCAAAAACATCCAAATTCAAAATGCCACCCAGCATAACACTTTGACCAAGGCCAAAGTGTTACGTAACAATAACAATTATAACACAAATCAGATGTAAAATTCTGTTTCATGCTGAGCTCCTCCATTTTTCATTATGAGGATTACAATTAATGTACATAAAGTACCTAAAGCAATGCTTTACACATAGTACCTGTTCACTAAAGGATAGCTACTATTTTCTGGAAAATCTAATAAAGTAGGGCTAATCCCAATATAATTCTACTTAGGGATATCATTTCTTTGGATATAAAGCATTTATACTGAAATAATCACTTTAAATGCACAAAGATCAGGATTAACACTCTAAAGTGAGTTTTTTTCATCCTATTGTTCCTTTGATAGAGTAGTACAGCTGGATTATACCACCTAGGGAATTAATACTAGGCTCCCGAGCCTCTAAATGCCCACCACCAATTGGCCTGTACAGCTTAATCTCTCTTAAAATTCTCTTTGTTCCATTAAGACAGATCTCATTATATTTTTCAGCCTATATTTCCCAAATTAGTTCATATGTATTGAACATGAGACCTGTGTCTTATTCATTTTTGTAATTCCTAATGCTTATTAGCACACGCTTGACACAAGGAGCTGGATGCAGAGATGGAGAAACACCTACCGTGACTGCTCAGATAATTCCCCAAACCTAGGAGAGGTTGTTGAATTAATTCCCATCATTTTTTTGAAACCATGCTTAAGCTGTATTCCACTCACACGCACGTACGCTTATAATCAGAACAAACCGAAAACTTGTCAGTTCTGCCTATGTGTTGACATTTATCTCTATTATCTCCCCAGTTAGGGTGTTTGTCCCTAATGGAAAGGGCTGAGTTTCACATTTCTTTGGAATAACCCTTAAATCCTGAAACAGAGTTGGTTGGCGGTAAAGAGACACCAGTGAATTCTGTTGAGAATTCACCAGCATTCCAACCCAGTGGTAAATCCCTGCTGCAGTGCATGAAATCGTGTCTGTGCCTTGAAGCATTTATAAATCCTCAAAAAATATTTCTCTATTGCGAGATCAAATCTAACATCTTAAGGGAAAAAAAATAAAAATTTAAACATAATTGTTTGATAATGAAATAAAGTTTTGTCAGATAACAAAGTCGAAAAGAAGCTGAAAAGATACCTTCAAGCAGTTTTTTCTCTGAAGAAAGTTTAGAAGCAGCAGGAGCCTGATACAAAAAGTCACAGAGGAACGTGGACTGGGAGGACTCTTGACTTAATCCACCTTCAGAGTGAATGTCATGTTGAGGGAAATCTGGAAAAAAATACAGAAATAATACATTTGAAATCTAAAATGTAAATACTTTCCCTTTGCTTATGAATATGTAGGTGAGTTTTTAGCTAGAAGTTACTTCAAATTCACCACAGAATAAATACACAGGTATTTATCTCACGTCGCACAGAATTTGCAAATAAGCACTTGTTATGTTTATTATTCACATATGAAAATCAGAATTAATTTTGGTGAAAATGATTAGGTGAGATTAACTGTTTTAATCTTTGTAAGATTAAAGAAATATAAAAGATTTCCTAAACAATTTCCTTGAAACAAAACATGGTTTTAAGCATCTTCTGTCTTTTCAATAATCACCCTTGTCTTCCTTCTGATGGTTTTTCTTATTTGAGAAATATGCAGATTTGTACTTCATTCCTTTTGGAGATATATCAGAAGAGACCAGGCTAATGTAGGGACAGGGACTGACCGGAGAATTTGTTATGGTAGAGAAATTCCATCTGCAGACTTTGTCCAGCCTTCTTGGCCAGCAGGTAGGGGGTGCTATGCACAGGGTCTCCAGTTGCACACATAACATCCGCTCCGCTGAACAGCAAAGCCATCGTTTCTAGAACATCTGGTTTCACAACAGCAGCGCACAGAGCCTGGTCGTTAAAAGAAAACACACCTTTTAAGGGAAGGAAATACAATTCTAGCTATTAAAATGCGTGAAAGTCTGCCAAACCATTTGTAAGATGAAGTGTGTATTTCTTTTTTAACCTAGAAAGCTAATAATAAGTATGTCCTGAATTAAGCACCAGGCTCAAAAGGTCTGCTTTGTATGAATTTAAATTACAACCTAAGCCCTCCAAGTTTTAATTCCTTGTTCTGTTGCTGTGATGTTCCAACCTTCCAATCCATCACAGTTGCTTAGGAAGACATTTTTTATGCTTATGTACTATGATAATGGCTGGATGCTCAGAAAATGCAAAACATGTAAAACGTAATAATGAAGTATCTGTTAAATGTTTTGTCATATAAATGTTGTATGTATGTATTTTTCAGCCTAATCGGATCTATATAATTTTTTAAAGTATTGTTGTGCTTTGGGAATTTGAAAGATGAGTGCAAAACAAATCCAGTATCTTTCCTTTTGTGTGGGGTATGGGTGGGGAGGAGGAATGGCAAGCAGGGGGTAATAGAACAACACTGACTTATGTTATACATCATCGTACAAACACTAGCAACTGCCAGAACCTAATTGTGTTGTTGTTGCTTTTGTTGTGACCTCGAAGAAATAAGCTGCCTTCACCTCTCTCCTCATCCTCTCTTTCTGCTTCCTCACTTTACTGGCTTCCCATGTGCTTCCAAACCCTGTGATTTTGGCACCCTGATTCTATCTGATTTTTTAGCCCCGGACTGACCCTTTCACCTCCTCCTTGACATGCTGCACCCAGATAGATCACTGGTTAATTTACCCTCTACAATGCAACTTCAGAATAACTGCTCATTAAATATCCCAATAGGCAGCTCAGAGTGGACAGCCAAGAAGTCCCACGATGCATTCACAGTTCCAGTCCTGCACGGTTAACTGTTAAAAAATGTACTTACCTTTCCTACCATGGTCTAGCTGACCTACAGAATTTCCTTTGCATCGGAATCAAACAGCGCAACCTATACCTGACTTTGTACCAATTTGCTAGGTGATCGTAGGCAATCCCTTCACTTGCCTGAGTCTTAGTTTACCTCATCTGCAACATCAGGGTGTTGAAAAAGATACCAGCTAACATCCCGTCCACTGCAATAGCCTTTGACTGCCCTCCCACATTTAATCACACGTATTTCCTCTTATTCTTCCATCTCCCCACTACTGTTTTCTTTCACAGCACAATGTATTTGTTATGGTACATTTACTGGACTTCAGCCATTCACGGTTAGTCTCCCTTACTTGACTACAACTCTCATGAATAAAAGAAGCACATTTATGTTTTACTACAATTGTATCCCCAGAACCTAAAAAAGAACTCAGAACTTGTAAGTGTGCAATCAATATCCATCCACTATGAACACGGAATGGAAAAAAGGTAGTCTCTTCAACAAATAGTGTTGGGAAACTGGATATTCACATACAAAAAAATGAAACTGGAGCCTTATCTTACACCATTCACAAAAATGTACTCAAAAGAGATTAAAGACTTAAACATAAGACCTGATACCTTAAAATTCCTAGAAGAAAACACAAGAAAAAGCTCCTTGAAATTGGTCTTGACAGTGACTTCTTGGAGACGACACCAGAAGCACAAGCAACAAAAGAAAAAAAAAATCAATAAGCGGGACTCTGTCAAACTAAAAAGCTGCTTCACATCTGAAGAAAAATCAACAAAATGAAAAGGCAAACCTATAGAACAGGAGTAAATATTTGCAAACCATACATTAGATAAGGAGTTAATATCTAAAATATATAAAGAACTCACAAGCTCAAAAACATTCCGATTAAAAAACGGGCAGAGAAACTGAATAGACATTTTTCCAAGAAGACATCCAAGTGGTCAACAGTTACATGAAAAGATATTCAACATTATTAATCATCAGGGAAACCACAAGATTATCTCACACCTATTAGAATGGTATCAGATCTACAACCTCATGTCTATTAGAACATTATTCACAATAGCCAATATATGGAAACAACCTAAGTATCCATCAAGAGATGAATGAATAAAGATGATATGCTACACACACACACACACACACACACACACACACACACACACACGAATACTATTCAGCCATGAGGCATAAGGAAATCCTGCCATTTGGGACATGGATGGAACCTGAAGGCATAATGTTCAATGAGATTAGCCAGAGAAAGATAAATACTATATATCACTTATATGTAGAACCTAAAAAAGCCAAACTCATAGGAACACAGATTAGAATGTGGTTACCACGGGGTGTCTGGGGGGTGGGGAGATGTTTAAGGGTACAAACTTACAACTAGAAGATAAGTAAGTTCTGAAGATCTAATGAACAGCACAGTAGCTATAATCAATAATACTGTATTATTTACCTCAAAACTGCTCAGAGACTAGACTTTAAATGTCCTTATTATAAAAAAGAAATGATAATTATGTGATAGAATACAATAATTATGTGATATAGCTACAGTGGCAATCATACCACAATATATAAATGTACCAAATCAACAGGTTGAATAAACTTATACAATGTTGTAGGTAAATTATATCTCAATTAAAAATGTGTCTATTCAATTAAATATATTTTTTGTAAAAATTATTTGCTGACATTAAGAGTACCATTTTTAAGAAGCCCACTGTAGAAATAAATCCCAATGGGTAGACTTCTCTATAATATTCTTAGAATAATTCAATTGCTAGTAATTAATGTAAAACTTATCTAATGGAAACTGTGTGGTGTGGCAGACAGCACTTTATTTGGGGACATTAGTATACCTGCTAATAAGATACCCATCACTATCAAAAAGAAAGAGACCATTAGAGGAATCTATGCCCTGGTTCTATAATTTCACCAATTATTTCCCAAAATCCACAACTTACTATTTATATATGTATTTATTATAGAGCTCTGGTGCACAGAATTAATCAAAATCCTTGGTTTATGTACCCTGTTGTTATTATTTCATGTATGTCTGGTATAACTGGTCAATTTTAATAATGTATTTAACACCAATGAAACCACCACCCAAAACAAAGTGTCTTAGTAATAACCTATATAAATAGTTCCCAAACACCATCCCCATACCATCACCCCCACTCTCCTCTACCTTACCTGCCCATTCTGAATCCTTCGTATTTTATGTGCCATTGCTTTAAAATCAATTGGTGGCCTCACTTTACTATCACCAAAGATGTACAAAGACTAAAAACTTAGTTTAGGGGAAATAATCCAATAGAAATGTAAATCAATTGTATGATCTTGTAATTTCTACAGAAGGATGAAAAAGGCCTTTATTTATTTTCCAAAATGTTCTGCATAATGCTACTTACTTGAGGATTTTTATCCATAAGTACTGCCCCTAAAAGCATACTAAAAAACTGGGAACCATGAAAGAACATAGTCTCTAAGCACAAAAACAACAGGCATGTATTAAATATCTCTACATGAACGAGCCTCCTAACACATAAGAAATTGAAGCAGCAATTTCAAAAAAGAAATCAGGCAGGATGCTTACCATATCCTTTGCCAAAAGGGTAAAGAACAAGTGGGCAGCAAAAAACAGGGACCAGAAGGTCTGGAATCACTCAGCCAAAGGTAAACATCACTTGGGGTCAACAACACTAAGCAAAGCATCGCTTGTAACAATACATTGAATAAATGATGTTTATTTTGGTGACAGGATGTCAGCAATGTACAAGCTGAAGTTACACTTAGTGTCCTGTCCCTAAAATAGGAAAGTTGCCACAGTTCTCAGAATATTGGAGGAGGCCTAAGTTAGCTGGAAACTCATGTTATGGACAAAGAATTTATTCACTATTGATAATGAATTCTTAAGTAAAACAGTGGTAAAATCAATACTACAATCTTGCAAATGGAAATAAAGTAACATTAAACAATACTTTTATCAAATAGTAAAGGACTTCTTAAAATTCTTTTCAAAATCCCTGACCCATATTTCAAAAGACATCAAGATCCATGTCTACTGTTATATATTTTTTGATACCTTGTTTAATTCTTCTTTGGTGAGAGATGCCAGTAGGGTCTTTCTGAATCTTCCTTCTTTGTACTTCTGAGTGATAAAGGTTTTTCTCTTTTCTACAGGTGAATCCATGTGTAATTCTTCATCTT
Source organism: Leptonychotes weddellii (assembly GCF_054177405.1). Classification (NCBI taxonomy): domain Eukaryota; kingdom Metazoa; phylum Chordata; class Mammalia; order Carnivora; family Phocidae; genus Leptonychotes; species Leptonychotes weddellii. The sequence continues at coordinate 151,626,582 of NC_138370.1, read as the reverse complement.
TTTGAAGATTACCAGCCCAAAAGTCATTTGCTCTTTTGTTTCCAATGACAATAAAGAGCTAAATTGTCAGAAAGTTATAAAACAGTATGAGTTCATAAAATGTATTTGAATTTACAAAAACCTGACTCACATATTAAAATATAACTTAGGGGGCGCCTGGGTGGCTCAGTCAGTTGAGCATCCGACTCTTGATTTTGGCTCAGGTCATGATCTCAGGGTCATGAGATCGAGCACTGCACAGGGCTCCACACTGAGCATAGAGCCTATTTAAGATTCTCTGTCTCTATCTGCCCCTTCCCTGCCCCCATGTGCATACTCCCCCCCCCAAAAAAAAAACTTAGTATAAAATACGCATAAACATGAAAAACCCATATCTTTCAGGAAGATGGTGTGTGAAAGCAGATATTATTTCTATTTTAAATACAGCCTCATTGCTTTTAGTAATGGTACAAGATAAGCTAGAAAAGAAACTGCAAGCAACCCAAATTGCAGCAAAAGCATTATTATTTTTTGAAGGTCACATAGAGACAGATTCATTTAAAATGGCCTAGGAGGTGGGGTAATGTGGTTGAGAGGGTTACTGAAATCCAAGAAGAAAACGGAAACAGGAGACAGAAAGTCAGACATGAGCGCAGTTATGACAGAGCATGGTCAAGAAAAAGAAGAGAAAATTTTGCCAAATGTTTTCATTCACTTTTCTAATATTTTATCCATGCTGGGTTAAAAAGAAAGAAATTCTGGCTTTAAAAAAAAGAATGCTGTCAAGCCTTTAAAAGTAGCTATTACTACTAAATTCCTTGTATTTTATATTTTTAAAATAACTATCGCATTTAAGAAGCATTCCTAAAGTTGAAGTAGGAAGCTACTACTACCGAACAGGTTATAAGCCATTTTTACAGTGTGGTGAGAACTTTATCAAAGAGCTCCTAAAGTAATTCATGCCACTCCACTGCTAACTACCACCTGATCCCTGCTAACCACATCCACAGTTAGGCTGGACTTACCTCAATGAGTTCATTGCTCCAGATGCTGGCATCCATTTTTAGACTTCTAACCTTGGAATCTTTTGGTCCTAAAGATCTATGTTGTCCTGAAGTCAAGATACAATTGCATTTCTATTTCAATTTGTATGTAAATGTATTTTAAATCTTTTATTTTTAATCTTTAAATCTTTAATCTTTAAATCTTTTTAAAAAATGTGTGTATGCATTCATGTATGTGTGTGTGTATATACCTTTTCAACTTAAAACACATCAATATCTAATTTCCTAATGCCAATAGCATTAAAAGTAGTGGTGATAATTATACAGAAATCCCAACCACAATGAAGATAACAGTAATCATCTTCATCACTACCCTGTAGTGGTATAAAACTATAGTTTTAAAACTAAGTATATATGTATACCAATATGTATGTGTGTATATTCATCACTTGGTAATTAACGAGCAATTAGAGGTTACTGAAAAACTTTATAATAGGTTTGTTTAAATTCCATGTATGTAAACATAGATATCCTTTTACTCCTAAAAAAAAAAAAAAACTAGCAACAGCTCTAATAAAAACATGTATCTAAAAATATGAAGTGGATTCTTTATTCTACTTATATGCCTGAAAGAGAATAAGAGCCCAGCATTCTATTACAATCGATTCAATTATGCTGTGTAATCATCATTCAGTCATTACTGGACACCCAGGAATGTGTCTCAGGCTTTCTAGGCTGAGGAGAGAATAAGGTATTCAAGACACTGTCTCTATCTTAATGACTTTTTGCCTATGAGCATGAAAGTTCATTCCTCTCTCTACATTAGGTAGGAGGTTCCTTTCCTCCTTTCTTTAAAATGGTAACTACTCAGAGCACTAAGTCTTAAAATCCCAATGGCAGAAATATGCATAGGTTTGCATTTATAAAGACCAACTAGGCAATACTGAAAGAGGTTGGACTCAGAAAACAGGTAGAAGAACTGGAAAGAACCCCTGGAGTCTTGGAGGCAAAAAAAAAAAAAAGATAGAATCTGAGTTGAGACAAGCAGGAGGAGCAACAAAAGGGAGGGCAGATTCAGAAATCCTGAGGCGATAAAAACTACTGAGACTTGGTTGGCTTTAAGAGAGGGGAAGGGTCAAGAGGGTCTCTCAGGTTTTAGGCTTGAATGTAGGGTAGACAGTATTGCTTCTGACCAAGATTTAGAATAAATGAGAATGTTCAGTTTTATGTAATAAGCTGGGCAGCAATGAGAGCTCCATTTTTCACATGCTATTTTTGAGGTATCTTGGGCACATCCAAGAAAAGAGTCCAGTAGGTAGACCCACAAGTACAATGTCCAACATGGTGAGAACTGTCCACTCATAAGTGAGTGCTGAACTTAAAATGATAAATAACATCAACCAGGAACACTGGAGTGAAAAAGAACTGAGGATGTAACCCAAAGGAACACATGTATTTCAGGACCAGGCAAAGGAAAAGTAACCTGAAAAAGAATGACCAGAGTATTAAGAACACACAAAGAGAAAATGGTATTTTGGAAGGTAAGGGAGGATGGGAAGTCACAGAGAGACACACTGGTCAAATACTCAAGTGCCAAATACTGTGGAGAAGACAATAAAGATAGGAACAGACCACACAGAAACAGAGAGGTAAAATACACAGGGAAACATGGTGAAAATATTTTTACTGGACTACAGAGAAGAGAAAACTGATCATAGGATGAAGAAAAACAAGGAAGTTAAAGAAATGAAGGAAATCTGTGCAGAATTCTATTTTTTTTTTTTTTAAAGATTTTGTTTATTTCACAGAGAGATACAGTGAGAGAGGGAACGCAAGCAAGGGGAGTGGGAGAGGGAGAAGCAGGCTTCCCGTGGAGCAGGGAGCCCGATGTGGGGCTCGATCCCAGGACCCCAGGATTAGGACGTGAGCCGAAGGCAGATGCTTAACGACTGAGCCACCCAGGCACCCCCAGAATTCTACTCTTGAAAGTACCCTGTCTGTGAAGGGAAAAGAGACAGAGAATGATACCTACAGGGAAATGGGAAGTTTTCAGGAAGCTAGTGTCAACATACAGACATGCATTAGTATATATGCTGAAACAAAAGAAACCACGGTTGAATAATTACAGAGAAGGAATAAGCGATGAGGTGAGGATCCTAAGAAGAGAAGAAAGAAGCAGAAGACATGAGTAGAAACAACAGCCTCGGACAACACAAAGGCTCTCCTCCAATGAGACTGGAGAGGAAAAAAGGTTGGGAAGAAATACAAAGTAGAGGGGGATTAGCTGATGCTTCTTCTTGTTGCCATTGATGTTAATTAGCTCCTGAGAAAATCTAGCGTGTTAAGAACTGTGGAAGCATAGAACTCTTGAAAAGTATTGAGGACTGAAGAAACCGTCCTAGCCTTTGCTCTAACTGAGGTAGTGCTCCTCCTCCGCATTCTCTCAATGAAACCTGTGCTCAACTCCGGTCTTGCCATTATCATATTCGACTGCAATGAACTGTAATTCTACTGCAATATCAATCTCTTATACATTTTTTTTAATTCCCAGGACCAGCATAGTACCTGGTAAAGCTAGGATGCTGATGTAAAGTTTAGGATGTGACTAAGTTTCTTCAAGACCTCTATGACCACACACCTAAGCTGGGGTCCATTCCCTCCACTCACTGGAACAACTATGAACCCCCAAATACACTGAGCTGTCAGATGGTCTGTAAGCTGTAAAGTCACAATAAGATAACCAGTCATAGTACTGGTTACTGTCAGAAACCTCAATACTCTTTGGAAATGCTTCTAGATAAACACTCTCATTAGAAGAGATATGGGATCTGCTGTGCCAAGTTTAGAGCTCAGAATGACCTTGATATGAAATACACATCTTACAAAATATGACTGGGGAAAAGTGGGCAAATCATGCAAAGATGCAAGCATGTTCAGGGTGCATTCTGAAACACGCTCACCTTAAAATCTAAAAATTTCAACACTGTCTTTTTAACATCCACACATGGACCAGGAGGCGCTCAAAATGATTACATGCTTAAAAATCAATTTTTACGTCTAAGTCATGCATAAAAGAAGTTTAGAACTATAAGATATTTCTAAATTTAATTGAAATGTAAAAGCCTCCTCCATTTTTATTTTTCACAACTGTTGGCTGGGACACATTACGTATGACAATAAAGAGCATTCAGTGCCAATCTGCTACCAAACAGTGCTGAGCATAACTTATAACTAATTACCTGCACACTTCTTACAGATGACAACACAGAGATTGATGGATGCCCAGTCAGGGTCCGGGGCTTTACAATCGGCACAGCTTCTGTTGGACTCGTTGAACCAAATCTTCTCAGCTACCTCATAATCAGAGAGAGTTTCTGCTATCGATTGCTGCACAGCTTCAATCCATTCTTGTTTCTCTTTTTCAGACTCGGCTGTAAAGCTGAGACAATTAATGTTTCTGCATTATCGATCTCTCTTGTAAAGGCCAATTAAGCGGTATGTTCAGTTTGCATATTCATTTCACTCACAAGTTAAACAGCAGCTGAAAAATACGCCTTCCAGGCAGCTGAATAGTCTTTTCTGTTAAAAATCATCTAATTTAAAAATCCATTTTTTTCCTTTAACATCCCACATTGTTTATGAATTTGTTTACATATCTTGAACCAAAATTCATATGTACATTTTTCTGACCAGTATATAAAAATCGCCTTGTTAGGTCAACAGCTTAAATGAGAGGCCATGTTTCCTAAGCAGTGGTTATATAATAATCAATGAGATACTGGCTGAGTTTCAGACTTTTGGGACTATTGGATTATTTTGCCAAGGAAGTATGCCATGATAGTCTGAAACTAAATTATCAAAAACACCCACCAGAAATTTTGATTTTTTTCAGTCTTAAAAATAGATTTTCTTTTCTAATGAGAAGAATGTCCAGATGGCTTTAAGAAACTGAGAAATCAAAAAAGTTTCAAGTGATTACTATTCTAATGGAATTCTAACTCATTTTTAGCCATGTTCTGATTTATCCTAATTCTTAGTGTTTACTGGATACCTGAGTAAAGGAATAAAACATTAACCATGGGTTCACTCCAAGAAATGTTTAGTCAATATCTGCAATGTGTCAGGAAATGTGCTACAGTGCTCCAAACTCGGCCAATGACCCACAAAATGTTTCACAGTAATGTTTTCTGTTCTGAAGATGAAAATGTTTTTGAAATATAATGAAAATAACAGATGACTAACATATTCCAAATAACCCATAAGGAAACTGAGAGGCCTACAATGGATATTTTCTGAAGCACTTTGCTATCATCAGCATAATATTCATAAACTTCTTTGTGGTTTCCACTTTTATGAGATTGGTCACAGCCAATATGGCACAACGGTCTTTGCACCTGCGTTACTGGTACACAGATTCTAAAACTCTTGGAGTGACAAGTGCCTTTTGTATCCTTGTGAGATAATTTGTGGCTGGAGGACTTAATAGCTTTAGGATGGGAGGGGGCCACCACAAAGAACAAGATGTGATTAGAGGGTTGGAACTTCCAGCCCCACCCCCCTGACCTCTAGGGATGGGAGAGGTGCTAGCAATTGAGTTAATCAACAAAGACAAAGGGTTTAATCAATCATGCCTACAGAATGAAACACCCCCCCCCATAATAACCCCTGAACGACAGGGTTCAGAAAGCTTCCAGGTTGATGAATGCACTGAAGTGCTGAAAGAGTGATGTACCCAGAGAAGGCATGGAAGCTCTGTACCTTGTTTGTGTGGCTCTCCCATGTGGATGTTCCTGAGATGCATTCTTTATAATAAACTGGCAATAATTAATTAAACTGTTCTCCTGAGTTCTGCGAGCCATTCTCACGAATTAGTGAACCTGGGGAGTTGGGGTCTTGGGAATCCCAATTTGCAGCCAAGTTAGAACAAAGCGTGGGTAAGCTGAGGACCCAGTACTTGTGACTGGAGTCTGAATTGAAGGCAGCTTTGTGGGATTGAGCCCTTAAACTTGTGGGGTCTAATGCTCAAGCCAAGTAGCTGCTGTCGGAATAGGACTGAATCCCAACACCCGCTTGGGATCTGGAGACATGGAGAATTGGTTGGTGTGAGGAAAAAGCCCACCACATATTTTGTGTCAGAAATACTATGAGTAAAAACAGCTCAGCCAATGTCTACATTTTCAGTTGAGGCTTGAATCTGCCTATGTGAAAATAAAGTTTGTTAATCTTCAGGTGATTATTTTTTCCTCAAAATTTGAGCCAGCAGACACATCTGACAGATGAAATGAATACCAGACTTGGGAGTATTTTTAAAATTGCTAAGTAATTGTTAGTCCTTCAAAGGCCTCTGGACAATTGCCTCTGACCTGCATACTACCCTGTGATATGCTGATTATTTGTAACAAATGAATTAATGTGGGTGAACTCACAGATACTGACTTAATGCCTCTTCTGTGTACCAAAGCTATGGAGTTATTATAGATTATTAAAACATATTAGGAACTTGAAGTTTTCTTTCTCATTGTCATATGAAGTAATTACTAGATTACCGTAACACAAAACATATTATAAACTGTTAAAATATTTGATGAATAAGTGCCATGAGATCCATCACCATTATTTCAATCAGGAGTTCCTTTTAGGAAATCATTATGGAGCAACTGTAATCAGGAATTGATTTTAAAGGAAGACTACATCTGAGTAGGCTAAAAGAAGGTAAATAAAAATACAGTTTAAAGACAATGTAGTATTCTTCATTCCTTCAAAATGTGAAGGAGTTTTTCATATACTTGTTGATAAAAAATTAATATATTTATCAAGCATATTAAGAAAAAAAGGTATTAAGAAAAGAAACATCCCAAATCTCATGAAATTAGTAACTTTGCAGGTTGTGTGATAATTCAAGTCACTTTTATGAGGTGTTTTTACATACCGGTTAATAAATTAGATAATATAGAAAACAATGAACATGATTTTATTATGTGATCTATAAGAAATAAAACCACCACTAGCAATGTAAAAGTAGATCGCCCAAGCTTTCTTGGAATAACACAAACACAAAAGTTTAAATATAGCTTACCTAAAACTCCTGTAGGGAGTGATTATTTCAAAAGACTGTTTTACAGTTCGGTCCACTTGCTTTACATTTGCTACATTCATAGGAATTATGGTAATACCAAGTCCACTCTTAAAATCCTAGTTGGGAGAAAAAAATATGTAACAACGTTATAAAGAAACAAAAATATGGATTTTGCAAGTACAATTATATTCTTTAAAATCCATTATATCCTACTAAATTTTACTACACATATACACGTAGAATTAAATAAGTCATTAAAAATGGATTGACAGTGGTTTTCTTATTTTAGGTAGGCACTCTCGATCCAGTCCCATTGCAAGCTGGACAGCTGGGCTACTGATCAAGTACAGACTTCTTTCACATGAAATGTTAAGTTGACTAGGACACAGACTGTGAACTGTACACGCTTGCTTTTCTAAGTTAGGCACTTTTTCATCCTTATCTATTCAGCAAAGGAAACGAAGAGTTAACTAGCCTTAGCACGGGCCTAGCAATTTCTAAGTAGGGGAGTCAAATGACACTGTGAGGTTGCTATAACTACTACTTATAAGAAAGTAGAGGAAACTGAGGCCCAAAGAAATGAAAGTCACTTAGCACGGCTAGTTGTATGTGGCAGAAAGTGACTGAAACCCAAGATGATTATTCTTTGTTTTACTCTGTGATGTGACCTCTGCTCTGTCACATTATTTTTCTCATTTACTCTCAAACAAAAGCATTACTTATTTTATAATTTTATTTCATTCCCAATATTTTATTACTTTCCTATTCCTTCAATTAAATTCTTAAGCTCCTTTAATGCAATTTTGGTATGAAAAGTGCCATTTGTTCAATACCTATAGCCCCTCTGTTCAGTTTGTCCCACCAAAATTAGAAACTGTTCAAAAGGCTACAAGGTCTACCTTCTAAAAGCATTAAAGTTTGAAATATTGTTATCTAATCATAAGGGTTTGGGAATTTGATTTATCAAATAATCTCAACACCTTAAAAATATAATTATTCTCTACTTCAAAAGATTAATTTATCCATGTAAACAGGTTCAGATTAAATGTGCTCTGAATTCCGAAATTCAAATTGACTATAAAAAGTAGCCATACTAAAGACAGGCTACAAAAAATATTGGTCCATTTTCAATAAGAATACTTCTGGCAGAGACTGTGAAAGTTCACAGGCCTTCTCTCAACAGGCTAAAAGTAGAAGTACTATTTTCCCATCTCCCTTGCAAGCTAGAAGGGGTCATATGTCTTAGTTTTGGTCAATAAAATATAAAAAATTCCTGGGGTAGGATTTTGGGGGAGGGAACAAATCTTGGAAGAAGAAAGACTTTAACCCCTTGCCATTCCACCTTCTTAGGAAATAACATCGGAGCACAGAAGATGTTAGAATCCTCGAAATGAAAAGCCTGAGAACAAATTCTTGTACCTAAGGATGCCAGAGTGAGAAAAAAAGATAGGAAGAACCTTGTTCCCTGGTGGCATCAGCTCTCTGCTGCCTACACCAAGAGATCTGTTAAAACAAATCCCTATTTAAGCAATCCTTTGGGTTTTTGTCATTTGCTACTAAAGCATTCCTAATAAATTAAGTGAAATAAAATAGTAACAAATTTCCCCCACTTGTAAAAGTATCCAGAGTTTTCATTCATAAATTGCAGAAAAGCCTCTCTTCATATTTTTAACATAAGATGTTAAGTTAGAATAAGGAAATGATGCATTTATAAAACGTATCATCGATTTTTTTTTCCTATGAAAGTACAAATAGCTTGTTATGTTAGGAGAAACAAGAGAGAAACTGAGAGTCAATAATATAAAAGAGAAGATGCACTGACATGCTAAGTGTTGCAAAATAATTAGAAAAACGTAATATACTTCCACTTCGTATGGCAAACTCATCTATAAAACAATACTTAATGTGATCTATATGGACAAGGAGAATCAAATAGGTTCAGTGTTATACTTACTTACTACAATTAAAAAATTCTCAATTGTCCATATCAGTGTTCTTGCTGGATAACAATTGTTGGAGAAACTTCCAAAGCAAGTGACCAGAAACTCAAGCTCTCTTTTATAAATGAAGAAATAAAGCAGGGGGTTCTTTTGTATTGTTTTTGTGGGGTTTTTTGTTTGGTTTTTTTTTTTTTTTTTTTTTAGTTGAAGTATAGTTCACAAAGTAACATTAGTTTTGAGTGTGCATAGTGATTCCACAATCCTATAAATTGTGCTATGCTCACAAGTGTAGCTACCATATGTCAGGCAAGGTAGGATATTTCAAAAACAGCTATCTGATGGCCCGACCTGATACAGTAGTAACTCTAGAACAGACTGCATGTCCTTCCAACAGTTCTCCATAATGGGAGACCTGACAAGAGCCGGATATGCACTATTACCTTCTATGCCAAGTTATAGTCTCTGATGAGCACCTGGCTTGCAGGTACTGTGTGTTAGGAAGGGCAGAGATACCTACTCAATCCATCAGACTAGCAAATGGCAAGAGTAACAGTGTTTTATGGATACTGATGAGCCTTATCCAGGCTCTGACCTGAACTGGTGGCCCCTCATTTCTACAAGCAAGTTGTGAAATGTCTACATATAAAGCTGCAATTTCTGTGAAAAAATAAGTGAGGGTGGGCTCTAGACCCCAAATTTCTTTCGAACAAGGCAAAAATGATTTTTTTTAGCCTGGAAGAAAACTGTAACCCATTTATCAGTTGCTGGCCATGGCCATATGGTTTTGAGTAATTAGAGTATCTACTGAATTCATTGGCACAAATGGACTGTAAAATGTACAGCAGAGTAACAAAATAAATGTCCATGCTCTTGAGAGCTTTTAAATATGAAACAACTGTGTTTCTTATTAAAAATATTTGTGGTGACATTAAGCCAATTTTTCAGACTGCATTTAGAATATACTAAGAATGTATCTAATTCCTCAATGCTCCCTCCGACCCTGAGATTCTTATCCCCTGAAGTGGAAAGCAGAGTTTAAGAATCTCCAGTTAAAAAGCAAAACTACAACCCTGTGATTCTCATATGCAGCCAATGTTGAGAAAAACTGAATCAGACAGCAGAACCAGCTGTAGAATCTAGACAGGATGAGTCTGCAATACTTAAATATCAGGATATCAACAGTTGCTTCTGCCTTCTGTAGAGCACAAGAAAAGGCATGCAGTGATTATACAAAAATCATTTGAAATCATTAAGACCTCTAGTAGACTTTCCAAAGGAAGTGAAACTTGACCAGATCATTGACAAAACCCAGACCAGCTTGATCAGGTACACCTCTCTGGCTTCAGTTCACTCATTTGCAGGATGGAGAGAACAGTACTACCGACACTTCTTCAGGGTGGGGAGGATTAAATCAACCCATTAAATATGCTTAGAAGAACACCAGGCAGGCAATGAGTGCTACATAGACCTAGTTAGCAACTGTTATCATTCTTCTTAGTTTCTACCTCTTGGACTTGAAACCAAGTGAACATATTATCTATGAAAAAGTTAATTACAAGAAAACACATATTTAAGATAACTAGCAAGCATATATAAATTTTTAAAAATGGGGTGGAAAAAAACAAAAAAAATAAAAAATAAAAATGGGGTGGAAGGCGAATGTTAAAAAATAAATTACCCTTTAACTACAATCTGATTGTAATAGTCTCATTTTGAAAAATAGGCACAAGTCAGGGACAAGCCACACTTTTCGACACTTAAAATGCTATAAGCTGGGTAGAAAAAAACAAGGGCATGAAGATACAGCGGGTAGAATATTACTATAGAAAGCAAAAAGCTAAAAACAGATTCTGAACAATATCTTACATTTAATTTGCTATCACAGAATGTGGGATCTCAGAAAGCATGAATCCCTCCATCAGCACTACTGTACAACAATGGTACTGCTTGGCGAACAGATCTGGACAACCTGCGAAGGTGGTCGTCACCACGTCGGGAGTCAGACCTGGGGGAGAATCCTGGCTAAGCCATTTACTGGCTCTCCGACTACTACCAAGTTACTTACTTTATCTAGACCTCAACTTCCTCCTTTATAAAAACACAGTAATATCTACCTTCTACAGCACGGTTGTAAAAATTGAGTGCCACATAAATGAAGGGTCTAATAGAAACAGACAATTCTTTCATTTATGAGTTCTAAACCCAGAATTTGTCTTCAATAAAAGTATCTCCATTTTATTTATAAGGACTGAAAGTATTCACACCAATGATTCTATAGTATATACTCGGTTTAGAATGAATGGTAAATATTTACCAAGATGCTGAAATGGGTTATTTGTATGAATTTGTAACAACAGAACCTGGTTAAAACTACATTTTGAAACTACATGGCGGAAGAGCAAAATAAAAGTTTGATTCCTAACCGGGAAATTTAAAGAAGGGTTTGTTAACCCCAAATTTGCTGAAATCTCAAACCTATTTTTGGAAATACTGGATGCCAGGTTTCCACGCCAGAAATTTAAGAACTTGGTGCTTAAACATTTGTTGAAAACAGATGTGGCATTGTATGACATTGGCACCACATTTCCGGGGAAACACCAGATGCAGAGTTTGGCCAGATACAGAACCCAGAGAATCTGAGGCCACCACCTACATCCTGCTGCTTCTTTCTTTGCTACTCAACCCACAGCCCTATGAGGTCTATTTAAATTCTATTAGAGTTTCATTCCCGTGCCAGACACCGGGAACATTATGGAGGGGGAACGAGGGGGAACGAGTCTCTTGTTATACCCTGATTTGAAAATGTTTAATCAAGTAAATTTATATAGTTAAATCCTCAATGCCACAATTATCATTAAATGGATACACAGACCCACCAAGCAAGACATCTGGTTGTAACAAATTCACTAATACTAACATGATCCTGAAAAAAACTTATCACAAAAAAAGATAAAAAAAAAATAAATGGGGGAGGCTGGCTGTCGGAACAACCTAACAAATGGAAACCAAAGCCAATTATCTTAAATGTGCCTCACATCCGTTTGCAGAAATTTCATTCAAATAGCAAAACCATGTATGTAACACTACATATACTTCAGTGTACATTCAGATTTTATTATTTCATTTGAAATTTTAAATACTGGGTTATATACTACATCCACATCATCAAGGCAAATAAATTTATAAAATAATTATTTGCCAGAATACAGAAAATCTATAAGCTTTGAAATAAAAAGCAGTTTAATTATAATAAAATTTCTACACAATAAAAATTAACTGAAGAATGAAAAGTAAGCGATAGCTCAGAAAAGCAGTTACAGAAAATGACCTGATGATTAATTATCTTTATTATATGAAGAGCTTAAAGAAATTGTCAGGAAAGACAATAAAACCCCAATAAATAAAAGGAAAAAGAAAATCAAGAGACAATTCACAGAAAAGAGAGTAACTTAAAAACAAATTTAAAAACAAAAAACGGTAAGCTCTATAGACAAGAAAAACAGCTGTAAATGACCGCTCATTCAACAAGCTTCATCCTGCAAAATGTTTACTGAGTGTCAGCTACGGGCCTGAAACTCCTGAAGACCTAACAGTGAATAAACTATCACACCATTAATTTGAGAATATAAAATTACAACACGTTTAAGGTTAAAATCAAGCTGGTACCTAGTTCATGTAGCTAACAGCATTTAAAATGTAAACAATTCTTTAGGAAAAGGTCATAAAAGTTCATGCCAAAAAAAAAATAATAATAATAATAATAATAATCAGAAAGGAAGAAAAGGCTACATACAGAAAGCCACCAGAAGTCCACTTATTTATCACAATGTGCGATACCCACAGTGGAAGGTGAGACCCTAAACAGAAGGCATCTTTTGGTCACTGCTATACCCCTAGAGCCTAGAGCAGTGCCCAGAAATGGGAAGGTGTCCAATAAAAATCCATTTTGTAAAATGGATGAATACAGAAACACAGGGAATTGTATGTAGTATAAGCTGTATAAACCGAAACACAACTCATTTTAAACAACTTCAAGTAACACTGGAGAAAAACTATCATAATTATACTGCAGGCATGTAAAACATAAGAGAACAATATTTGTAAAAATTAAACACTGCGTTTGTGAGATGGTGTTAAATAAAGGGATGGCGTGTAATTTATGTGATAACAGCACCACAGTGTTTTGCAACTGAGTAATTAGGTAGAGAATTTGTGTCTGCTTCTACATTGCCAAACTCCTTTCTAACAAATGTTTCTACATATCTCTTCATAGTTCTTTTCAACTTTTTACAACCTATTGGGCAAGGGCAGGGGGAGGGGACATGATATTCCCTAAGGCGTTTCTCCTACTCAGTAGAGAACTACTGCAAATTTCAGTTCCTATAATCTACTAATGAATGAAAGGGAAAGACAGAGATGAAAGAAAAAAATGAATCTTTGAACCAAGCAATTGGGAAAACAAAAAGTCCATGTTAATTCCATAGAGTTCAGACCTGTCAGTGAAGTGTCCATAAGGAGATGCAGATTGGCATCCCCCCAGCTATCATCATACCATTTCTCTTAAAAAAGAAGGAATTTCAAAAACAAGCAAAGGCAATAATTATGATAGCCTGTTCTAACAGCTATTTTAACTTAGTTACTGATTCAGTAGAAGGGACAGATTTAGAAAAAGGTGAAAGAATTACTGAAAATATATTTGTAGGGATGCTTGACACAGAATCTTAAGGACACTTTCTGGAAGTAGAGAAAAAGCTCTGGAAAAGATTAACAATAATCCACAAAATTAGAGTACACTTCCAGACAGACAGAGTTGAAGGAATGTATGAGAAATAACAGTTTCAAACTGTTTTCCAAACATTGTCCCCTTTATGCTGAGTTTGCAAATGGAATCTAATGTTTGCACTAGATCATACTCTGGCAATAAAAGTCTACGTTAAGAAAAAGGGATTAAATGATACTGTAGAATTCAATTTAATTTAAAAATTGAGATCTTAGCGCAAAAAAAAAAAAAAAAACCAGTAGCTATAGTTCAGAACTATGCACAATTAGTAACAGTTCTTCAAAATTTCAAAATGTATTACTACTAATCATGATTATCTTAACTTTGCACTTAAATGTTGGCACATTTAAAAATGTTCAATGAGGGAAAAGATCACTTCCAAATGAAAGTTAATCACAAAAAGAGGTATGATAGTCCCAAGTTGCAGGATGATGAATTCAATGCTGTTGAAGGCTATTTTTACACATTTTCCAACTCCATAAACATCTTGCTGTCTTTACCTAGATGCTTATCATTTTTTAAAGAAAAAAAAATACCCTTAGAGCAGTGTTTCACTGTATGTAGTTTCTGATACATGTGGAGGCCTTATATAAATGTGGATTCCAACATTCTATCCCCAGAAATTCCAAGTCCGCAGTCTGAAACGAGCCCAGATATCTGGAATTTTAACATGCAATTTACATAATGGCCTTAGGAATAGTAAGCCATCTCTCTTCTTTACATGATGCCATTTAAACCTAAAGACATTAACTTAATTACCTGAGCCAATTAGTAGCAGAGAAAGAATGAAAACCCGGAACTGCTAGCTCTGTCCAATCGTCTTTGCTCTAAATGAATGTTGGAGCTTCCTTTTAAGTAACTCTTCAATATATGCTACCTTTCCACCTTTATCCATTACTTGTTTCCTCTCCCTGGAGTGACCTCCAAAGTAAATTTGTAAAACTATGCATCAACAGAAGCAAGAAGAATGAATATAATTCATATTTAGGGTAGTGTAGGTCAATTTTCCTTATTTTTTATTCTATTCACACTACAAATTATGTGGGCAATAAATTCACTATTTTTTTTTTTAATTTTTAAAACTGAAAATAGTTTAGCTTTGATGCATGGAACTCAATTAGATCCAACGCAAATTTAGATACAGAAGTTCAAAGCTAACACCTCTTACTTTTTTTATTTTTTTACTATAGAAGTATGATTGGTATGTTATATTAGCTTCAGGGATAACACCTCTTACATTTTTATAAGTAATTTTTTTTCCATATTTAAAAAAAGCACAAAATTACCTAATGTGTTGTATATATAAAACGTTTAGAAGTAGCACTGAATGATTACCTTTTAGTGCTTTTATTAAATGCAAGCTTAAAGCCCCCTGCATTCAGGAGAAAGACTCCCCATTTAGCACATCACCCAAGTTCTTCACACAATCTGCTCAACCATGTGAAAAACCAATAGGCAACTTTCCTCTAGAGAGAAAGGCATACACCAGGATGTAAACACAGATAAAACTGGAATGATAAGTTAGGGCCTAAACATAGAAGGCCTTCCTTAATTTAACCATCCAGTCCTGAGCCAACTAGTTTTTTAAGACTTGACTCAAGATCAAGTCCCTTAAGACCCAGCTCCATATAAAATGATAAAAAATTTTTAAAAATAACACATACACAAGCAACAGTATGTACTTCTTAAGGGTATATATAAAGGCATGTTAATGCATAGAAAAGGACCTGAAATATACATGCACTGAAAGTAGGTTTATGTCTCAAAAGATGAGGAGGGGTCCAGCATTAATGCTTTAACTTTTAAGGAGAATGTATTCATTACTTGTGTATGTGGAAGTGTTTCTAATCCCCAGACTTCATTAGTTGCCCTTTTTTGCACTTTTCTACAACTCCTGCATAAGCCTAATAAAGCACTGGGTTCGTCATCCATCACAAACAATGGTCTTGTCAGACTTTTCTTCCTGGAAGACAGGACTTGAGTCCTAAGCAAGCGCACCCACTTGCAGAATGCCTCACCTGGTAGAATGTGTATTACTCAATACACACTTATACTCTGAACCTCCTAAGCAGCTAAGTTATTCAAGGAAAGAAGCTTAGGCTATTTCTAAAAGGTCACAGGCCAGAAATTTTCAACATACACTTTAAAAAGAAAGTTTGGTATAGTTGCTAAGATGCTACACTTAGAGTCATAAAGTTCTGGTTTTGTTATGTATGACTATCTACAATCCTTACACAATCTTCATTTTCCTCATCTATAAAACATGGAGGAGAAGATCTTCCTCCTACATTTGTGGGCAAGATTAAAAGGAAATGTTTATAAATTAATTAGCACAATACCTGGTACTCACCAGATGATAGTCATTCTTATGCTTTTTATGTTCAATTACTAATATTAAAGCAATAATTTCATACAGTTTCTTTCTAATCAGAGAATGTTAATAAAACTTTAAAAAAACATCTATTTTGGGAAAATAACATAAACTCAGACAATCTAGCTAACGGAAGCGATGAAACTAATAATGTGAAGTCCATCAAATCCGTGCAAGTAAAAAATGAATACCTCAATTAATCTGGCAGAGTAACTTACATACCAATAAATGCAAATTATGCATTTTTAAACTCCATTCCAATGAGAAAAGTTTTAATCATCTCACTTCAGACTGAAAATGTTCATTCAGTTCATACACATTATAAGCTTTACATCACTACTATTCTTGAGGAATATGTTAACTATCCAAGTTATTAATATGCCAACAATGCTCAATGATGCCTTCCACAGTTAACTGGCTAAGAAATCTTATCCAAAAAATATAATCAATAAGATCACACTGAAGTTCAGAAGATGTTTTAAAGATCTATAGTTAATATTTTTGAAACTAATGTTTGTTTTGAGTTGACATCTGTATTTGTTATGAAAACAGTCAGCATTTATATCCCAGCCTATCATAATTCATTATATGTCATTAATGAGTTCATCTTAGATCAGATATCCAAAGCACACCATGCAATTCCACAAATTACTAAGCATCTAGTATATTCTAGGCTAAAGGATTAAGAATTCATTCCCCAAAAGGGGTATTTTCTTATACATATTGAAAGCCAGATATGCTAGGGGCACCTGGGTGGCTCAGTCAGCTCAGGTCATGATCTCAGGGTCCTGGGATCGAGCCCCACATCTAGCTCCCTGCTCAGTGGGGAATCTGCTTCTCCCTCTCCCTCTGCCCCTCTCCCTGCTTGTGTGTGTGCATGCATGCGCGTGCTTTCTCTCTCTCAAATAAATAAAATCTTTAAAAAATATATAAAATAAAATAAAAATCAGATATGTTAGAGAAAGGGAAGTCTACAGAATCAAATAAAGTTAACAGAATTTGTTAGAACTTTAATACCAGTCTCCTCAAAACACTGAACTTCTCTACTAAGTCTTTCTAATATTAACCAAATTCAGTAAGTCAACAACTCAAGTCTACTTCATTTATATGTGGTGCATGTGTATGTATGTGCATATATGAACCACTTGCCTATAGTGAATTATTTCCTCTGCAAGCAACATATCTACTTAAAAAAAAAAAAAATGCTGGAAACTCAAGAAAACATGTTACCTGTGCCTACTCTTATAATTTTCTATTACAAAAGAAACACAACAGGTGCAGAACTGTGCCTATTTCATCAATAGCTGTAATGGTTAATTGGTTGATTGTTACCTCATATAGTGTTATAACACTACAGCTAAAGAATACCCTTCAAAAATTATTTTCAAGATTTTATTTTCCCAGTCCCTTAAAAAGGTGATGTCTAGCTTCAAATTTGATGTAGATTACTTTCCTGTCACTGAGGAACTGAGAAAATTCAACAAAACAACTCTTTCTTTGTTACATTTGGTGCAGTACTCAAGGCAAAAGCAAGGCGCTATAAGTAAAAACAATAAGTCTAAAAAAGCCACAGTTGTTAATGTAATCAAGGCACCGCAATTTGCAATTACTGTAACAGAGCTCACCTGTTCATTTTTGCAAAGCCACACACTGTTTCCACTTAACACAGTAAAAATTTTGGCTTTATACCCTCTCAGTTCAAGATATCCACATTTCTCAGGTGCAGCAGCTGCTTGAGACTGCAAGGCAGGGGATTGTGATTTCAGTGCATTTAATAGTATGCTGATCCAGTCATTTCTCTCCTCTGAAAATGAAGACAGGAGAAAATACATACATCCATACTCATATAAATTATACAGGCACAGAAACATGGGCAAAGGATCTATTTTCCCTGTAACACATAATT
Source organism: Leptonychotes weddellii (assembly GCF_054177405.1). Classification (NCBI taxonomy): domain Eukaryota; kingdom Metazoa; phylum Chordata; class Mammalia; order Carnivora; family Phocidae; genus Leptonychotes; species Leptonychotes weddellii. Next base: position 151,608,526 of record NC_138370.1, on the reverse strand, counting down.
TACAGATTCATTCCCACAACCACAATCTAAATGCTACTACAGTGAGAGCCCTATGGCCCAATTCTGTAAGAGAAAAGAAATAACACTACCCAGGTGTTCTGTAATCAATACTACTGGCCCCACCTCGGAGCTTATTAGAATGCAAAATCTCAGGCCCCACTCAGGACCTGATGAATCAGAATCTTCAGTTTAAGAAGATCCCCAGGTGATTTGAATCCATGTTAATATTTAAGAAGCACTCTTATAGATTATTCATGAGATTGGATTTTCTCTTTTAATAGAAGTAATACTGACACGAGTTAACAGATTTTATCTGGCAATTAAGTTGCTCAAAGGCCCAGAAAATCTTACTTCTGTTACTTAGAGCCTACTCTACTTAAGAGTATGCTGACTTGATATTCACTCATCCTTCCATTCTCACTACAGTAACAATAGCATCTCATTTGGTAAATTAAAATTTGGTTTTCTCCCTCCACAAAAGCTAAGTGACCTTCAACTATGTATAACACACTGTGTTACAGACACAGGACTCTGATATAGTCCCCAAACAGCAATCAAAGTTGTAAGTCAAGTTATATATGAACATAGAACACAGAATACTATAAATGTCATACAAATGATATCAAATAAAATATGAGTCAGTTCAATGGAAGTAAGTCATTTGCTGAAGGTCATACAGCAAGTTAATATTAAAATTAGGAGAATCAAATGTTTTAACTCAGACAACTGTTCTCAGCACTATGAAAAGAAGTATTTGCACTAGGTCTTGGAATGAGCAGCATTTGAAAAGACAAAACTGGAGTTTGGTGAAGGAAGAGCAGAACTTTATGACTCTAAGCAGAGAAAAACACAAGAACAAAGGCAGAAAGAACCAACATCTGCTCAGAGACTAACTTATAGATAAGCATATTGATAATTTTGAACTCAAGAGGAAATAGGAAATATGGATAGAGCTTCTGCAGTACCTGTATGGAATTTTGCCTCCAAACTTTTTTACAGAGGGAAGAAAAAAACAAAAACAAAAACAAAAACTCAGGATTCTTAGCAAGGAAATGACATGATTAGTATGATGATAGGTAGACCAAACTGAAAGCCTGGGGAGGATCAGGACTAAGGCAAGAGAGGCTTGAAGTACAATGAAAATGGAAACAAAAGCATATCTGAAGAGTCAAGACCTTAAGTGACGGAAAAAACAGCTGAAGTTTTAAATATGTTTGACAGGTATTCACAAAAAAATATAAATTATCAGAATAAAAGTTAGCTTAGTACAATGACTTGAGCAAAGAAGGTGGAAGATTCCATTTTATTAACAGAACCACCTCAGGTTTTCAGTGCCCTAGCATGAGCATCCAGGTGGACAGCAATGCGTGAATGAAGGTAACCTACACAAAAGAAGATCCATGGAAGTAGATAAATGTTTAATGTGAAAGGAGAAGAAATGGGACAAATCCTAAGGTACAACTCTATCTATGAGGCAAGAAAATGGGCTGGCAAAAAACAAAGAAGTGATTATCAAGGCAAAAGGAACAAAACAAAACAGGCTGAATTCCAGGTAGGAAAAATTATCAAGAAGGAAGAAGAAGGAAAGAATAAGCAGAGCTCAAGCTTGGAAAACTGGGGTAGTATCTCAGATCTAAGGTGTGGAAAGAATTACTCCATTATGGATTCAAAATCTCTAGATCTTGGTCTAGGTCTCCAGATTAGACTTGCTCCCATTCAAACATGAACCCTAAGTTATTTTATAATGAGCCATAATTTTTAAATTATCTTTATTTTTCCCTCACTCTCCAAACTACTAAACACATTTGTCTTTAATGACCAAGGCCAAAGTATTTATTTAAACTCATTCAACAATGCTTTAGGACAATTACATAGTCCCCAGGTAATAGTTCCCATGGATCAGGAAGAAATATTTACCCAACTTCCCCAGCATCATTAGAAACTAAAACACATGAAAATGTCTCCATTTTATATCTACACGAACAGATCCAGACTGCACTAGGATAATTTATATTTTCAGGAACAACAACAAACCTTCCATTGGTTATTACTTGTGATCATTAGTTTCACACAAGATACTCCTGCCAAGTAAACAACACAATGTTTTTTGTTTGTTTATATTAATCTACATAAATCATGTAGTTTGAAATGTAGGTCATGTTTTATTGAAAAGAAACCCAACTTAGTTTTTTTTAATTTTCTTTCAATTTTCATTGACATATAATCAACAGTGTTCTATTAGTTCCATGTGTACAATATGCTTCAAAACTTCCATATGTTACTCAGCGCTCATCAAGGTAAGTGTACTTTTAATCCCCTTTACCTATTTCACCCATCCCCTCCCCCACCTCCCTTCTGGCAACCACCAGTTAGTTCTCTATATTTAAGAGCCTGTTTTTCTTTCTCTTTTCTTTCTTTTTTCATTTTGTTTTGTCTCTTAAATTCCACATGAGTGAAATCACATGCTATTTGTCCTTCTCTGACTTGTTTCACTTTGTAGGTCATAACTTTATAAATTAGGCCAAAGTGTTTGTGGCTTCTACCTTGCTCTCAGCATATATCTCAGTTTCTCAGGAAAATAATTTGAAACTGGCAATTGCATCTGTTGGACTTAAACATATGATGGCTGCATCTAAACAAATGGTTCTCTTACAGCCTAGAAGTATTGTCTAGCTCCTGAGGGCCTCATTTACTAATAGGAAGTAAACAGTCATGAATAAGTATGAGAATTAATAGTAACATTCAGTTTATTCTTAATTAACCATGCCAATGCAGATAATCAGTGATACAGATCATTCAAACACAATAAAATAGATTACAAGCATCACTGATATTTGGCTATGCAACGTGTGTGTCCTTAGACACAGGGAATATGCTTTGGTAAGTCACAATATTCCAAATCAAATACTGATCTTCCCTTAGGCTAAGTGTCTTGGGCAAAGCTAGTTATTATACTAGCTTCTGCCTGCTCTTCACACCAAGGTGCTTTTATTCTTTCCAATAACAAACGTTTACTGTCTGTCTTGATCTTAGCACTGTGCTAAGCACTATTCCTTAGAGAACTGCCCTGACCTAGATATAGCTTTGCTCAAAGTAGAGCATTCCAGATTGGAAAAAGGGAAAAAAAAAAAAGCGGGGGGGGGGGAGGGATTAGAGAAAACAAAATCACCACTTTCTTATAATTATGCTAGAATATAAATAAAATAGCAATTCCCTCAAACCAGTTCTTGAGGTTTTCAGGAATGTATGCCAACTACTGTAAGAATCAAAAAAGTGAAAAAACAAACAAACAAAAACCAAAAAGAGACAATATTGTCTGACCACTAGATTTAGCAGTAGGCATATTCATTAGTAACATAAAGGACTGATTATCCTAGGGATTACTACATAAGGGCTGTGTAAAAGATTAGTAACAGAATCTAACAAAGTCTAGATGGACCTTTACTTTTGATATGCTAATATAATTGAACTAAAGATTCCTCAACATAACCCATGATCAATTTCAGAGAAGGAAGTATTTGCACACCATGACTGTTCATGAAATCAAGAGCCATTCATTTGTACAAATATTAACTGAGTGCCTACTGGGCTTCAAGACCTATTCTGAATACCAGGAATGGAAGCATGAACAAGACAGACCACAGCCTTAATCTCCTGAAGTTTGCCCTCTTGTGAAAGGAGGAAGGCAATAAAACATAGATATATAATGTATTACACAGTGACAAGTGCAATGGGACAAAGTAAAGCAAGGGATGAGGGACACAGGAAGTGCTACCTTATACTTGATACTAGAAAAAGCCTCAGAAAGAAGGCAATGGTCAAGCAAAAGTGATGGAAGTGATAGAGCAAGTCAGGAGGATGGCTGCAGGAAGAGCACTCTCAGATGAAGAAAGCAAGTGTCAGTGCCCTGGGGTTGACATGGGGGTTTGACATGTTCAAGAACAAGAGAAGAGCTGAAATGTAGTGAGCGAGGGAGAGCACGGGAGGAGACAAGGACAAAGAGACCAGAGCCAGATCACATAGCGGCTCTTGGACGTAAGTATTTTACTCTCAGGGAGATGGAAAGACAGCACAGCATCTGAAGTGGACTGACGTGATCAGACTTCCTTGATGCATGATCGCTGACAGCTGTATAGAAAACAGGACTATAAGTCAATCAAAGGAGTTTATTACAATAACCCAGAGAGAGGTGGTGGCTTGCATTAGACTAGTAATGACAGTGGTGTCAGAATCGATCAGAATCCAGATATATTTCCAAAGTCAAAAATGATCAGATGTGCTGATGGACTGGATGTGCGATATGAGAGGAAAAAGATTCAAGAATGACTCCACAGTTTGTGACCCATTACAACAGTCGGCCAATTTATACAACGGAGAACTTTTAATTCCCCTGGCTTTCCCTCCACCTAGTAAATGTTCCATTTACAATGTTCTAAAACATTAAATATTTTGGGCACCTGGGTGGCTCAGTGGGTTAAGCGTCCAACTCTCGATTTTGGCTCGGGTCTCAGGGTCGTGAGATTGAGCCCTGTGTCAGGCTCCACGCTCAGCGCCGAGTCTGCTTAAGATTCTCTCTCTCCCCCTTTGCCCCCCTCCCCACTGTACTCTCTTTCTCCCTCAAAACAAAACAAAAAACAACACTATTTCAAGACAGGCAAGTCTGCTTGCCCACAATAACTAAGGGAAATTTATGGGTTTCTTACCAAGTGTTCCTTAAAACAAACAAACAAACAAGCTTGGCATCATCGCTGCCATTGGAGGGCTGTAAGATGCTGTCTGGAAACAGAGTTGAGTGGAAAAACACCTGCCTGCCTCCCAGGGATCCAGGACCAGCTGAGATAGACAGGAACATGAGACTGCAGCTGAAACCCAGCACTGAAAATGGCCCAGGAACACAAATGACCACTCAGAATTCTTAAGCCCTTTCCTCACTGTAAGAACTGCGAATTCAAAACATCACCTGCTTTTTGAAGTCATGCATCTGCGTGTGTGACCACAGCTGCCAGGGGAATACAGACTGGAGAGACCATTAGCTGTTATGACCCTATGATCAGCTCCAGTGGTTCTGCTTCAGGACAAAGGAATCCCACTAAATTTTTTATTTGAGGAAGAGTATTTTTAAAATGTTATTATTTCAACATAATTCACTTTCAACTAAGAGCATAACAATACTTCACTAGGAAACCTGGGGAAATTGAAGCCTTTGAAAAGTTGTGGGGAAAAGACGCCAAATGACAATCCTGTCTTAGCAATGCCAATGGGCAATGCAACAGTTTGGCAACAGGGACCCTGCCTTCAGAGGAGACAAAGGATAGGCCATTCAGAACCTTCTCACCAAAAAGGGAGAATTCATTTCTGCTAGGATGTCAACTCATTTCCCCTTTGTGTTCTAAACTTTTGTCTTGCTTCTTGGTTAGACTGAAGTAAAGTTTCTTTTGGCTTAAAAGTTAAGTCAAATAGTTCATAAGCCACTATGATTGATTTCTTAGTTCCCCCAAAGTAAAAAATAATCAACCATCTGTATACATGGGAGGAGGAAAAAACAATAAAACATACTTAGTATCTTGTTGAAGGTGCCATACTAAATATATAGACACACATATACTATTTATACACACACACATCTCTACATTTACCTATCTTTAAAAACGTTAGTTACGACATTAAAATGACTTTGTTTTTAAAAAAAAGATCTTATTTATTTATTCATGAGAGAGAGAAGGGGGGGGCAGAGGGAGAGGGAGAAGCAGACTCCCCGCTGAGCCGGGAGCCAGACGTGGGACTCGATCCCAGGACCCAGGGATCACAACCTGAGCCAAAGGCAGACGCTTAACCAACTGAGCCACCCAGGCGCCCTAAAAATGACTTTCAGTAAAACCACTCAGTAAAATTACTCAGTAATTCCATGTGGATAGTCTCAGTTTTTATTGAAGCAGTATTTTCATGTTTTAAAACTTAAAGACCTAAGACTTATTTTACAAATAATAACTTACACCAAAGTTTTAATGAAATTCTTATGCTGTTTCTATCATAATTATGTGATACATGAACTATGAACCATATATGAACTATGTATCACAGCATGTAACTTTTAAACATGTGGGTTGATATATTCTACTTTAATGTGTCTGTTTACCTTTTAACTACAGTAAGTAAATATGGCTAAACAGATTTTCACACAGGTGGGAAGTTTTATTTAGTGTGTCTATCTTAAAATGCAAGCTATGCGGCATATGTGAAATTCATTTTGAGAAGCCAAGGGGAAAGTGATAAGCACCTCAAAGAAACAGGCAATCACCTTCTAGGCAGAGGAAACCAAAGCATAAGGAAAGATCCTCACGTTATCCAGTCCAAAGGAGAATACCTTGGGCCTTCCTGGTCACACTCAACGCTGCCACTAAGGCACAAAAACAGCCACAGACAATATGCAACAATATGCAAACGAATGACGGTGACTGTGATGGAACAAGACTTTGTTTACAAAAATAAGCAGTGGCCAGATTTAGGCGACGGGCCATGGTTTGCCAACCCCGACTCGGGGCTATAGACCTCAACGACTTTTTAAATAGCAACTTAAGAAGCACTGTTTCCCCTACATATGTGCAATATTTACACAGGTATGTCTCACAATACGATACTTACTAGAAGCAATGCACTTTAATATTTCTTATTCTATTTCATGTTTTTTCTGTTTTGGGGGATTTGTTTTAGTACCATCAGAAACCACTAAGTTGATTTCACAAATGCATAGCGATGCACAGTTTGAAAAAAGCTGCCCCAGTGTGGACAGCAACTGGAACTTAGGCATTTACTGATTATGCCAAGGAATACTGAAAGCTTTCTATGAATAGGTAGGATTTATTGAATGTTTTCTATGTGCCTTGCACTGGTCTATGTTCTAGGAATCTATCAGTATAAAAAAGACAAATATTGCCCCATAAGATCTAATATTGTTGTAGTTTATAAAAGGGTAAAATGGGTTCTGTGTAAAATGGGATTGTTCTTTTTATAAAATGGGATAATTGTAACACCTACATCCCTCACAAGACTATTGTGAATAATGAAGCACAGATCATTGCATATATCAAGAATTTAGTAAGTTCTCTAAATCACCATTACTCAAATAATTAAGTACCAAGAAGTATTTTCAAAACCAAGTTATAATCTATACTAAAATAAAAGCTTTAAAAAATAAGTTAAAATTATAATTCTTTAATTAATGAGGATGGCCTTACCTATATTATTTAAAAGTAGTAAGGAATATAGTAATAACGTATTGATAGTCAATCAAAGTATGCAACAGAAAACTCTTAGCTCTCCTGGATCTCCCTCCTTACCACCCCTCAAAGTCAGAAAAGATCTAAAGATTTAGGGGCGCCAGGGTGGCTCAGTCGGTTAAGTGGCTGCCTTCGGCTCAGGTCATGATCCTGGGGTCCTGGGATCGAGCCCCACGTCCAGCTCCCTGCTCCACGGGGAGCCTGCTTTTCACTCTCCCTCTGCCTGCCACTCTGCCTACTTGTGCTCTTTATCTGTCAAATAAATAAATAAAACCTTAAAAAAAAAAAAAAGATCTAAAGATTTAGTCTCTATCCATAAACTGCATGCCATCTAATTTTCACCATCAAGTGACCTACAGCAGAGGAAGAAGGTAAAAAGAATTGAAAAAGTATAAAAGATGCTCCAAAATCTGGACTAGAATGATTATTGAGCCTATGTCTTCAGTTGAACCTGGCATAAGTTAACTTCCCTAGAACCAATCTTTTAATAGTGAGAAAAATTGTTTTTGCATATTAAATAACTACTTTGCATTATGAAACAACAGCTAAAAGGTGGACTCCAAAGGAGCAGAGATTTTTGGGGTTTTTTTGTGTTTTTTTTTTTTTTTTACTGCTATATATCCAGAATTTAGAAGAATTCTTGGCACTTAGTAGATTCTAAGTATTTGCTGCATGCAAGAATAATGAACAAACAGCAAATGACTTGCCAACTTGTTTATGGTATTCAAAATAATATAAAATGTAAATTTCTTAAAAGTAACATATTTTAAGATCTCTTGACGTTTGTAGCTTCACTAGTTTATCAGTCTTCTGATTGGTCAGATATTAATGTCTATGAGTGTTTTTACAGGGATAAAGAAATAATCTTACCTTCTTTTTCTACTCTAAAAACAAAAGTTCTTTGTGTTGTAACAACTTCAAATTTGTTGTCTCCTTGAACCCGTACCGTAGATATAGCAGAAAGGGGAATTATTCCTTTTGAATACTTTTCCTGTATTGGTTAGAGAAAAAGATACACAAACAAGACTGATTAAAATGAAATTCTTGTGACCTTACCAGAAAAAGAATGGTACAATATTTACAAATATTTACAAGCATATTGTGCTTCTTTCATAATTTTAATCTACATTTTTAAAATGACATACAAATAGTATATATCCTCAGACACACTTAACACTCCAGAAAAATGGTCCTTTCACATGAGATGTCTTTTCAATTTTCTCCTCTTCTGGAATTTAAAATTAAAAGGCAAAGTATCAAATACAAACAATTGCACTTAGACCAGCAATGCAGAGTTCCCAAAACCAACTGTATGTTTTTTAAAACTATCTGGTCAAAATGATTTTATGGTGTTTGCAGGCATCTGCTGGCCATGATGGGTACTGTAACTAAACTACTTCAAAACTACTGCTACTGCATGTTGTGAACAAGAGTACATATCAAAACCAGACTGTTGCATTATATCAATTAAACATATTACCCAGTGATTCTAATAATTATCTTAATATCACAACTGCCTCACTTTACCTTTAATTCCCAACAAAAAATGAAAGAAAAAGACAAAAGAATGAAAAAAGATGGATTTGGCTGTTTGCAACTGACATATACCTAATACAATTTTGGCTGTTCGTGACTGGCACATGCATTTTACCATTTTGCTCAAGAAGGTCATTCTGAAGACTCTTGGTAGCTTTCTCAGTCTTCGTTTTTCTGGATCCACCAAAACCATTTGGCATAAGGACCACCTGACAATTTCAGCTATTTACTAAGGGTGAAATATTTACTGGGCCTTGTGTTGGAAAGAAAATTCAAATAGTATTTATACATTCAAGGAGCCTCAAAATGAAAAACAAGCTAATGTAATGACAGAAAAGTTTAAAACGTAGTCCAAACCATGGAACGTATGAGTACAAAGATGGGAACTCCCAACTTCTGCTTAAAAGAGGTCAGATGTTTTCACAGACGTAATGACATTAGAGCCTGACCTGAAGAAAGCTTGAGTTTAACCACACAGATAACTGGTTGGGAGGCTATCCTGGCTGGAAAGCTTTAATAATAATAAAGGCAAAGTAGAGAAATAAGAGCATCCACAGTGTAGAGTCCAAAGAGGTAAAACTGGAAACATACACCAAGGACACATTATGGAAGGTCTTAAATATCAGAAGAGTCTGGATACATCTTTACAGGGTTTCTTCTACTATTTCCTTCCACAGAATGATTCACGGAACCCTCATTTTTTAGCAGATCCCAAGTATCTGAAGCAACTGGTTTAAATGTATTAAACCATTCCATGCAGAGAACAAATGTCAAGGTCATATTCCTCCTAGTGGTAAATTCCTGCCATGCATATCAGATAGGTAAGGGACAGTCACGGTCAGCAGCACGGTGCTTTACTGGGAGGTTATCCTCTGCCCGCTGAGAAGATATACTATGCTATCATGGCATTCCCTCTTAGTTCTTTGACAGTTTCTTCTCTTCCAATGCCTCTGCTCCAATCCCCTATCCCTGACTACATGTATGCATCAAAATCCTATGCATTCTTCAACACCATTTTAACTACCAACGCCACAAAGGCTTTCCCACATCCCCTCACACAGCCGACACTGAACACGGTTTTTGAACTGTAACTGAAGAAGATGAGTGGGCAACCTCACAGAAAAACAAGGATGTCAAGAAGTAGGAAATTTCAAGGTAACTTTTCTTCTCCTTGTTTTCTACTTTTTTTGTTTCATCTTCTCTAAGAAAATCCATTCCTGCTATTTCAACTGCCAATTTTATGAGGAAAATTCTAAAATCTGTCCCTTCCTTATCCATTTTGGTCAACTCCAACCTCATATTTCAAGTTGCACGTAACTGCAATGGTGCATATAACTGTCCCATAAGCACCTCAAACTTTAAATTATCTCCTGAAAACATAACCTCCCCCCCTTTATATCTATTCATTAAAATACTACTCTTCTAGTCAGTCTTAAGTAGTCATTCATTTGTGTGGCTCATTTGCACCCACGTAACTTGGGACTCTCCCTACAGTGACTATGTCAACTTCCTCCCTGGCACTCTCTGATCCTCTCCAGTCACATGAGCCTTCTTTGAGGTTCCACGAACATACCATGTTTCTCCCCAAACTAGTGCCTTTGCTTACTCTGTTCTTCAAGGAATGTTGTCCACATCCAGCTTCACATGGTTCCTGCCTCTCCATCCTTCATATTTCAGCATAAGTATATGCTCCAGAAGAAAGGTTTTCTGACCAGCCTCTTCTCATAGGCCCCCATCCTCACCTAGGCAGATGACCCTAATTTAAGCTAATAACCACCTGCATTTTTCCTTTATAGCAGTTACTAACTATAACTTAAACGGTGATTTTTGTATTTACTGTGTGATCATTTGACTAAGACGGTCTCCCCAAATAGACGGTGGGTCATACATCTATTTTCCTCAGACCTTACACATAATCGGCATTGCAGAAGCTCAATTAATGAATTCTACGTCCAATCAATCACAACCAAATCAAGCTCTGACAACTCATTTTTGGTATTTTTTCTAAATTCATTTTTTAATACCTGCACTGGCCTACACAGCCTACACCCAGATAATTACTGCCCGATTTACTGCACACTCCCTTGATCTGCCTCCCTACTTTCAGCTCCTCCTCCTTCTAACCTTTCTTGCATATGATTGTTCAAATGTCATAGCTGGAAAAAAAAAGAAAAGGTTCATAGACGGCGATTAAAAAAATGGATCTTGAAGTTTGCACAGAATTTTGATGGATGGCAATGGCTCAGAAGGTTCAGATGGAAGAGCAAAAACATGGAGATGAAAATACAGGAAAAAGACATGTTCGCATTCCCCACAGTGTGTACCCAGATACCGCTGAAAAAAGTCATGCAAAGAATTACATGACTGACTGGCTTAAAGGAAACCCAATAAATGCAGCGGGGTATGATGGCAATGCTAGGCACTACTAGACCGCTAAGTGCTCCAGGAATGAGAAAAGTGGGAAAATGTCTCCCTAGTGTCAGGCAACCTCAGACGTGGGAAGGAGCATAGTACCTTTGGGGACAGTGCAAGGGCCTCTGGCTGTAAGTCAACAGTGGCTGAGATCAGACTGAAAAATCCAGAATGTCCACAAACATTTACACTTCTTCTCTTAGATGATCCATGCTCAAATCTTAATTTGCTTAAGAATTACAAGAGCTTATAAAACTAGATCTCTAGTGAGATAATTAACCATTTGTAGAATAAAAATGTTACCATTAACACATTTTTCAGTATAAAAAAAATCAAGCAACACTGTAGGAAAAGAAATCAGAATTTTAAATAGGAGATTTCCCCACCTCTAGATCTGCTTAAAGAGATTAAAAAACAATTCCTTAAAAAAAGGAACCCACCCACATGCCTATAATAATAATATCCTATTTAACAGGTAAATACTCCAAAATAGAAAAATAAATAAATTCCCCCAGGAGTGATCAAAATGTACTTAACAAGCTAACTATCATGTCACTTTAACCTCAGGAAGTTATAGTTTCTCAAATGGTTCATTTGTAATCTATTATGAGATCCCAAGAAATCTTGTAATTCTTAACACTAGAGTTGCCTTTATATTTCTCTTCAAACAACACACGATAAAGACAAGATAGAGGGGCAAAAAAAAAAAAGACAACAGGCTCAGAATGATTGTGTTTCTCGGAGTGTAAAATTTTCCTTAAGGACAGAAATTTTAAAGCATCCCTGAGCCTGTAACACACAGATATCTAGGTCAAGTTTGTCATTTATCTACTACCACTTTCAGACAATGAAATGACCACAGGGAAATTCTGCCCACAGCCGAGTGAGAAGGGGGGTGAGTGAGATTTCTTGGCAGGTGACAAGATATCAAGGCTGGTGGGATGATGCCATTTTCAGTAATACAATGAAAAAGTTCTTGCAGAGACGTGATAGAGCAGCACTGAGAAAAGTGAGGGAAAACTAGGGAAACACAGAGCTCTGCCCAGCCATACACTCCTCAGATGCACCTTTAAACACTGGAAGGCGGGAGGACTCAGCGCACATGACAGATGACACTGTCGCTATGGCCACACCCAGGCCTTCCGCACACTGGCCCTGAAATGCCCTCTTCCCAGCCCTCCAATCCATCCTTGAGCAAGGTGGGTCACAACAGAAACTGTGTCTCCTTTTAGGAAACACCCATCCCAACATTTTTATTTTTTTTGCCAAGATGAAACCAACCATCTGGATAGTAAAGGGACGAAATGCCACAGAAACAGTAATTCAAATTTTGAAAACAATGTTAAGCAAAAGAATTTGTAACCATTCATTTTAACATGAACTCTGTATCACAATTTCAAACCAAGGCTGTGTCATTTTTGTTGCAGGAATACCGAACAACATGGCAGGCACTCATCTCACTGCTGGACATGGATACCAGAAATTCTCTCTCCCACATGGGGATAATACCACCACCAGCAGAGCCTCATGGCACGGAAGTCTTACTCTTGAATAGTATTCACCCTCATTTCAATCAAACCAGAGAAGGGCACAGCTGCTGAAAAAAAACTAGGGGTCAGATTCCAGCAGATACAGAGACCACATTGTACCCACCGCTGGAATGGAAACTGTCTCAACATGCAAATGCACAAGCAAACTAAAAACAGTAGCAAAGGCAGAAAATCAGCTTTTAAAAAATACTCATCCCACCATCTTGCAAACCTCGAAGAGGTGTGTTTAAACTTATTTGATGCTTTATCTGGATGACTACAAGGTGAAACCAAGTAATACTTCTCCAAACTTTCTAATGTTCTTAGTATTGTAGCATTTGCCCAGTAGCACTGAAGAATCAATATATGAAAGGGAGTTTCTATTCAAGCCACAAATATCACAATAGGAAGTAACATTCTCCAAATAATGTTAGAGTATAAGCTATAAATAAGAAAATGTGCTTAAATGTTAAATGAGTCTAGCAAGAGAATGTTTGTATTTCAGACTGTATGATTACCTGATTTTAATTAACTAAAAATACTATATATTTATTAGTTCCAACTTTTCATTAAGGAAAATTCTCAAACACAGAGAAGTAGAATGATTATGACGACCGACATCCATATATCCTCCAACCAGATTTGACAACTGTTAACATCTTCAGTTTTTATTTTACCTATGTGTGTGCGCAAATATATTTATAAATATAAATATACACGTAAGTAACATCTGAAAAACACTGGCAGATAGGACACTTCAAATATTCCAGCCTACATCTCCTAAGAATAAAGACATTCTCATACCTAATGAAGACATGATCAAAATAGTATCATGTTGTTAAGATTCACTTGCCTAAAAACAAAATTGTGACCATTTTCTCATCAAGATGTTCAATGAGCTCTAGCTCCAAAGAACTTTTCAGCTTCATCTCTTCAAGTCTCCTTCATATATTCTCTTTTTAAATTTTATTTTATTATGTTATGTTAATCACTATACATTGCATCATTAGTCTTTGATGTAGTGTTCCATGATTCATTGTTTGCGTATAACATCCAGTGCTCCATTCAATACGTGCCCTCTTTAATACCCATCACCAGGCTAACCCATCCCCCCACCCCCCTCCCCTCTAGAACCCTCAGTTTGTTTCTCAGAGTCCATAGTCTCTCATGGTTCATCTCCCCCTCCGATTTCCTCCCCCTTCATTTTTCCTTTCCTACTATCTTTTTTTTTTTT
>NC_138370.1:151551733-151594038 GCF_054177405.1 Leptonychotes weddellii | reverse complement strand
GTATATATATACCACATCTTCTTTATCCATTCATCCACTGATGGACATCTTGGCTCTTTCCATAGTTTGGCTATTGTGGACATTGCTGCTATAAACATTGGGGTGCATGTACCCCTTCAGATCATTACATTTGTATCTTTGGGGTAAATACCCAGTAGTGCAATTGCTGGGTCGTACGGTAGCTCTATTTTCAACTCTCTGAGGAACCTCCATACTGTTTTCCAGAGTGGCTGCACCAGCTTGCATTCCCAACAACAGCGTAGGAGGGCTCCCCTTTCTCTACATCCTCGCCAACATCTGTCGTTTCCTGACTTGTTAATTTTAGCCATTCTGACTGGTGTGAGGGGGTATCTCATTGAGGTTTTGATTTGGATTTCCCTGATGCCGAGAGATATTGAGCACTTTTTCATGTGTCTGTTGGCCATTTGGATGTCTTCTTTGGAAAAATGTCTGTTCATGTCTTCTGCCCATTTCTTGATTGGATTATCCTTCATATATTCTATTTTCCAATCAGAAAACTGACTTCGCATCTGGACATCTCATGGTTCTTTATGTTACCACGTCCTAGTCTCTCTAGTCTCTATGTGCAAACATTCCTCTTTTTCAAGACCCATGGCAAATGAACTCTCATGCAAGAAGCCTTCTTTGGTTCTTCCATATCCTTCCAGAGTACAAAGTAACCTCTCCTTTTGTTGCCTACCTGTAGTATCCTTTTGTAAACATTTCTTAGTGCTTTCTAAGAGAAAGATAATTTTTTATTCATCCTTACATCATTCACAACAATTCCTGTTGTTTGTAGAAGACACTCCATAAATAATTGTTGGATGTGTAATTTTTTTAAATCCAAATTTTATGTGTAAAGAAAAGTTAAACTATGAACAGAGTGTTTCACCACATGCAAATTCTTTTCATGCTGGTAATCCAACTTCTGTTCTTAAAAACCAAATTGCGTGCTTAGTACTGAAGTGTACACCTTGGATATGCAAGAAAATCTTTGAGAACTATAAAATGTTCTTACCTTCTCGTTATTGTAATAAGAAATGCTAAGGCCATCAAATTTCACCCATCTCTTCTGAAACATGCGTTTTCTGTAAAACATATGAAACTGTTATTTTACATTCAAGTATCATGAACTTGGGTTTTAAATACATTTGTAGTGTAACTGTTGAGTACATTCCTATTTGTTGTTAAACAGTGTAAAAAAACATTAGGCTATGACAGTGTACGTTTTGGCAATGGCATGTAGGGAAAAAAAACATAAAATGACACTTCCTAATCAGTTAACATAAGTATTTAAAACAATGATGCTGTTGGTACTAGCACAAAAATAGACACATAGATCAATGAAATGGAATAGAGAACCCAGAAATAAACCCACATTCATGTGGTCAATTAATTCATCTACCACAAAGACGGCAAGAATATCCAATGGGAAAAAGACAGTCTCTTCAACAAATGGTGTTAGGAAAACTGGACAGCTACATGCAAAAGAATGAAACTGGACCACTTTCTAGCACCTTCCACAAAAATAAACTCAAAATGGACTAAATACCTAAATATGAAATCTGAAACCATAAGAATACTAGAATAGAATATAGGCAGTAATTTCTCTAACATCAGCTGTGGCAGCAGCTTTCTAGATACTTCTCCTAGGGCAAGGGAAACAACAGCAAAACTAGACTACTGGACTACTTCAAAATAAAAAGCTTTTGCACAGTGAAGGAAGCCATCAACAAAACAAAAAGGCAATCTACTGAATGGGAGAAGATATCTGCAAATGATATATCTGATAAGGGCTTAATATTCAAAATATATAAACAACTTACACAGCTCAACACCAAAAAAACAAACAAACAAAAACAAGCAATTCAATTAAAAAATGGATAGAGGAACTTAATAGACATTTTTCCAAACAACACATACAGATGGCCAACAGACACAAGAAAAGATGCTCAACATCACTAATCATCAGGGAAATGCAAGTCTAAAACTGTAAAGAGATATCACATTACACTTGTCAAAATGGCTAGAATCAAAACAACAACAAATAACAAGTGTTAAGGAGGATATGGAGAAAAAGGAACCCTCGGGAACCAATTCCTCATTGGTGGAAATGTAAATTGGTACAGCCTCTGTGCAAAATAGTATGGAGGCTCCTCAAAAAATTAAAAATAGAGCTACCCTATGATCCAGTAATTCCACTACAGAGTACCTAAAACACACACACACACACACACACACACACACACACAAAACAGCATTTTGAAAAGATATATACACCTCATGTTTACTGCAGCTTTATTTACAATAGCCAAGATATGGAAGCAATCCAAAGTCCATCCATAGATGAATGGATAAAAGTGTGTGTGTGTGTGTGTGTGTACATACACACATATACATACAACAGAATATGATGCAGCCATAAAAAAAGGATGAGATCTTGCCATTTGTGACAGTGTGGATAGACCTAGAAAACATTACGCTAAGTGAAATAAGTCAGGATGAGAAAGACAAATACCTTATGATTTCACTCATGTGAAATCTAAAAAACAAATGAATAAACAAAAAGCAGAATAAAACCTATAAATACAGAGAACTGATGGTTGTCAGAGGGGAGAGGGTTAGGAGGATGGTTAAAATGGGTAAAGAGGAATGGGAGGTACAAGTTTCCAGTTATGGAATGAATAGGTTATGGAAATAAAAGACACAGTCCAGGGAATATAGCCAATGATACTGTAAAAGTGTTGTTGGCTACACTCTAGAACTAATGTAACATTGTATGTCAACTATATTCAAAAGAAAAATTAAATAAATAAAACAATGATATTATTAACAGTATTAATATCCAAATTTATAAGGGTTAGCACAAAACAAAAGTGTGTGAAAAACACTAGCACTGTACCCATTTCCCCTAACAGAAATAATCCCTTAATAAAGATAATATATAGGGGCACCTGACTAGCTCAGTTGGTAGAGCATGCAACTTTTGATCTCAGGGTTATGAGTTCAAGCCCCAGACTGGGAATAGAGTTTACGTAAAAATAAATAATTTTTTAAAAAAACATTAAAAAAAATAATATAAGCTTTCATCCTTCATTAAGCTTACAGCATTTATCTTATTTTACCTTAACTTTTGCTCTGGAGCATGAATAATATTTTGCCAAAATAACAAAGCTTTGTCAGTTGGATTTATAAATTACTTAATTTTGATCAAATGAGCTGAAAAAAGCCCCATACAGAGAATCCTTTACAATCATCCAAAATTCACTGAAGTATTAACATTTTTCAAAAAGAATCAGATGAAAGGCAAATGCAACCTAAGATGATTACGGAAAAATAATGAGAAACAAAGCAAAATAACATAATCACATGTTTCCTGTTTAGGTTTAAAAGAAAAACTTTTTCTGACTATATGAGGGAAAAGTGAAGAACCAATTCCGACTTGGGCTTGTTTTTGTTTTGTTTCAGAACCCTTCCCTAAAGTCAGATATTCCTATTCTCTAAGTGGCTTTCTCTACTTGACACAATATACTTCTAGCTTCTAACACAAATGATATATGAAAGCTAACTTCCTGTTTAAATAAAATCATTTCTAAGCAAATATGTAAATAACAACCATGTCTACCTTTTCCATTTGTAGTTTGCTAACATGTTTAGGATAAGGGATTAGTTTAACGTTCTGTGATTTTCCTAAGATTTAAAGATAGAAAAAAGAACATATGGAAGTGTGGAGACCTTGCCTTCCCAGCTGTTTTCTGAGCACCAAACATGTATCACTCAAGTGAAATGCAGCAAGCCTCCCACACCGATCTATTCGGCTTTACATAAAATTAGAGCAAACCTGATCAAATGGATAAAAGTTTCAAAGTTCATCAGGACAGACAGTTCCACATATAAGCATTTGAATTAATTATGAAGTAACAATAAACACCTTGAAATCATAAGCATAACTACTCAGCTTTCTTTCCAACATCTTTCTGCTCCTTTTTAACTTCTCTTGGTCTGTTTTCTTAACCGTGAAACATGCAATAGTTAGACATATAGTTTTTAAAACCCAAGAGTTCTTTAAATTCCTTGCCTTAAAAATATCAAAAGGTAAAGAAGTATTAAATACAAAGTAATTATACATTGAAGCAATCGATCACTCTGCACTCATTTCATGTAGATCTCTGGCATACTTGAATGCAGGTAAATACACATCTTCCCACACAATGTCGGCAATAATTCTGTAAATCAAGATTTTTATTTTGGGCCCTACCCACCTTACTTTGTGAATGGTGGTAAGCTGGAGCTTCAACAGTATATATAATCTTCCATTTCAGAATAAAAACAATCAACATCTTTTAGGGAAATGATTACCATTACCCCTCTATTCCCTATGCTACTGACTCCTTCTCTTTCAGAGTTCTACCTATAGTACCTACACAAATACTGCTTCCCGATGAGCCAATCCAAAGCAGATGACAAAGTTATTCTCTCTCAAAGCACACCTTTTCCTCCTAATACTTAACACAATCTGTGTGTGTGTTTGTGTGTGTGTGCATTTACTTGTGTCTCCCATACCATACCCTATGCTTTACAAGGACAAACTCCGAGAGTGTCTCATCTTTCACTACACAATCTGCAACTAACACAGAGACATGTATGGCACTAAAAAAGGAATTTGTTGGATGAATGAGTGACATGAGTGCAGTCCCTTTAGCAAGATGGCAAATAAACCTCAATGACTAGCACTCAAATAATCAGCATCTTAAAAAAAAAAAAGGTTGGTGGAAGACAGGAAAACTTCTGAAAACTCAAAATTAATTCAAAGTTTCAAAACCTGCCAAAGCACAGAGTGAAAAAAGTTTTAAAACCTACTTTAATATGTTTTACTTAAGATCATTAATTGCAGCCACTTGGACTCAAAAAGCTTCCTCAGAATTCCATCACCAACTAAATAGATGGTTTGGGGTGTGAGGCATCATCCAGGAGTGTAACATTTGTACCCACAGAAAAATGACAAGGGGAAGAGACAGGGCAGACAATTTAGGGATCAAAGGTACCACCATCTGACCACATCTCTTCTTGGGCACTGATGACAAAAGACACATTCTATCATTGGCTCTCTGAGCAAAGCCTCATCCAAAACCTCAGCCTCTGTAAGACGCAGTTTTAGAGATAGTCTGCCAACCATTTAATTTTCACAACTACCAGGTTAACTGTTGGATGTTTTCAGCCATTTTAACTCAATATTCTTAGATTATTAAATCTCTCTAATAATCTATGGAGGACAAATCCCAGCTGACAGTGAAATGGAAAGAGAGGCCACATGGTGCAGCAGCTGAGGAAACACCATTTTGCAGTTGGAGAGAGCTACTTGGCAATCCTACGATTAACCCTCTCCTTCTGCCGTCATTCATTCATCCAGCCAGCCATCAAATCTGTGGGGACTTACTCTGTGGACACCACCCTCCAGTCATATTGCTTCCTATCTCTAGACTCTTTCTTGCCCCCAGGCCTTCCCAGATGCGATTTTCCCTGCTTGGAATGCTCCCTGTCTGCTCTGGACAGGGCCGGCTCCTTATCCTTGAAACCTCAGCTTGAAAGCATTCCCTCCAAGTAGCCATCCTTACTACCATACAGCTCCTACAGATCCCCTTGGTCTCTTGCTCCATTTCTTCACTTAATGACACCTAACAGACTTTGTATTTATGTATTTGTTTTGCTTCACCCATCTCCCATGCTAGATATTGAGATACCTCAGTGGACAAACCAGTTCTATTTTGTTTATCAATATAAAACCAGCGACTGCCACAGTTCCTAGCAATAAAATGTGCTTAATAAATATTTAATGAACAAAGGAATATATTTTTCACTGAAAAATGCTTACTCAAATTTGCATTATTTATATAGAGAGAAGAGAAACACCACTAAAACATTTTACCCTCCATTTCCTCATTTCATTTTTTGCTTTTTCCAAATACTAAAGACCAGATATTTTTAATATAACAAAATAAAGGCTTTGTAAAATACCTTGTAATCTCAGAAAAATTAGAGCCTACACAAAGCTTGGAAAATTCATCACTAATACCCATGTAACTTAAAAATACACTTTATGTTTAAGCACTTTTAAAATATACTTTTAAAAAAATGTATGCATTTGACATGTTCCTATTTAAAAATATAAATTAATACAAATGTTTCTAAAACTAAATTTATATAAATATTGTTTAATCTGGGGCGCCTGGGTGGCTCAGTTGGTTAAGCGACTGCCTTCGGCTCAGGTCATGATCCTGGAGTCCCAGGATCGAGTCCCGCATCGGGCTCCCTGCTCGGCAGGGAGCTTGCTTCTCCCTCTGCCCCTCCCCCCTCTCATGTGCTCTCTCTCATTCTCTCTCTGAAATAAATAAATAAAATCTTTAAAAAAAAAAAAATATTGTTTAATCTATTTTGCTCATTAAATATGTCAACATTCAATTAACTGTTTTCTGCATGTAAGTTCAATACTGAATTCTAATAACTGGTAATCAAAGATAAGAACTTACATATATATCCCTTCTCACATTATTATTCTCCTTTCCAGCAAATGGAAACTCAGATTTAATGTTGGTAAAGCCTACAAATTAAAATTTAAATGACATAATAAGGGAGTACTTGAGAAGGTGTTTCTAAATGTCAATGTACAATTTTAAAATAAATAATAATGAATACTAAAGTTTTAAGAACTATCTTTTCTGTGCAAGGGTTATATATTTCACATATTTAAAAAGGCTATTAGACATCAGGCAATTAATTCCACTGGAATTATGTAAAATTAATCTACGACCCACAGTTAGCAGTTCCAAAAGTACTTTAAAAATTTACTCGGATGTAAGTTAAGCGTTTTCCCTTAAATTTCACTTAACAGCTTAATTTGCTTAGTGAATGCTAAAAATAAAAACATGGTATAAAATACAGGGTCATCCTAGGCTGAGCTTCTACTGTCACAGCACACAAATTAGATCTGAAATAATAATGAATTATTACAAAGAAAAGAGATTTTAAAGCCTCGGTCAATTAAGAATTTATTTGGCATAATAAATATCACAGAACAGCAAACAGTATGTTGTGCTTTGTTCTAGGCGCTGTTGCAATGCATATGCAAATATTAATTCATTTCATCCCCTAAGCAATCCTATGAGGTAATTATTATTCCCATTTTGCAGATGAAGGCACAGGGGCACTGGCAGGTTATAGAATTTGTCACATGACTGGCAAAGAGCATATCTGGGAATCATATCCAGGCAATCTGGTCCCAAAGTCTATGCTCTTAACCACAAAGCAAAACAGACTAGAACATTTTATAGCAAGGCATCCTGGACATCCCTTTACTTTAGGCGGTGGTAACATTTGACCTCTATCCACTTTATATCTGAGTTCAATTTTGCCAAGTGCATCAGAATTCCTTCAGGAGAAAAGGCAGAGCAGACATGAAACATATTAGGTCTTATCCTATTTTGATTTTAGGGTTCTGAAGGGAAACATTTCTTTAAGAAGCTTTTTAGAATAATTCATAAGGTTTGTGCCACGTGATGGAACGAATTTCTATAAACTCTTCCCCTGAGCTCTGGTAGGGCAGCTGGTGTAAAGTTACAACTGCTATCATAAATACAGCCTTACCACCTGGTGTCAGTTTTTGTTGTCTCAAAACTGTGTATCTTAATTCTTTTTTTTTTTTTTTAAAGATTTTATTTATTTGACAGAGAGAGACACAGCGAGAGAGGGAACACAAGCAGGGGGAGTGGGAGAGGGAGAAGCAGGCTTCGCGCTGAGCTGGGAGCCCGATGTGGGGCTCGATCCCAGGACCCTGGGATCATGACCTGAGCCGAAGGCAGACGCTTAACGACTGAGCTACCCAGGCGCCCCCCAAAACTGTGTATCTTAATTCTTTTTTTTTTTTTTAACAACAGTGTACATACAATTAAATCTGTATGTATGAAGTACTCACACAGAAGTACTCCTGTTTTAATTTCATTCTTAAGTGCCAACAGGGTTTTGGGTTTTTTTGTTTGTTTTTAAAAAGATTTAATATTTTAGTTCAAAAAGAAAAATCCCCAAATAAACAAGTATGGTAACCAATGATATTAATATAAGGTGGCAAAGGCTACCAAACCATCATTAAATATAATACAACTGAAATGAACCTCAAAGGCACTAAGTCAAGTTTATGGCTTTTATTAATCAGGTAATTTAAATCATCACAAATATACTTCTCAATTATTCTAAATAGTATCTAATGAAAAGGGTATCAACATGGTGATCCATATTCATCTGCCTTGTTTACACAATCCTGAAGAATTATATGCATATTATATCTTATTCACTACTCCAACTAGCCTCAATGTTTTAGAACTACCACAATTTCCAAAAGTGCATACTTTTATCTAATTACTCATTTTTTATTTAGCTAATTATTTTACCTATTTCACCTACCTGAGGCTTTTAAATGATGCAGTATTAGTTATGAAGTGTTTTACAAGTACAGATGCAAGAAATTATTATATCTGTATAACATGCCAGCACTATTGTTTCTTGGCCTTTTGGCTAAGATCAAGTGTAAAATGCCAGCACTTCTCTACTCTAAGATGCATTTCCTCACTTTTAAGCAAATCAAAATGACAGTTTCCAAGATTAGGTGAACCAAAATGAATTGGGGCCAAAAAAACCAAAAACAAACCAAAATTCTCTGAAATCCCAGCTTCTCTCTGCTATACCTCTTTCAATGAGAAAAAACAAATGTTACTTTAATGTAAAATTCCAGGTTAAAAATAACTTTCTGAAGTCAGTAATAAAACATCCATTTTAATATGTCACTATCAATTTTTATAATATTCACCGAGAGCTTACATGTCATGGTATATGAAAACACCTCTTTATTTTATGCAGTCATATTCTGTAAACCCACACAAACAGGAAACCAGCTTCCAGTTAAGATGATCAGTTAAAAGCTTGCATTTACCTCTACTCCCAAAGCTTCAAAGGATTACAAAAAAAAAAACAAAAATACCTACAAACCAACAATAACAACCAGAGAAGTAGACAATAAGAACAATATTTAGGAACCAAGAAAGCAGAAGGAAGGATAGGGGCCTGACTTAGGAAGTGTCCGAGAGCTGGTTGCTAAGCCTGCAACAAATCAAAATGAGAGGAAAACCAATTTACCCACAAAATCTCAGAAAGTCTCAGGAGATGGAAGACATCAAGTAACTCTGGAAGTGACTAAGAAGGAGAGGGGGTGCCAAAAATAAGATTTGCTGGGGCACCTGGGTGGCTCAGTTGGTTAAGCGACTGCCTTCGGCTCAGGTCATGGTCCCGGAGTCCTGGGATCGAGTCCCACATCGGGCTCCCGGCTCGGCGGGGAGCCTGCTTCTCCCTCTGACCCTCTCCCCTCTCATGCTGTTTCTCTCTCTCTCTCTCTCTCAAATAAATAAATAAAATCTTAAAAAAAAAAATAAGATTTGCTGAAAGGCAATTTAAGAGATAAACTTATGCCCTTCATTGCTCCATCCCAGAATCCTCCCTCTCTTCACACTGCTGGAAAAATGCCCCTCTTCTTGCTCAATAGTATAGCAGAGTTTCATTCACTGCAGAAAATCAAACGGGAGCATCTCTGGCTGGGACGTTCAGACATGACCGAAGATAAGGGGCAGTATTCAAAACAGAAGAATCAAAAGTCTGTGTCATAAATATTTATACTCATAGTCCACTTTCCCTACTACACTCCCAAAAAGCTGTTTTACCAGTCTTATCACCTTCAAAGAAAGATTCATTTAAAAGATACTGGTGTGAGGGCTCACCAAGGAAACATATTAACAAAAGTCCAGCAAGATCATCTTATAATAAATAAATAACAGAACTCATCAGAACCTGTTCCAATCAGTTTAGTAAGATCCCACTTTAAACATAAACAGCCCAAGATTAATAAAACACTTGAGGAAAACACCTCTAAGGCAAAAGATGGGGAATGATCCCCCCAAAAGAAATAAAATTGAAAGAAACAGATTCTACGGGAAAAGAAAGCTTCAAAAAATATAGTAAGATCTTCAGAGAGGTAACAGAAAATATTGTGTCCATGGGACAATAACAGTAAGCTATAAAAAGGCCAGTCAAAAGAAGGTGCTTTCTATATTAAATACAGGATAACAAAAAACAAAAGTGGGTTAGAAAATATAATTGAAGAAAGTCCCCAGAAATGGAAAATGGAAAAGCTACATTTTATCAACACTTTGGTGTGGGAGGTCCAACACCAAACTACCAAGAAGTTTAGGGAAAAAAAATAGAATAGTTACCAAAGAAATAAAACAAGAAAATCTCCCAGAACTAAAAAACAGGCTACATAAAAAGGATTGAGAATTGGATTTCTCAATACCAGCTCTACAATACCAGAGACCTAGAAGACTATGGATTGCTGATCTGGAGGGAGTATTCTTTCTCATCGAGATTTCAGAACCATGATAAATTATCGATAAGCATCCTTAGGAAGAAAGTGACACCTTCAAATATACAAGGTCTCAAAAACTGTCCCTACCATCCACCATTTCTGAGGAAGCTCCAAGAAACATGGGTGGGTGTGTTGGCGGGTAGACAATGACATGAGATTGAGGAAAGGCAAAAACACTCGGCATAGAGAATCCCCAGGACAATAATGAAAGGGATCATAGAAAGCTAACTGGTTTATTGTGCAGGAGGCCTGGAGAACCACCAGCCCAAACTAAAGTTTCCTTAGGAGGCTGAGCGATGATGAAATTGATAAGTATTTTGGTTACTTCACAGATTTATAGTCCTTAGGAAGAATTTGGGGATGAATGAATGACAAGTATATAAAAAAAAAAGCAAATAAAAAAAATCAAAAATTATAAATCTCACAGAAAACTAAAGAGCACAAATGAAAGAAAAATTAATCCTATGTTACAGAGCTCACATATGAGCAGATTTCCAGTCATGAGGCTATAAAATTAAATACAGATAGAAATCTAACTATTTTGTACAACTATATGAAAAGGATGATAAATAGGAACTGTGTCTATGCCAGAAGGAGGCATGGGGGACAGTGATAAAAATGAGTAACCATTATATTCCATGGTAGTACCTCAAAAGATAATCCCTAACACTGAAAAGTGAGGGGAAAAAAGGTATAAAAATGTTATTAAGATGGGGCGCCTGGCTGGCTCAGTCTGTAGAGCATGTGACTCTTGATCTCAGGGTCATGAGTTTAAGCCCCACACTAGGCATGGAGCCTATTTAAAAAAAAAAAAAATGTAAAAAATACATATATATTAAAAACAATATTAAGATATACAAAGTAAAAACCAAAGAAACCACTAAAAGAATTGAAAGCAGCTGTCTCTTGTGATGAAGTGGGAGGGGAGGAAAGTTGCTATGTGGTGTTTTTTTTTTAACAAACCATGTACAACTTTGACACTTTAAACCACATGCTTTTACAATCACCAAAACCTTAATTTTAAAAGTTTAATGTGAACACATGCTTTCTTTACATTTTCCAAGGTAAGTAAGAACTGACTAGAACTCAACATTATCAAAGGTCACCTGAAATAAAGTGATGCTCTTCTGAAGAGAAAGGAAACTGCAGTTTATTGAGCCCCAATGTTACCTACTTTTCCAACTGATCCCACAGAGGAGTCTTGACCCTATACTTTCATGTGGGAAATGAAGGTTCTAGGATACATAGCCAATGACCAACAGATGGCTTACAACTCTAATTTCAGTTTGTCTGATTCCAACACCCTCACATTCATTTCTCTGCCACTAAACGGACTAAAAGAAATTAGTCATGTTATTTGCTAAACACTAAAACTCAGAAACTATTGCCTCAAACTACAAATAAAATATTGAAGCTTTTTATTTGCTTGGCACAGTCTTCACAAAGGATGTGTGATTTGAGAAACGACCAACTAGATACTTTTCATCAAAGATTTAAGATTCAACTTGAAGTTCAACATGGTGATTGGTACATTATATCCTGGTCAGATAGACTTGTCAACTTTCCACTACATTTGCTTTTCACTGAAAGGCCAACCAGAGGTCAGCATTCCCAGGAAACTTGAGGTGCTCTCATACTTGTGTACCAGGGTGAGGAAGAGCTCCACGAAAGCAGCCCTGGACACGCTGGGCACAAGCCAGAAAAATCAGTCACTGACAGAGGCACCAACAGTCTAAGCCCTGATCTCCCACCAGGGCTTCTGGGTGATCGGACTCCTAACTCCTGTCCAGGATTTGATCTTTTCTTGGTATTTGACCACTGGCTTTTTCATTTTCTTTAGTTCTCTGTTCAACCTGAACATGCAATCAATCCACTGGCAGTTTCTCCCTCCTGGTTCTAGAGCCCAATCTTGCATCTCCAATAAAATAACCTGACCAACCCCTGCTATCCATCTCACAAACTTCAGTACCTCCAGGTATCAACTACGTCAGGGTCCTTTCACTCCCTCTAGCCAGAAAAGTATTTCTTCTAAAAATGCTAGTTAAAATCTTATCCACTTTCCAAAGGCCAACTGAACTGCTAATTCCTCTCCCTAGAAGACCTTGGAAGAAATGTTTTCTAAACCCCTCTGTAACTTCACAATTCTGTACGCTTGAGGACTTTTCTGCACCAATTAGTAGACTCGGTATTTTGGTTTTATATTTATTTGCTTCCTTTTTTCTGCCCTAAATGGAAGACACAAAAAAGACAAGAAACACACACATCTTGCACATATTTGTATTACTCCACAAATTCTTAAGCATATTCTATATCCGAATTGCTGAGTTAGCCTCACATGTTCAGCTTCTGCTGTTCTAGGCTCAGATTACCACACGATGCCTCTCTATGGAGAAACAGTTAATAATTTGTTAAAGAGGAATTCCGCTGAGTAAGAAATAAAGTCGCAAAACATATTCTCAAGTAAAATATGAATTCCTTGAGATACACTGCAATTTTTACAAAAACGGTGGTGCATTATACTGAACACACAAATATCTTTAGAAAACAGCAAGTTAAAATGTCAAAAAGGTTCCTTTGCTGCAGATATGCTTGGGTATTTCACCATGTGCATCTCCTTCACATAACTTGCAAGATGCTTCCTCCGAGTTACATATTTGAGAAATGCTGGAATAAATTCTACCCGGTCTTTCAGGTTTGCATCCACTCAGATTGGATGAAGAGCTTCAGCTTAGTTACAGTTAGGAAGAGGGAGGGAGAAAGACTTGCTTTTTTTAATCCTCAAAATCCAGTGAGTTTTTAGTTTTTTTTAAACAAGTACCATTTATTAAGTTTTTCATCAGCTTGGCCTGTTTGAAACACTAATCACAGACCCAGGGTCAACATTTTATTAGGTTCCTTCCATACAATTTTTGAAATTGATAGTATCAGGCTATGTTATAATTAGATGATTCAAATAGCTAAGTGAATGTTCATACTTTAAGCCCAACTATAAATGTTTTAGTATTTCTTTAGTTGCATGATGTTACAATTACTCTCTTACTAAATATTAGGCAGTTTTCACATACTCTACATTGATTCAGGACTGGCATTTCCATTGCAAAAGCAAACAGACAGTTACATGAAATAAATCCAGATTATAAATTTGATTATTTTGTTTAATGTCCCTCATGACTGAGGATATGAAGTTTCAAACACTATTTGGAGAAGGATAACTGAGTGTGGCTCTTTGTTTTTAAACTGTGTTTTGAAAAAACACATGTCTTTAAGAGGGAAACAGAATCATAAAAAGAACACTGAGAGTCCACTGCAATGTTAACGTATACTAGCGTTATCAATGCACCTGCAGATTTTCAACCAATATTGTGTTTGGAGTTCAGTTCTTATTACAAAATCCCTATACATAAAAAAACTGCCTGTTTTTTTAAAAATTAAAGAAAAAAATGTATCTAATGCTTGTTTTTTCCACTGATTTCATTCAACAACAAATACTAAGAGCATCTGCCACATGTCAGGCTACATTCTAGCTGCTGAGGATATCACAGTAAACAAAAACCAACACAGATGACTATCCCCATGGAATCTACATAAAATAAATCATCTAGCATATGAGCCCCAAAGAGAAAAATAATTAAGGGAGTGATGGGGTAGTGGTGGGGGAGAGAGGTAGCGATAATTTTACCTTTAGTGTTCAGGACCTCAACGCAAAGGAGATACTGCAGCAAGAACTTGAGGGAGGAAGGATACAAGCCATGTTGCTCTGCAGGGAAGAGCATTCCAGGACAAAGAATGACAAGTGCACAGGTCCCCAGAGAGGGCTCCTGCTTCTTATGACCATGACTTCTATATTTATTAGAACAATAGAAAGCAGTTTCCCATACTTTGTGATCTATCCAGTTGTAATTTTCTACTTGGGGCCCAGGGGAAATAGAAGAAGCTGGTATAAGGTTCTGGCCAACTCTCTAATCTGTTTTATGGCTCTATGGCCCACAGACCAAATCTGGCCCATTATGTGTTTATAAATAAAGTCTTATTGAAACACAGCCTCATTCACTGGTTTACATATTCTCTGTGGCTGCTTTCAAGCTACAACTGCTGAGTTACTGATTTCCCACAGATATCCCACAGAGGCTGTATCCGATTGAAAATATGTTTTATCTAATCCTTTACAGAAAAAGTTTGCTGATACCTTCTCTCTAGAGTCCAGAATGCCATCTACAGCAGTGCTGCCTGCATCAGACAGACATGTGACCATGAGTTCAATAAGGCTCAGGAACCTCTGCCTAAGGAGTGGGCAAGCATCACTTTGTCCAATTAATGAGCATCTTAAATACCCTTACAATAGCACGGAGTCCAATTAGGAAAAGGAGAAATTCAGATTCTACTTCTAATAAATAATACATGCTTATTGGCCAGTAACACATACTTCTTTTCAAGTCATAGCAATAAAATCATGTAGAAGAGTTTAATCTCATGGTGATATAACAAGTTCCTTTAATTTCATGATCTTCATTCATCGTGGTACCCAGGAAAAAAACTGTTAAGCCAGAAAACTCAATTATTTCCCCTAAAATGGAAAAACATAAATCTAGACAACTTACAGCATCTAACCTTAGGCAGATTCAGAATAGAAAGGATGGAAAGTCTGAGTTCTGATAAATACAGAGGAAAAATGTTCTAAATGTCCCAGAGGTAGCCAATGATGGTGAAGCTTTTTCAGTGTGCCTGGAGCATAAACATATCAACCCTGCAGAGAGCGAGGTACCACCAGAGATCATGCAGGAAACCACAGCTTCTGGGGGCTCTATACCCAGAGTCTGCTAAATCTTCTGGTGATAAGTGGAGAGAGCGCTAGGGTCTCCCTAAACACTTCAATTTTACAGAAATGAAAGATTCGAGAATATTCAAGCTTGCTGTTTCACGCCACCTGTGTGTACCTTTGAGTGCTTACTCATACCTTTGTTATTAGACAACATAGTTACCAATCATACTGATGACTGATGAAAAGTAGGCATAGTTGACTACTTCGTCACCCTAGTGTAACCTAATGTAAAGAAAGGAGACAAGATAACTGGTACTAAGAAGTACTCTGTTTCAGTTTATTCAACATCTAATTTGCTAAAAGAATGCAATGGTATAAAGTATTAACCATATAATTACTAACCATAAAAGTATTGGGATTTTTTTTTTCACTTTCTTCAGAAACATAATGTCTGCTCCCCACTAGTCAACTAATGCTTCTTCAGGTAATTTTCTGCTAATAAAATTTATTTTAGGTCCAACCAAGGCTTTCTAGAAATGATACACATTTTAGGGGGAACAAAGAAAACCAGCACATTGCAGGGATTCACCACATTAACTACATAAACACAAGAGATTTAATCCCAAAATAACTTAATAATTCATGAGGAATACTTCAAGTAAATATTTCAAAAAGACATTCAAAAATCGGCATGCTGGAAAATAATTCTAACTAAACACAATCCTTCCCCCAAATATTTCTCAGTACTATAAGACCCTTAAAGGACAGAAGTTTCTTTGTAAACATCTGAAATGATAAATCTGTTTTAAAAGTATAATATTCAAGGGACTCTGACCTTCTGTGCAACATACAAAAATCAAAACAATATATCAATAACAGTGAAGCCCGAAATCTAACAATGATGTACTTTCCCTACCTACAATTAAGACTTGTATTCCCAAACAGAACACTGTTATAATATGAGCAAAAGCCAAACAACGTGGGCCTAGTAATACCAACTCAATCTGTGTTGTTTTTCTTTGCTACAAATTGAGACACAGTGCACTTTAGTGTAAAGTTAGAAACTGACATTAAGGATCTAGATGTGAAATTGCAACTTTCACTTTCAATTTGCTATTCAGAACCTTATCCCAGCATTCCACATACTACACTGCACATTGCACATGTTCCTCCTTATGTCTAAAGAACAGCATTTGCAAAAGTTCACTGAAAGTCCCTAAAAACTGTATCTGTGTGCGTGGAGGTGGGGGAGGGGTGAGAAGTAGCAGCAACCCAGCAAGTTTAGAAATGGGTAAACTCGAACTATTAAAAATATGCTACTTAGGGGGAAAAAATGAATAACTACATACCCTTGAGGAGACAGTTTGTCTAGCCATCCCGATTTAACCTTCCTTGCAGAGGATCCATAAAAACAGGCATAGGGAGATATTGCATTTGAGGAAACGATCGAGGACTCAGCATTTCCACTTGTTGAGCTTAATGGATAACTGTGCCTATTGACGGGGTCCATAGTCAATGCTTTCTGAGTCCTAGATTTAGGTGCCTTTGAGTTTTTTCTCCTTAAGCTCTGAAAGCATTCTTCTACTGTTGAATATTCTGATTCTGAAGCAGAGTCTATTGGAAGATTATTTTTGTCCTCTCGAGGTATCCAAATATCTTCCACTTTGTCGTCACTTATATTCTCCTTCCTGTTATCGTATAGGCTAAATGGAAATAAATGGTGTTAACATTTCAAAGTGCCATATGTCATTTAAGCCACTGGTTACTTTGTAAATTTATTTAAAAAACAAATCAAAGAAATTTTTTTTTAAGATTTCTTTATTTTTAGAAAGAAAGAGCGCACGCACATGTGTGTACATGCATGCAGGCATGTGAGCAGGGGGAGGGGGAGAGAGAGAAGGAGAAAGAGAGAGAAGCAGACTGTCCACTGAGCATGGAGCTCCAGGTGGGACTCAATCCCAGGACCCTAATCATGAGACCCTGAGATCATGACCTACTCCAAAACCAAGAGACCGACGCATAACTGAATGAGCCACCCACATTCCCCGAAATCACAGAAATTAAAGGTCAGAAAACTCTTAAGAGTTCAATTAATCCATCTGTTAATTTTTAAAATTCTTCCAGAAAATTTAAATAGAAATCTTTTATTACACTAAGACATATTTGAACACTGCTAGAAGTAATATCATTTTTCTTATGTGTCATTAATCTGAACTGTTTATTCTAGGGGGTTGGGTGCAGACTGGTAGTAAGGGTGGAGACTGACCATATTCTCTGCATCACGATTTCATATCTTCACCAACACCATTATGTAGCCGGCCCAACCTCTAGTCCTGGGGCAACATTGTGAAACGCTACCTCATCTATTTGGAGATCTTACTTCCAAACTTGTTGCCCTTCTCTGGCTCTCTACTATTCAATTCCAAGAATCCTATGTTCCATCATAATGTAAGAAAACAGGGAGTATATCCAACTGATGAAAGCTTTTGTACTATTTTGCAACACTAATGAGGAAAAACTACACCACACTATTGGCCAGAAAATGAGAGTCAGGGTACGATCAGAAGGTAAAAGCTGTGTAACCTATAATACTCACCGGAAGACATTCCTAATAGCTAAGCATATTGCTATAGACTTAAGGAAGGACAAAATAGATTCACTCAGTCATTTATGTATAATAAAACTCATTGCAAAGAAGTTTTTGCTAATCAATGAAATAGATAAGCATAGGGCTCAAATTACATCCTTCTGGATATAGTGTTCTAAAAACTATTACTTCCTTAAAAGAACGATTTCACCTGGCCCCTTCCACATTTTGCATTAGAACACATTCACATCAAATGCTAACTGAAGGTCCTCAATTATTTAATTTCGACTTAAGAAAACCCACAACTGGGCACCTGGGTGGCTCAGCTGGTTAAGCGTCCAACTCTTGATTTCAGCTCAGGTCATGATCTCAGGGTCATGAGACTGAACCCCCACATGAGGCTCTGCGCTGGGCGTGGAGACTGCCTAAGATTTTTTCCTTCCCTCTCCCTCTACACCCCCCTCTCTTTTCCCAAAAACAAAAAAAAACACAACAGTGTCAGCCTTGGAAAGGGAAGGATAAAAATCAAAAATAAAATGAACATTAGGTAACGATGCAGTACACCAAGTCCTAATAAAGCTGAGAAAACTAAAATTTAAGTTGGTGCCTCACAAACTATTTAAATGAATGTGTGATCTAAATAACTGGATAACTGTCAAGCCACTTGTCAATGCTGAACTTCCAATAAAAAGGATATATTACATTTATAAAAATGCTGCACCTCAGGAATATCTTTTGCACTGCCTCTTTCTCCTTCATCCTAACCTAACTTCTTATCTTTAATGTGCAGTTGAAGGCACCACATATCTGCCACTTTGGGATAGAAAGAGTGGTTTCAAATAGGAAAACAAACATAACTGCTGCAGAATATCACTATGTACCCGATTTACAGATTCTAAATTCAATTATTAAAATAAATGCCATTACTAAAACATCTGGAAAGATTTGAACTTACCAGTGTAAACTATTTTCTTAGAAATATAGTATGAGCAAGAAGTCAACACTGTATTAACATTTTATTCAAAAGAATTAATCATCATCAATCATGACCTCATACCTTGATGTGATGAGAAAAGAGTTTCTTTCAGTAGTTGTTTCCCCTTTGAGTGTTTCTTCATGGGTCCAAAATTCATTCTTTATAGACCTCTTCTATTAAAAAATACATATATATATATATATACACTTTTTTTAGGATAGCAATATTCTACAAATATCCACAACATCTGAGTTTAGTTTCTTACACAAATGTCTAACTGCTTAGATCAATTTTCAGTAAAAACAACTTAATTAGGGAGGCGATATTTGATGCCTTTTTCAGTATTATACCTAAATCATTAATAATTCATCATTTCAACCAAGAAAAACAGAAGATGCCAACCAAGAACAAAATTTACTTTTACTTTGTCACTTTTTGTCTTCCAATTTCTTTTATTGTGAACAAGAAATAAAATACAAAAAAAGAGCACAAGAGGAAAAGCTAGGTGATAAACTGAATAATTAAGATGTATAGTTAGAATTAGATATTTGGGTATAAGGCAAAGCAAAATCGAGGGGATTTTTGTTTGTTTGCTTTTGCTTTCTCTGAGGGTTTGTCTTTAAAGTAACTTATCTTTTGGAAAATTCTGAAAACCCCTCTTGCATTCCTGAAATTGAACATGTTTTTGTGAAATATATTTAAAGATACACGTTTACCATGATTTTACTGAACAGAATTTTACTGACTGGAAATGTCTTTCTTCAATATAACTCATTCTTCAAACACTTTAAATGAAGAGGCTATATAGACAGAAGAACAAAGACTTGAATATGGAAAAAAATGAAAATGTAGGGAACTAACCTTGGAATTTTCTAGTCTCTGGAAGAGAAAGGTCTCTCCATAAGGAAAAATGGAAGATGAATTTTCCTCATTTGAATCTTCTGGGGAAATGATAGGATGAGAATGAAAAGATGTGAATAATGTGAAATATTACTTTCTAAAAAGTGTTTAATTATTTTATAGCAATATCACAACTTAAGCTTTATTCTCTGAGAGTCCAAAATTATGCTTATAATTTTCGCCCCCAAATCAACTCTTCCCATGGTCTTCTTGACGTAGAACTCGCTGTGTATGCCTCTCACTTCACGACCAAGACACACTATTACTCACTGTTTCCTAAAGTGTGATGTGTCATGTATGTCCTTGCTAACCTCTAAGATCCATATTAACATGACTAAGCCCATTTCCCACATATGATGCAAATAGTCATGATGCCATTTATAACATTAATTCCTAAACAAGAGAATAGTATTAATGGCAGAAAATTAGTATTAGATCTATAATTTTCAATAACTGAATTATTAAAACTTCACTAACATAAGAGCTAGATATTGTATCACTCAAAATACCAGGATCCACTTAATATAATCTAACACAACAGCCACTAACACACCTGTAAATAAGTTATTTCAAGAGAATTTCCACTGTCCTTGAATTACACAAATCTACAAGAAAGAATTCTCAACACTTGCATTTAGTTATGGCAAAAATTTTTTAAAGGATCAGTAACCAAGTGTTTGCCATCTTATGTTAAGAAGAATGTTCCTGAACTTATATAAGCAGAACTTTCAAAAAGAAAGAAAAGCCTGTCAATGATGAATTTACCAAAGTAACGTCAGCCCTTTCCAGTTACCATAGCAAAATTACTTTCCATAAATCTATGTTCTGTATGTCAGACTGTCAGAAACCACTTAATTTAGTTAAATGCCTTCAACTGTGGCTAATGGCGCAAAAAAAATCTTTTTACATTAGTATGTGCAGGTTTTCAGGAGTCTGAGTACATATTACTGTCTTTTATTCACTCGTCTTTAAAAGCATCTGAGGTATTATGAACCCTAGCAGACATTATTCCCTGTTCCACAGGTGGGCTGCTTTTTTTATCACAATTTTGACACATTTAGGACTGTCAAATGAGTGCTAATTTACAAAGACTTTAAAATGCAGAGACTCACTTTCCTGTGTCACAGACCTTCCAGTTGAGGTAGCAACATTTCTTCTCTCACGGAAATAGCTTAAAGCAAAGAGGGGAAATAGATAAATTAAAACAGATAAGCAAAAATAAGTAAATTACTGTCGAGTAAAGGATTAATTATAGAGACACACATTCTGCTGGGTAGAAAAAACTACTATTCAAAAATAAATTTTATTTTAATTAAAAAGAATGGCTAAATTCCATAAATGTTTTTCTAAGTATCTTTAAAGAGACTTCACTGGATTTTACAAGCATTTGCGCTCACTTTTATAATTCACAAAAGTAAACGAATATAGTTACCCAATGCTAGTATGCACATCGGAATTTCAAAACTGCTAAGCCATACCCTTGTGAGAAACAAATTTTCTAACTAGATTTCAGTATTTATGTGGTTTTTTTGTCATTAGCTTTACAATGAGTCAAAAAGTTGTGGGCTCTATGAGCATAGTATGAAAATACACAAGACCTTTTCTCAAAAAATTTGCTGCCTTGGAAGAGAAAGATTTCAGGTAAATTAATCAGAATACAACATAATAATGACAGAGAAAGAAATCACTATAGAAACAGCTGCAATGAATATCCACTACTATATGAAAAAGTTCTATTTTTAAATCCATCTAAATGTAAGTATCAGGTGAGTGTCCTTAATGTCTCTTAAATATGTATCTGCCCAAGCAACTACAAGCAAGGATATAAAAAAAGAATAGAAACCAACAAAATATAGACAAAATTTTAAAATCATTGTAACTAGAGCTGGTTTTTCAAAAAGATTGATAAAACTGATAAACCTCAGGGATGGAAAATGAAAGCAAGACAGAAACTACCAGTATCAGGAATGAAAGAGGATATCACTACAAATGCTACAAACATTAAAGGGATACTTACAGATTATTAAGAAAAAAACTTTATGCCAATAAATTCAACAACTTAGATGAAATGGAAAAATTATCTGAGACATATATTATCAAATATAATAAAGAAATAAAAAAAAAAATCTTAATATCCCTGTATCTATTAGAGAAACTGAATTTAGTAACTAGTCACCTACCGACAAAAAACTCTAGGCCGAGACATTTCACTGGTGAATTCCACCAAACATTTCAGGAAGAAATGATACCAATTCTATGTGAACTTTTTCAGAAAATAGGGAAGGAGAGACTATGTCCCAATTCATTCCATAAGGTCAGTACTACAGATAACAAAGCCAGTCAAAAACAAAACTGATGACTGTTAGAGAAATATCCCTCATGAACTCAGATGCAAAACTCATTAACAAAATATTAGCAAATCAAATCTAACAACCTATACAAAGAATAGATGAGATTTAGCCCAGGAGAGCAAAGTTGGTTTAACGTGGGAAAAATCAATGTAATTCACCAAATTAAGAAAATAAAAGAGAAAAAAATCACATTCTCATAACAATAGACCCAGAAAAACCAATAGACAAAATTCAACATCCATTTAGGACAAAGACTCTCAGTAAACTACGAATAGAAGGAAAATTCCTCAACCTAATAAAGGGCATTTATGGAAAACCTACGCCATAATTCACGTTAAAAGTTGAATGGTTTTTCTTAAGATTAAGAGAAAGACAAGGAGGTCTGCTCTCCCCACTTACATTCACATTATTTCAGAGGTCTCCACCAGTGCAATGTGAGTGAAAGAAAGAAAAAGCATGCACATTGGAAAACAAGATCTCTTATAAGCAGAAGGTATCTATTAAGTAGAAAATCCTACGGAACCTACCAAAAAGATTCCTAAATTAACAAGTAAGTCTAGCAAGGTCCCACGATAAGGGGGAAATGTTAACAAATCCAACAGTATTTCTAAATGACTAGCATTGAGCAACTGGAAAAATAGTCTGAAATACAACTTTTATAATAATACCCATAACGTGAAATACTAAGGGGTAAATAGATCAAAACATGATCTGCACACTTAAAGCCATATAACGCTGAAAAATTAAAGACCAAAATAAATAGATATACCATGTTAATGGACTAGAAGACAATATTGTTAAGATACCAATTCGCCAAATATTGACATACACAGTCAACATAATCTCAGAATTCCAGGGAGCTTTTATATAGAAATTGACAAGGTGACTCTAAAATTTACATGCACATATAAATAACCTGGAATGGTCCAATAAATATTTAAAAGAACAAACTGGAAGATTAATATGGTTTCAATATTTATTCTAAACCTATAGCAATCAAATCAGTGTTATTGATGAAAGGATAAGCACATAAATTAATGGAGCAGAATAAAAATACCACATAACTCCCACACATCTAAGGTCTACCAGTTTTTGAACAGGATGTCAAGGCAATTCAATGGGGAAAGGATGTTCTTTTCAGCAAATGTTGCAGGAACAACTGGTTCTCTCAATGGAAGAAAGAAGTGAATACCAACCATTACTTCATACCATATACAAAAGTTAACTTGAAATGGAGTTTAGACTTACAGGTCAATGCTAAAGCTCTAAAACTTCTATAAATACACAAGAAAATCTTTGCAACCTTTGAGTACACAAATGTGTCTTGAATAGACTACAAAAACCAAAAAAGAAAATTAAATATATATATTTAATAAATAAATTAAATAAAATTAATGAAAAGTTAACATATTTTACATATACTGAAAACATTTTAAAAAGGAATTAGAATAATTTTAAGTATATCTATTAGTGGTGTTTTAAAGCATATTTTGCTGGTTTTACTATTAGCCATATGAAATGTATGAAATGTGAAGAAGAATGTTTGTGATTTTACTTGATTCTTACACTAAATATCCACCTGCAAGCAATTACCGAATCTATCAACCAACTTCATTTCATCGACTGTTGAGGAAAGATTAGCTCAATATAGAAAAAAAGTTGTTTCGAAAATCAGTGATCGGTAATTTATATTCTCATTTACCTATGAATAAATTATCACAAGCTATTTTATATTATAAAACCTATTATGCCCAAAGCATTGTTAGGAATTTATATATCTGCATCTCATCTTTCATCCTCATAGCAGCCCTATGACATAGGACCTCGTGTCCTAATCCCACCAATAAAGAAAGGAGGCTCTCCCAGCTCACATCCCACAGCTAATAAGAGGCAAAGCCAACACTCTTTCCTCATTTATGTCTCTTTCTGCCCTATTGATTTCCCACCATTTATCCTAAAAACTGTAGATTGCTTTTAAATTTGAAAAATAAAGCATGGTTGATCTACAAAAATTAAAAACCCA
Source organism: Leptonychotes weddellii (assembly GCF_054177405.1). Classification (NCBI taxonomy): domain Eukaryota; kingdom Metazoa; phylum Chordata; class Mammalia; order Carnivora; family Phocidae; genus Leptonychotes; species Leptonychotes weddellii. Next base: position 151,569,980 of record NC_138370.1, on the reverse strand, counting down.
TACAGAAAGGCAGTAGTTATCACCTTCTCTTTTAATTATGCTTTTGTGACTTTGGTCAAGTTACCTAACAGTCCTGAGCCTGGTTTCCTCATTTATTGAAGGGGAATAAAAACAGGGCCTGCTTCCTAGGAATATTATGAGGATTCATGAGAAAATGCTTTTAAAGTATTTAAAGTGTGCCCTTCACAATATAAACACTCAGCAAGAATGAACCAATTACTATTTTTATTAGAGAAAAAAAATGGTTGGTCCTCCCAGTAAACTTTACGTGCACATTATTCACATTTAAGTCCTTAAAAGTATTCACATTTTTCATTTGTGATAGAGAAAACATGTCAACAACCAAGTAAGGGAATAAACTGTGGGTTTGTTTTTTGTAAAATATTATACAGCAGTTATTGCATAAAATATGTGCCTCAATGTGGACAAATCTCAAAAATTATATTAAGTAAAACACCAAGTTGCAAAAAAAATAACTCTGATTATGAAAGTAGATCTTCAGCATGCCTACAGATGTTATTTTTTCATAAATGTTTTAATCACTAAAATTACCAAGAAAAGCAGTGCTATAAAGGTTAATTAATGTTAAAGATCTCCCTTTAGGATCTATACTTACCTGTTACTTAGAGAAGGCAGCCACACCAAAAAATAATTACACACCATAAATGGACCATCATTTCACAGAATGTTTTTAAAAAATGCAATTCTTGCAATTCATAACAGACTAACTACAGGTCAATACAGAACTGAATTCAGAAGAAAACCACAATCATTAGGCATCAGTTTAAAACTGCCTTGAGGTTATATAATTTCTAACTAAAACACAGAAATCTGACTTCAGAAAACATGAGAGAGTATTAACTACAGCACAGACCAAGAATGTGAAATTTACAACGCACAGATAATTCTCAACCCAAGAAGTTCCAAAAAAATGTCCTTAGGATAAGAATAATAATTACAGAAGGACTGCAACACAAAAATCTACATCATTATTCTCAAACTGTTTTTTTTTTTAATCAACTAGCAAAAGTTGCAGCTCAAAATATATTTTTTCATGGGCAGAAGTCACGAATAGACATTTTTTCAAGGAAGATATCCAGATGGCCAACAGACACATGAAAAGATGGCCAACATCACTCATCAGGGAAATATAAATCAAAACTACAATGAGATGTCACCTCACACCTGTCAGAATGGCTAAAATCGGCAACACAGGAACAAACAAGTGATGGCAAGGATGTGGAGAAAGGGGAACCTTTGCACTGTTGGTGGGAATGCAAACTGGTGCAGCCACTCTGGAAAACAGTATGGAGGTTCCTCAGAAAGTTAAAAATAGAGCTACCCTACAACCCAGCAATTGCACTACTAGGTATTTACCCAAAGGATATAAAAATACGGATTCAAAGGGACACATGAAACCCCGATGTTTATAGCAGCATTATCAACAACAGCCACATTATGGGAAGAGCCCAAGTGTCCTGTGACTGATGAATGGATAAAGATGTGTGTGTGTGTGTGTGTGTGTGTGTGTGTGTGTGTGTGTGGAATGGAATATTACTCAACCATAAAAAAGAACAAAATCTTGCCATTTGCAAGGACATGGATAGAACTAGAAAGTATTATGCTAAACAGGTCAGTCAGAGAAAGACAAATACCATATGATTTCACTCATATGTGGAATTTAAAAAACAAAACTAAGAAGCAAAGGGGAATAAAAAGAGAAAGAGAGGCAAACCAAAAAACAGACTCTTAACTACAGAGAACAAACTGATGGTAACCAGAACGGAGGTGGGTGGGGGTGATGGGTTAAACAGGTGATGGGTATTAAGGAGGGCACTTGCTGTGATGAGCACCGGTACTGAAGTGCTGAATCACTCTATTCTACACCTGAAACTAATATTACACCATCTGTTAACTGGAATTTAAGCAAAAACTTAAAAATTTTTTCAAAGTGGTGCTTTTTTTAATTATGCAAAATAAAAAAGTATAAACCTAATGTCTTTTTACTTATAAAAAGTATGGAGCATACATTATCATCATCCTCTAAGAATAAATCAAACTTTGAATTAAATTTTGATTTGTTATTTAGATGAAGTCAAAATTTTGCAAATACTGAAATAATCAGCCTATTTTTTCACAGAATTTATAAGAAGGTATTTTAAAAGAAAATAAGGAATTTTGGATTGCTAAGCACTTTTCCGCTATAACATGAAATATGCAGTTTTTCTTGAACATGAGAAAGACAGAATGAGTTTCTGTATTTTTCCTATTCGATGTACCTAACAATTGCTTATTACTTTCCTGTACATTTTCTGCTCATATATATTTCAACATTAAAGTCTAATATAGTATTACCCATTTTTTTTTTAAGATTTTATTTATTTATTTGAGACAGAGAGAATGAGATACAGAGAGCACAAGAGGGAGGAGGGTCAGAGGGAGAAGCAGACTCCCCGCCGAGCAGGGAGCCCGATGTGGGACTCGATCCCGGGACTCCAGGATCATGACCCGAGCCGAAGGCAGTCGCTCAACCAACTGAGCCACCCAGGCGCCCTAGTATTACCCATTTCTAATGTCCATATCATATCTATGTATATCTAGAGAAAAATATCTAAGATTGCTATTTTTAATAAAAAGTTCAAAGAAGCCTGTACACTTCAGGTTTAGATTTCAAACTTTTAAAGGGCCCCCAGTCAATGTAGTACCTCAGTCTTAAATTTTAAGGATGTCCTCTGATCACAGTGCAGCCCTGCGTATCACCCTCCTTCCCCCATCTCTGCTTATTTTCCCTTCCCTCAAAACATTGAGAGGCACAATACCTAAAAGAGAGGGCTTTATGACTTATGCCAAGGATAAAATAGTTGCATGAAAGATGTATGAAAATCTTGAAACTGGGAAGGAGGGTAAGAAAGGTACCTCTTCAGTGGCTGAAAGGTACTTGCTCTTCCCACCTGGTGGACTGACGAGGATCCTCCAGGAAGGACCGCAGGTCATACCTATGGCTCCCAGGGAAAGGACAAGATGCTGGAACTCCCTTTCGGCTTGGAGGCCTCGATGGGAGACCTCCAGGTAAGCTGATAAGGGAAGAGCTGGCTCTTCAAGATTAAAAAGAGATTCTAAGGTTCACTGTCCATACTCCCACCCAGCCCAGACTTCCCAAGACTAGGAGCAGGCAGGAATTCAGGGAAAACTCAAGGCAAGGACAAAAATAATCCATGTGACCAGGAAGGAGTCAACTGTGTCAGATAAATAAGGAGGGAAGAGGCAGGGGGTAGGAATTCGTGTCCAGGGAGAGAGAAACAAAGGGCCTCACAGCAGGATAACACATCCAACATCTATACCTTTTAACAGATACATGAAATGTTAAACTAGTAAAGGAATTATGTTAACAGCATTGGCCACACAAAAAAAAATATTTTTATTTGGTACATCAAGAAATGTACTAAAATATCATTTAGATGTGAATCTGATTACAGACAATCTCAGGTTATATAATCCACAGTTTTATTTTTAAAGTCATATAACATTTTTAAAATCTTACAAAATTATTATTTGCAATTCAGGCCAGGACCACAAGGAAAAACACAGTGAAGTCTGAAAATAATTTAGCTTACTTTCTCATTTTATGATACGAGCACCACAGATACATAGGTACCATTTACTGCCACAATCAGAGAAGAAAGGTTACAATGGGTAATCTGACAGGGTTATGAAGCAACTAGTACTAAGTTATTTATGAATAATTTTAACATTATTTCAATTCTCATTTTCAAAGACTCATACTCACAAATAATGTGAATAAGACTTTCATATGATACACAGCTTACTTACACTTACAACTGAATGAACACCAAAAGATTCTCAAAAATGTATGAAAAACAGCACATCTTCTTTAACACTTAAGCCAAATGTTTCTTATCTGAAGTTATCGTTACCACTCCCAAAAGGATTCTGTTCTGGCAAAGATACACTGTTAACGTGTGTATTCAAAGCAAACCCTTCTCAGTTACTTCTTTTTGTTTAAAATTAGCAAATCATTTTAAAACTAAAGTGCCATACAAAATTGGTCATCTTCTACATGTGCAACTAATACTTTAATTCTCATATATGCAATCCACATTTTTAATAATATTTACTAAATGAGGGGTTAAGAAAGTGAATGGGTTCTGGAGTCTGACGTAATGGAATGAGACTCCAGTTTACCACTCATGTGATCCTGGAAAAATGAATCAAGGCTCAGTTACCTCATAAGAAAATGGATGAATTAATAATATCTGTGTCACAGAGCCACTGTGGGATTTAGATAACCCACGGGAAATTATAAACCAAACTGAAACCTAGGGTGTTTAATACATTACACTCTTACTACTGATTTCCAAGGAAAGACTAGACATTGCTATTGGCACAAAGATAAACTGGGCTCTCTGCCCTCAAAGAGCTTATGTTCTAATGAGAGGTTCTTAAATTAACAGTCCTGTAAATTGCCACATTTTCTTCAGCAAATACTGAACTACCACATTTTCTCCTGCAAACACAACCAGGATCATGCACAATAATTACCACAGATACCCCAGGGCTAAAGTACCAGCAGTAGGGACAGAGTGGATGCAGGCAGGGCAGGAGGATCTTGCAAAAATGCCAGGCAAGAGCCTGTGCAGGAAATCCGTAATTGCATTTAGTACCATAGCAGTTAACAGTCGAACCACCTCAGGACTCCCAGCAGAGACAAGTGTTAGCTTTTAGACAAAAAAAAAAAAAAAAAAAAATCCCACCACAACCCTGGAGAAAACCACAACTATTTTAGGTGTAACTCTGAGAAAGGGATGAAAGCTCGCTCTGCTGTTAAGTCAGCTCTTAGACCCGCAGTTACCTCAAAGGACTACCAACCCAACATGCTGGGGGGCCCCTCCTCAGAATTCTGATGTGAGTGAACCTGGTTTTGCACTGTACTGTGACCATGTCTTTATATGTTTCCTACACAACACCTCAAGGGCCTTTATTCCTCCCTACCTCCTTTGCACCTCGCGCACTGATCAGCACCCAAGCAGGTGGCTCCTTAGATGTGTCCTGAATTATTAATTCATGCCAACACATCGTGTCGGGCAGTAGAAATACACACATTAGAAAAGTGGCCCCTGCCAAAGAACAAAGAATCCAGTGGGGAGACAGAATCAGCAATTCTACTGTGAGAATTGCACTCGTGGAAGAATATAATACTAAGTGTGAAGGAAGGTATGGGAAGGAACGGCCAGGTAAAATTGAAGGGAACTTCCCCCAATTACATGGGAGAAAATTAGAGTCCCAGGCAGTCATAAGTTGGAAACAGGACCTGGGAAAGAGTATATAAATTAAATGGCATTTTCTAGTTTTAAAAGAAGAAAAAAAAGGTCAATAGGCAACTTAATATAAGTCAAATTTACAAACACTAAAAATATGTATTAAAAGTAACTAAATTCCCCCAAACCGAATACTTATAGCTCATCATAAAAATTCTTACCTCCCTGAAATTCCTTTTGTTGACCCTGGAATCTCTGGTACAGGCCGATGTCTTAGCAGAAAAGACCGAGATGGTCTTGAAACCAACTTGCTATGGCTTCTCATAGGTGCTAGGATTGGAGATGATGGAACATATAAGTCATTTACAACCATTTCTCCCTGAAATTGAAAGAATGGGGATGGTGGTGATCTTTCTGTTAAACCATCAGTTCCACTTCCAGAATTTGCCTCCGATATTGAACAGCCAAGGGAAGAAAGGCATTCAGAATCTACATCAGGAAGCTTACTCGCATTTTCTGAGATCAAATCAGATCTTTTTGCTTTCTGTTCTTCAACTATGCAATCCGTAGTTTTCTCTGTAATCAAAGATTCTATTTTAATATTTTCATTACCATATAAAGTATGTTGGAAAGAACTCAAATTCAGGTGTTGTTCTTCTTCTGGAATGGGAAAGTTGTGTTTAAGAAGAGACAGCTTATTATCTGATTTAGAAGACTGGCTATTTTCTACACTAACATCGTTTCGGTCAAGATTTTTGGTAACGGTCTCCCACTGTGTCGGGCTAGGTGCCTGCACACCACCCGTATCAGAAGGTTCTGCGGAGGTATTCCGACCAGAAGATGGAGCGTGGCGATCCTCTGAAGTCTCATCGTCCTTCTTTGTTTTATGGATATTTGCATATATTGGGATATCTTGCATTTTTGACAAGATTATCTGTAACTGCTTCAGTATCCTCCTCCGGTGTCCTGTAGGTGATATTCCAATTTTGTGTAGTACACCATCATTTACTGCTACACAGTCTTTCACAGTATTCAAACCAAACTCGCGGAAGTGTAGGAGGTACTGCTCCAAATTAATGCTCATTAGGAAATCTCTGATATCAACATTTACTTCACTGACTGAGGACATAATGGTGGCTTCATTACTAAGCTGATATATCAAAAGCAGTACAATGAGGTACACACACAGGAGAGTGCACTTCTGTATTGGTTTTTCCTCTATCACTTGCGACAGAAAAATGTCTCAAAATATTATTTTCTTCACAGTGAATATCTTATGTGCTTAAGCCTGCAAAAAAATATATATATATATATTAATTTATTAGGACATTTTAGTTAGTAAAACCTAGTTTTACCTTATAAACTTTCTCTGAAGAAACACAACAGAAATGAGGATAATTACTTCAGCTCACTCAGAATTTAGAATCTTTGGCATTACTGTGCATGCCCTAGGAAGTCAATTCCTAGATAGAGTGTGGAAGTACAGGACAGAAATGCCATGGTAGTATCCAATAATGATTTTCAAAACAGGTAAAAAATGACTTTCCCACAAATATAAAATGAACATGTGTCAAATAATGTATTCAACCCATTAATGAGGGAACCAGTAAGATGGTAAGGTTAGTTCCAAGAGCATTTATGGAACAGGTATAGACAGCCCATCAGAAAAGATTTTCTTTTTAAGCGTTAGACTAAGGTAGGTTAGATTTAAAAAACTGGTTAACGTCCTACAGGGCAATAAAACCATAACCTTTGGGGTTATCTACCAGACAAAAATCTATATGCTAACAGATAACTTCCCTGTTCAGGGCTCTAACTAGACAGTAAATAGAAAGTAGAGCACAAGATGAGAATTAAATACCCCTAGGGTGGGCCTGTTAAACAACACCCCCACACAAGCCATTGAAAGAACATGCTATAGAGTCTTTTGATTTCCAAATTTTAGATTTCTCTTAACAGTAACTAGCTATGAACAACTTTCCCCTTTCATACACTTCCTTCAAAGACTCTCTTAAAAAGCACAGTTAAACATTTTTCTCAGGTCAGGAGTTTTCATTTCAAAAATGCAGCAGCATCTGGTGCCCCTGGATGGCTCAGTCAGTTAAGCATCTGCCTTCAGCTCAGGTCATGATCTCACGGTCCTGGGTTCAAGCCCCACGCCCTGCTCCCTGCTCAGCGGGGAGTCTGCTTCTTCCTCCCCGTCTGTTGCTCCCCCTCACCATACTCCTGTGCTCTGTCTCTCTCTCTTAAATAAAATCTTTAAAAAAAAAAATGCAATAGCATTTTATGTACAATATTAATATACAAGATAAGACTACTTGTTAATTCTTAAATACATTAGATAATAGGAAATAAATTAATATGAAAGGAAAAGGAAAAAGTTTAAAGATCACATTTTCCTTTATAAGCAGCAGATTCACGTACGTTCATTTTTCTCCCAAACAACACCCTTAAATTTTTTAAAAAGTCAATTCATCTAGGTGCTGTTTATACGACTGGGTTCAGTCATATAAATGTAGAATATGTGCACATTTCTGGATATTATGCTTCAATAAGAAGAAAAAAGTACAGAACATGCATAACATATGCTGAAATAGCAGAAGGAGACACGCCCCACCTAGGCAAATTGATCTGAATAAGTGTTGATCCACTATCTCTGGAAATCACAAATCAAAATAGCTCTCCAACCAAAAGGCACAACTCAGACACTGCATGTCTTCTCTGCCAGTGACCCAAAAGCCACTGCCTCGACTACTTAAAAATATCAGCAAACACGGACACACAGGTATGCGAAAAAAGGGAAAGCACATACTGTACTCAGGCAGCACTGCAGAAGGAGAGAAATAAAGATACAAACAAGAGATGCAGGGCAGGAAATGACTTCGACAACAAGGTATCCCTCTGTCACACTCAAAATGACAAAATGTCAGGACAAAAAAAGTAGAAAGCTAAACCTCAACACTATATACAAAACTAATGCTCAAATATACCACTCTTGCTCTACACAATTATTTTATAAATACATTTTTTTTTTTTTTTTTTTTTTTGCACATCACAAATGGAAATAACTATTGCCAAATTGGCTAACACCCTGATCTTGGACTTCCCCATCTCCTGAAATGTGAGAAAAAAAAAATGTGGTTTTTTTGTTTTGTTTTGTTTTGTTTTAAGCCAAACAGTGTGTGGTATTTTGTTGCAGCAACCCAAACTGACTAATACACTCCTCTGTCTTCACTGCCCCTGCCATGGTTCAGATGCTCATTAGATCTCTTGCCTATAACAGTTATAAATTATAGATTATAACAGTTTCTAAACAAATCCCTCAGCCCGGCCTCCATGTATCAGTGAGCTACTGAAAATCCAAATTTAGCACATCCCTCCGCATCCTCAACAGGATAAAGTCTAAGCTTGTTACCGTGTCCTACCACAGTCCGGTCTCAGTCTAGTAACAACAATAATAGCAGCTACTACTGATGTAAACAGCAATTATGTGCCAGATACCATACCTCCCATTATTTACCGCAAGGTAGGTGTTCCTGTGTACCAGCTCCAGTCTCAATTTCAACCATGCCAAACATGCTACCAGCCTCGTTGTTCACTTTAGCTCATTATTGTTAATTATCATTCCTGAGGCAACAAACTGTTTAATAGCCCCACGCCTCTGGCATATGCTCCACCTGCCTGCAAATCTGAACATTTTGGAAAATCCTATGCACAATTTAAAATTTTGAATAGGCAGGCTGGTATCACCTCCTCCGTGAAGGCTTCCTTTCAACCTCTTAAAATACAATGGATCCCTCCTTTCTTCATACACATGTATAACTGGAATCCTAGAACTCTGCAAAGTGCTTGGGACATGTTTAAGAGACAGTAGAGGATGGAAGGGATAGAAGTGGTTGAGAGTTAGTTCTGTGGTGTGTGTGCATTTATGTTTTATACACAACTCCCTTTCCTTCCCTTGGAGTATACACATACACTTCCTGGGTGGCTCAATCAAGGATGGATACACCAAATACCCAAAACCATCTCTCTACTATCATTTCACATGCTGAACATGAACTTGATTCCTTTCCAAGATTTGAAAGAGGCTTCCTTCCACAGGCCCTACCATCATCCTCTCTGCCTTTGTCAGCTCCATCCTCCAATCACCAGACTTTTTAACTGTCTGACCACTCAAGGGTGTTCACAGATCCAGTTCTTTCTGCAGAGGCTTCTACCCCATATGCACGTCAGATGCAAAGAGATGGACATGCCCATTCTATCAAAGGCTACCATGTGTACACTCCTTAAAATGATATCAAAGCCCTCTATATTCTGGCCTCCACCTGGGCACAGGGGCACGCATGCTATGCCCTGGCTCAGTGGCTCTCCACGACACTGGTCTGTGGATCTTCTGACCAGCAACAATGGCTGGTAATAAGCCCAGAAATTTGTACTTGTAACACACCCCAAAGATGACTGGGGATGTGCAAGAAAATTTTCCAGTTCTAAATTCCTCACATTCACCAAATATACTTTATACCATCCCACCTGAGCCTAAGCTCATCACTCTCCTCCCCTAGGATGGAATGCCCCTCTTAACACAACTGCCCCTCAGTCTGGTATCAGGCGCAAACCCCACCTTCTCCACTTCCTAGCAGTGTAAACACAGGCATATGTCTGTGTGTCTGTTTCCTTACCCATAAAATGGAAACACTCAAAGGTACCTCCGTCCTGATGAAGTGTTAAAACAGTGCTTAGTACATGTTAAGTGCTTAGTAGACATACACTTCCACCATTATATTTATTTATTTCCATCCCTATCATCATCTCCCCACAGCTAAAATCTTCCCCATTCTTTGAAGTCTAACTCAAATGCCACTTCCTTTACAAGGTCTCTATTGAACAAAAAAACTCTCTTCTCTGTACTCGTACAGCATTTACTACTTAAGAGCATTTAATCATATTCCATTCATTCCATAGTAACCTGCAGAAGTGGGATGGTGCAGTACAAAACCAAGATTTTGGAGCTGGACACACGGAGTCAAATCCCAGTTCCTCTACTTGCTAGTTTTGTGAGCCTGAACAAGTATTTAACCTTTTCGGGCCTCGGTTTCCCCTCATCAGGAAAATAGAATAATAATACCTATTTCATATGGCTATTGTGAAGTATCTAGAAAACCAACTGCACACAGAAATGCTAAGTGCGTGCCATTATAATGATTTTTTATTATCCCACCATAAACTAATAACTCTGCCAAGACGATGACCAGCCCATATAAGCTGCCCAATAAATGCCAAATTGTTTATAAACATAGTGCACAATGTATATGGGGTACATGTTTAGAGAACGTACAAATAGTTGGCATTACAGATGTGTTATACATTTGCCCATCCTATCCTGACCACTTTTCAAGAAGAAGTAAAAGGGAAGTAATATTTAGGACTCCCTGCTCCATGCCTGGCTTGGATACCACTGAATAACACATTATCTTATTATCTTATTGAGCTCAACCTTGAAACTCCATCCTGAACCAACTACTTCTCACCACTTCTTCTCACAGCCTCATCCAGGCCACCATGTTGTCCATCTCAGACCACTATAATAGCTTTCTGACTCATATCCCTGATTCTGTCCGGCCCCCCACCCCCATATACACATAGTATAGTCTCACCAGAGCAGCCAGAAGGATTCATTTTACAACAGAAGTCACACCACATCACTCCTTGGGACCTTCCAACTTCATATTCCCTGGCTGTCTACGCCATCACTCAACTGCCACCAAGTTGGCCTCAGTTTTATTCCCACCTCATGAGGTCACTTCTCACCCTCACATCTCCTTCAAATCTGCTTTCCCAACATAACACCCATGGCTCACTCCATCACTTTAGCAGGTCTCTGTTCAAATGTGGCCACTTCAAAGAGGCCTTCCCTACTCCCTCTCATGCATGCCAGTGGCCTGGTGCCTCACTATTCCTTACTCTTACTCTATCTTATGGCTTTGTTACAACCTAGTATCTGTGGACTGTTCCAAGAGGGCAGAGATCTTGTGTACTGTTCACTGCTCTAGCCTTTATGTTTGAACACGGTCAGGCATACAGCAGGTGCTCAATAAATGTTTGCTGAATGACTTCTTCCCAGCCTTCAGATGATTTAAAATGGAAAGTGTAAAACACACACAGTGTTAAAGCTTGTTTGTCTAGGTCACCAAATTTGCCAAGAGCAGACACAGGATTCACAGGCAGATTTCTCCAATCCATCTAACCGCTAAAAGAGATCTTCAAATTAGGAGTTGGGGGTTAGCAGAAGGTCAGCTGGAAGCATTCCAACCCACCTGTGGGGCTTTTAAAAACTCATGGGTTGGGACAGCTTTCTCTTTCCCAATGCCTCAAGTAAGGTAAACCACCACAGTGAGCCACTCCCACCACCCATCCCTCCACCCACTACCAGTGGACCTTGGTCACATCCCCTAGCTGAGCTAGGAAAGAAACAACTGAAAACCATGAGCCACTTCTTGACAACCATGAAGTCATTAAAGTATTCGGCACTGACAACTTCTGGAATCCCATTTGCCTAACTCTCATATCTTATGGAAGGGAAAAAAGTAGCACCATACAATTGAATTCAGTCATAATTTTAACCCATTTTTTAAAGCACACCTTTTTAAAATCAGAAACATAATCTTAGAATATTTAGAAACTGCAAATGTGTCAAAATAGGCTTAACCATCACAGGATCACAAAACCAAAAGGAACCTTACAAAATATCTACCAAATAAAAAGAAATTAGGCTGCCACACGAAAAATGAAACTTTCAAGGTTGTCGATACAACTCTTACTGATTTGAAGAACAATGAGAGTTTATTGTATACCAGAACAGTGGTTCCCAATGGATTGGAACTATCTCCCAGGGGAAACCCAGAAATGTGTGGGAAAAAAAAAAAAATGCTTTTGCTGGTCATAATGATTGAATGGCACCAGTAAATAGGAAAATTGATTTATGACACCCTGCAATGATCCCCAAGGTAGAAACCTCACAATTTTTATTCCTCTAAATCTCTACAACTAATCAGTTACCCCCAGAGGATGACTGACACTATAGATGATAAGGGATGTGTCCCTGACTTCAAGTTGGGAATAAACTTACTGTGGAGAAATAGCTAATCCCTTAAAAAACCAGGGAGCTCCATATGGATAACACACATGAACTAGTTAGTTCAGGCCACAGGTCTTCACAGAATTCCATCATTGCTTCAACATACAATATAGTCAACAAGAAATACATATCATGGTTTTTGCACATCAAGCTAACTCACGTTTAATACCAAGATGTTAACTCCAAGTATTCATAAAGATGATATTTGACTGTTCCCCCACAACCATGTAGAAGAGGAAGTGGTTTAGAGAAAATATGCTTGTTGTCACAATACTCCATCCCATAGTACAGAATAGATTGCAAAGGGTCAAAAGTCAAAAATCCTAACTTAGTTTTCTAGCCTGAGTGCTTAGCTGCCAAAAATACTATAAAATTGGCCGTTTAGCACCCCTCTCTTCTACCGCCCATTCACATACTCAGCTTGCGGCAACACTACCTCCACCAAACCCCTTACAGGAAGCCCAGTTCCCCCAATCTGTCGTAACTGTGGTCACCCTCAGGCCCTGACCTTCACTGCCATGTTCTCTACCTTGACCGCTACTCCTCCCCACCCATGAAAACACTGCCATCCTCGTTCATTCTCCCCCAGACGTACACGCTACTAATAATAGCCAATATCTGCAGATGTTGGCAAACCATCTGTGTAGGATCTCATTTAATCCTCAAAGCTGCCTGGGGAGGAAAGTCCCACGCTCAAAGCCACACAGATAAACAGCAGATAGATTCCAGAATTCGAAGGGTCAGACTCCATGACCTGTGCTGTTAATCATGATGCCCCCAAATAGTCACGTAACTGATTTAACAACAGAATGGTACCAATATGAAGATATTTTTCCTCTCCTTTGACTCTCCAGCTATGCATAAGCACTTACAGTCACTGGGGAAATCCTGTTTCAATATACTATGTCTTGTAAGTTCAACTGTTACATACCTTTTCAGTTTGTGAGTATATGTGTCCATGAAAGTGGTTACAAATGGAAGCCTACATTAATTTACCTTTACTCAGGGTGATATGTGAGACAAAACGACAAAAAAAATTTTTGAAATTACTGTATAAAGCAATGGTACCTTAAAATTTAGCTGATTAAAACTTATTTTGCATCTATCATTTCAGAAAAAACAGCTACTGTAGCACTATATACTACCAAAGTATGAAGTCAAAATCGAATAATCAGGGGCACCTGGGTGGCTCAGTTGTTGAGCGTCTGCCTTCAGCTCAGGTCGTGATCCCGGGGTCCTGGGATCGAGTGTCCCACATCGGGCTCCCTGCTTGGCGGGAAGCCTGTTTCTCCCTCTCCCACTCCTCCTGCTTGTGTTCCCTCTCTCACTGTGTCTCTCTCTGTCAAATAAATAAATAAAATATTTTTAAAAAATCAAATAATCAAATATAACCAAAGTAAGTAGTCACTGCCCAGGAGAACAGTCAATAGTGACGGTAAAAGCAAAAACAAACGCAGCTTGACTAGAATAGAAAGTACTGAAGTATTGTTCCAGAAGGTACTAGACGAGGGTCTTAAAAGGTTTAACTTTAAATGTGATGCAAAAGAAGAAGTGTAAGCAACCCAAATATTCACTGACAGATAAGAAACAAAATGTTGTGTACACAGATAACTGAATACCTGCAGCCATAAAAAGGAAGTTCAGCAATATTCTACCACATGGATAAACCTTGAGGACATTACGCTAAGTGAAATGAGGCAGTCACAAAAAGACAAATGCTGCAGGATTCCACTTCTGTGAGGTATCTAAAGTAGGACAATTCATAGAAAGTAGAATGGGCTGGCAGAGGAGGGCAGCTGTTTCATGGGTGTGGAGTTTCAGTTCTACAAGATGAAAACGTTCTGGAGAACTAGTTCACAACAATGTAAATATACTAACTACCCAACTATGCCCTCGAATAGTGAAGATGGCAAACTTTATGTTACATGATGTGTTTTGTTTTGTTTTGTGTACCACAACGAGGAGCTAGGGAGACAGACTAGAAGGTCTGGGCCAGCTTCTCAGCTTTTATTCAAACTGAACTTCCTGTACATACTTGGGACTTTTTTAACTTTCCTTTAGAGGCCAATTCAAATCTTACAACTAGGGACCACCACATCCATGAGTCTTCCCTACCTATTCTGTCCGTGCTTCCACCCAGGCAGGAGCACAGTGCTCTGGAGTCAGAGTACTAGAATTCCAAACCAGCCTTCCCCATCTATTAACTATGTATTTTACTAAGTTATTTAACTTCCCTGAAGCTCAGTTTCCTCATCTGTAAAATGAGGATGATATACCTCATATTGATAGAATTTGTCAGGATTCAACAAGTAAAATTTGTAAGGTACATGGAATAGTACCTCACATAAACTGCAAATGTGCAACCAATGTTGGCTATTATTATTCACTCACTTGTAACAATCAATGTTGGACTTGGTCATATACTGTACTGCTGCACTTGGTTTGACTGGTATTCCTCTGCCTGCCTAGTAAAATTACATGCCTTTAAATTAGCACTGTAAATTCTTCTTCTAATAAGGCTACAATGCACCAAACACAGCAGTAAACATAGTTTTATTAATTTAATAATACAATATAATAATTCAATAATATAATTTAATAATAAAAATATTAATAAATTAATAATATTAATTTAACAATATAGTTTTAATAATTTATTAATTTAATAATAATATATTTAATTTAATAATAATTTAATAATAAAAATAATATTTAATAATAATCTGTGATTAGATTAGTGAGAATGAGGACTTTACCTGAAGACTAGACTTGGGACACACAGCTCGGGGATTACCAGTGATCCCAGCTCTGCCATGTGCTAGCTGCATGACCTTGGAAAAGTTCCTTTATTTTTCTGCGCCTCACCACGGTCATCTGTAAGGAGTAGTGACAATAGTGCCTGTTTCGAGGATGAAATGAGTAAATATGCATAAAGATCTTACAACAGTCCCTGGCGAGCAATCAGCATTTAATTAGTGTCTGCCGGATGAAAGGTTTGAGCTGAAAATAGTCAAAGCCTGGGCAAAAGCATTCTGCAGCCTGGATCAAGGAGAAAGGATTGTTTTAAGTTATATTTTGATTATTTACTGTGCAATTTGAAAAATACAACTCTTTCAAAATCTAGAACTTAATATCCATTTCCACACCCAGTTAAGGCTAGGAGTGATAATTCACTGACTTACTATGAGAAGTTACTAGTAGGTTAAGTAGTACCTAGGTTTAGGTATTTTAGATAATAATCTCAATAGTTAAGTGCTTGATAATCTCCCTAGCTTCAGTAAATCTTTCTCTTTCAAGCTGTCCATCTAGATTTTTAAGTTAAATGGCTAACGTTTGAAACTTGTTTTCAGGGGCGCCTGGGTGGCTCAGTCGTTAAGCGTCTGCCTTCGGCTCAGGTCATGGTCTCAGAGTCCTGGGATCGAGCCCCGCATCGGGCTCCTCGCTCTGCGGGAGGCCTGCTTCTCCCTCTCCCACTCCCCCTGCTTGTGTTCCCTCTCTCGCTGTGTCTATCTCTGTCAAATGAATAAAAAAAAAAAAAAAATTGTCCTATTGAAACTTGTTTTCAGTTCTAATTCACAGATCTTTGAAGGAGAGCCATAATTCTTGAGCAACCAGACAGGTTTCACCTTGCTGCGCTTCTACAAGAACAAAAGTGGGGACAGTAAAAAGGAATTAAGCCAAAGCCTGCATCACTGTGGAGATCTCCCACCTGTGGCTCCCTAGTGGGGCAGCTGCTTCTGCCCAGTGCAGCCTGAAGAGAACTGGACCACTTAGGTATCTTGACAAGAACATGAGCACACATTCTTCAGGATTCTCTTCCATTTCATGTTACACTGAACATAGCTTTAATTTACTCAGGTCAAAACTAGCATGATATTGTAGTTCAACAGGAAGATTTTAAGATTTACACTTCTGTGCACTTTATTATACATTATATTTTAATTCTAAAATTTCAGTATTAAATGTATACCCTACCATTTCTCTGAATTTGAGACACATTTTTAGACTAACAACCAGATGTTTCAAAATAGCCTACTGTGAACTTCCTCTCTTTGCATTTATAAATAGCACCCTGACCTCTTTTCCAGCTGAATTTGGGATCTTACTCCTATTGGTTCCATTACTGTCAGTCTCTTTTTCTTAAGAAAAGAGGGTATCTCAGCAAATGTCTCCCAACTTCCTGACTCATTTACTTATATTTATTCATTCAATAAATATTTGAGGAACACTACTCTCTCCAAGAGTAATAATAGCGGGAAATATTTGCAGTTCAAGATTACAGCACCTATTACCTCATCTGAGAACAGTGTCAAGTGCCACAAAGAAAGTGAAGATACAATGTCTTCTCTCAAAGAGTTTAAAAATCTAAAGGAGTATAGAAAGATCTATAAGCAAAGGAAAATAGCACACATGCAAACAATCATTTCTTTACCCCTCAGTTAAGCGCCAGTAAAGAAGGAATACCGAAATTGGAACACTCTGATATACCCCCAAAAAGCACTTAAATAGTAGTAAGAAAAATCTAATTTTGTGACTTTGACTTTCACATGGCTTACATTTTTTTTTTAAGATTTATTTATTTGAGAGAAAATGAGATGGAGAGAGAGAGCATGAGGGGGGAGGGTCAGAGGGAGAAGCAGACTCCCTGTTGACAGCAGGGAGCCCGATGCGGGACTCGATCCCGGGACTCCAGGATCATGACCTGAGCCGAAGGTAGTCGCTTAACCAACTGAGCCACCCAGGCGCCCCTCACATGGCTTACATTTTGAATATTGCTTTATTGTTAATTACATAGAGAAGTAGAACCATCATCTTTCATGAGTGCCAGGGAACTCTAAAAATCTCAAATTAATTCCATGAAGGTAAGTGAAGTATGCAGCCCTTCAGAGCTTTGAGAATGGAGCGATCCGTGAAGGGGCTAGGCAAGGGAATATGAAGATGAGTAGGAAGAAACGTAGATACAGGCAACACTATCCGAAGCAGAAGAAATGCCATAAAGGGGGCACAGAGGGAGATGTCTTCCGGTAATAACAGCAAGGAGATGAGAAGAGCTGGAGCCGACTTAATGTTCAAGAAGTAAGGAAAAGTGAGGCCAGAAAAGGAAGGTGGAATTGGCTATGAAGGGCCTTGAATAGCAGTCTAAAGATTCCAAACTTCACCAGGATACTGTGAAAGAGACTTGGCAATGACTGTTATCATCACCACCTCCAGAGCCTAAGTCACCTGATAATCAGCATGCAGACCACACTTCTCTTCTGCTCTTTCCTGATCATCTCTCCAACTTCAAATTGATTAATCATTCTTTCCTTTTCCTAAAGCTATGTAATATAACCTGTAGAGAGTCCCTTTGTGCCTCCCATTTTTATGAGAAACATGAGGGAATGTTCACCACCACCTTAGTCCTTCCCTGAGTATGCCCTCAGCTACCCATCTACCTTTGTACACAAATGGTATAACATAGGAAATTCCTCCCACCTCTTTACTAGTACTTTTTACCCTTGAAGCTGCTCAAAATGACTACCCAAGCCAGATGAGGATTCCTTTTTTTCCTCCATAGCATGGGTAAACAAATATGCTTATACTTACACTAGAAAAGATCTTATAAAGAGAATACCATTGACTATGACTTCAAATAAGGAAATAAGCAAGCAAAATGGTTTAACCATCATTATATGTTTAATCCGGCCAATACTATTAAAAAAAGGAAAAAAACCTAAAATGACAAACTACCGGGGTCCAGGACTTCACAGTAAAGCTTAAAAAGACATCTCATAGCTTTTAATCTCTCATCAATTCACACTTGGTCAAAGCTAAGAAATGCGGGGGGGGGGGGGGG
>NC_138370.1:151521120-151551633 GCF_054177405.1 Leptonychotes weddellii | reverse complement strand
ATGATGTGAAGTTGGTGATTAACATAATAAAAAAAACTTTAAAAAAAGAAATATTTCCAACATTAATAAAAAGTTCTCTACATAATATTTTACAGAAAATTCCAAAAATTCCTCAATTTAGTAAGTGCCAAGATTGGATCCAATAAATGAGTCTATAAATAAATGAGAAAAAAAAAAACTCTTGTTAAAAGAAAGCTATGAAAGCAAAGACCATCATAACACTTGGCAATCTCAAAACATCTTTCACCAAACTTCCTCAAAGTTGCAGGAAGGTGGGATAGAAATTAAAAACAAAAAACAAAACACTTCTTGGATATCATGAAGTCTAGAATTCGGAGTTCTGGGGTTTTTAAAACTTCATAGTTCCATAGTACTAACGTAAAAGTTTCCAAGAAAATTGTAATTCATGGGCACAAAGGTGGCTCAGTCTGTTGAGTGTCTGCCTTCTGCTCAGGCTGTGATCCCAGGGGCCTGGAATGGAGCCCCTTATCATACTGCTTGGGGGGGGTCTACTTGTTCCTCTCCCTCTGCCCATCCCCCTTCCCCCAACCCCACCCCCCCGCCCCCTCCACATGCTCTCTCTCTCTCTCAAATAAATTTTTTTAAAAAATTGCAATTCACTGTAATAGGAGTCCTACACTTAACCACAGTAAGAGTAGTTGAATTGGAAAGTATTAATTGAATATCTACAAGTCTTTCACTGCTAGAAACTTGTAGTGATATTAGATGATTAAGAGTTTATCTTTAAATATACCATCAGCAAAAATATATATATATACACACACACACACACAATCAACTTTCCTCTCGTGGACAACCCATATAAAATCTGACAGGTTTAGAGAGGACAGAAAAAACACAAACACACACCCACGTAAATAAGTTTTAACAAGTCAACTGACTTACCCCCTAGTTACATTTTAATTTAAATAAATCTTTGAGTACTAACAAACCAAATCTATATAAAACACTCTTGGGGTTAACACCCACTTTAAATGTCTATCTGTTAAATATATGTTTAAAAAGAAGCCAGGGAGGCATTTCCACTGTAGGCTCCAGCTTAGTTCCATGACCCATTTTACTCTTCTCTTTCTTTTTTAAACATTGTTAAACAGTGTCATGTCATGAGAATTTTCCCTCAGTATTTCTCTTGTAAGTGCATGAAAGTCATAACTAAAGGTTTAGAGGGATTCCCCCCCTTTAAAAAGTTAGCTTTCTTTTTAAAATTGCCATAACTTCATCTTCCAATTACTTACGGGCAAAGTTCCATAAGCTCATGCGGGTGTAGAGTGCTTAAGTGCGGGGGAAATCAATACTGAGCTTGTCCTAAGTACAATACTATTATTGGTAATCACAATGACATCCGATTAAATGTACTTTTAAAAATAGTTTCTTTTTCAATACGCTTTTTTTATAACCAGAAGGATATACTCCACCAAGCAGCCTACTTCAAGGACAACCTTTCCAAAAAAAAAAAAAAAATGTTCCTAAAATGTCATGATTCTATTTTTTCCTCTAATTATCAAAGCATACAGTTCACAATATAATTTCACGAAGCCTTCTCCCAAATCAAAATAACTCCAGATCGCCGAAAGGAGGTGAGGAAAGTGTTTAAGAAAACAAGCCTGGGCGAACTTACTACACTAAATGAGATGGACACCCATTCCCCCAAGAGCCTTGTCTCCAAAACAAAATGAGAAAGATCAATCAAGTAAACTCACTGCCGACAGGTCCCCGTGTACGGTGCTGGGTTCAGGCAGGTGGAGGCCAAATGACTGTAATTAAAGTTAATTAACAAGCCTGTCCTCTTAAAGTGTATAACAAGCAGGGTGCGGGGGAGCACAGAGATCGAGCAAACTCATTATCTCTACCGAGTAAATAACGTGGTGCCTGAAACTCGCTAAAGGGCAGCTTCTTTTTATTTGGGGGTGCGGGGTGCTGGAGGAGGTGCCTAGTTGTCTGTGCTGATTCTCACCCTCCCACCCTCGGGTCAAATCACATTAGTAAGGAGTTTTTATATCACTTACCCGCTTCTGGTTTCCTTTTAGACGCCCACACGCGGGAGCGATATCCAAGGGGCAGAACCAGAGCCAAGCACTTTGCGCTCTGGAAATTTACCCGGAAAGTGCCGAAAAGCCCCGGCCCAGCCTGAGACGGCCCTCCCGCCACCCCCCCCAACCCTCCGTCCCGCCCCGCCCCGGCCTCGCCGCCCAACCCACCCGCGGCCCCCGGTACTCGCCTGGCGCGCGGGAAGCCGAGCTGGGAAAGGCGAAGCGGGTGGGGAAACCCCGGCGTCTCTCCTTGCCCGGTTCGCTCGGTCCTCACCCGTCGGTCCCAGGCGCGGGGCCTCCTCCTCCCCGGTCCACGCCGGCTTCCCGCACCGTGTTTGCTGCCGGGCGGCGGCCGCGCGGGCGGCGCTGTCACACGGGCTGGCGCGCCGCGGCCGCCGCACCTGGAGGCGGGGAGCGCGGGGAACGCGAGCCCGCGCGCAGCTCCGGAAGCGCCGCGCCCGCAGCCGGCGCCTGCCCAGGTGCTCTCGCGCCGCGCCTTGGCCGCTTCCTCTCCGCCCGCGGGGGCGGGCAGCCGGCGCCCGGCGCGGGGGCAGCCCGGGCTCAGCGGCGGGGGCGGCCAAGGTGGCCGCCCTGGTTCCGCAGCATAGCTGGGTGGCTGACTCAGTCCGCCGCGACTTGGCCGCGCCTGGCACTCTCGCCCCCTGGCGCACCTCGCCCCCGAGGCTCCCCGGCCGGCGAGGCTGGGATACCTGCGAGGGCGCGTCTGGGAGCGGAGATCGGCGAGGGCATTACCCTCCCAGGACGGAGATGCGGGTGACCCTTCCCGGCCCCTGTACGCCAGGCGGTTTGTCGGTGCGCACTGACGGAGGGGTTGCTTGTCAAATGGGCGGAACCTCACCACCACTGATTGTTAGTATTCCTCTGAAGTACTTTCCTTGTTACCTCAGCGTTTCCCAAACTGAAGACTCATCCAGGGCGCTGGTTTTCCCAGGCTGCTTCTTGGTAATGTTGCATTCAGTGGGCCCAGGAATCTCTCTACCAAGCCCGGTGCAGATTAGGCTGAGCCTAGTAGGATTCTCCTTCAAAAGGTGTCTGTAAGGAAGGGATTAATATTTCCATTTTCCAGTTGAAGTGTCGGAGGGGCAGAGCAACTTGGCCAAGCCCACAAAACTTTAAGGGATGGAGGTGATTTTCGATTTAGATCAGAACTCTTAACCCTGAGGAACACAAACTACTCCCTGATTTTCTAAATTCCCCTTTCTTGTCTTTTTCACCTGGAGGGGAGGGATGACCATGCCCCAGTCCTTCTGGTACCTGAGATTGTTAGATCCTGGAAAGACATTGCACATTGGAGTTGGACCTTGACATTCTGCTCTTGGAAGTGATAATACGGAGGCAGCAAAAGAAAAGGGGATACTTTGCAAAAAAAAAAACAAACAAAAAATACCACCCAATATGCCTTGTGCGTCCCGCAATACCTAATACCACTTTTTTGCCACTGAGTTCAAAGGCCAAACCCTTTATTTTTTTCTTTAATAAACATCTCTTCACAGATTGTACCTGAAATTCTCTCCCTTGAAAGATGAAATATCCTTATCTTTCCACTGTACCTGTTGATAAAAGTGAAGCAATTAGGGAAAGTGGTGAGCTTATTATAAAAATTAGATAATTGGTGAGGTTCAGCATGTAGAAGCCTTCCCAGGAGTCCAGGCCCGTGGTAGGCGTCATCTTCACCAAAATACTTCCCACCAAAAAGCACCCTCCCGCCTGGAAAATTCTGAAGCAGCTAAAACAAGCTCCAGAGACACCAAATCTCCAGGTCTTTTAAACTGAATACTTCATAGCAAGCCCTGTTTCACCCAGAAAATTTTGTTGACATTTTCTGAACCTCAAGCACTGCCTTTTCTTTGGATTCCTGTAGAATTGTATTTATGTGGCTTTCCTGGCTTCATTTTAGGGTCTTAATCTGGTTTTTGGTTTTTGTTTTCTTTCTAAGAGTTCTCACATAATTGTCATTTATTTTTATTTTTGTAAGCCATCATCAATCTTTTTCTGAGCAAGTTAGGTTATAAATGAACAAAAATTCTTACATTAATAATGATGTGTCTCAGAACGCCAAGCATTGCTTTGGCCTCAAGTTACTTGTCTTGGTAGATTTTATAAACTAATTGGGACCTTGTGTCTCTTTGCAACAGTATCTTAGTTCCTTGATTACTATTCAGTCATTTATTGTTTAAAAAAGTTACTGAACACTTACTGCTTGATAATTTGAGAATACAGTAGTAGCAAATACAATGCAACCTCTGGATTTACAGTTTTCTCTGAAGGGAAATAAAGTTAAGAGCTGTAAGGCACACCAATGATTTAAGAATAGCTCTGGGAAGTGAAAGAAAAACAGTGGTCCCCCATTGAATGTATACATTGGTTCTAAGATATATTCTGGTTTTAAGAACCTTTATGTATGGAGGAAAATAAAAGGTATCTGAGGAAATCTGTCAAAAGTACTCTTTTGTTAATTGCTCATTCATTAGATTCCAGCCAAGCATCTAATATGCATGTTGTGGATATAAAACAACTCTATTAGTTAGAACTCTTTTTCCAATTTTATAAATATAGGCTTAATTAAGACTTAGGTTAAGTGGTCAATAGTGTATAGATTGAACACATCTAGGCTGTATTCATACACGATAAATTACTTAGCAGCCCTCACAGTGAGGCATTCAGGAAGCAAAGTATACAAGAAAATTAACTTCATAAAAACTGAGGTATGATATCTGTTTACTGCCAAGGCCATTGAATATATATATTCCCAGTAATTTCCATCTAGGCTGGATTTATTCCGAAATGACCTAGTCCTACCCTTATTTCCTCGATTTTTAGTCAGAGAGCAGGCATAGCTAGGTCCCTTGCCAGATTTTGTATCTTTGCTCCTTCTATCCCTCCTACCCAGAATGCATTCTGCTTCTGGAAGAGGTAATCTGACAGAGTGGAAATCTTCCTCCTTCTCTCTCCTCTCCCTCCTCCCCCTTTTCCTTATATCATGGAGGCTAGCTCCCATGGAGCACTGAGGTGTCAACTGCTATTCCCAGAACTTGTAAAAGCTCACTGAATTATCTCAACGGCTCCTTAAAGAGACAGTGTTATTATCCCCATGATAAGAAACTTAAGAAAGAGAGGTTGAGTAATTTACATCAATTAGGAAATAAAGAAAAGAGAAGTCCAACCCAGTTTTCTCCAGGATCCACCCTCTACACTGCATTGCCTTTTAGGGAAATCACAGTGCCGGAATTGAAAAGGCCTGTCCTGAAAAAGAAGGCTGACCATGTAGGTTGTGGCATTTTTGAAAAGACTCATTAAATTTTTTGAGCCTCAATTTCCCCATCTGTAAACTGGGAATAATAATATCTATGAGAATTTAATGTGATTGCTTGTCTAAGGCACCTAGAAAATAGTAGTCCCTTAATACATTTAGTTCTATTCTCTTTACTCCAATTATTCTTCAAAACTAGGTTCAAATCACACCTCCCTCTTAAGCCTTTCCAAATCTTTGCTACCCAGAATCATATACACAACAGAATTTAAAGTAATCTATTTTTCTGTAAAGGAAAATCCAACATTATTTTTGCCAAGTATTAAACTTTAGGAATATAGATAAAATAGGCATATGTCAACTTATAGTATTTAATTCATTTTAGATAAGCAATTATTTATCAAAATAAAATTATAGATTAATGTATAAACACTGTTCCCTTATATTTTATAAAATAATTTTATTCACATTTTAGCATACAACTTTGACATCAATAACAGCATTACCAGAGCCACATTTTGAATCACCAACGTTTTGTTTTTGTTTTTTTCAAAGCATATTATTTTCACTTGTGTCTAAATTTTGAAGAAACCTAACTTTCTGAATCCTTTTATGTTTCTGTCACCAGGAATGTTATTACAAACCACAAGTTTCCACCTGCGTTATATTAAGAGGTTGTTTTTTCTCATTCATCCTAAATAGGTACATTTGTAGTCTCCACCAATTTTTAGTTTTTTCAGTGCTTTTTAAAAGGATGCTTGCACTAACATAGGACACTTAAATTGTGAAGTCACACCTCCATACATAATTAATCTGTTTTAAATATCTTCACCCACTTGATTTTTAAACCAATTCCCTCAGATGACCTTTGTGTGTATCTGATGGAGGATGTTTCAGGCTACACGCCCCACGCCCAGTTCAAGTAGTTTGCAGTTCGGATTAATGGACAATAATGTTAATGGACAATAATGGCAAAAGCGTCCAGATCCTGGAATACATAGATTCTAGGTACCAGGCATCAATATACATTTTAACACTTTCAATCCTCACTAGAAGTCTGGAAGTTACATACTATCATTATATCCTTTCTTAGCCAGTGAAAAAAACAGAGACACAGTTTATTTCATCTAAGAACCGTAAGGAAAAAGGATTTGAACCCAGATGATGTGAATTCAAAGTCTATACCTGTCTCAAGCATTCTTCCTCAGAGAAGACTTTTAACGTTTTGGCCAGAAGGATATCTTTTCTGATGCCTGATTTTTTGGGGGAAATGATGTGCCTCATGTTCAGGCACATACAATACTCTCTCTTGGATTTTCCCATTGACCCTTGTTTTTAACACTATTGGGGTACCGATGTTAGGGGATTTTGCATTACAGATACTGAGGAGTTTTTTTTTTTTTTTTTTTTAGATTTTATTTAATTGACAGAGAGAGACACACACAGCGAGAGAGGGAACACAAGCAGGGGGAGTGGGAGAGGGAGAAGCAGACTCCCCACTGAGCAGGGAGCCCGATGCGGGGCTCGATCCCAGGACCCTGGGATCATGACCTGAGCCGAAGGCAGCTGCTTAACCGACTGAGCCACCCAGGCGCCCCGAGGAGCTTTTCTTATTACTATTTGTATTCCCTGAAGTTCCGTTACCTGTGCCGGAGTCCTCTTGTCAGTCTGCCTTGCCTTATGGGTACGTGGAATCTTTTATTACTATTTGAATTCCCTGCAGTGCCGCCATAGGCCCTTGAATAAATGTTTGTTTTATTAAATTGAAATATTTATATTCATTAGGTTAAATACTTGATACTTTATTATAAGTTTTAAGAGTTGCTCTGAAAGTTTTATTAACTTTCTCACCACAAAGGAACTACCTAGTGGACGTCTATTATAAGGCAGACAAAGGAGCAATGTCAAATACTCAGTCAATTAAATTTGGCCAAAGGTTGATGAGATTGTGGAAATAACTGATATTAAAATATAAGTTTTGGGGTACCTGGGTGGCTCAGTTTGTTAAGCGTCTGACTCTCAGTTTCGGCTCAGGTCATGATATCAGGGTCCTTGGAATGAGCCCCACTTGGAGCTCTGCACTCAGCGTGGAGTCTACTTGTTCCTCTCCCTCTAACTCCTCCTCACCCCCCGCTCTCTCTCTCTATCTCTGTCTCTCTCAAATAAATAAATAAAATCTTTAAAAAAAATAAATGAAATAAGATATAAGTTTTTCAGAAATCATCCAATGTTTTAAAAAGTGACCATAAATTTTCCTATAAAACTATACGAATTGGCAAAAGGATAGAATTAGGCTGGTGGCAGCAGAGGAGAAAAAAGATGAATAAAGGAAGCAAATTTAGGGGCCAGTTTTAAAATCAGTGGGCCCCACACATCTCTGAATTCTTATCTCCTCAAAGCCTTCCTCATTCTCTTGTGGTCTGAACGAGTACATTATCTTTAGGGGTTTGCATCTCATAGAAGAGAACACAGATACCCAAATCCAACTAGAGACCTCATTTGTGCAAAGAAAACTTTACTCATATAAATTGTGAATGTACCATTCGATGAGAATTTTGTCTCTCCTACTACCCTGTATATAACTTATATTTTAGACAAAAATTTCAAAGATATAAAAAGATAAGATGTAAAAAAAAAAATAAAAATAGGGGCTCCTGGGTGGCTCAGTAGGTTAAGCAACTGACTCTTGGTTTTGGCTCAGATTGTGAGATCGAACCGAGCCCCGAGCCCCGAGCCCTGAGCCCCGTGTGGGGCTCAGCACTCTTGCGGAATCTTCTTAAGATTATCTCTCTCTCTCCCTCTGCCCTTCTCCAGCCCCACGCTCACATGCTTTCTCTCTCTCTCTCTCTCTCAAATAAATAAATAAATCCTTAAAAATAAAAAATAAGTTTTCCTATAAAACTAATGTTTCAGAAACTTATTTAGGCACTAGAGATTAGAGTATTTCATTGACACTGATACATATTTTACACTTTACTACTTCTGAAGTGGGGATTCATCTTTAGATGAATTGTGGTTGGCCAGGCAGCAGTCATACTATAATTTGTCATTGTCTGCATGTTCGTGAACTTGACCACACGTGTTTATATTATCATTTCAGTTACTTGCATTGACAGTGCAACACATGTTAAGCTTAACTGTCATTTACAATGTCTTTAAAAAGATTACACTACACGTCTGCAAAAAGTCAAGGAAACAGAGAAGTGTGATATTAGATCAAAATCTACATCTAAATAATTCTCAAAGAGCATTTTCACATATGTATATAATAAAAATTCTAAGTGATTTGTGTTGTATCATAATTTAGGTCACTGATTTTTTTTCTCATGGTTTAAAAAAGATCTGTGTATCCTAAAATAGATTGCATTTTAGAGTTGTTGACATCCAGTAGTTTCTACCACTGCTAACATAAATATCTAATTTTATTTTTCTATGGAAAAGAAGTTCCTTGAGGAAAAATTATTGTTAGAAGGAATTCCAGAGAACCTAATTATTGCCCAATGGATTCGCAGATGAAATACATTCACTGAGTGTAAAATCATTACTTTCACTTTGTTGTGTCAATTGTTCTCATATATTTTCAAAATTGAGTTTACTAAACACACCAGAAAATTCTATTTGTGCTATAGTTTGAAAATACTATATAGCTCCGTTTTTTTTTTCTGTTTTGCTAAAAATGCTATCTTTATAATAGATAATTAACCTTGACAGCTCTTCTGACCTCAAGAAACAAAAGAGGGGAGGGATTTAAAGAAGCAAAAGGTAGAGAGGTTAGAAATACAAAAACAACAGCTAGAAATAGATCCCTTATAGAGCAATGAAATTAAACTACTAAAAAACTAATTTGAAAAGCGCAGACTAATACCCATGTAAAAGGTAAACAAAAAACAAGAAAGGGATTGATAAAACCTCATACCACAAGACAATTGCCATAAAAGCAAAGGTCACAAACTAGCTGTGGGCAGCATGAAGTCCAAGTATCTTTCAGAAGCACATAGAGTTTACCAATTTTTAATTAGTTTCCCAAATTTAGAAGATTTTGTATTAAAATGTGGATTTCCAGCTTCTCTTGAAAAATCAGAACGCCTGCTAACACTGAACTGATATTCCCACAAAGCAAGTCTGAATTGACTGGAAACCCAGCTGCCCTTTCTGGCCAGGGGATAGACATTTTCTAATTTGCAGTAGTCCTACTCACCCTGTTTCTCCTTGAGGTTGTAACTTAGGAGGTGTGAAGTTTGCAAATATGGAATCTTGCCTGAAATTACGATCAGTGGGAGACCAGCTATATGAGTGACCCATGAGGCAAGCTTATGAATTTCCAAAATGGAAGTCTTAGAAATATACAGCCCAGGTCAAAAGTTAGTACCCAATACATTAAGAATGTTTTATCAGCAGAAGCAGCAGCAACCTGATCTTGTATCTATTGAGTTCTTAAAGTAAGTCAAATAACATGTTAAACACTTTGTAACTGTGATTCATTCAACTAATTTTTGTCAATGTTATAAAATGTGATGAGTCACAAAGATGCAGAGATAAACATTGACATACTTCACTACCTTTTCAAGCTTGCGCTATGAGAGCACAGGCAGATATTACACAAATTATTACGCAAATATATATGTATATATATGGCACATGCATGTGCTATTATACATTTACATATATAACCCATAGTAGAGTGTACATGTGTTACATATAGTACATACTACATAGTATATCTATGCATGCATACATATGCATTTACATACTTACATGTGTACACAACATATACGTGTATGATTATGTTTAACCCATATGAATTGCTGATATTTAACCTCAAAAATGGTCACTGCCTGAGCTTTATATTAATTGTAATTGAGAATGGAAGAAATGCTTTTCAGGGCGCCTGGGTGGCTCAGTTGGTTAAGCGACTGCCTTCGGCTCAGGTCATGATCCTGGAGTCCCGGGATCGAGTCCCGCATCGGGCTCCCTGCTCAGCAGGGAGTCTGCTTCTCCCTCTCCCGCTCCCCCCTCTTGTGCTCTCTCTCTCTCAAAATAAAAATAAATAAAATCTTAAAAAAAAAATGCTTTTCCCCTACTACCAATCTTTCCTTCGTGCAGAGGGAGTTTCTAACCCTACTGCCTCTCTTTGCCCCCATTCCTCATCTCTACATACTACCCTGTGCTAGTGGAGTATCTTATTTATTGCGTCTCTTTGGAAGGAGGGCCTGGCCACTTGAACCCCACTCCTTCATCTCCTCTCTCTTACAGCGTGGGCTGCCGTCAGGGAGCCAGAATTCTGTGCTACTCTTCCAAGCGGTAACACCTATGGGAGGTTTAAATATAGTCATAGCTTCCAGAGCCTGATATGTTGACTAAAAGTAATATTTGATTCCTTGTCTGCCTGATTCCTGTCTATTTTTCCATTCATTTCAAACAAGCAGCCCCTCCACCCCCCACAATATTTCTGGTATTAGGAATGAACAAGATTCTATGTGAGAGAATAAGGAGAGGAATGGTTTTTGACCAGTTAATCAGAAGAGTCCTCTTGAAACAAGTGACGTTTCAACTGAGAAGTAAAGGCTGGGTGGGAGTGAGCTATGTGTGTTGTGCTTGTGTGTGGGAGGACGGAAATAGATTCCTGGCAAAGACGAGCATTTGTCAAAACCTCAGAGGCAGCAAAAGCAGGAACTTTGGAGCAATTGAAATACGGTCTTTCAGCTAGATAGGGAGCAAGGATGTAGACAGAGTAGACAGGATGACGCTGGAGGGACAGGAACATACATTACATAGGGCCTTATGGGCCATGTCTAGGTCTGGGGATTTTATCGGGAGTCACTGAGATGGCAGTGAGAAATCACTGAAGGGACTGAAGCAGGGGAGAATGAAATTATTTCCTCATCTCATATAATCTTCCAAAAAAACCCTTGTTGGAAGGTACTGTTGTTATGACAATATATCAGCTGAATAGAATGAGATGCAGAGAGATTAAATTGCAAATGTAGTATTTGATAGCACATACATATGATTCCAGGGACCACTCTTTTAACCACTCTTCTATTCCACCTACTCAAAAGAAGTACACAGTCTAATCTGCAGAAATTTCAGGGTATATGTGCATTTGTAGATTGTACAAATAATAGCTAGGTCTGATTCACCAGGTTTTTGAGAGATTTATAAAAAATTTTGGTACTTATAATTTGATACCTCTGTGTTTTGGGAAACAAAATAGATGATTGAGTCAACTCATCCTTCCAGTTTCTACAGAATTCCAGTGTTAGGGAAGATTTCATTTTTTTTTTATTGTAAGGTACCTCTTTTGTGTTACATAAACAAATTCAATCATTTCCCCAAAACCAGGTAATTACAAATAGATTGGAGGAAGGGGAACATAGGATAAGAATGCCCTAACACTTCATATAAAAGTTTTGATAGATTTGACAATGAAGATGCTAACCAAGTTACTCTCTCTATATCTAAGAGTGCCACAAATGGACACGTGATTTAAAGGTTCATTCGTCATTATAGTTTGTACATTGGTTACTAGCAACTTCTATTCCATTAGATCAGTGTCTGCTGTTCTTACAGAAAAAAAAAGAAGATCCGTATATCCTGTTTCTCTGTCTGAAAAGGTAGTGTTCTCAGTTTCTTTAAAACGCATTCTTAAGAAAAGATATCTATCTGCCATTTGATCATTTTCTATGTGTGAAATATGACATACCATCTCAGTTATGCCAAACAGCAGGTGCACAGATCTTCAAAGACCTAACTCTCGTTTGCATTTCCTTTACTCCACATGGCTTCGTAACATCCTGTATAATGGTTTTGTATTTTTTCCTGTGGAAACTCTCATACCCACATTACTTCAACTTCAGTCTGGTTTAGCAATCAGAATACATGGTGTCTGCTCAGTACATTTTGCAAGCATATTAAGGAGACCGGGGCAGTCATGCTTGATTGAACTTTTCTTCTTTCACTTGTAAAGGAACTACTACTCATGCATTCATTCAGCCATGAATGCTTGGCTTTTTTTATTATAGTTACTAGGACACTAAAAAAAGGAGGTTTTTGTTTTTGTTTTTCATTCATCTCCAGAAAACACAAGAAAATAAAACAGCACTGGAATCAGTCACTTGTCCTCATGCCCCGAGTAGGGACAATTTTTACTAAGGCTATAATTTTTAAAAAGACACCAATTTAATTCATTAGGTTATCTTCCTAAAGTGCAGAGTGCATTTTCAAACAAAAAGCAAAACATTATCTTCAGATGGGTATTTTATTGAACCAGGTGAATTCAATAGGCAATAATTAAATACAAAGAACTTTAGTTTCTCTTTCGTTGTCCCTTCCAAACTATGCTTTTTGGATTTACTCTACTCTTGCCCGTGAATGAAATAGAGGGCAGGTCCCTTAGATTTTCTGATCTGTGTCAATGAAAAGAGTCTAATTTATTTGATAAAAATGTCCAGTCTGATCTAGCATGACAGACTAACTCCAATACAGTTCATTCAGTATATAACATACTGTCCTCAGTCCCCACCCTCTTTCCCACAAGCCTGCTTCTGGTCTAAAATGCTTCCTTGCGGTGGTGGTGTGGGGGCGTGGTTAGAAGTATTTCTCTTGGTTGCTCACCTCTTCCCTCATTTGCTAGCTGCTAGATCAGACCCCTCAAGGATCAGGTCCATCGGAAAAGGAGATTGAGAGGAGAGGTTGTCTCTGAAGCGGTGGGTGCAGTTTAATTTTTCTGGCTTTTCCTCTCCTGGTTCTCCCCAACTCTACCCCCACTTCACCACCACCCTCTCATAACCACTCCTGGAGTCTGGACTCTACTGGATGCTCCAGAGATGCTGGAAATACTTCCTCTCAGCCAGCAGCTTTTGACACCCCAGCTCAACACCTTCCTGATACCTTAAGTTTTTTTCAAAAGACTTGAGTGCCTGCTTCAAACCTCTCATCCAGTCCACAGTCTTCAGCGAGTTTTAAAACACACATCTGGCATTGATGACAGGTGCATGAACGGTTGTCTTACTTTTTTCCAAGCTGAACCTCAAACTGCTGCCCATACTACATCGAACACGGCTGAGAATAATAGATAAGAGCCAGTGGACAAGTATATCGTTTGATAGAGACAAGTTGTAAAGAAGAACATGCTACTCCATCCACAAGGCTGGAGTCTCACTTATGTAGGAGTGTCGGTATGTGTGCATGTGTGGGTGGTCATAGTTATTAAATACTACCCATATTTATTAATGCTGGGGTCATCTTTATTAGCTACCCACACACAGATCTAGTACATAAACCATCTCTCATAATCCTCATACCAGCTCTATGAATTGGATTCTATTATTAGCCTCATTTTATAGATGAAGTTACTTAGAGGTTTAAGAGTTTAACTAACTTGCCCAAGGTCACATACCTTGTAAATGGTAGAGCTGAACCTCAAACTTAGTACCACTGTCAGATGCATAAGTCTTGCTCACTGTGATTACTACATCAAGCCACCTTCCCTTGGGACCGGACTGTTATCAGTTTAAGTAGTCACTGGAGCTGGGGTATTTAAATGGATTCTTGCATCTATAGCCAAAGGTTTGCCCAGATAACAGACTTTAACAACAGCTTTCATCTCTGTGTTATTGATAGAAATCTTTCACTGAGTGAGGTGTTTCCTGGGTACAGGCCTACACATGACTGTAATCTTCCAATTAAACAATACAAAACAATAACAAAACCTAAGTCTTCAAAGTCATCCATCCACCCCCTCACATATCTTCTTGCAAATTGCATCAATAATACAGTCAACAATGTTCTGATTCATGTTTCTTCTGATAGTTCATGAAATTTATAGTTTACTTAGTTATGATTTCTAGGAGTCTAGTTATGCATTTTAAATACCAGTTCACAAGTTCCTTATGACATCTTTGAACACTGAAGATAATCATATTATGCATAGTAGCTTGTGAGAAAAAAAAAAATGGGTTCAGTTAGTAACGTTATCAGGCAGGTCTTCCAGAAGAACATTAGCATCATGGCGAGTTCAGAGCAAGTAGATTTGCTTTAGAGGCAAAACAGCATATCAAAACCTTGAAAAAATTAAGGTTCTTGGCTATTAGGCCCGTAGGGAGCAGTGGCAAGGTTCAAAGGAAAAAGAGAAAGCCAGAATCAGGCCTGAGGAATAGTCATTATTTGAATTCATAGTCTAAAGGGGTTAAAGGAGCAAAGATAGATCCAAGAAAGCATTTGACTAATGACTTAATCTGATGGGATGGTTATGCCCCCAGAGAACCCATGCAGCTCTCCAATGACCCTGCTTAAGCCAGTCATAAAATTAGCAATTCCAAACTAAGGTTTTGTATTAGGTCTATGTAATGCTTTATGAAAACTAGAGCTACTTGATCAAGTTTGAAAATGCTTTCCTCAATACTCTCTCCTAGAGATTTATGACATACATTATCATATTAAAGCCTTTACAGGAGTCCTGTAAAACAAAACAAAATAAAACAAAACCCCCCCCAAAAAAACAACAACAACAAAAAAAACCTATTTAATCTTGCTTCACTTAGCATTTCCTAGGTCTATTGGATCAGGAAACCATCTTTCTGTATAACACCTTTAGTTTGCTGAACCACAGTTTTGGAAAAGCTGATAGAGTTTAATTAGGGAACCACACATCTTATATGTAATGCTCAAAGAAGATTATTGACTATTGTTTCTTATAGCAAAGGTATTGAGAATATTTTGGTCAGCATGAGTTAAAAGGAAATGATCTTTAAAATGCTTCCAAGGTACAGCTATTCTAGATGTCTGTTCAAGGTCCAAAGACTTCAACCTGGAAACAGGGGTGACAAACGCAAAGGAAAATTATAGCGCCTCTAGTATACGGGCCTCAGTTGAAGGTCTGTCCACCTCTTCATGGAAATGAAAGAAGGTGTCCCTATGGATAAAGCTGAGGTTTCTATTTAAAAATCAATTCTAGAATCCAATTTAACTCACAGCCGAAAATAAAGATAACAAAGTTTATACAATAGAACAAAATTTAATCTAGAAAATTTGTGAGAGGATGATAAAAAAATGTGCTATAAGCCCTAAAGAGCTCAATAAAGTACACTTATGACATATAACTAATTTAACTAGTTTTAATTAGTGACATACTTCCAAAGAAACTCTTGAGACAGTTATTTGCCAAAAAATAATCAATGTAATTGAATGGGTTGACATCCTGGTCTAACAATAAGACTAGATAATATTTTTGAAGCCTTAATTTGTGTCAGTTACAGAGGTGAGCACTTCCAGATATGAAGTATGTTGATCCTCATAGCAACCCACATTTCATTGAAGGGAAGGGAAACTGAGGATAAGAGACTTTAATTTGCTCAAATTCCTATTGGTAATAGTTGAGTCAGATTTACCCACTCTAGTCTATACCCCATTATAGGACTTCTATGTATTTGGGTTTTATGCTACTTCTTTGGATGTGGTAACAAAGGTCGGAATAACAGTTCCCTAAATGATATAGTTGTTTATTCCTCTCCTAGTTCACATAAAAGTATTTCAGAACTGGATCAAGCTCTTTATCAGATACATGTGGAATTTATCTCATGGCCAGAGATGGCTGCTCAAGCTCTCACCATCATATCCATATCCCAGCTGGTGAAAGGGGAGAAGAAAATGCACGGTGTACTGGTTTATAGGCCAGACCTAGAAATTGCTCATTATTTTTACTCATAGCCTATGGCCTAAAATTTAATCAAATGGCTGTACCTAGCTTTAAGGGAGGCTGAGAAATGAAATTCCTTATGTTGGGGATCCATGTGCTCAGTTAAAATTCCAGCGTTCTTTTACTAAACGAATAAGGGGAGAATGACTATTTGGGGAAAACTAGCAATTTTTGTCACAGAGTCATTAGCTACAAGCTATTTAATTACAGATCCCTACCCAAAATTGTGTTTTAGCTTTAGAATAGATTATGTTAGGCAATTTTTCCTGCTAGAAATTGAATAGCAGAGCCAGTTGCCTGGAATGGCATGAAGTCTGAGTCAACAAAACATTCTTTCTTCAGAAGGATGGGAGAGGGTGGATCTTTCTGTCGTGATGGAAGATACATCCGACATCTTCAAAAATATTACAAAATTGTTAGAAATTATTGTTGGATCAATCTAGAGATCAAAAATACTTGCTATGTCTCTATGGTGCTATTAAGATACAGGTTGGCTAAAGCATAAAGGATCAACATTAAGCTGATGTAGATGAGTCCATGAATGATACATGTCTATAAGGGTCAAGGAATATTCATTGAAACTACTAACAGTCTCATTTATTTCAACTGGATTAAATGGATCATAAATAAGAAAACTAAATATGAGTAAGGTGTTACTCCCTAAATAAAAGTCATATCATAGGCAATAAAGAATGCATATTCCAACTAAATACACATATGAAAACCAATAGGTTATCTGTGAGATTACCTTGGATAACATATGAGAGAAAAATCTACATTAGAGCAATCCATTCTAAAATCTGTGAGGATAGAACACATCAACAAAATCTCATAGAAATTTCTATCAAGA
Source organism: Leptonychotes weddellii (assembly GCF_054177405.1). NCBI lineage: Eukaryota > Metazoa > Chordata > Mammalia > Carnivora > Phocidae > Leptonychotes > Leptonychotes weddellii. The sequence goes on along the minus strand of NC_138370.1, from coordinate 151,534,765 downwards.
ACCATTTTCCTGGGGTGCCTGGATGGCTCAGTCGGTTTAAGGTCTGCCTTTGGCTCAGGTTATGATCTCAGGGTCCTGGGATCAAGAGCCCCACATGGGGCTCCCTGCTCAGCGGGAGTCTGCTTCTCCCTCTCCCTCTGCACCCCCCCCCCACTGGTGCTACCTCTCTCTCTCTCTCAAATAAATAAATAAAATCTTTACCAAAAAAAAAGATCCATTTTCCTTCAAAAACAATCTTTGGAACCACACAGAAATTATTGCAACAATCACAAGTAAATGGCTCAATGTTTAAAGACTAAAATTTTCCCACAAAATTTTCCCATTTTGCTTATTTTGACTAACAGATGCTAATGTATAGTGAATTTACCACTTTGAACGAAATACGTCAATTTTTTTTTTTTTAAGTAGGCTCCACTTCCAGCATGGAGCCCAATGAGGGGCCCAAACTCAGGACCCTGAGATCAAGACCCAAGCTGAGATCAAGAGTCAGATGCTTAACCAACTGCACCACCCAGGTGTCCCAAAGTAAGTCAGTTCTTAAAAATCCTGTCTTTATATAGCTCCCACCTACATAGAGTTCTGATTTCTTTTAAATTTCTGTATTTTCATTTACCTTTCTTTTCTCTCTTTTCAAATATCTTTTCAGGTATTCACTTTTATTGAGAAGAGCACTGCAAATATCTGCATGTCATTTTTGTTAGAAATCCACAGCTTTCAAATCCCTCTCATTTGCAATTTTCATCTACTCCTTGGAACTAATGCATTTTAATGCAAATTACAATGTCTTATTAGAGATATCTGAAGCTCAATACATTTCTTCACTTTCTCTTGTTTAACTAGTGAAATCCAGGGGTTCTGATGCATGATCATTTTAATTGATGGAAGTTTTTCTTGTACTCTGGAACCTCCAAAGTATTAAATGTCACTCTATAACTTTTCTAAGTTCTTTGGACCCACAACTACCATTCCAAGGAACATAGGCTTTGTGTTTTCTAGGAGACCATGTGCACACAGCAATACTCTTCAACAAATAAAGGGCACACTCATTCTTTTTTCAATATTATAAAACTTGGGAGAAGTTTTTATATTAAATCCTAAGAATCATAGACCACGTAAATTTTTTTTTTTTTATATTTATAGTGGTGGCCTCAGCTTGAAACCTAGGTATTTTTATCTTTGTAATTGGATAAGTTTGGGTACACCAGGAGGCTCTATGCAAGTAGTTTTGAAAATCTTTTTGTAGCAGAAGACTCCCTTGTTCAAATGAAATCTTCAGAGGAAAGGAAAATGAAACTAATAAAATTGATGATAATCGGGTTGCAGTAGGGAAGGCATGGGGGGTGGGACATCTTCCCCTCCTGTGAAAGTGTGGGTAATTCTAAGTGGTTCCCTCTGTCAGTGACGGATTGCCCTTCAGCTCAGCCCCATGACTCAGACCTCTGCCATAGGGTAGCACTTGTAATAAAATAGAACTGTAAAAGTGAAAGCTGTGCCCTTCAAGTCTGAAGAATACTGAAAACCCAACACAAAAGTAATATGTAAAGGCCGCCAAAGAAAGCAGCCCTGGAGAGCGGAGGTTATATTATGCTGGAAATTTTTGGAGCAAGGACTGGGTAGTCTATGGAGCCGCAGAATAAGTAGAATGGGCCATCAGGGAAGATCTCATGTTTGATGCCTATCAGCAGGATCAGAGTTTCATAGCTTTCAAGGCTCTGGCAACAGACATCACAAAAAAACTGAGAAGTCGAGGAAAACTCTGACGGGATGTTTCTCGAGGACATCTAAGACAAACCTTAAAGACACCCTTAAATAGTGGAGGGGAAGAAGGAGGCAGGAAGGAGATCTAAAGCCCTTTTGTTTGCTAGAAGTCATGTAATAATGAACGTATCAGCCAGGGTCCTGGCAGGAAAACAGAATTCACATTCAGTGCTTTGACAAGAAAGACTGAACATAAGGTGACACAGGTGGTGGAGACCGGCAAGAGGGACGCACAGGGGTAAACTCAGAGCTAATGAGAACAAGCAGGTTCTGCCCCCAAGGGCTATGGGAACAAAAGGCAAAAGATGGAGGTTCCCGGAGTAGCAGCTTAGAGGAGGGGCCTCATAGAGCTCAGGCTCAGACCCCTGATTAGGGGGTCCACCTGGCTGGTGCTTGTTTCTTTAAGGCCATTGATGAGTCTTGCTCTAGAAGCGCCAAAAGGAGTGAGAATAAACAGTCACTTTTGGAGTAGATTGCTGTTGCCAGGTGCTGCCAAGAGAAAAAATAAAACAGAGGAGGGAGGTAGTTTCTGCCCCTTGCCTTCCCCTTCCCTCGCTTCTGAACTCCCTCTAGTGACTCCTATCAGCACAATGTAAGAGGACATCAGCTAGCGAAGCTGTACCATGCTCAGGCTTGCAGAAAGATACATTTGGGGCAGACGTAATAGATAAACGGAGCAAGCACAGAAAAGAACTGTGTGCAACTATTATTACAGCCCCATATTTTTTTTTCCTCCAAGGTTGATGTGATAGCACCATTGGTGATATTTTTTTTTCTTATTTTGATTCTATATTGTTCAAAAATTAAAGGTGAAAAGCATAAAAGAGCGAAGTGTATTGTAAAATTATTCTCAGAAAGAAAAAACAGCTTGATCTAAGTTATGGCCAAGCCCTTATTTTTTGAAAGATATTTTTCAACACTCAAGTTGATACATTGACATAGTTAATATGTATTTACTAAATAATAAAATTAACTCCGTTCAGTTTCTTGGAGGTATATTTTGCAGGCAATTGTAGACACATGAGACATTTTTAATATTAGAGGCTTGGCTGATAATATCTGCTCTTAAAATTTTCTTGACTAAAATGTTATCCTCTGCTTTTTAGGACACCAAAATCTGGAGTCTCAACCAGGTACATTTATAGGTTTTCATACTTATTTAATTTTTTTTGGGGGGAGGGGAATTTGGCCCTGTGTCTCATACATTGTGGGGTAGTTGGATAAACTCCTATATGGGAAACTACCAATGAGGGACTTTAACTTCAATAATTTATGGTAACATTTCTTTTTCTGTATTTGGTATTTGAAACAAATGAACTGTGCTCACTTTAATCCAAAACAAAGTATATTGGACTCTGAAGACTGACTGCATACATCTTAATCCCTAGGCTGGGCCTAAATGGCCCATTCATTCAACAGGTGTTTGCACTGTTACTCTATCAGTCAGGGTTCAGGCAGGGGAGGAGAGTCACTGTGCGTTCTGAGAAAAAGGATGTATTATAGGAATTAGACTTTACAATTGTGGGAGGAGCTGCAGAAGTGAAAGTCTAGAAGGTAGAGTTTAGAAGATCAGAGTAGTTAACAAGCAGTCAATCTGAGAAGCCAAGTACAGCCTATTGCTAAATTAGAACCATAAAAGGGGATCCCACGGGGAGCTTTATGGAGAGTTGTTCTTTCTGTGGAGGCCAACTCTATGGGTCCACAGTCAAGTGTTTGGTGGTATACAAGAGGTCACTGTTGATCATCAGGGCCAGTAGGCTATAAAAAGACATACTGTCAGAGCAGAGGAGAACTAGATCATGCTTGGAACCCACTGATCACGGCTTCATCTGTCCATCACCTCATCGGGCAGCAAAACAACTTTCAGAGAATAATGTTTGCCGCATCGCTTCCAATTTTCAAATCTCTTGCAAGTTCTTCTTTTGGCTAACTATATAGGTAGGGGGACCATATAGATGAGGGGATTCTGGGAAATATAGTTCTCCATTTAAAGAAGATGACATAATAGTCCATCATAGCGTGTCTGTGCAGGAGACTTATTAAGTAATCTTCTGTAAAATGGGAATAATAACAGGGTGTTTGTGAAGATGAAATCACATAATGCATGTAAAGGTTTTAACAGTGTCTGTCACATGGTGAACACTCAAAAAGTGATTATTATTATATATTAAATAAACAAAAATGGAAAGGAGTATAAATAACTCTGTTCACGGTAAGGTAAGGCTATTATTTGTATACTGCTATGGTGGCCCTGAGAATGTGTCTCTTGGATCTCTGACTGCTGAGAGCACAAGTAATGCGGCCCCTGGCTGCCAAGGGCTGGCCACGCCTTCCACTGGCCTCCAGCCAATGACTGGGTGTGGCAGCGAGCCTAAGGCAGGTCTGTTCCTGGGAGACCCGGGATTCCTCTGGCAGCAGAGCCTTTGGCTCAAGACCTCCGAGATTGTCATTGCCATACTGAACTTTTTTAGATTGGCAAGACCCATCTAGAATCAACCCTCCCCTCCTTCCTCCCTCCCTCCCTTCCTCCCTTCCTTCCTTCCTTCCCTCTCTCTCTCCTTCACCCAAGTTCAGGGCAAGGCCTCTCCCAGCTCCCTACCTTTGACTCTCACTGGCAGTTGCCCTAATAAATTTCTAGCATGGTGAATCTGATACTGGTATTTGCTTCTTGGAGGACATGGACTAACATGAATGCAAAAGAAAAGTGTCAGTATCCTAAGAAAGTAGGGTCTAGCACCAAGAAGTGAAAAAAGGGAAAATTAATAAACTGATGATTAATTTAGAAAAATGGACCTTCATGATTTGATTACACCACAATCAAGACTAGAAAAATGGACCTTCATGATTTGATTACACCACAATCAAGACTGCCTGTAGAGTTTATGTGGTTTACATAACCTGCCCTCCCTCACAGAAGCCAGGTTATGACTACAGAGACCTATAGTTAGAAGGAGAAAATCCTGTTTTCCTTAGATCCACTGATGAAAGCCCAGGGAAGCCACTCCCATTCGTGTCTCCCTACAGGGACTTTGGCTGGAATGAAGGCATCTCTAGAAGAATATCCTGGGAAGAATATCAATTTTTCCCACGCAGTCCCAGGTAATCCAAGGTGGAGATATCCTTCATTCTGCTGTTTACGATGCAATATTGAATGAGCTGGCATCGATTCTAGCCTAAAGCATCATTTCTATAATATTTGAATAAGACTGTAAGGGATATTAAAAGATAAACTGAAGCACATTAAAAATTTTTAAGGATTTATTTGAGCAAAAATATATTCAAATCAGGTAGCACCTAACCCATGGTGTTCGGGAGCACTCCCCAATCAGGAGCCAGGGAAAAATCTTATATGAAGTACAGAAGCAAAGAAAGGAAATTATTTGACTGGCTAGAGCTTAAAGCCTAGTTGGCTATTTGGGATTGGTTTCCTTAGCCTTTAGATTGCATGATCTTGAGGCATTTATAAGCTTAGATTTTGGTTTGTTTATATAGGCCACCACAGGGTTAGAGCCACATCAATCAAATGGCCAAATGTTTAATTAATTCAATAGAGCAAGCTAATCTTCATTGCTTCAATGGCTTCAAACTCTATTCCTGCTTCAGTTGAGGTTATTAGTAATACACCTATCTAAAGTAATACTTTTTTGCCCTAAAGAAAAATTATTTTCCAGGAATACAATTTAATGTTCAAATGGCCTTCGCTGGACTCAATATAAGAACCATGAAGAAATGTTGATGCTTTTTGAAAAGCTTCTTGTGGAGACCATGCTCATTATTTTGGTGTCCTTTACATAAAGATCTATATGCTGAAATGATCTGGAGTTCAGTACCAGAAATGTTTCCTACCTCTTTTCATCTAAAAATAAGACCAAAAACATTTTATCTTGTCCTTGCCTTGATGGAAGGCAATGGAAGTCCAATGTAAAGTTCAATGTTTATGATTTCACTCATATGTGGAATTTAAGAAACAAAACAAATTAACAAAGGAAAAAAAGAGAGAGAGAGACAAATCAAGAAATAGACTCTTAACTATAGAGAACAAACTTTTGGTTACTAGAGGGGAGGGTGTAGGGGGACGGGTGAATTAGATGATGGGGATTCAGGAGGCCACTTGTTGTGATGAGCACGGGGTGATGCATGGAATTGTTGGATCACTATATTGTACACCTGAAACTAATATATCACTGTATGTTAACTATACTGGAATCAAAATAAAAGAAAAAAAGAATGAACTTACCTCTTTCCTGGTCATTTTTTTCTCCTTTCTCCTTGTATGATTTCTGATCTTTCTGGTTTTATTTGTAATGATCATATTGCTTATGAGTTTAAGAACTCTAAAACATTTGGATTTGTTTTGGAAGGGAGAGGAATAAGAAGGCTATAAAATTTTAAATAAATTATATACATAATTATAATATAGATTATTACATGTTATATTATATATATGATTATGTATCTATAAATGTTTACTCAAACCATGATTACAAATTATTGACCACATTTTAGAAATAAATAACACTTAAAGGAATTATGAATAATTTAAAAATTCTAATTCAAGGAAGTGCAGGAAGTTTACAACTCATGTTTTTTATTGAAAAGAAGACAACTTTCCTCTTCACCTGAGCCAGGTACCAGAACTGGGAAATGGCACTAACAGGCAGCAGATGAACTCTGTATTAACACCTCATATACTGAAGCTATTTATTCCCTCAGTGTTCTCAGCATAAAGTAACAAAGTGGGACTAGGGGAACCTCAGAGATTATTTTCAGCTCTGGAATCGTGTGATTCCTTTTAAGTTTAAGCTTATTGGATTTCAACATTCCAATATCTAATTATAAGAGAACATATACAGGAATGACAAAAAGAGGTGGCATTAGCAAAAGGGAATGTCCAAACTTGAATCTATTTACAAGACACACTCAGGAAATGGACTCTAGTGAAGCATTTCCTTTCAAATTAGATTTGAAGGTTATATTACATAATGAGCCTTTTAAAGTTCCAAAAACTCAAAATTCCATTCAGTGATCTGACATCATGAAAATGGACCTTTAACCAGTCAAAAGACCAAATTCATTATGGCGAAAACAATGATACTAAATATATCTGCAATTTCTTAGTCATTATAGTGTTTTGTGAAACTATAACCAGTTTAAAAACACACTTTTTGGTATAGTATCATCAAAACAGATATCATGCTTGACAACAAGGGAGAATAGTCTTCATAATTATTTTGAAATGGAGTGATTTGTTTCAAGCATAACTGTTAACAATTACCTTATTCTAGCACTCAAGATAAACAAAACAATCAGTTCTGAAAGAATTTGATATTGACTTTGTTGTGAAATATCAGATAATCTTTACACGCTGCAACAGGTTGAGAACTGTCTTTTTACCTGTAGCACTAAGATAAACTCTAAACAAAAATACATAATAAAGGGAGAATACACAGCATTAGAAATTGTTTATTTAGGTCTATCTTAAGTAGTTACCTAGTTAGCCTCTCCTAGTAGGCTGCACAAACAGGATGTAAGTCTTTCACTTTAGTATCAGCTCCATGAAGAAAGGGACTTTTGTGTCCAGTGCCTAAAAGAGTATTTGACACATAGTAGATGCTTAATAAACATTTGTAACGAGTGAACAGATTTGTAGGTTATCTTGCTCAATTTAGGATTGAAAACTGAAAGTTATTGGTACTCACCAAAATGGATGGATTTTATTTTTCTACAACACGTGGAACACATTTTAGAATGTGTGTGTAAATATATATGTATATTTAGATGCCATTTGTATTTCTGGTATAGTATACAATTGTTTGAAGGTGGTTACTGTTGTTTTCTTGTGAATACTAAAAAGGAACTCACTAGTTATGGGAAATCCCTTGAGTCTGAGTTTACAAAGTGCTATAAAGCTCTATTTTATCTTGGTATTGAGGCTCTTCAAAAGATATATCATTCAAAACCTCAAAGGAAGCTATATTTTATGTAGCAGATGTAATCAGCCAAAGGACAAAAACAGCACTTTTCTGAAGGCTTATGAGAGATCCAAAAGCTTTGAATCTCAAGATTCAACTGAAAGGGGGTGGAAGTAATTATCTTATATTATATATTTCCATTGCTTTACCCTTTTTGTATCCTAGAAAATCATTTGAGAGTAAACATAGGGAAAAATGTTATGTTGGCAATTAACATAGAGGAGTAGTAGAAATCCCAGGATCCGCTAGAGACGCAGCAGGTGTGAGTAAAACTCTTTCTTCCAGTGCCTTCCATGCCTTCCACACTGAAGGTCAGAAAAAGTCCCAAAAACCAACCCCACCCCCCCAAAACCAAAAACCCACCATGCTTACATTTTCTTTCAAACTCACAGCCACAGAGTTTTCTTTGGGCCAACCAAATTCATTTATCCAATAGCCTAAGAGATTTGAGGGTTGAGCAGAAGAAACTCATCATTAAACAAAAGTTGGTATATAACCTAGAGGAATTTTTTTTTTAAGTTCAAGATGTCAGCTGTGTCACAGTTCTTGTCCCCATGGAAACAGGATGTGCTTGGTCTACCTACATGATGAGTGGAACAATGTCGTGGTTGCTTGACTGCATGCCTGGGGATGGCTTCACCCTGAAGTTCTCCTGACTGCTGTGCTCTTGGTTCATCTGTGGTTCCACTGTTCATTCTGTAAGTCAGGGACTTCGACACAGGTTTGTAGTTGCATTTGAGGAAGTCTAAGTTGATTTATATTTAGCATCCCCTGCCTCACTTGCCTGCCTGTGTTGTTTGCCATTTCTTCCCTTTACTTTCCTTATCTAGTCTATAGCATTCCTTCTTCTAAAACCCTGGGTAACACATGGCTAATTTGTTCTTTTGATGTAAATTTTTGGTTTCCTGCGATTCTTATTAAATGCAATATTTGGCTATTTCTACTAGATTTTTAAGATCCACAAGGACAAGAACTATTTCTTTTCAGCCACATACAGGATCAGAAGAATGCTCAGCACACAATAAATATTCACTGGCAGGCAAATATCTCACTTTAGGGCTCTTGTTCTCTGGAATATGTAGATGGACAGGTCACTTGTCCTCACTTTTATCCAGCAGATTTGGTGATAAACTAGCTCTTCTCCAGTGGATTATCACTGATGATCTCGTCTCGCTGTTGGTGCTAGTCATGGCTCACGGGTGATGATTAAAGTTGCCCCCAAATAGGTTGCAATGTCTATTACTGGTCTAAATCTCACAGCTAAACTGTAGAGAGGCCATCACCACTATCACACTGAAAGAGTTAACACTCTATGGAATTCACTTGTCTTGGGCGCCTGGGTGGCTCAGTTGGTTAAGCGACTGCCTTCAGCTCAGGTCATGATCCTGGAGTCCCGGGATCGAGTCCCGCATCGGGCTCCCTGCTCAGCGGGGAGTCTGCTTCTCCCTCTGACCCTCCCCCCTCTCATGTGCTCTCTCTCATTCTCTCTCTCTCAAATAAATAAAATCTTTAAAAAAAAAAAGAATTCACTTGCCTTATTCTATTCTGCTTCTTTGTTTATTTTGTATCATACAAAAGGGCATGGCCACAGCTGCTGGATTAAGTAATGACTCAAAATATCAGTCTACATAGTCATGCAAATACACGGCTATTTCTTCCTTTGAACAAGGATAAGGATTTCAACTGTTGCAAAAATCCTCAAAACACACTTATACACTTACATGAATAGACCTCCCATGGATCACCTCTTCCTCTTGAAAAGCATACTGAAAGTATTTTCTCGTGGCTTTTTTTTTTTTTTTTAAATTCCTAACATTCCCTGCTATCTATCCTTGAAGTGCTCTACTTTCTGGTTTCTTAAGAATGTTGAAATTGCTTAGAGCTTGTTGCTGAAGTGAGAACAAGTGAAGTACAATAAAATATTTGGGAGTCTGGTACTTTTTAAAAATGTTGAATTTCTTAATGAGAATATTTTGAATGTGTTAAAAATGCATATTTAACATCTTATAGCTTATCCCACAAGGTAAAGCTGAAGGCTCCTTGCACTGCCAGTAATTGAATTAGTAATTATCAATTCTTTAGAAATTGTTCCTTTTTACTATTCTAAGCTATCATTAAAATTGTGAAGATTTAATTAATGAAACTGTGGTTTTCAAAAGTACCCAAACAGAGGAGTCAGCTCTTCCCATGGATGAATACATTATTTCTCTTGTACATTTGAAATAAGAAAAGTCCTTTAGTGCCGAACACACTGGTGTATTTCTCCTGTGGTCATTAGTCCCACCTAGGACATAGATGAGGCGCAGAGGGGTTAACTCTTTCAGAGCATGGGGAAGCTTTCCATACAGAGGCGTCAACTTACTGTACTGTCCTGTATAATTAAATGAATTCATATGGCACCTTTACTAAAATGCAGTTGAAGAATTAATCCCTAAGCACCTAGTTTATTCTTGTCCAGGAATGATCTTAGACTTTAGAAAAATACAAACCAGTTTAAGATTAAGGAGGGGTTACAACCATGTATTTGTAGCAAAGGGAATATGAAGGGATGGTGGGGAAGACCAATTGGACTATACTATTTAAACTAGGATTTTCTTACTCCCACCCCCACCTGGACAAGGATTGCTTATAGCAATCACTCTCTATTGCTTTTAAAACAAAACTAATATTCTTAAGCAATCACAGCATATTTAGAAAGGAGTAGACCTGATTTTCAGACCTGATTTTCAGAGTGCTCTTAGTTCCTTTGGAGGTAGCAGCCAAGAGTTAAAAACGACCCTCATCTTGTGTTAGATAATACCACAGAGAGTACTTCTAACTTCAGCTTTAGCTTCTATCTACTGGCTAGACCTATTTAAATTTCCGTAACCTGTTTAATGAGCTCCAAAAATAAATGTATATTATAGAGAAAACTGAAGCACACTCACTCTTTACAGAAAAATGACACAGAGAGGGCGTTTATGCAGTATGTGACCTAAATAACCCAAAGCAGATTTAATTCACTATGGGAACCTGGGATTACAATGGAGCTGCTATCTGGGTCTATCAGGAACTGTAAAAGCATCTTTAAAAGGTGACACCATCTTGGATCGTCTGTGTCCTAACAAAGATGAATCCTTCACGAGAACGGAAATTTACTCTTGTTTTTAGTTTTTAAAAATCAAATAAAGTTCCCTTACAATTGTATAGCTTAATTCTGAATTAAGAAATGAAACAGTAAAAAATCATGCATTGCTAACTAACAGTGCTCAAAAGGACAGAAAAAAGTGTTCCTGATGATATCACTTCACGGTGCAGACCTAACACGTAGGCTGAGAGGTACAACTGAAGATTCATTCTTTAAAAAAAATAATAAGTAATGCTGGTGAGGAAACTCACAGACAGACCTGCCAAGACTCTATTGCAAATGGACTTATCCGAGGGATTGTTGGCAGTTGATTCAAGGCAGCAAGAGAAAAAGAAGAGGGAAGATATGTTGAAAGGGAGAGGCAAGGGGGAATAGTTCCAGAAAGGAGATGCCAGTGATAATTTCATAATATAAATGCTTGCCAAGGGCCAATTATCACCTTCTTCTTCCTCCATTCATTGCCAATCGCTGAGATCCTAGGGTGGCCCAGAACCTGGAGATCAGAGCAATGAGAAGAGAAGTGACAGAAAAAGAAAAGATTGATAATGTTTTCTGACATTGGACATGGTTAATATCTTTAGTGGATGTACATAATTTAAGACAGCAGTCGAATGCATCAGATCAATGTATCAAGATAACAGTGGTCTAAGAGGGGATTAAGTTGTGGTTCTGAGGAAATTGATACTTCTATTTATAATGAATTTCATTTCTGAGCTACAAAGATACTTGAGGATTGAGTGTATATAATACTGTTCTCCTGTTGATGACGATACTGAGGGGTTCCAAGGTGGTCTTTAGCCCATCCATATTTAATTGGAAGAACTCTATTCTTTGTAAAGAGCATCAAATTACGCATCCGTCAGCATCCTGTCTTCACTTCAAAAATGAGTTTCCATGATATTGAGGGTGTGGTTCCTGCTGAAGAATTTGTTTCTCGCAAATTTATTTTTGCGGTGTGAGGAATCAGATGGCGATTCCTCTTCCCAGGAGATGAGTCCTTGTATGACATGTCTAGGAATAAGGTCTCTAAGAGATGTCATAGAGTACTGGTGAAGGGTTACTTTGTGGAATTGAGATCTAGAATAGCACAGTCATATTCGACTGGTAGATTATGGCATGACTGTTCAGAGGAAAGGAGGGAACCTGTAGGTGAACTTGGAGGAATATACAGTTTATATTAGATCCTTCTTTTTTCTCCTTTCTAGATTCTCCTTCTTTCAGTATTTCTTCTTTCTCTGCCAGAACTACCCCCAAAACTCTAATCACACCCTAGAGGAAGTCAAGCTGTGAGTAAGGTATAGAAACACATTCTAAATACTGGAACACCATGGGTGCCTGGGTGGCTCAGTCAGTTAAGCCTCTGCCTTTGGCTCAGGTCATGATCTCAGGGTCCCAGGATGGAGCCCTCCATCAGGTTCCCTGCCCAGTGGGGAGCTCACTTCTCCCTCTCCCTCTCCCCCTACCCCTCCCCCTGCTTGTTCTCTCTTTCTCAAATAAATAAATAAACTCTTTAAAAAAAAATACTGGAATGCCATAAGGTACAGAGCAGCAATGCATCTGGCACACCCTCATTTGAAAGTGTATCTCCGAAAACTTTGGCAGAGAGGAAAACTATCTTGTTTTTATTTCACATAAAATTTACTTCATTGGTTTCATGTCATCAGCCCATGACTGTATAAAGAGTCAGAATCCTTACAAACACATCAATGACTCAACAGAGAAGTGTTGCAAAGCTGTAATCTAAACCCTGGTATTAATTTCAGAGGCTATTAATGCTATTAAAAAAGGAGGTTTTGCTAACCAAATAATGGAATACTCTTAATTACTTTTCAGTTCGAATACAGTCCCTGACTGTATTCTTTACATAGTGACTACAGAACTTGCCAATTTCAGTATTAAACTCCCAGGCATGACAAGGCATCTCAAATTCAATAATTACTGTAATTGAATGGTAAAGATTGACTATTTACATATAAAGGAATGTAACTACCTCTGCAAATATGTCTGCTGTAGTTTTGCAAATCTGGTACTCAGTTTAAATCAACTCTTACTTCTACTTATCACACATAAGAATGGCAAAAATGAAAGTTTCAAACCTATAATTAAATTGCTCGATCACCATTTTTATTGGCGTGTTTTTAATGAGTTTTTCAGTTTCTTTAATTCATATGAAAAATCATTAACAAGGAGTTAGTTGTCTATTTGGACTTTATTTGGAGCCAAATTTTTAAAACTTGTGTGAAAAATAAGGTGTTTCTGACTTTTGTGAGACAATTGGAAACATGAACCCTGACCAAGTATTTGATAATATTAAGGAATTTTTAAAATTAATTTTCAAGGAGAATAGTCTGATGATTTTTTTTAAAGGATGTGTGGATTATTTATTACATCTCATCATTGTCTTAATCATCAAACATTTGTTGACCTTCTGCTGTATCAAGAGCTCTGTGCTCCAGATGAATTATTGGATATTGGGCCATTACCAGGAGGTAATTATTCCACCTCTGTTTGAGGATCATGCCAACTGCAACTGACTACTTTAATTTTTTTTATTTTTTTTAACTTTTATTGTTATGTTAATCATCATACATTACATCATTAGTTTTAGATGTAGTGTTCCATGATTCATTGTTTGTGCATAACACCCAGTGCTCCATGCAGAACGTGCCCTCTTTAATACCCATCACCAGGCTAACCCATCCTCCTACCCCCCTCCCCTCTAGAACCCTCAGTTTGTTTCTCAGAGTCCATAGTCTCTCATGGTTCGTCTCCCCCTCCGATTCCCCCC
>NC_138370.1:151497076-151520620 GCF_054177405.1 Leptonychotes weddellii | reverse complement strand
AGATTAAGAATTCCTCATATCAGTGAGGTCATATGATACATGTCTTTCTCTGATTGACTTATTTCACTCAGCATAATACCCTCCAGTTCCATCCACGTCGTTGCAAATGGCAAGATCTCATTCCTTTTGATGGCTGCATAAACAACTGACTACTTTTAATTTAAGTTCATCCTTGAACACCTGCCACTGAATTCCAAGCATTTACGAATGACAAAATACTCTTTATAAAGTCAATAAGAATATGTGTTTATTGTTCTGAAGTAACCCACTGGATGTGAATATGTTATGCAACTGTAATATGAATGCAACATTTGGCCTTAGTTCTTTTTTAATATATAAATTTCACTTATATCAAAGTAATACATGTATATAGTTCTTAAAGAATCAATAGCATGACAACTTTAAAGAAAATCAATAGCACTTGTTCCTCTCCCTCCTCCTAGCCGAAGTACCCAAGTATCTGTCAATGCCCTACAGTCAAAGACCTGTCATTGAATAGGTAGAACTTATTACTCAATTCAGTAAAGGAGAACTCACACCATGGGGAGCCATGGGATGTCTCAGTTAAAGAGACTTATTATAGGGTTGGGCTTTGGTTGTGTGATTTGGGGGACATTTCTTGCTCTGGATAAGAAATTGTTTAGAAATGGGGATAATTCTATGATTGGGTATTTCTGTAAATCTTATCTGCAGGAAGGGAAGACTACAGAAATACTAAAGCTACAGTTGGTAAGAAGTAGCCCTCAGTCATACGAGCTGAAATAGGGAGATGTTTGGTATTTTGTAGCTAGGACAATGTTCCTATCTTGTTTGTGTTTAGACATGATTATAGATGGTCTTCATTTTGCCTTGATCCATTATAGTCACAGAGTGTCCTTGTAGGATACTGATGTTCTGTGAAATGTTTTGGGTTCAACAGGAGAATACCAGGGACTAGCTGTGAGTGTCAGGCAGTCCTTAACATCATCTTGGCCCAACAGGGAATACTGGACTAGCCCTTAGAGGTCTGGAGTTGCTTTCCTCTTCCCCACAATTTTCACCAGGGACAATCATATTCAATTTTTTTTAGCAGTTTCTTCTGCTAAAAATATTCCTAAATATTCGTTTCCTCTTATTCTTAAATATTTGATTTGATTTGATTTATTTTTTAAACATATGACTTCCTGCCATAGAAATAAGCCTTTTGCTCGCATATCCATCCGATTATACTCATTCTCCACATATGTGCCTCCTGTACCCATCCTGGTAATGTACTAATATCACCAGTATTACTTAAAAGTAATTACAGTCCTTGGGGATTAACATAAGAATAAAAAAAAAAAAGTAATTACAGTTCTTTTTGTTATTATGGCTATGTAAATATTATCCATAGCAGGGCTATATAGTGTACTATGATTATATATCCTTTCCTTTAGAATTTCATTTATGAATTATCTCATTTTATCTCATTGGCTCAGTTATCAATAATTCTTCCCCCAAATCCTCCAATAGAATTGCAAAACTTCTCTTTGAATGGTTAAAACATCAGATAGTTCTTTAGGTCCATTTTCCCCTTGCAGACAGCCCTCCTGGACCTTCAGATGACTGCTGCAGCCCAGACTAGGAGCTCCTGAGGCCCTCGGCATGGCTGCCACCCTGGATTTCATTTTAAGCATTTAATTCATCTGTCCCTCTCTTTGCTGGCTTTTCTATGTCCTCATTCCCAAGCCTTTTTTCTTCCGTTAACTCTATTGCTTCTGATGAGTACAACCCCTAGTACTTCCCAAGAAAATGTACATAGGAGGCAAATTTTTTGATATATGCAGACCTGAAAATGCCCTCCCCACCCTGCACACTTCTTTTTTTCAAGATTTTATTTATTTGACGGAGAGAGAGAGACCACAAGCAGGCAGAGCGGCAGGCAGAAGGAGAGGGAGAAGCGGACTCCCTGCTGAGCAGGGATTCCCAACGGGGCTCAATCCCAGGACCCTGGGATCATGACCTGAGATGAAGGCAGATGCTGAACCGACTGAGCCACCCAGGTGCCCCCACCCCTCACATTTTAAAAAAATATCTTCTTATTTTTTCTACTGAATTATAATTGACAGGAGGCTTCATTCGGAGGCATAATTGATGAAATCATTGGCCATTAGTAATTGATTCAGCCTCCAGCAACCTCTTGCCTCCCTGGAAGGGAGAGTTTGACAACCAGCCTCCATCCGACTTTTCCAAAAGCCACTTCATTAACATTAACAAGGATACCCTGATTGCTCTCACTGTTTAGGAAATTCCAAGGGTTTTAGAAGCTCTGTTCCAGAAATGGGATCTAAAACCAAATAATATTTCTTATGATAAATCACAATGTCACAATATTGCAATGTGATTATCACCACAGTGTTAGCCAATCTTTCTACCACATCATAGCAACTTTCCTTTTTTGGGCCCCTGCACACTTGCATGACAGCATGGGGGAAACAGAATTCTAAGTTAGAAAGAGGTTTCGCTCTGAATATTAAAGTCACAACTCTTATATTCTAGATCTTAGTGTTGCTGTTGAGAAGTTCAGTGCCTTTTGATTTAAAAGTGACCTTTTTTCCCTCTTCAGAGGCTATTAGGATCTTTGTCCTTGGGGTTTTGAATATTCATTATGACATGACCAGTTATTATTATTATTATTATTATTATTATTTGCATGTATTGTTTTCTGGGACCTTTCCATCCAGAATATGAAATTCTTCAGTTCTGAGAAACTTTCTTATATTACTTCTTTGATAATTTATTTCCTTCAATTTTCTCTCTCTAGGGCTTATATTAGTTGGACCACCAGGATTGAACCATTAATTTTCCTTAACCTCCTTTTTTCCCTATTGTCCCTTTGTCTTTTTGTTTGACCTTCTGGGAGATCTCCTCAACTATTTATTTTTACCCATATACCAGTTGAAAAATATCTGTTAACCTATTTTCACATCTGTGAGTTCTTTCTCATTGTCCAAATGTTTCCTTTTTTAGAAAATCTCTTGTTTTGCTTTGTTTTGTAGATGCATTATTTTCTCATATCCCAGGCTCTAAGGATGTTAATTATAGCTTTATTTGATATGTTCTCCTCTTCCCTGTGTTCGCTCTATTTTTTCAAGTTCCTTATTCATGTTTGCTTAAGTGTCTAATATGGTATTAGAGGCTTTTTCCAAGGCCCGACTTCCTTGTTCTGTTATTCCCTTCTTAAAAGTGAGGCATTAGGGGCATCATTAGAAAACTTTATATGCATAGATGGGGCCTATGATGGACCAACCAGATGCTTCCTTGTTGATGACCTGGCAGGGGCAGGGCAACCTCTTGGGGGCGGGGAGGAGGGGGAGGGGCACTAAAATTTCCACTATTTTTTTTTTTTAAAGATTTTATTTATTTATTTGAGAGAGAATGAGAGACAGAGAGCATGAGAGGGAGGAGGGTCAGAGGGAGAAGCAGACTCCCTGCCGAGCAGGGAGCCCGATGCGGGACTCGATCCCGGGACTCCAGGATCATGACCTGAGCCGAAGGCAGTCTCTTAACCAACTGAGCCACCCAGGCGCCCCTAAAAGTTCCACTATTGATAGATTTTTCTCTCTGGGTGTTCAGTTACTCTAAAGAGGAAACCTCTAATCTTCTGCCTGAGAGGTTGTGCTCCCAGCCCCTGCTCTTGGAACTGAGCAGAACAATAGAGTGGGACCTCACTATTCAACACTGTCACACTTTACTTAACCCTTGTCATCAGCATAACACTTCCTTCCATTTCTTGGCTCAGCCCAGACATCCTACCTCCCAGCTGCAGCTTCTTCATAGAGAAAATCCCTAGCTTCTGATGTATGAGGGAGAGAGTTGTCTGGCTATTTGGGACTGAGGAAGGGATTTAGGAATCTACCTCCTCCCAAAACCGAGTTTCAATAATAACTTGCTTATATTCCCCACTTCACTCTCACAGTCAGTGGGGCTGAACGTCGCTAATTCCTGCTACCATCTGAGATTCGATGGCAAGAACTGGCCTGTTTTCTACCCTAGAGGTGCTGTCTTTGCTCGGTTAAGTCATTGAACTTGTCCGTCTGATTTTGATCTTCCAAAAGATCAACAAATACAGATTTGTTGGTATCTTTTGTCTATCATAGTAGCACCTCTTTTCTTTGCCCTTTCGGATTTATATATTATTTATCCTCTTCAGTGGCATTTTGGGAGGAAGCAGAGATAGAATATATACCTAACCTAAATTGTTTAACCAGAACTCTTAGCTTCAATTTTTACTACTTGTTCTTTAAAAATTTTTAAAAATTGATAAGCACACTGAGAATTCTATAACAAGTTACCGGGGGAAAACAAAGACAAAACGACTACTTTTCCTCCTCCTTCCACACATCATGCAGTTGTATGAGCTTGTCCAAAACAGATTAAAAATAAACAGAAATTCAACAAGAGTTTTCAAATGGGGCAAATTTAGTCTGTGCTTACTGCACCAAAATCTCTGATGTAGGCAACTGCAGGTACTCAAAGAAAATAACAAAATCAGATAACAGGACTTATAATATTGAGTCATAGTACCTCAAGCATATGTAACTCTTTTGCTTCCATCTGACTTATCGACCATTACTCACTATAAATCCCATGGAAAGTGGCCTAATTTATCACGCTGCAAACTACGTTGTCCTCACCTCCTGACTGGCATCAACAGATTGTTCAGTCTCTTGCAGAATTTTCTTTCTCAGCTAGTAAACAAGTGACGGACCTACTCAACTTGAATTTCATCTCTACTCTCTGTGATGCTTTTCATGTTAAGAAATGTTGCTTTTCAACCACATAACGTTCTGTATGAATTCACGACTGCATACGAGTTGCTTTCATGTCAGTGGAAGCAAAGAGTTCTCAGTAAAGAAAGTAAAAGAAAGTCTTAGTAGTGATAATAACTAGTAGCCACTATGAAGATGCTAATCAAATGTCAAACCCATCAAGGTGAATTTTTGCAGTTAACGTTTGTGGGTGTCACAAATCTTGATGGCAAATGTCAGTTCTTTCCATGGTTAGTGACATCAATTCATTGAAAACAAGAGGCAGGAACATGCAGATGCTTGTTTTAACAAGTAAATGTAGCGTGGCCTGTGGTAGGTCTGACTTTGCAAATATTACATGTTCTTGGGAAGCCAGACAGAGAACAAGTTTGGACTTGAGGGTAGCAAATGTCAACGAGGCTAAAGAGAAATGTTTTGGTTTTTTTATCTCCCTGCCCTGAGAAAGAATTTTCTCACATATCTAGAAGGGAAAAAAATGTGTATTGGTACAGTGTTCAGCATTTGACTACCAGTTCTATTCAACACTTAAAATGTGCATGGTGTAAATCTCCACTGATCTCTTCTACTTCCACAGATTCATCCATCGGCTGTTTGCTGATGACATTCAAATATGCCAAGATTATTCTGACTTTTCTTCTTAATTTCTAATACATTTCAAAGAACTGTCCTAAGCTATCTCAAACTCCACAAATCCCAAATTAATCCAATTATCTACCCATCAAGTCTAACGGTTTTCCCCTAAATTCCTTAATTCAATGAGTTTTTCTTTCTTTCTTTTTTTTTTTTTTTTTACCATCTAGTCAGTCATCCAAACTAAAAATTCTAGTCACATTCTACCACCAAGCACAGTTCTTGAACCAATGGCCAATAAATATTTCTCAAATAAATGAATGAATGGATTTTCAATGCTTTTGCTTCCTGTCCCTCTAGCTGATGATTTAGTAAGTGCCGGTCACTTGACAGCAAGCCCCCTCTCTTGGCATCCCCTTCCGTTGGCCGCACTGTTGCTACTCCAACATGGGCCCTCAAGCCTCCTCCCCCTTGGGTCTCTATCATCTCAACCGACAGCAGTGCAGCTTTGGTCGTATTTTAACTTGGTTTAAAAATATTTAATTCTCGGGGCGCCTGGGTGGCTCAGTCGTTAAGCCTCTGCCTTCAGCTCGGCTCAGGTCATGATCCCAGAGTCCTGGGATCGAGCCCCGCATCTGGCTCCCTGCTCCGCGGGAAGCCTGCTTCTCCCCCTCCCACTCCCCTTGCTTGTGTTCCTGCTCTCGCTCTCTCTGTCAAATAAATAAATAAAATCTTTAAAAAAAAAAATTTAATTCTCCCTTTTGCCTGCCAAACAAAATTCCAACGTCTCTTCCTGACTCTCCTCAATTATTAGACCCTTGTCACTTCCTCTGACTCCTTCAGAGGAGTCACTTCCCCTGAATCCTCCTCTAAAGCCAGGCTTTCCCATTTTTGATCACACTGGGTCATTTCATGCCTTCATGCCTTTGATCATTTGATTATTTCCTATGCTGGGATGTGCCTTTTCTCTGTTGTCCAGCCTGCTCAAATCCAGATCGTCCTTTAGCTCCTAATCTAAATATTTCCCAGGCCTCTAATTGGAATTATTTTTCTACTCCTCAAAGCTTGCATGATCTTTTTATTTCTACTTTTGCTCTACCTCTCAACACAGCAGAGCTGCATTTTCATAATCTGTTCTGTGTCTGCCTCTCTCCCAAATCTGAAAAGGCTCCATTCCCAGCACTTAGTGCTCAAACCACAGTAAATGCTATAGAAAGTGTTCAGAAATGACACTGAATTAAAGCCATTATATACACTATATACATTACCAAGAACTAAATACTTATTTCAGGAGTTAAAGGAAAAGAAAAAAAAAAGAAAAGAAAATTGAACCAGAAAATGTTTAGTATTGAGAAGAAGGTGAAAAATACGAAAACAATGTGATCCATGATGTGGTATGAACTCCTATCTCAAGGAAAAAAAAAAAAAAAAAAACGCCTTTTCGGTGAACAGAGGTTCACTGAGCCCCCACTTCTGCCACCAACCTGGCACCTTGCTGCATACTGCTCCTTTCCTTTTCCTGCAGCCTCTTCAAACCACGGGCAGCTGGGGCAGTATTTAGGCCTGTGCTATTCATTCTTTATTCTTTATTCACTGGGTTTTGTTTCCCTATCTTGTCTTCCAGGCATCAGGAGTGTGGCTTTAAGAATCCCTGTGTTAGATGAGATAATGTGATGGCTGTGGGAAGAAGTGGTCTGGCTCCCCTTTGGAAAGCTTTCATTTTATCTATTACCTCTGAGAGAACATGGGTCTGTTTGCAATGTACTGACCTCTCCCTCAGGTGCTGTGTTCTCTCTTATCGGGGTGGGGGCTATGGAGGGGAGGAAACAGGCTGTCCTGAGTTCCCCCAACCCACCCAGGCTCTCATGTATCAAGTCCTGTGTTGCAATGGCCTCGTGCATAATGTGCCAACTGAAGGGCCAGTAGTGGTGAGAACTTGTTGCATCTGACTTTTAATTATACATGGTGCAGAGTCCTTGCTAGTTCAGAGAAAGTCGCTCTTTAGGTTTGCTTTATTTTAGTGAAGGGACATTTTATCTAAGTGGAGAGAAATTATCACAAAGAGTCCAAGCACCTATCTCGACTTGCCCCAACGATCTTTTTTTTTTAACTCTTAATTATAAAAATATTATAAATATATGCTAATTAGAGAGAATTGTAAAGACCCTGCATGTCACCATATCCAGCTTCCACAAGTAAGTAACAGCCCATCTTAATTCATCTGTACACCACTCCCACTCTCCCAGATTGTTTGGCAGTGATTCAAACATCATATTATTTCATTCATAAGTATTTTTTAAATATCACATAGGAATCTTGTTGGCAATATTGTTAAACAGCTTACCTTTGGTTAATAAAGTTCTCATCTTACCACAGCATCTATATTTTGTTTTCTCAAAACTTGAGAGGCTTACGGGGCTTCCCATACATGTATTAAATGTGTAAAACTTACACATGGTGAGTGGGATGGTGTGAGCTAGTTCTATCCCTGTGATTAATCTATTCTGTACACAATGGCACCCAGGGTGTGGGAACGCCCCTCCTTGGTCACCTAGTAACTTTTCACTGGTCAACAAGAAGCTGAATGAACTATTATATTGTGAGAAAGTGCTTGGCCGCCTCACTTGGATCATCTCCTCGATTTTAAGCAAAGTGCCATCGCCAAATTTGAATTTGCTAAACCTTTCGGCTTTGCTGGCCGAAAAGAAGCATTCCACTCCTGGAGCATAAATGGATTCAGAGGACATGGGCTCAGGTAAACTAGGCCAAATACTGAAGCAGATATGGAGACAAAACCTGGTGCTAAGGCCGGCCCTCCTGGGTGATGACCCTTGTGAAGGGTCTGGTGGTGCGTCTTGCATGGTCACAGTGGTCTTTCTGGGTCAAGAACTCAGTGGGGCCCTTCACCAGCTCTTGGAGCCCACTGCAGGCACTGTGCTGGCAGGTAGAGATTTCTTCTATTTATTCTTTCTCTGGGAAATGTTGATTGGACTGTCACTTTGAGATGTACGAAGGGGCAGGCAAAGAAGGCTAAGACAGAGCCTTGTCCACAAGGGACTAACAATATATTACAAGAAATAAGGTAAGACAAATGCACAATAATGCAAGGGACATTAAGGCGAGTTCCATTAAAGACATAGAAAGGAAGGGCATTAAGACTTCACAAGCAGGCAAGATCCACTTTTAGAGTGGGAAATAGGGAATTTTGCTAGATCAAATGCTGTATTTAAACCAAAGCTTAAGGACTGAATTGGATTTATGCAGCTGGAAATTAGGAATCTTGAAAGTGCATTCCAGGCAAGGGTATTATTAGTAGGATCCAAGATTAAAGGTAGGAAAATATCCCTGGTCTGAGGTAGAACAAGCAGTTTTTCTATATTGGAATATGATATTCTATGTGTAGAATTATTTGAGCTTGAACCCATTATTGCAAAAACTCTAGAAAGACTGGGCTGGGCTGGGCTATAGAATTGGACCCCCCTCCCACACACACTAAGAGGGGAGCAGATTCATGGGAATAGCCCCAATTATGGATGCTGAGAAGTATGGCAGGAAGAACATTGTATCTGATGAATATGATCTCAGACAACAGCAGTTACTCTAGATAAGAAGATGAGTGGTATCATGAAATCCAACTCTAAATTATATAGTGTCAAGGCAAGTGGGCAGGTCTCATCAATCACGAATCCAGGGGATAATGTTAAGAAATTATTAGCGGGCAGTTGGTAGGCATCAGGGAAATCTGCGCAAAGGCAGCATGACCCAGACAATAGCAGCTGGAGATTATAGCCAGGACTCTAGTCTCTGGAGAGAATTGAATATGGTCCTAGGCAACATATTGAGACAAATACCTATTCACGGAAAATGGTAAGGACACTGTTTCCAGAAGAGGAGATCAAAATAAAGGCAGTCTTAGGTACAAGACAAAAACACAAGCTGTCAGAATTGGAGCCCAAAGATAAACCCAGACTCATAAAAGGATAATTTAATGATGATTCTTAAAATGCTGACCTATGGGGCTACAAATTACATATTCCTTAGTTCAGAATTGAATTCTAAAGATTGGAGAGTTGCTAAGCCTGCAAGAAGTGATCAGATAACCTCAGCTGTGAGCTGTAAGCTCAGAGGAAGGATGGACAAAGAGGAGAATGGTAGGACATGGGGATGGGGTGAGGAGAGATTATAACAGATCAGATCATGGGGGGGGGGCCTATAGACCACCAGAGTGAAGAGGCTTGACTTGGTTTAACAGCCTTTGAGTAGCCAGGGCACATTCTAATCAGAGAATCAGAACCTGTACAATTAGAACTATTTTTTGGAAGGCTAACTTGAAAATTGTAAATGATCACAAGCTCAGCAGAAGTGTAAACCTAACTTAATTCTCATAGCAGCCAACAAAGCACCTAAAAAATACAGCACCTGCACCAGTAGGAATAACGTAGCTATGGTATGCCGGCTACCCAAGTCTCATCTGAAGTGTTTTGCTAAATTTTAGGCAAATAATTATAGGTGGATCATTGACAAATGATATAGTACATTCAAAGGAGAAGGAACAATTCTCAAAATCATACTAAATCATCACGGAATTATTGAGGGAGATGTTGACTTCAATTGAAGAGTTTTATGGGCATCGGGGGATCATGGTGTCTGCCTTCAAATATTCAAAGCATTTTAATGAGCAGGAGGGATTAGATTTATTCTTTGCCACTACAGTAAGAAGCAATTTGTCCCCAATTCCTAAATGTATTAAAAGAGTGACAGTTGTGCAAATGACTTCTCCTTCAGCAGGGAGAAAGGCTTAAATGCCTGGTTTCTAAGGTTATCTTGCCATACCTCATGAGATGTAAGTGGAGAAATATAATTTGATTCAGTTTTGTATTTTGTTCTTTTTATGTATCTGTGTGTGTACAGAAATCTCTACTTTCATAGACTGCCTCATGAAAATAAATGAATATTTGGGGAGCACTGCTACACTTCTAAAGAAAGAAGAAAAGGAGATGTGTAATTTATGCAGCACGCATGATGAATGTACCCCACGGCGGACAATGTCCACCATTCACGATATCAAAGCAGCAGGCATTGCTGCAAGAGGGGAACAAAATGTCATAGAAACAGCTACTGTTTCTCCCACAAATGGAGAGGAAAGTCCTTATACAAACCAGGTCCAGTTAAAAAAAAATAAAGCACATGTGAGTTCAGAATTAGTGGGGGAAAAAACAATACCTTATTGAATGGAGATGTAAGAGAGCGAGGGGAGTCGCAGAACAAAACGTTCCCAGATAATGCTGAAAATGAAGATGATAAACAAACAGAACACATGACTGTTGAGAACACAAATGGCAACAAGAAAGAGATGCATGACATAATCCAGACAACAGAAAGAGAAATTCAAGAGATCTCAGAAAGCCAAAGAGAAGAGATTACCACATCCTCAATAACATGTGATATCTCCAGCAAGAATCTGAATAATCTTCTTTCCAATGATTCAGAGAGTCTAAAGCAAAAGAATAACATAATGGAGTAGGAGTAAGTAAATGTGATGTGAGAGGTGCTTGTATATTCCTGCTGTTGATACGTGTGTTTCCGTCGTTCTTATACATAGTATACATATATGATGAGGATTTTATATTTCCATTTCAGATCTCTAGAAGATATTGTAAATCAATAATTCAGTTTAAATTATTCCCAGTAAAATTATATGACTGCTATTACTAATATTTTTTTTTTATAATTTTAGGAAACAAACATTAAATGTTTCTTTAAAGGAAGAGGAATCCACTATAGAAGAAAGTAGTTTAAATGAACAATTGTCCAGAACATGAACACTCTTCTTAATCACTACTCTTTCAATTATAATAAGAAAAACTAGGAAGCTGTGGAGAGTTCAAATTCTAGAAAAGCATTTTCTAGCCTCATTTATTTTAGCGATATCCTCAAATAAATTCTCACATTTATTTTATTTATAAATTATCATAAATTCTTAACCTGTGTCTGTAGACTCTAGATGGCATGGGTAAGCTTTAGGCAGTTATTAAAATTGTGTGTATATTTTATCTCCTTGGAGATTGTCCAAAGCTTTTCCCAGATTCTCAAGGAGCCCCTGACTTTAAAAAAAAAAAAATGTTGAAATTGACAGATACACTTCATAAATTATCTCCCTTATACAGGGGATAATAATCCCTATTTGTCCAAATAAAATAAAATATTCACAGCCATAGTTTTCCTGCAAAGATCACACCCTTAGAAGACAATGGGGCATAATGAAAAAAATCATTGCTTTGGGAATCAGACAGACTTAAATTTTATCCCCTGTTTTTTTACATACTAGTTTTGTGATCCTGGGCAACTTGCTTCATTTCTTAGTCCTATTTTCTTCTTTGTAGAAATAATATATACTTCCTGGGATTATTTGGTTAGGTCAAATGAGAAAGTCATGTAAAGGGCCTAGCACCACAGTACTTGGCAGATGTTCACACTGAGCTAAATGTGAGTTTGTAATTGATTTCACTCTCAACAACCCTCACTTTCTCTACTTCCCACGTGCTTCCAAACTTCACTTAACCCCTCTCTGCCATGACGTATAATGCTCTTTTCAGGTGTATAATACCATTTCCAGGACAACACCACAACTGCGTCTTCAGTCTCAAGCAACTCATTTTGCTATTTTGACCTTAGTTACCTCATCAATAAAATGAAGAGGTTGAGTTAGGTTAGCTGTGAGGTCCCTATAGGGCTGAGAATCTAATGAGTTTTATAGATGTCATGGAAGTACATTCAATGCTTGACAAACCCCATAGTTTTAAAGAATTACTTCCCCTGCAAAACAACTATTAAGTTAGTTAATATGTAGTTGCCCATTTCACTTGAGAAAAACATTAACACTTCATATTCTCACATTCAGAAATGACTCAAAGCATCAACTAGTGAGTCACTGCTGAACCACTCCCTCTAACACCACCCTTAGGTGTTCCCTGGTTGGTGATTTCCTCTTTGTAGCATACAAACCAATTGTGCTTGGTTTGCATGTTTATAAAGATGACTACTCCTTTCAATCCTTCAGGCTAGAAACCATCAGGCCCCTTAAAATATGTGTGTCATAAACAAAACCTCGCTGGGAATCTGTTGTGATTCCTTCCTGGATAGCTTTCTGTAAGAAACCTATCTCTTCCAGTGTTGTTGTCCTAGTGTGTATAGACTCAAAGGGAAACGAGAAACATAAACCAATCTGATTACTTCACCTGCTGGACTAGATCTATTTGACTAAGGCTAGAGGAAACAGAAGCATTTACAGGTCTCTTTCCTCACTTCACCCATCAGTCTTTTAGAAGAGCGTATGCAGGCGCCTGGGTGGCTCAGTCGCTAAGCGTTTGCCTTCGGCTCAGGTCATGATCCCAGGGTCCTGGGATTGAGTCCCACATCGGGCTCCCTGCTCGGCGGGAAGCCTGCTTCTCCCTCTCCCACTCTCCCTGCTTGTGTTCCTGCTCTCGCTGTCTCTCTCTCTGTCAGATAAATAAATAAAATCTTAAAAAAAAAAAAAAAAAAGAGCGTATGCAGATAGTTTTCAAGCCACAGAAGAAAATCATTTTTGAAGTTATACAAGGCTGGGTCACTGTATTCTCTATTAAACCATTCAGAAATTGTTTTTCATTTTCTGAAGTACCGTCATCAGAGAATATGCAAACAAACCAATGTACTGGGTAATTTTCCTTCCAACTTTATAGGTTCAGAATTATAAATCTAAATAAATAAACTTCTCTGCAATTTCAACATTATTTTTTAGATATCTATGTTAAAGGGCATTATAAAATTCAGTTTACTAAGAATTGAAAAATAGTTAAAACCTGATTATCCTAGAACTGGGTATTAATGCTCTATTTTATATTGATCCTCTCATTTATCTTTGACATTGCCAATATTTCAGCCATTTCACTGATAAGAAATAAGTAGAAAGAAGAGGAGAAACTCAAGCTGGTAATCTTAAGGTAGAGATCTAATTTATTGGGCATGCAACCCATCTTCATACTATTGTAGATTAGGTATTAGTTTCAGTTTGTAATGGATAAAGAATCCAGTGCTTTGGAATGATTTGAGGATATTATGTCAGAGTTTGGGCTTTTGTGCTAAATATAGACAGATTCAATTTTTGATTCTGTATACTTACCATCGGTGTGATTTTCAACAAGTGACATTTTCTAAGCCTCAGTTTCTTTATCTGTAAAAGGTGATAACAGTAGTACCTGCCTGACTCCCTAGTGAGGATTAAATGAAACAGTGTGGGGGCACTTGGCTGGCTCAGTCAGTAGAACATGCGACCCTTGATCTAAGGGTTGCGAGGTCGAGCCCCATGTTGTATATAGAGATTATTGAAAGGTAACAATTTAAAAAAAAATGAAACAATGTGTAACCTAAAATCTAGTCCATAGAGAGAGCTAAAATATTGGTTATTTTAATAATAATTATTGATGTTTAAAGTCAAACAAATAATGACTGATCTCAAATTTGAATGCAAATGTTTAAGACACTAAAAGCTTCGGCAAAGGTGATGGTTATAAAAAGCAAGAGTACAACAAGTGGTCAAAATAAGCTTTTGTATTGATTCTTTGAGGACTGTAAATATTTTGCTTCTAATTATCATGACTAATCCTAAATTCACAGTACTTTTGTACCTTTCTCAGGTTTTCTAAAAAACATAATAAACATCATTCGATATAATGTGTTTGGATAATTCCAATACCAGATATGTATTTATCTCCTTTCCTCAAAATTTAGTAAATGATTCAGCTATTAGTACTTGGTTTATCAAGAAGCATTAGCAATCTTCAGATTCATTTTGTAACGTGAACAAAACTGAGAAATCACCACCTAAATAATAATAGTAATGTCAATAGTAAAAATAGTAATAATAGCTCATACATATAATACCTACTATGTGCCAAGCATAAATTTTTAATAACTTAACATATACTAGTTTATTTAATTCTCACAGCCTTCTTATGAGATAGGTATTATTTTATTATAATTTTGTAGTTGAATAAACTGAGGCACAGAGAGGTTGAATATCTTGCTAAAAGGTTACAGAGTCAGTAAGTGAAAGAGTTGGGATTCACAGTAAGACAATGTGGCTCTAGAGCTCGTGCTTATTTATTTATTTATTATTTATTTATATTTGTTTTATAGTTTATTTAATTTATTTTTTTTCAAATTTTTTATTTAAATTCTAGTTAACATATAGTGTGATATTGGTTTCAGGACTAGAATTTAGTGACTCATCACTTACCTACAACACTCAGTACTCATCACAACAAGTGCACTCCTTAACACCCATCACCCATTTAGCCAATCCCCCGCTCACCTCCCTCCGTTAACCCTCAGTTTGTTCTCCATAGTTAAGACTCTCCTATGGTTTGCTTCCCTCTTTTTTGCATTTAGCCATATAGTACATAAATCAAATAATTGGAAAAATGATGTATTTTTTTTCCTGCAGGTATTTTGATATGCTGAGTGATACCAGCCCCCAGGTGTCTTGTTATATTACAGCACCATCATATATTCTACAACATCTACAATGCCAGGTAATTAATAGCATGAGTTCTTTAATAGTGAGTGATAGTGAAGAGTTGGTCAGTAATGTCATCACTGTTGAGTGCTCAGACATGGAAAAAAAAATTCCATTTCTAATATGCATTGCAATTCCATTTACTGCACATTACAGGTGAAATTACAGAAACATCATGGTGAAAGTGTCTGACATAAACCTTCAATCAAGTTACCTAACCCCAAATTCACTGGAAGGAATGAGAGGAAGTTATAAGGTTGGTAAAGCCTTGGCTACATCTACATTTGCTGTTTGACTCCTCTACTAAATATTACTCAGACTACCAGATTGTGTAGAGATATAATTGCTCCATTGGTAACAAATGGAAGGGTTAATTAGATTAATGCCAGTAAATTCACGAATATTTTGCTATCTTTTGATCTTCATGGTCAAAGAGCAGAAATTATTGGCCAAACTTAGGAAAGAAGAACTTGGGTCTAGGACCCAGCAAATGTTGTATTTTCACCTGGGGAAAAAAAAAAAATCAATATCATGGCTTAATTAGCTTCATGCCTTAGACTAGCAATAGACTAGCATTTAAATGTGATGGACCTCTGTCTAAATTTAAGAATGTTGGGATCCCCAGATAATACTAGATTTATTTTTTATCATTCGTGAGTTGGAAAAATATGTAAAAAGAGTTGAACAGCTGTGTGTGTGTGCACGCCTTGAGATAGTTTTTTAGTCTATAAATTATGTTCTGCTCATACACAGAAGACAGTGTATGTGGTAGTTAGGATGTGGGTTGTGGGGGGAGATTAGCTGGGTTTGAAATCTGGTTCCTGTACTTCCGTGCTATGTTAGTGTGGGTAAACTATGTAACCTGGCCATGACTCAATTTCTTTATCTGAAAAATGAATACAATAATAGTGTCCACCTGATAGGGTCATAAGGATTAAATGAATAAATGCACTTACAAAGATAAAAGGAAGCCTATAAACACGTGTTAGTAGTAGACGTTATTGTAGTAACTCTGAGTTTCGCTATGGTCACAAATTCATATGTTTTGAAGACAGGTTATAGCAGTTATTAAACTTAGCATAGAGTTGATGGGAGCTAAGGTTAAAGATTCTTCTGTGGGCCATTGAATTTATTTTTAAACAGAATATTTGTCTTTTTAGCTTTATGTAAGTTGTCATTATTTGAAGAGAAGGGCAAGGAATAAATATTTTAAAATTCCACTAAATAAGAAATTCTTTATAATACATCTCTTCTTTTTCTAATTTGTGTCTTTTCTGAGTTACAAACAAGGTTATGCAGTAGAATATGAAAGCTAAGCCTGTAATAATAATTTATTCCAATTCATGTCACTAGCATATTTTATATTTGGTCTAGGAAGCCTGTATGTATAATAGTCCTGTCCACATTGCCTTGACTGTGGCTTTTTAATCTTGATCAGTCTGTGTGACTGTCATTATAAACGTGAAAACTGCTGATCGTGCACGTGACTTTCAGAAAATGGGCAGCAAGATGTTTCATAAATGGATCATCAGAGCAAAAAGGACAACAAAGTAAGAGGACCATTGTCTACTGGAAAATATAAAAGCATATACTTTTTATAGTTTTCTAATAGTAGTTATCCCTAATCAGTTCCAGGGAAACTTTTTTTCTTACCTCTCACCATTTTCCTTTCAGCCAGTTAACTACATTTGTCACGCCCTGAATTTTCCCAATGACGGATTCATGAAGTGATATTGTGAAATGTCTTCCTTAGTCAGTTTTCAAATGACAGATTATTCTCTATTGTGATTGTCCCCGAAATGTTTGTGTGTGTGTCTGTTTGATTATCCACTCACGCTGGGGCGGAGCTGGGCTGGTGTTTGGGGAGACATGAATAGACCAAATGACTTTTAAGTCTTCCTCTTCATTTTAAGCTTTGGTGAGTATACGAGTAGATAATTTTGTTTTCATTTATGTACTCAGCTCCTTTTTTGTGTGATTAAAAAGCTTGAATACATGCCTGCATATAGGCATTACAAATTTAAATGTCACTAGATAAAAATGAAACACAAATGTTTCTTTTCAGTCATTTGCTCCCACTGCATGAAGGAGAGAAATAGAGAAAATGACTTTACTAAGAGATTGTGAGTTGTCAGAAGGAAGAATCTGCTGACAGAACAGGTGCTCTAGCTTTTGCATAAACTACCCAAATGATGACATTTTGGAATTCCCTAAAACAGTGTTGAATTTTCTGGATAAAGGCCAATACTAAAGTTTATTCTGGTAAAGGAAGATAGGATTCCAAAAATAGTTAATATTTGTGAAAACACTAAATGTGATTGTGGGGGAACTTAATTTAAATTTAAAAATATATTTATTTCTCTCTTTTCTATCATGTAGTTCAAGTTTGAGAAACTAATATCTACCTGAGCATCCCTTTGGAGTTAATGAAATCTTTCCCAAATGTGGGAGAGTACAGGGAGAGCAGATAGAGTATACACAGCAGATGCACCCAGAACCCTGCTGTGTTAATGTCCTTTCATGTCCTCAATCCATACAGGGGACCTGGGCTGAAGTCAAAGTGT
The DNA here is from genome assembly GCF_054177405.1 of Leptonychotes weddellii. Classification (NCBI taxonomy): domain Eukaryota; kingdom Metazoa; phylum Chordata; class Mammalia; order Carnivora; family Phocidae; genus Leptonychotes; species Leptonychotes weddellii. Next base: position 151,503,140 of record NC_138370.1, on the reverse strand, counting down.
ACAAGCTGGGTGTCTTCTCTGTTGTGTCTTGTTTAAAGAAAGAGTCCTTCATAGTAACAAAGAAAGGCCTTAGTCTTAAGCCAGGCATGGGTTCCCGAGTGTCCTTAAATTACCCTCCAGGGGTTTTCGGCTCCCCAGTGCTGGTACAATTAAAGGTAAATATTAAAAACTGGTGAGTTTCTTCTCATAGCTTTTGTGGATCAGCAAACACGGCCCAGAAAGGATAAAGAAGGTACAACTGTTTAATATACCAGTAAACGAATTCTTTTCTTATATTTTTGATGACCTAACATACAGTGGTATCAGTGATAAAGTGATGATTTAGAGCATAGTGAATCTCATTCCAAAATAAATCCCTGCTTTATTTGAAAGCTTTCTTAGCTACTTTTGTGTGTGTGTGTGTTTCTTAATGGTATTTATTGACAAAAACATGTTAAGTATCTATGATAAAACTGAAGCCAGACATTGGGACATTCATATGAGTCAAGATTTGCATCTGAAGGATGGCAAACAGGAGGCTAATCAATTAAAATATTTATAATTGTGACAATTTCGTTATACTTAATCATAAAACAGCCCTTTTTTGGAATGAGGATTTAATATATAAAAACACTATTTACAAGATATACACATGATATATTGGAGCATCACTGTACCTTTTAGAAGATACACTTTCTCAATATTTCCTGTCCTTGCAGCCTCGACTGTCCCCCATGCTCTCCTGTTTCTCCCAGTTATTGTAAGTGGTTAGCAAAAAAGAAAAAGTAGGGAAAAAAACATATTATGAGCAATTAATTCATAGATATTTTCCATAAACTTGGAAGTTTAGGATCATGCTAGCTATTTTTATTAGCCATTCTTATGTGAGAGGAAACAAATAAATATAGTCTTGTTTTTCTAGCTTCTGAAGATCACTTGATCTAACAACAGTTCTAATTAGAAATTATGTAAAATGTCTATTTTGTTTTCTAGGTCATTTTGTTGCCTACAATTAAGAGTGTTTCTCAGTTATTTATAACATAGGACAGGGAACCTAGATTTCAGACAGACTTTGTAAAAAGGGGACCAAATGATGTGTTTTTTATAAATTAATGCAGTGTTGATTCTCGTCAACAATGCATAAAGAAATGTATAAAACTAGGCTCTATCAAATTTTCAGAAAATTGGCTTAGAAATGTGCTGATACTTTGCATGTTATTAAAATATATGAATATGTGTTTTTTCCTTGTTTAGGTCCAAGCTGTTGACCCATCTTTGGTGACATATTTGAAAACACGGCAAGATACTTCCTACCTGGTAGTATCCACAAGCCCTCTGATCCATGTTAAGCACCCATCAACACATCCTTTCCAAAAGCCAGTCACTGTATTCCTACCTTATTCTCCACACCCTGATGAAAAGACTCTTGGATCTGAGATAGATCATAAAAGAACAGCTGGTGCCACAACAAACAGGATCATACCTTTCTACCTCAACCGGTGAGTTAAACCCTAATATCTCTGACTTGATGATGTGTATATCCTGTTATCCAATCTCCCCACCGTCTTATTTTCAGTGAGAAGAATGAAACTCAATGAGATTAAGAACTTGTCCAAGTATCTACATCTACCAAGTGGTGCAATTTTGGATGCACCCACATATCTCTAGATCTACTCATGACTCTGTGTAGCCATCATTTATTTAGTTTGAGGGCTGCAAGGCTGGAAATTAAGAAGTGGATTATTTGTCTTTTCCCACCATGTTTGTAATTTAGGAAGCTGGCAGTAGTAGAATATTAGGTTATGGCTGGGAGAAGAAATTAAACTTTCCCTCGTGTTAGATAAGTGAGAGAGAACATAAAAATACATATGTGATCCAGTTATTTTGCTACTTGGGAGATATATATATATATATATTAGTGGTAGTTTAGTTAATCCACATTCCTGTGTATCATGGTAAAGTAAGATTTAAAACCAGAAATATCTGGTTTTAAACTATTAAAAAGTACCAGTATAATAGATTAAGACATTCTCTTTTAGATATTCCCTGAAATACATATATATTTTTTTAAAGACAAGAACTTAATCCTTAAAATGGATTTTTACCAGTAACCTGTTGCTAGAATCTGGTAAGTACTTCTACTGTATTTAGAGGACGGACGGAAAAAGATTAATAAAAATAATTTGTGACTGATATGTACTTTCCATCATAAAACAAAGCAGCTCCATTTGCAAGAAAGATGATAGAAAAATAACTTGTCTGTTCCTGACTGTCAAGTCCCATAGTCTGAGAAATATAAATTTATCTCTGTAATACACAGATTTCATTTTTGGAACCGATTACATCAGAGTTCCTTTGCCCCTCTTTTGCTCTAATTCCATATCCCTCAGAAATGACATAGTGGAATGCAGAGAGAAAAGACAGCATTTTTCATTGTCAAAAATGAAATTCCCTTAAGTATAGGGATAAGGAGAGAGACAATAAGAGCCCTAGTAGAAATCATGCTGAGGGTGGCACATTTTCATACACTTAATTGATTCAAAACATTTAAAATCCAGATCCAGTTATCCCAGGTAGGAGAAGATTACACATGGTAATCCAGATAAATGATACTCAGTAAAAATGATTAGACACTGAAAATTGATTTCTAAATTATGCACATGGATCTGTTTTCCAGATATAAGAAAGAGATTCAAGTGGCTACCAAACCGGATGTAGGTGGATGAATATTCATTCAAGATTAAGGAAAAAAGTCCTACATGGTTTCTTAAGGAAAAAAAAACTTAATACCAATCAAAAAGATTTCAAAAACAGAACAAAACCACCAAAAAACAAACTATAGAAATAAAGAAGGAGAACATCGTCCTGATGTTTCACAGTAACTTGAATAATGAGAATCACAGTTCCCTGGAGAGTATTACGGAAATCTATTTTGGAAGTTTAGTAGCATCCAGTAAGCAAAACTTCTGAGAGGCAGAAAGCCATCAGGATAGATAGACCAGAAAGAGATGAGGACAACAGGATGAGATACAAAGATAACAAGCAGAGATGAAAAGGGACATAGGTATGATAAGGAATCATTTGAAATGATGTCACCTAATAATTATGGTACCATCAAAGGAGCAACCAAAACAACCATAAAAGAAGCAATAATCAAAGGCATAGTTGAATTTAATTTCCTGATGTTGATTAAAGCCTTGACTTAGAAAGTGCTGATTGATTACTAGACACAATTACGGGGAAAAAAAAAAAAAAAACAACAAAAACTAATGCCTACGTAGGCATGACATGGAAAATGGAAATGTACATTTAAATAAAACATAATTCTATAACAATCCATTCAGCAGAAACAGATTAAGTAAAAAGGAATAACATCAGTCTCCCCTCAGTCTCATTCATAAAAGCAAAAAGCAGAAAGGAAAAGTTTATATGGCAAAGGATAACAACAACAACAAAAATACCCACAAGAAAACAGCATGGTGATGTTAAAGAGAAAAGATGACATAAATAAAATAAGCAGTTACATTAAATAGATATAAATGGGTTAAACATAATCTATACTATTGTTCATCTTACATAAATCTTTAATATTTAATACCTTCTATGCTATATCTGAGGTGATTTCCTTAGATTTGTCATATATTTTACCATTTTTAAAATATTTTACCATTTTTAAATCAGTTGTTTCAAATATTTATTTCTCTCATTGTAATTCTCATTTCTAAAAGGCTATTGCTATATTTTAAAAATCTTTTTTTTCCAAGATGCTCTGTATTTCATTAAGCTTTCTAATTCATTATCCCTTTAATCATTATAAACATACTCATTTTATGGTTTCATTCAGATTATTCTATCACCTACCTATTAACATGATGTTTACTATTATCTATTAGCATGGTGTAATCTAGTACATTGTCTATAATGCTGGTTCCATCCTTAGAAATTCATTTCCAAGTACTGAGTATGATTTTTAGTCAGATCAACTTTTCTTCTCCCTTTCCCTCCTGCCCAGAGCTGCTTTGCGTGTTTGTTGATTTCTTGAGCCAATGTTCCAAGAGAGTTTGGTTGTTTTGTTGTTTCTCATTTCATGGCCAATGCTGCCCTTTCGGGATTCCAGTTTTATGACTGAGTTAGTTCCAGCTAATAGCTAGAGGCTGTATCTAATGTGTCTGATAATATCGTAAGCTCCAGCCCCCACACACCTGGTGTGTATGCATGGTTGGTGGGGCAGGGTGTGTGTTTGGAGGAGACTGATGAGGGTGGGAGTATCCATAGAATCAGTTGCTCATGTTCCCTAGGGAGAGAAGAGAATTCTAGCTTTTTGAGATTTTAAAAAAAGATTTTATTTATTTGAGAGAGAACGTGTGAATAAGCACGAGCTGGTGAGGAAGGAAAAGGGAGAAGCAGACTCCCTGCTGCGCAGGGAGTCCTCGGGGCTCCAACCCAGGACCTGGAGATCCTGACCTGAGCCAAAAGCAGCCGCTTAACCTACTGAGCCACGGAGGCGCCCCTAGCTTTTTGAGATTTTGTTAATTTCCAGACCTAAGGGATTTTCTTTCTGGCTTTTGAGTTCCTCCACCTTACTCTCTGTGTGTCTGTGTGAGAGAGAGATTTTTGTCCAGCATTTCTATATAGGGGGAAGATGGCCATTTGTCATCAATTCAGTTAACCAAGTACCGATATCTTTTTTCTTCTCTGTTTCTTTGCCCTAGTATATGCTCTGTCTGCTAGAAAATCCTTTTTTTATCATGTTTAGGTGAAGGACACTGGTTTATTCTATAAGTGGTAGCTCAACTCTTTCCTTATCTGTCAAGACATTCTAAGATATCCAGGAGGGATTGATTTTTTTCTGTGTCAGTCCCATTCTTTGTACACATCCTATATCATACTATAGTATTATTAAATTCTCTTTTCCATTTAGCATCACTAAGCACAAGTACAACATAGTAGGTGCTCAAAAAACGTTTCATGAATTAAATAAATTAATGAATGCATTTGTGGAAATGTAAATAGTAGTAGTAATCCTTCAATACTTTTTAACAATGCTAAATTAGTATTTCATAATATGCTCTGTTGTTATTAATGCTAGATATGGTAGATGCATTTCCTCTATCCAGTGGAGCATAAAACAATAAAATGGGATCCTATACCAGCTGTTTATTTAACCTTCTTTCATCAAAGGGTGAAAATAGGTGAACATTTTCTATGGAAATAGGAACACAATGAAGCACTCCATGCCTCATAAAATAAAAAAGATAAAAACTAGTTGAGGCCAAAACATAGTCTAAATAATAAGAATTAAAGGTCTTTATTACATCACATTCCTTTATGTCTGAAGGATTTCTGGGAAAAGATGAGTGTCATTTAATTATGAACCAGAAAAGATTTCTTGACAGTAATGAAAGGTGAAATTAATTTATTAAATAAAAACTTATTCCATATTATATAAGAAATATTTTAGAGAGTTAGATGGGAAAACAATTTTGCTCATGGAGAATGCCATTTCTGCATAATGCTATTGGTTTTAAGATGATCTTGTTAAAATGTAACATGAGTCATATACAAGAATATTTGTGAAATAGATGTGTCATATTATGTAAGAATAAAATAGACAAGTTGGTAAAACTACCATTAACTTAAGAAACCAAAAAGAGCTGATCCCTCAGAATAGCCAACACAGGAGAAGAATAGAGACGGAAGAGGGGCACTACCTGACTTCGAGACTTACTATAAAGTTATAGTACTCAACACAGTATGGTATTGGTGAAAGAATAGGCAAATAGATCAGTAGAACAGAAAAGAGAGCCCAGAAATATATATATATAGTCAACTTATCTTTGACAAAGGAGAAAAGGCAATGACAAAGGAGTAAAGACAGTCTTCTGAAGAAAACAAGTGCTGGAACAAGTAGATGTCCACATGCAAAAAAATGAATCTAGACACAGACTTTATACTCTTCACAAAAATTAACCCCAAATGGATTATAGACATAAATGTAAAATGCAAAACTATAAAACTCCTAGAAGATAACGTAAGTGAAAACCTTACGTTAGATGGTCATCAGTCCTCGGGAATTCAGGTTTTT
>NC_138370.1:151484968-151496576 GCF_054177405.1 Leptonychotes weddellii | reverse complement strand
TTTTTTTTTTCCATACAATCATTTTATTTTTTTATTTTTTTTTATTCTTATGTTAATCCCCATACATTACATCATTAGTTTTAGATGAAGTGTTCCATGATTCATTGTTTGTGCATAACACCCAGTGCTCCATGCAGAATGTGCCCTCCTTAATGCCCACCACCAGGCTAACCCATCCTCCCACCCCCCCTCCCCTCTAGAACCCTCAGTTTGTTTTTCAGAGTCCATCGTCTCTCATGGTTCATCTACCCCTCCTATTTTCCCCCGCTTCATTCTTCCCCTCCCGCTACCTTCTTCTTCTTTTTTTTTTTTCTTAACATATATTGCATTATTTGTTTCAGAGATACAGATCTGAGATTCAACCGTCTTGCACAATTCACAGCGCTTACCAGAGCACATACCCTCCAGAGTGAAACTCTTTTAAGAAGGCAAGCCCTGGCTTTTCATTCCTTTCCTAGGATGTCCTAGGAATTGCTCTGTTCAAGTAGCCAAGTTGCCTCTAAAATATAAACTTATGTGAAGAGACATACTCCAACACATTTCATAACCTGGAGTTATTCAAATCTAGATTTAACTGTGCTTTAGAGATTCACCAAAATGACATCTAGCAGTTCAACAGGGAGAAAAACATTGGTGTCATCTACATCTCTCACAGAACTCTTATTTCATTGGGCAGGTTTTCCATGAGAGAGAGCTCTGACATAGGTTGCTATTGAATATTTGAACTGTGGCTGGAGTGACCGAGGAATTGATTTTTCATTTTATTTAATTTTAATTAATTTCACCTTAAATTTTACAAGCCACACACTGCTAGTGGCTACCGTACATCTAGAATGCCTATTGTGAGGTCATGATAGGGTCCCATATGCTATTAATAGTTAGGAGAGAGAAAAAAGACAATTATTGAAAGGTAAGAATAATTTTCTAAATACAGAAAGAACTGAGTATTTCCAATAGTTTTTTGTTAAAGCAAAATGGAATGGAAAAAGAAAATCAAAGATTATTAGATTGAGAAGAAGCCAGAGAGCACCTGGTCCAATTACAGATAAGAAATCTTTTTAGTAATCTGCAGTCGCAGCCTATTGCTGCTTAAATTTTGGCAAAAGGCGATGACACCAAAAAAGCTTAAAAAGTTTTAAAAAGTGAAATAGTTATTTGGATTTTAAAAAAGTAAATAAGACAAAGTGGTAAATTTTAATAGTAACAAATGTATTTTACTTCTTAGGCAATGGGAAGGATTATGGAAAAGATTACAAGCTTATTTTTCATTTACAAAGAAAACCCAGGCTGGAACTCCAAATCAAAGAGGTGGATGAATTTGAAAACTATAGCTGCCCTCATTATAAGGGCACCATTGTAGTTCATAAAATACCTAAAGAAAAGGTAGTCCACAACTTGGATCAATCTCTTATACTTGACGAAAACCATTATCAGTTGCCAATTTGCAAATTACCACTGAAATTGCCAAAGGTAAGTTATTTTACTTCCTTAACTACCATATTTTGTTGATTCCTCATAATTCTCTACCATAATCTATACTTCATGCATATGGATACTTAAGGTTAAAAAGAAAGGCAGGTCTAGAGTTGATAAGGAAGGAGTGGGTAGCTACAGTTTTAGAGTGGTGGAATACATATCAAGATTTTCACTTTCTTTCATCCTGACTTTCTAACAGGAATAATTCAAGTTGGTCTGGTCCTGATAGTATGTTCTTAATGGTTATGGAAATAATGTCATTATTTTCTGTAACTGCATCAGAATAACTGGAAAATCATTTATGAAACACTGAATATATTTCAGAGCACAACACATTTAAGAAGTCAAATGGTGAGCAGGAAAACAACTTCAAAATATTTTCATCCAGACTTGTCAAATCCTGCACACTAAAGAGTGAATTACTCTTACCTAAAATCCTTATTCTTTTTTTAAATTTAATTTTATTATGTTATGTTAATCACCATACATTACATCATTAGTTTTTGATGTAGTGTTCCATGATTCATTGTTTGTGCATAACACCCAGTGCTCCATTCAGTATGTGCCCTCTTTAATACCCATCACCAGGCTAACCCATCCCCCCCACCCCCTTCCCCTCTAGAACCTTCAGTTTCTTTCTCAGAGTCCATAGTCTCTCATGGTTCATCTCCCCCTCCGAATCCTTATTCTTAACAGGAAAGTAAGACTGAATTGTTTCTCCAAATAGGTCAAACAAATAATTTTATTGCTGTGCATACTATTTTCTTCAATGATCCAGGACTTAGTACTTCTAAAGTATATTCTTAATGAGAAGTATAACTGAAAAATTCACTTTATCACTCTAAAGAGTAAACTTATTCTTTAAAGATGCTAAAATTATTTTTTCATGTTTTTGCTCTTTGTGTTACAAATACCAGAAATATGTTTTCCATACTGTTAGATTTTGTACTGATTTTAACTTAACAAAGTAGTTAATAAATTTGACAAATATTAATTGAACTTCCGAAATAGGTTATGTGCTATGCCAGGCATTATGAAAAATACAGAGATATAGAGGGTAATACATGCCCTAAACCTGTGCTGTCCCAAATGATAGCCACTATCTGTATGTGTCTGTGGGGCGCTTGAAATATGACTAGTCCAAATTGTGATGTGCTCTAAGTGTAAGGTACACACTAGATTTCAAAGATGCAGTACAAAAAAATGTAAAATAAGTCATTAATCATGTTTATATTGATTTTATAGTAAATTATAATATTTCGGTTATGGGCTAAATAAAATATATAATCATAATATAAGTAATATAATAAAATACATTATTACTTAACCCTTTAAAATTAATTTCACCTGTTTAAAAAAGACTTTTTATGTGGCTAACTAGAACATTTCAAATTACTTGTTTGTCTCAAAATATATTTCTATGGGGCAGTGTTGCTCTAAATGATTTACAATGTCGCAGAGTACGGAAAACACGTACAGTGGACCCTTGAACAACTCAGGAGTTAGGGGCACCAACACCTGCAGAGTCAAAAATCTGAGTATAAAATCGGACTCCCCCAAAACTTAACCATTAATAGCTAACTGTTGACCACAAGTCTTACTCATGACATAAACAGTTGATTGATCCATATTGTATGCTACATGCTTAATATATTGTATTCTTACAATAAATGAGAAAAGAATAGTATTAAGAAAATCATAAGGAAAATACATTTATAGTAATGTGCTGTATTTATAAAAAAAATCAGTGTATAGGTTGAGCCATGCATTTCAAACCTGTGTTCTTCAAGGGTTAACTGTGTACAAAATCACCTTGTAAGACAATAAATGATTTAGACTATTGGGATAAATTGTACTCATAGTTGTTCAGAGGAGGAAAATAGATTTTCTGGAAGCTGATGCTGGTAGAAATTTCATGGTGGGTATAGCATTTTTTTTAAATATTTTATTTATTTATCTGAGAGAGTGAGAGACAGATAGTGACAGAGATAGTGAGAGAGAGCACAAGCAGGGAGGAGAGGGAGAAGCAGGCTCCCACCGAGCAGGGAGCCCGATGCGGGACTCGATCCCAGGACCCTGGGATCATGACCTGAGCCGAAGGCAGATGCTTAACTGACTGAGCCACCCAGGAGCCCCTGGGTATAGCATTTTATCTGAGCTTTGTAAGTTGGTAGAAATTTGGCCAGTGGAAATGAAGAAAAAATATGACAAAAAGGAATGAATTGCACTGGAGGTGGTAGGCATAGCTTAACAGGGATTCATAATTCATATAGTAACCATTATAATAATTTCTAATGTCTCTCAAGTGCTTTACATGTCCTATATTATTAAATCTGCACATGAGACATTATCACTGTTCTCATTTTACAGGAAACTGAGGCATAGAAATTTTCATCAACTTGCTCAGGGTCCCATAGCTAAGTAAGTGTCTGACTAGGATTCAAACCCAGAAAATCAGCTTCCCACATGTGCAACCGCAGTCTGCTCTTGTCTCTTTAGCAGATAAAACTAGGATTTAGATAAACTCAAGGACATAAGATGGATTTTAGGACTTCCGTGTTCACCCCTGCAGTTGTATAATGATTTCATGAGTATTATGCTTTAGTGTAAAGGTGATAGGAAAATTATATAACAAATGATATGACCTGGATTCTCGTCAGTCAAACTGAAAGTAGCCATGACAGCCGAGGTGCTGGGTTGTAGAGACATTAATTCTTTACTTGCTGGTTTGGAGGAGATTCTAGGGTTCTTGGAAGGCATATGTAGGGTAGCAGTCTATTAAACCACTTATGCTTAAAAAATATTTAAGAACAGTATAGCTGTATGAATGTACACCCACTATCAGTTTTCCCTCTGTGCATTTTCATCTCCATCTTAGGGCCTTTGCACTTGCTGCTCACTACACTTGGGACTCGCTTCCCTCAGATGGTCATATAGCTGGTTCTTTATCATTCCGGTTTCAGCTTACGTATCACCTCCTATGATTTTTCCCCCACATCCTTTTCTAAAGTCACTCTTTAACCCATGAGCCTTTTAAAACTTACTTTGTAACTCTGACCATTAATTGAAATTATTAGATTTATGTATTTGTTCATATATTTTCCATTTGCCTTTGACCCTTGAGAAAGCAAACTCCATGAGCGAAGGACTTTGTCTCCTTACTCTGGCTGCACCATCAGTGATTAGAACAGTGCCTGGCGCATTGTAGGTCCTTTAAATATTTGCGACCGGATGAATGAGGAGGAGGTCTGTAGTGTTCGTTAGATTCTAAAAATTTAAGAAGTACGGACTTAATGGAGCACTCAAATTTGCTTGAACCAGTGGTTTATAGCCTCATTTGCAAACATTTAGCTGGCAGAGTTGATTTGGATCTACATGAAGATTCCAGCGCAGAGGAAGGGGACATTGGGGACATTCTCCAGGTGGCTCAGTTTAGTACATGACTTCCTCAGCTCACTCTGTTGTTCTGCTGCTATAGGGACACTGGTGGGAGACAGTAAGGGGGCTGTTGGAATTCTCCGGCAGGAGGTAGTGAGGGCCTCACTGTGATGATGGCAAACAATGGAGAGAAAGCCCCTTATGGAAGAGAGGACAAATGTGAGGTCCAAAACATGACACAAATTCAGCTTTCAGTTTTCAGTGTTTTCTATGCGGCCTATCTAACTTCATGAATCAACGAGCCAAATTAGCCAAGCTAGATGGCTTAGGGTTTTATAGAGATTTTGCTCCACTCCATAAAAGTCCATGTGAGTGATTGTCCAGGTCTTTTGCATAAGCTCTTCCTCTTCCTTGATTCTAGCAAACCATTCCTCACCTGCTTACCTGAACAAATCCTACTGGTCATCCCTTATAGCTCTGCTGAGGTGTGACTTCTCCCAGGAAGGCTTTCTTGACTTCCCCTTCGGTATAAACTTTGGTGTGTTTGGTCTGTGTTCCCACAACACCCTACACTTTCCCTATCGCTGCAGTTACTGTATTTTATTTTATTTTATTTTTTTAATGTAATCTTTTTTTTAAAAAAGATTTTATTTATTTATTTGACAGGGAGATAGAGCCAGAGAGCACAAGTAGAGAGAATGGCAGAGGGAGAGGGAGAAGCAGGCTCCCCACTTGAGCATGGAGCCCAATGCGGGGCTCGATCCCAGGACCCAGGGATCATGACCTGAGCCGAAGGCAGATGCTTAACCATCTGAGCCACCCAGGCGCCGCCAGTTACTGTATTTTATCATAATCACTCGATTCCCAGTAGACAAATATTTCTCAATCTTTTGTGTTTGTTTTTGCCCTCCTAAGGAGTCTTTTTAGATATTTTTCCCTCTAATCAACCCTCCCCATTAAATTTTAATATCACAGATACACAGTATGCATATTTGTATTTTATAAATTAAAAGTGCAAAGTCTTTTCAACTTGCCCAAGAGCGAATTTTCCCTCCTGGAGGGTGATGTTATTCTAGTTGGAAATGCAATTATTATCCAGGCACAGATATTGTCCTGTTCAATTTGCATTTCCAGTGCCAGGCATACAGTACATGCTCGATAATTATTTATGAATAGTCAGATGAATGAGGCAATTTCTTCAAACCTTAAGATTGTTTAGTCTTTTTTTTTTAAAAAGATTTTATTTATTTGACAGAGAGAGACACAGCGAGAGAGGGAACACAAGCAGGGGGAGTGGGAGAAGGAGAAGCAGGCTTCCCGCCGAGCAGGGAGCCCGATGCGGGGCTCGATCCCAGGACCCCGGGATCATGATCTGAGCTGAAGGCAGACGCTTAAAGACTGAGCCACCAGGCGCCCCAAGATTGTTCAGTCTTGACAGTGATAATCTTGAAACTCTCTTGGCATGTTTAAAGATAGTACATTTTACTTGTCTGTTGACCTTCATATATCAAGCTACTGTTCATAGCCATTAGTCCTTTCTTTTTCTTCCAGATAGGTTTGTAGAGGGCTTTCCAGGTACATTCTTTTGGCCCTTTTTCATGCCTGCTTACTAGAAGTTTTTTGGGTTGAGAAAAAAAAATCTGTGACTGTAGAAAATTTTCCCTCTTCTCAAACTAATATACCTAAGTGGGAATTGAAACCATGACCTTCAGTTTGTAAGAACAGATTCCTTCTACAAAGTTCAGAATTTAAAAAAAAAAAAATTGACCTCAGCTTGACAGTATTAGAATATGCTATTTTTCAGGAAATGAAAGCAGCCCTATTATATGGAGGTTAGCATTAACGAACACTATGGTATGCACACATTTGTACATGCAGCGTAAATTAGGTGAAGGCATTTGTCAAAAGTAAAAGTGCTTTCACACAGAAGACAAGCAGTAAATATTTATACATATGTATATAGATAGAAACATACACATTCACATAACACATAATTCTAATGTTTGACCTTAATGTACTGTCTGATTTCCAAAGATGTGAAAACATATCACCCATTACCTCATGCTTGTGAGGAACTCTGTGTCTCATTCCTCAGCCTCCATATTCCATTCTTTCATATATTAATCCATTCAACCAAAACTTTTTGTATCCCATGGACCAGACATACAGTAGTGTTTCTTTATGTATGGTCTCATTTTCTTCTTACCTCTCTGCAGACTATTGTCAACTCATAGGAGAATGAGCCTCTAAACCATGTGTGGTCTCATTTTCTTCTCACCTCTCTGCAGACTATTGTCAACTCATAGGAGAATGAGCCTCTAAACCATGTATGGTCTCATTTTCTTCTTACCTCTCTGCAGACTATTGTCAACTCATAGGAGAATGAGCCTCTAAACCATGTATGGTCTCATTTTCTTCTCACCTCTCTGCAGACTATTGTCAACTCATAGGAGAATGAGCCTCTAAACCATGTATGGTCTCATTTTCTTCTTACCTCTCTGCAGACTATTGTCAAGTCATAGGAGAATGAGCCTCTAAACCATCAGTCAGATCATTTCCTGTCTCTGCTCCAAACCCTGCAATGGCTCCTAGTTTCACTCACGGTAAAAGACTACTTCCTCAGTATGAACTTGGCCCCCATTGACTCTAGGACAGTCTCTCCTATACTCTTCCCTTGTTCAACTCTAGCCACAATGACCCTTTTAGTGTTCTTGGAACTTGCCACACATGCTTCTGCTTCAGGTCCTTATGTTAGTGGTTCCCCTTGCCTGGAGTGTTCTTCCATCCATCAGATACCAGCAAGACCAATACCCTCACCTCCTCTAATTCTTTTTTTTTTTTTTTTAAAGATTTTATTTATTTGAGAGAGAGAATGAGACAGAGAGAGAGAGCATGAGGGGGGGGGGGTCAGAGGGAGAAGCAGACTCCCCGCTGACCAGGGAGCCCGATGCGGGACTCGATCCCGGGACTCCAGGATCATGACCCGAGCAGAAGGCAGTCGCTTAACCAACTGAGCCACCCAGGTGCCCCACCTCCTCTAATTCTTTGATGAAATTTCCCCTTCTCTCTGAGGCCTACTCTGATTCTATTTCTTATTGCACTCTACTCCTCCCCACACAACCTGACACTCCTGATCCTCCTTAACGTGCTCTGCTTTTTTTTCTTTCCTCTAAAGCATTGATATTAACATTTATTTCTTTGTTTATTATGTTTATCATAGGAGCACTACTACTTCACAATGAGAACATGAGCCCCTTGAGGGCAAGAACCTTTATCTGTTGTTCATTGCTGAGTTACAAGGCCCTGGAAGAGTGCCTGCCATGGGTTAGGAGCTCAAATAACGTTTGTTGCATGAATGAATTCATAAGTAGAGCTTGTATTTTAAATACACAAAGTGTGAAGAGGAAAGTGAGAAGTGTCAAGAAGGAAAATAAATTAGCCTTGGAGGGTTGACAGAATTTGAAGTGTGTGCTTACAGAAGCTTCGCTGTGGAGTGCCTTCTGGGTTGAGGAGTAACTGACAGGAAACTCATCTGTCTGTGTGGCCAGGAGAGCACTGTGGTGAGGGAAACAGCAAGTACCCACACTGTCATGGGCATGAATTTTAATCAAGGACTCCCTGGCGAATGCTCATTGGAGGGGAAGAGAGAGGTGAATTGGTTTGAACGATAAAGAGGGTCCTCATGCTAATTCACATTTCAATATGATCTTCTGAAAATGGTCACATAATCAATATATGTGTAAACTTATGGTGGAAAAGAACAATGATTTGTCTCTAAGTCTTTCCTAAGCTGTGCTTCAAACTTCCTTCTTTTACAAAAAATTCAAGTGAATTCAGTTCACACCACTTCTATTTGTACTTTGGCAGAAACAAGGCAAGTTTCAAAAAACTCTCAAAGGTTTTTTTAGGTGGAAGGAAGTGGTGTGTGCATATGTGTGTGCTTCTGAAATCACGTCACATAGGTGACTGTCATTTGGTTATTTGTGCTATTGTGACTGCCTTTTAGTCTTCCTCTCTGCTTGGAAGTTTTGCTCTGAAGGAGAGAAGGGTTCTGGGTCTGGAGGCTGTTTCTGTGGGATTCTGCAGGGGCCCTACTTTCTCAGTCATACCTCACCTACATATTTACGTAAGCCATCTGCTGACCCAAGTTTTGCTTAGCCTGAACTTCCTCTTTTTTTTTTTTTTTAACTGAACTCATGACATGTGATTTCTAGTAAATAATGATACTGCTTCAACACTTACTTTCTCACCACATTAAATAACTTGCTTTGTCAAAGGGAGGAAGCAGGCAGAGGCTGGTACACCATTTACGCCACAATCACCATCTTCTCACCACTTTGGACTTACAAGGTCATCTCCCTGCCCTGTCAGGAATGACTTTTTTTTTTAATATGACTTTTTTTTTTTTTTTTACCTAAGCATATGAAATACTATAAAGAATAATCTCAACTATATAAATGAGAAGATCCGGAACTATGGAAAATTTTTACATTCACAGGCTCTTCAATTCTACTTAGGTTTTTTTAGTTGTAATCATTTACAGAGTTATTTTAAGGTTCAAGAATAACATGGAATTTCATATCCCATTGCTGGCTGTGAAGAAAGCAGAATTTACCCGGTGTATGCTTTTCAAATGAAACTGGATAAGAGAAATCAGAGTTTTGTTGGCTTTTGTGTGTGTGTGTGTGTTTGACAGGGGGTGGGTGGAGGGGAGGCATCATGAACCTCATGGTGATTTTGGAATTTTCTGTAACTTAGTTTCATGCTTTCCTCACTAGAGTTAATTGTAATAACATGTATATTGTTTTATGCTCCACCCCTATCAATTATAGAAGAAAGACACTAAAATCTTGGTAAGTAGAGATATGTCCATTTTTTTTTAACCTGTGAAAATTTTACAAAGCCTTCTCCCTCTTTCCATTGTTGCAGTTAATAGCTCTCCTTGGCTCTTCCTTGACCTGCCTTCCATGACTGCAATCTTACCTTCCTCTAAGCCATCAGAATGACCTTCAAAGACAGCCTTGACCATACCACTGAAAAATCTACCTTATATTGTATATGAGATATTTAAGGAAGAAAATGATCAAAACTGGTTTAGCCAGAAACAGGATCCTTTTTTGGAAGGGGCTTTGCCCACCAGTATAATCATAAGAGAACCTTTCCCTTCTCTTGCTGCTCTCCTTCCTCTTTATCTACCCCTCCTTTTTCTCTTTCCTCCCCCCTCTTTCTCCCTTCTCCTCCACTCTTCCCCATCTCTTCCCCCTTCTCCTTCTCTGTTCCTTCTCACTCCTCCTCCTCATTCCCCCTCCTTCACTGTCTGTTCATACAAGGAAAGGTTTTCTTTGCTCAGCAGACAGTAAAGTAAACCAGGAATTGTGCTCCATATGGTCTTGTGGATTTCAAGAATTCTTTTACATAGGAAACACATAAATTCTTCCCTCTCTGAGAAAATTTTAACAAAAAAGTAATTGATATGTTTACATGTATTCTAAAATCGTAACATTTAGTAAGTAAAAAAATGATGTTCATTAGTTCAAACAATTTCCAGTTCATGAACTCCAACTGTAATGTTTTTCTGTAGAAATATCAGCCAATATGTCAATTAATGATTACTAATTAAATGCCAGCTATATATGGGATATTACCTAAGACCTAAAAGATAATAGTAATAGTGGTCAAAGCCCTAGCTTTTGGAAATTACAATCCAGTTCAGGAAGTAAAGCATAAACACTTCAAAAGTTATAAAACAATGCAATAGATAAATAATAATTGACTACAACAATCTAGTAACATCACAGGACAGGAACTGATGATTAACTGCAAGTGAATGGCCAAGATGGTAAGTTCTAGGACACTTCAGAAAATGGGGAAGCATGGAGCAGTTTGTTCAAGGGAAAATAGCTGGAGAATGGCAAAGCTACTGTTGGAATCCAGTTTGTCTGATTCCAATGGTGGCACTCCTCACTGTGATACCTAGAGTCTCCTTCGGTAACTGAGTTCCTCAGGGCTGGAAGCAGAGATCATTCCATTTTGCAATCCCCCATCTCCCAGGTATGGATTCAATAATGTTCTGTTGAACTGTTTAATGAATAAATGAATGCATGCTGGGGAAATTGATAAAAGAATTGAAGGAGGAGTCTTTATAGCCCGCAAAAGCTTTACGTGTTTGCTTTTCCCCCTAATGGTTAGTTACATTTAGCAGAAGCCTACCATGCCTTCAAAGGAATGACTAATGTGGGGATTTTACAGTTGTGGCCAAACCTGGAAGGAAGATATTTGTGGCTACCCAGGCCTTTCCTTGTAATATTCATATCACTCTTTCTGTTGGAAAGGCTACTCCTATCTATAAGCCAAAAAAACAAAACAAGGCAAAAAAAATCAGGAAACTCGAAAAAAATTCTACAAAAGAATATTGGAATTAGATATTAGCATCTAATTCTAGAATCTAGAAATTAGAATATGCCAGAAAAAAACAATGCTCCAAGCTGAACAGGCACCTTGACAGTCTTCAGGAATGACAAAAACGCATTGGGATTATAATTTAAAAGTGGAACAATAAAGAGGAGGTAGTTTATATAAATTTGAATGGTGTTGCGTACCTTTGATTTGCTGAGCTGCTTATAAAATCAATAGTGTCGTGATAGACATTGGGGAGGGTATGTGCTATGGTGAACGCTGTGAATTGTGTAAGACTGTTGAATCACAGAACTGTACCTCTGAAACAAATAATACATTATATGTTAAAAAAAAAAAA
>NC_138370.1:151476155-151484868 GCF_054177405.1 Leptonychotes weddellii | reverse complement strand
GGATCAAAGGCATCTGCTTTTGCCAGAATTGCTTGGACTAGTGAGCAAAGTTGCAAGTATATTAGCAATAGTTAACATTTACCCAGTGTTTGCTGTGTGCCGGGCATGTTGGAAGTGCTCTGTATATTTTATGTCATTTGAACTGCTGTATATGTACCATTTTGCCCTTTGGTAGATTAAAAAAAATGAACATGGAGCCACTAATTTCAAAATTATATTTATCTATTCCAGACTGATTTTGACAACTTTTTTTTATTGACTCCATGTATGTCCTATCTATAGTTCCGGAGTTATCCAGAACCTTGCTCATGTTACATCTGCAGCCATCCCTGAAAGCCCCTTCCTTCCATCTGTCCCAGCTCCTTACATCAGGTGGGGTTTCTTGAATTGGTCCATCTGGTTACCAGCGTCCTGAAGGTGTCTCCCTTCGTGACTGACTTCTTCAAAGGCTGAGAGAGATTTATTCCCATCCTCTTGACAAAGCCATGATCAAATTAAAGCTCTAAATAAAAAGAGCCATTTTCTAAGAAGCAATTGAAAGAACTAATGGAAAAACAAAAACATAAGCTTGGCTGCAGTAAAATGAACACAGGCTTAAGACTAAGAAAGACCTGAGCTTAAACGAAGATATGGATTGGGATTTCTTCTGGGATTGGTAGCAGTCTGATTTCATTTCCAAAAAAAGTTAATTTCTAGATTTTTCTCCAAGCTAGACCACTCTCGGTCAACTCATCTTGCTCTAAACTTGTTTTTTTTTTTTTTCTCCCTCTCTCTCTTAATCTTACTTCTCTGTGGGTTTATGCTGGTCTTCAGATTTCTCTGTGTAGAAGCACTTCCTTTTATTGTGTGGACCAAGCATTTCTGCCAAAGCCTTCAGGAAGTTCTACACTGACTGTACAATGACAATAATATCCACGTTGAAAACAAGAGGATATGTATTGACTGTTGTTGGTGTCTTTTATTTATTTTAAAAGTTTATGGGGGGGGGTAGGGATTTTCAAAGGCCCACAAAAATAGAGAAAATACATAATGAATTTACATGGACCCATCATCTTGTGCCATTTTTAAAAAAGATTTTATTGATTTATTTGAGAGAGAGGGAGAAAGAGAGAGCAAGCATGAGCAGGGGGGAGGGGCAGAGGGAGAGGGAGAAGCAGGCTCCCCACTGAGCAGGGCTTCATCCCAGGACCCTGGGATCTTGACCTGAGCCAAAGGCAGACGCTTAACAGACTGAGCCACCCAAGCGCCCCTGCCATTCTTGTTTCACCTAATACCACTGGGTTTTTTTGTTTGAATCTCTTAAAGCAAATCACTTAAAGCTAATGTATCACTTTACTTGTAAAAAAATTCTGTATGTTTTCTAAGAGGGTAAGGATTTTAAAAAAACACAGTACCATTGCTACACCCAATGATATTAGCAATTATTACTTAACAGCATCTACCACCCAGCCTATGTTTTATATTTACCTACTAACTCAATTTTCTCTTTCTATAGTGAATTTGTTCAAAAACAAGGTTCAAAAAGTGCCCACAGATTGTATTTGTGTGTGTCTCTGTCACAGTTGAATTTTTAGTGTAGGTCATGTCCTTTATGGACTTTATTTCGATCTACCCTCAGCATACTTTAGAGGCAGGATCCATGGTCTCTGCCTCAGAGAGTTTAGTAAGAGAGTGTAGATGACTTGCCTGGACTTGCACCACCTCCCAGGGCCAGAGGCTGTGCTAGGACCCAGACTTCAAAGTCATTCCTGTTTCATACTGTTCCATGTCCCCTTGTTCCTTGAGCAAGCCAGATCCTTGCTTACTTTACATCTGCCACTTTTATTACCATGTCATATTGCCTCTCATATCCCTTGCCCCTTCAGCGTGTTTGGCAATTCTAGACCTTTCAGAGAGCCAGACTGGTTGGACCTTTTGTTGAAGCTAAAATAGAGCTAAAATCTTGAAATAGAGCTGCCATAGCCTCGGATGGTGGTTTCCCTTGTTATTTGGGATTTTTCTGCTTCTGAGGCAGAAGCAGACTTTCTCTATCATCTTGGTGTTAAATGCATAGTCACTTCTGAACAGCTCAGTAAGGTCCTCTGTCTAACTCATGTGGTGACAATAGTTCATAACACCTCATTTCAGAGCAGAGATAATTGCTGTCCCTTTCATATGATGAAGGCTCCAGCTTTCTCTGGCTTAGGTTATAAGTTCACATTCCTTGCTTTTTGTGATGATTTATAATTCAGATTCCCTCAAAATATTCGCTATGGTTTTAAAAGAACAAAAATACTTCCCATACATGTTTACAGTAAAAGATATGATTCCCAGCAGATAAAAGGGAATGTTCAATTATAATGCTTTTTCCCAAACTGCAAGAGCTTTTTTTTTTCCTTTTTTTTTTTTAAGGATGGTAACACACCAGCTTTAAATAAAATGGATTCACATGGTGAGGAAGTTATTTGCTCTCTAATCCTTTCCCTGACCCTCTGAGTAGATCTCAGGTTAATGTTAGCATATTTTCACATCTCTCTAACACAAAAGCTTCCCCGTTAATAAGCAGAGGACAATTCTTAGGCTCAGAAATCTTGGTTGGCAACAGAATTCAATAGTATTGTTTTAATTGTATTTATTTTTAAAGTTTCCATGTGGTTATATAAGCGAAATTGTTCTTCCACTTATGACTAAAATACCAGTTTCTTTTAAAAATGCATTTGTGTAGGTTAAAAAGAGTAATTTTAAAGAGAAAAATATTAAGTAATGACAGCTATTATTTTGAGTACTTCCTACATAACAATGTCCTGCTTTAAGTTACATGCTAGAACTCAGTGTTTCTGGGGCACCTGGCTGGCTCAGGGGTAGAGCGTATGCCTCTTGATCTCGGGATTGTGATTTCAAGCCTAACTTTGGGTATAGAGATTACTTAAAATAAATAAGTAGAAATTTTAAAAAAAGAACTCAGTGTTCCCTTCAATGCCTCTATGAGGCAGGTACTAGTAACATGCCCATTTTATACATGAGGAATTTGAGGCACAAAGGGAATACTTTAAGATCTCAAGTTTAATAAGTAGTACGATTAGGCTGAGCTGAGCTCTTTCCCTTCACCTAATACTGGCTCCCAGTCCAGACCGGTAAAGTCGATTTATGTAAATGGTGAGCATAGCACAACAAGTACTAGAATGGTTGAGTGAACATCTTGCCTTACACTTTTTTTTTTTTTTAAAGATTTTATTTATTTATTTGAGAGGGAGAGACTGAGAGAGAGAGCACATGAGAGGGGGGAGGGTTGGGAGGGTCAGAGGGAGAAGCAGACTCCCTGCCGAGCAAGGAGCCCGATGCAAGACTCGATCCAGGGACTCCAGGATCATGACCTGAGCCGAAGGCAGTCGCTTAACCAACTGAGCCACCCAGGCGCCCCACTTTCAACCTTCACTTTACATACAAGTTTTAACTTACAGGTTAAAAAATAAAGGATCTGTATTCTTACAAGTGTTAATTTAAATATTTTTGGTCAAATTATTTTACCTCTCTAGACCTCAGTTTTCTCATTTGTAAAGTAGACATAATAACAACTATCTCACAAGGTTGTAGATAGAGTAGACTATACTGAGGTTATATGATATACTTTAAATGGTTAGAGTAATTATCCGTACATGGTAAATAACAAAAAATAGTAGCTGATATCATTATCTGGAGGCACTATGATTCACTGTTTAAGTTAGGGCTTTAGACAGACCTAGGTTTCAAGACCATGTTACCTTGGAGAAGTTACATCTGGGAAACGGGGATGACGGTTATTCAAATTATTGTCATGGGTTTGGAATGAAATAATAATAGTTCTGTATTTGTCTGTCATTTGTCCTGCTTGGTATTTTCTGAGCTTCTTGGATCTGTGGTTTCATCTCTGACAATCATTTGCAGAAATTCTCACTATTATTTCATATAATTCTTCTGTTCCTTTATATATTTCTTCTCCTTCTGGAATTCCAGAATTTCCTTTCTGGAATTACATGTATGGTTTTTGTAGTTCCTTAGTTCTTGGATATTCTGTTTATCTTTTTTTTTTTTCTCTTTCATTTTTAACTTTGTGATTTCTATTGAGAGATCCTCAAGCTCAGGAATTCCCTCCTCAGCCAAACTGATATGGCTGTTACAGTGTTTTTGTTGATGAATGTTACAGTTACATTCATCTCTGTTACAGTGTTTTTGATCTCTAGCATTCTTTTTTGGTTCTTCCTCAGAATTTCCACCCCTCTGCTTACAGTGCCCATTTGCTCTTATGTACTATCCACTTTTTCAGTTACAGTCCTTAGCATATTAATCCTAGTTTTGTAAAATTTTTGGTCTGCTGGTTCTAACATCCTTGCCATATCTGAGTCTGGTTCTGATGCTTGCTCTGTTTCCTCAAATTGTGTCTTTTTGCCTTTTAGTATGTTTTGTCATTTTTTTCTTGATAACTGAACACACTGTACTGGGTAAAAGGAACTACTGCAAATAGGCCTTGAGTAATGTGGTGGTAAGGTTTGGGTGAGGGGAGGTGTTCTATAGCCCTATGATGAGGTCTCAGTATTCAGTGATCTTGTACCTCTGGACTATGAACTTCACATGAGTCCCTCAGTCTCCCTCCTAACTTCCCCATTCTGGGGAGCAGGATGTCTAGAGGAGGGTGGAGTTGGGCATTTCCCTCCTCTCCCCCGTCAGTTAGACTCTAATAAAACCCCAGCAGATTAGGCTCTGGCTATATAGTTTCTACTAAGAACTTTTTACTAAGTTCTACAGAACTTTCTGGTATATTTAAAAGTGGTTCTTTTCCCCTTCTCCCTGCTGGAAGCAGGGGGAATTTTTCTGAGCTTTCACTACGAGAACCTGGTGGAAGTTCATGGAGGTAAAATTCACAAAAGTGTGTGAGTTCCCCTTGACTGAGTCTCTCTGAAGTTTTTTTTTTTTTTTTTAAGATTTTTTATTTATTTGCTAGAGAGAGAATGAGAGACAGAGAGCATGAGAGGGAGGAGGGTCAGAGGGAGAAGCAGACTCCCTGCTGAGCAGGGAGCCTGACGTGGGACTCGATCCCGGGACTCCGGGATCATGACCTGAGCCGAAGGCAGTCGCTTAACCAACTGAGCCACCCAGGCGCCCTCTCTGAAGTTTTACCTCTTAGATCTGTTCACATTAAGCCTCCAGCAATTTGTCAATTATAGTTCAGGTTTCCTTACCTGGCACTGCATCTGGAGGCAGTTTCTGCTCTGGTAAGCTGTGATTCTCTGTATTCATCTGTCAGTCTCTTCAATTTTGGGGACAGAGGTTCGCCCTGTGACCTCACTTGTCTGATGGATCTAAAAAGAGTTGTCGATTTTTCAGTTTGTCAGCATTTTTACTTATTAGGACAGAGTGGCAACTTCCAGCCTCTTACATGCCTGACTGGAAACTAGAAGTCTAGCCACTTCTTCACACCGGTACGTCCTCGCTCCACATTGATACTGGCTCAGCTTTGATTTGGTGTTACCTTGCATGCATAACTGCAGCACAAAGTTTTATGCTGACATTAATCATTTGTACCAGATTACTTCTTTGATCGATATTCTATCTAACTTATTTACAGTGCAAAGCCATTAAGAATTCTGTAGAAATTGTACATTAGAAAGATTGAGAATATACAATTTGCTATTATGATGCAATAAATGAACTCAAGTTAAGCAAATGGCAGCAATTACTTAGTTGCAGAGACCTCTATGCAAGATAAATCAGTAAAAGTAAGCAGTGAAAGCCAATATTTAGTTATGGTATCTTAAAAGCTTCTGGTAAAATCTGTGCCAAAGATACACAGAAACATTCTAATTATATATACTTTCCTGATCTATTATTATTCATACACTTTTACTTGGATATCTTCTAACTACAAAATAAATGACCCATTTACCAGAAAAATCTGCAGTAGGTATGTGGAGGTAGAAAGGGTGTGGGAGTTAAGACTGGATGGAGGAATTGTTGCCACAAGATATCATAATAATTAACCAGTGAAAGTCTCTTCATGCAAAAGTGCCCATAGGGTAAATATAAAATAATAACATCAGCATGGCATTTTTGTTTGTTTGTTATATTTCACTGACGTCGTTCTGCGGTGCTAGGTGACATCCATGCTAGATGGTGCTTTAAGTGTCAGAAAGTTTTCATGTTACTTTACATAAAAACTGGTTCTCTAGTAGAGACCCTGAAAAGTAGTAGACAGGTAGAAATTAAAGAGAAAACCTCCACTTATTATTTCTATATCTGCCCATAGCAATAGTATTATTGTGGGTGCTCTTAGAATTAGCACCTAATAGTAATTTAAAATAGGATATTCCTTTTTAAAAAATATTTTATTCATTTATTTGAGAGAGAGAAAGAGAGAACAGGGGGAGGAGCAGAGGGAGAGGGACAAGCAAACTCTCTGCTGAGGGTGGAACCTGACGTGGGGCTTGATCTCATGACCCTGAGATCATAACTTGAGCTGACACTCAACCAACTGAGCCACCCAGGTGCCCCCAAATAGGATATTCCTCTGGGATTCAAAGATAGCATCATATTATGGCATTGTTTCCACTTAGCATTTCAAAATATGTGTGAAATAATGGGAAGGATTTATAATTGTTCTGACTACCCCCCCCCTTTTCTTACTTTTATATTAAGTTTTGTGGATTATTGTAGTGATTTCTGCAGGAATTTCACCCCATCATCCTTGCTGAACTCCCTCATTTGATGCAAGTTTGTCCTAGGCTGGAAGGGGGGCGGATGCACGATGATGATTTATGTTATCAAACAAATCGGCCCTAGAGGCAACTGTCAGGGCAATTGTTTGCACTGCCTTGTTTCTCATTCTTGTTTTCAAGCACATGTTTCTAGAGTGAGGTTAACTTAGTTAACACCGGCACGATCCTAAGCATCCTGAAAGCACAATAGAGTGAGGGTGAATCCTGGCCAAGATGGAAACTTTGTGTTTCTAAGCCCTGTCAGAGACTAGGTGGTCAGCAGTGCCTGACCCCGGTGAGACTACCGGAAAAGAGAGGGTCTCCAGGATTTTTATGTCATGGCAACACTCAGATCAAGTCTTGCTATACATAAAGCTATACTTAACAGGATTAGCTTTAGTTACAAATGGATCTTTGGACAAGCATCTATGTATTTGAATTTGGGAGGTGTATAAAGCCTTTCTGCATGCAACATGAGACTCTAGTTCTGTAAGACAGGGGTGACCAAAAAGAGTGACTTTTGTCAAGCACCCACGGTGTGCAAGGAACTCAACTAAGCTATTCCATTTTATTCCAATGAAAGTGCATTATTTTATTTCATTCAAAGCTCACTACAAACCTAAGAAGTAGATAAGATAAGGATAGAAAATTTAAGGTTTAGGAAACTGAGGCATGAATTGACTCTCAGGAACCAACAATTGACAGAGTGGGGTTTAAGCTCAGAAGTACCCCAGAGCCTGCATGCTCAAGCAGTCTTGTATTAGGGAAAGAAAGCACCAGCTTTAGAGTTAATCACAGCGGGGTTCAACCCTCCACTCAACTTTCTGAGGTCCCAGCCATGAGACCTCAACCACTCTTGAGCCTTGCTATCCTCACTGATCAGAGAGGAAAACAGTAAGAGCTCCTTCATTTTCCTTACAGTATTTTGGGCAAAGATAGATGAGATAACCAAGAAGAAAAAGAATTTGTAAATAACAGTGAAGCAGGCTCAATTTTGAGAGTTTCAGACTTGCCTAATAAATGGGTGCTGAGGGTTTACCAGCTTAGAAGATTTTTATATGAAAGTTGAGGTACTTTCTGCGTAAGAAACTAACCTGTGTTTACTGGGTCTGAAATAACTGAGTAAATGTGATATGATCGGACAGACTTCCATTTGTGGGGGTCAGGGTGGATTTGCCTAAAAACACACATACATGTTTATATACAGTTGCCCCCTTGCACAATGTGGGGACTAGGGGTGTTGGTCCCTGTACAGCTGAGAATCCACATGTAACTTTTGACTCCCTCAAAACTTAACTGCTAATAACCTACTATTGACTGGATGCCTTACTGATAATATAAATAGTTGATTAACACATATTTTGTATGTTATATGGATTAATACTGTATTTTTACAATGAAGGGAGCTAGAGAAAGGCAAATATTATTACGAAAATCATTAGGAAAAGAAAATACATTTACTGTGCTATATCGTATTTATTGAAGAAATTCATGTGTAAGTGGATCTGTGCAGTTCAGACCTGTATCGTTCAAGGGTCAACTGTATATTAAGTATATAAATATATTTTATTAAACACATATAAATATGTATTAACTATTCTATGTTAAATACACAGCATATTAATATATATTTGAAGCATCAGAAACTATCAGAATCGAGTGCCATGGTTATTAGTGAAATGTGTTTCTCAGTTCAGCCCCTTGGATACATGATTGTGTCCTAAAGAGAAAGCTTTTATTTTTTATTTATTTTTTTTTTGAGGGGCTTTTTTTTTTTAATTTTATTATGTTATGTGAGTCACCATACAATACATCATTAGTTTTTTGATGTGGTGACCCACGATCCATTGTTTTCGTATAACACCCAGTCCTCCATGCAGTACGTGCCCTCCTTAATACTCCTCACCAGGCTAACCAATCCCCTCACCCCCCCCCAAAAAACCCTGTTTGTTTCTCAGAGTCCATAGTCTCTCATGGTTCATCTCTCCCTCCAATTCCCCCCCCCT
>NC_138370.1:151396010-151475655 GCF_054177405.1 Leptonychotes weddellii | reverse complement strand
TTGCTGCTATGAACATTGGGGTGCATATGGTCCTTCTTTTCACTACATCTGTGTCTTTGGGGTAAATGCCCAGTAGTGCAATTGCTGGGTCATAGGGTAGCTCTATTTTTAAATTTTTGAGGAACATCCACACTGTTTTCCAAAGTTTTAATTAAAAAATGGAAGACCTCTTTCACTAAACTCTGTGACACATCAGGGCACAGTCAATATTACTTTACTGTCATGTAACACGATGGGTAGGGAGCTGCTTTCTTCATTCCATCACATTTTACCACAGAGCATACATACTAGGAGGGTTTAGGGTGGCCACTAGTGGAGAATTGCTTTGCGTTGGAAAAAATGAGGAACAACCATGAGCTCCGTACGGAGCCAGTCGGGATGCGTCGGAATAATGGCAGAGCCGCAGTGGAACAAACCTACGGCTAACCACTGGTGAGCAACAGCTCTGCTTATATGATACCTCTGGAGCAAGAGTGCAGGATGGGTAGAAATCATCATGGCACACTCCATGATAGTGCACATGGAAGCCCCGGGAAGGGAGACAGTTGTGTCCACAAAAGGAGCCCGGGTGGCTGCATTGCCTGGCTGAACATCGAGGGGTAGCTAGTGGAACAGTGTGGCTGCCAAGAGAGTAAAGCCTGTGAGTCTGCTCGGAACACTTGGAGAGGACTGTGCCAGAAGCTAGAGTTTCTGGATGAGGAGGTGGACACCAGAGCTAAGTCATCTATGTCACCCCTGTAAGGTAATGTATGAATTAGCCATGATTATGACTACTGTATTCCTACAGTGTAAGGTATGTAAGAAGCAAGCCGAATTTCCCTTTGGTCCTGGTATTAGAAATCTTTGTCATTTTTTGGATAAAGCTATTTCTTTCATTCTTCTGTGCACTCGGTAGGATCCATTTGGGGTACAAGTTGATAACTGGTGTAGGTCCTACTTGACAGTGTTTTTCTAAGGGCAACCACCATATTTCAGTATCAGAGTCACCCAGTTGGCTTGGTGTGAATTTGGCCTTATCTGAGGCCAACTGAATCAAGCTGTGAGCTTATTTTTATTTTTTTTTTTTGCCTTTTATTTCAGATTAATTTACATGAACACTAAGGTTTGAGAACTTCTCCTCTATTTTTTCAGTGAGTAGAAGATAAAACCCCTTGCTGAGAGAGTGGCAGTTAGAGGCGAGGTAGAGGTCTTGCAAAGAGTGGTAAAGGTTTGAAGTATCCAAAGTAGGGAATGGTGGAAGAATCTTCAGGGATACGTAAAAACATTCCTGAGCAGCCCTGGTCCCTGCTGAAACTGAAGACCTTAAATTTATGATGATAACAATCCTCAAGATTGTCCACAGAGGGTCCTCATGACTATGACGTATTTATTGAGGTATGGTGTGGCAACCATTTGGTAAATGTAAGTACTGATATAAAAGAAGATACAGAAAAGGATATAATAGGTTCTATGAGCAGCAAGTCCATAAAGAGGTATTAAAAATGATTAGAGAAGACAACTGAAGGGGTGTCTGGGTGGCTCAGTTGGTTAAGCGACTGCCTTCAGCTCAGGTCATGATCCTGGAGTCCTGGAATCGAGTCCCACATCAGGCTCCCTGCTCAGCAGGGAGTCTGCTTCTCCCTCTCACCCTCCTCCCTCTCATGCTCTCTGTTTCTCATTCTCTCTCTCAAATAAATAAATAAAATCTTTAAAAAAAAAAAAAGACAATTGAGGTGATACAAACTTTATTTAATACTTCATGAAGTGGACAGTCTCAGAGAACTACAAAATGGGGCAGAAGGCAAAAAGCTTTTATAGGATGACTAAAGAATAAGGAAGAGGCAAATGGAAAACATCTGATTGCCTGGGGCCCCATAGTCAATCTTGTTTGAGGTGAGAGGCCCAGAGTTGGCTTGGAGTTTGGGGATTGGCTAGTTGGATATACTACATTTCCGGTCAAGCAGTGCATTTACAGGGACATAAAAATTATCTAAGTTTTGGTTTTCTGACTTTGCACCCTGGGCAGAAACATCTCCATCATGGGCCTAAAGATTTATTCAAACAGAGGCACAGTCATGTCTTGAAAGGGGCCTCAACACGCAGAGCTCTCGTTGACAGCTGGGTCTCCATTTTGTTGCTGCTTCTCTGCTCACATTGATGCTGTAATTCTGGAGTAGCAGGAAAAATACAGCCGTTGGTCATCATCAAACTATCAGAACCAGGGAAAGTGGAAGCACTGGAGTCTAAGGAAGATTTCAAGCAATTCCTGCTTCTAATCATCAGCAAGATGCAGGAGGACATAACATCTTGCACTTGAGTGCAGGGGAGAGCTTATATGTAGAATAGGAGCACGCTGTGGAAAATGGAAGGTCTGCTCATCCAAATAAAAACCCATGTGAAGGCCTCGGAGGAAAGCACACTGGATCATCTTTAGAACCCAAAAGATGGAGTCGAGGAATGACCAAACAATGCAAAGAAGGCCAAAGAGGAGGCCAAAGAGATTCTAAAGATGGCAGTGAGGTATTGATTGACCTAGTCTAGGAGACCGAGAAAAGCAAACAAATCATCTTGGAGGATCGGCAGTTTACAGCCGGTGATTTCGGGTCAACTGATGGAGATTGACACCATAGAGAAGCTGAAACTAGAGAGCCTTCTGTGTTTTCTCGTCCTTTTTGTCTTCTCTGTCTACATGCTGTCCTCACTTATACTATGTTTCTGTTATGGTTGGTCTGTGGTTGATGACTTCAATATGAATTTGGATTGTTAAATGTTTTGTTTGGGAAAGTTCTTTTTTTTTTTGAAAACGCTCTCACACAAGAGATTTAGGGCCTAGATTGTAAACTCTTGTAGGAACTGGATTTGTTCCTGAAGTCTGGTTATTTCTAAATGTTGAGGTGCTTTGCTCTTTCTTGTGTGACTGGATAGCTCCCCAGAACTTTGGGTCTGGGTGTGACTCATGAGACTCAGAATTGGATTTCTCCAGCTCTGGAGGCACTGAAGGAGCTACATTACTTCTAGAAGACAACTCCATGCAACAAGTACTAAAGAAGCTGAACAAGGGACCAGACTTCAGCTGGGGATGTGAATGGGGCAGACATGGCTAGGATGGATGAATCAGAAGAAGGAGCAGATGATGGTATTGTCTATATTTTGAGACTTTAATTTCTGGGTGAGACCAAAGGAGGAGAGGGTGTTTTGTTCAAAATTTAAATTTCATGTGACACACTAATTGACATAACCCATTTGGTCAGTTTGTTTGGACAAGCCTGACTCAGCTTTATTTGACATGTAACCTAGAACAGAAGACAAGATCTTGGTTTTCTATACAAGTTGATGGAATCCCCTGATGCATTTCAGGGGATTCTGGACATGAAATGAAAGACATATTTACAGAGGCTGTTGAGGGGCTGGGGAAGAAAAGTGAGGACTGTCTACATTGGACCCTACACTGGACAGGGAATAGGTATCTTCAAGGTTCCGTAAGTAGTCCAGCCATAAGTTCATTTACATAGCAGAACTGATAAGTATTTGGGGTCAAAATCCTACTATGAAGGGAAAAAAGTTGCCATGTTAATAAAGCTACTTATTTTCTTGAAAAAGAAAAAGGATACAATAAAGTACTGAAAGCCAAGTTGGGGAGAGAAAACAGGCATATATGAATGGCATTAACAACAACACAAGACAATATTATGTTAAAAGATAAATTGAATGATAGTAACTAACTTCCCAAATATGAAAGCAGGGATGAGAGTAGTTGATAAAAGAGGTGAAATTTGACTGGTGCCTTAAAAATATGGTAGGATTTGTAGGAGGAGATCATTCAGGTCAAGAGAAGATGTCATCATATAAACAGTTTATACTACCCTATGTATACAATACCATTTCAGCGCTGTGAAGAATTAATATAGAAACAAGATGCCTTTTGGTTCTCAAAGACATTCCAATCTAATAAGTAGAGCCGAGACTGATCATAGCAGGTTCTTGGAGTGCTGAAAACGTAATGAAGGGAAGCTTTTGAAGGTGCCATGGGAAATAATGTTGGGTAAAATAATAAATATGCTCAAGTCCAGTTTTTTGGGTCGCACACAAAAAGATCAAGATGGCACATATATGAGCTCAACTAAAAAATGGTTCGCTTGGTTTTAAGAATTCGGTAACAGGGTTGTATTTAGGCAATGCGGAAAGAATAATAACTGAAGGAGTCTTAACAACAAAGGCCTATAAAATTCGAGACACAACACCATTTCAGGTGTGAATGGCTTTCTTTGCTTCCAATTTTTTTGGACCACTTTTTAGTTAATGAGGCCTGCACTGCACTTAGTATAAATAAGACACATCTGTATATATCTGAATTACTTATAATTTTATACCAATGCCTTCGCGAGGCTAATGGTGAAGGGAAAACTGCTACTTACACCCCACTACACTCTTTTACAAGGTAGGTGTGTATTACGGAGAGCTTGGGAGCCAGGTTTAGATTTTGCCAACAATCTTCCTGAGCAGTGACATGTTCCACATGGCATTTAGGAAATGGTATTCAGCAAAATAAAATACACAATATTAATATAAAAGCAGGTAACCTTAGAAGAATAGCAAACCTTCCTTCACCCAATAGTAGAAGCTGAGAAGATGCAACAGAATGACACCTTTGGATTAGAACAGGGAAGAGAGGAAAGTAGGAAAAAATTAGAGTCAGGGCCACCAAGGAAGGCATCCAGGGAGCCACCTTTGATACTGGGAGTCCATGGGAGGGGATACGCCATAGGACAAGCAGAGGCTTCTCTGTTCTGCCTGGAGCTGACCCTGAGCACTAGTGAGATTTGAAAGGTGGTATGTAAGGCAAAAATAGTGCACAGAAAAAATCATGCAAAAACAAAAACAAAAACAAAATAAAAAAGGGAAAGGGAAGAAAAAGGAAGTGAAGGGAGCACTGAACGTCCCTGATGAAGAGGCCAATTGGGAGATCAGCATAGTGACTTCAAGTCTAAAAGAGCCAGAGATTTCCATGCTCTTCCAACCCACTACTTTTATCGTTGGGCGCCAGAAGGACAGGGCTTGAATTTTCAAGTATGTGAAAAAATACATATCCTTAAACAGTAGACTCACTCTCAGTGCATCAAAATGCTATGACACATTTCTGAAGAAAGAAGGACTGAGGGAGGAAATTTATTTATACAAAGAAATAACAGTGTCTCTTGTCTCAGGCTCAATCCAGGCCATGTGCCCTTTGATGGGAAAGATAGAATCTGCTTCACTGTTTAAATTGCTATTTCTCATTTTTTGTTTCGTGAGGTTTAAGCACATAGTTGATGTTTCAAAAATTATGTGCACTTACTTTTCAATTCCACAATATTAGTACACTTGAACTTTTGTTGTTCTTATGCTATTTCCTAATTTCCCCCCATTAAAGCTTCTCAATGGAAATTTTATATACATGTTTATGTGATGACTATGACAAGAATACCTACAAAGTATGATATCCAGATTTAACCACTTGTATTGAAATCTCCCTATGAACCAGCAGTGTGCTATGTTAGTTAGCGTAACACACTTGGATTATCCTTGTATCATTGCTGTGAAGTAAATGTTTTTAAAAAAGTTTTTATTTTGAGAAGTATTGAAGCATATGTGAGGATTGCCTTTGATCAGGCACTTGGCAATTCAATAGTTTAGAGAGGAAAATATTCAAATATAAGAAGAATTTCACCTCTTATCTTAAATGGTAGAGGCATTTGCCTTTGAGAACATTCTTACAGGAAGGAGGCATTTGTAGCTAATGACATTTTCCACATAAAAATTGGTGCCATTGAATATTGTATGGATATGTTGTCATTAAAAATTAACTTTGAGGGGCACCTCGGTGGCTCGGTGGGTTAAGTGTCTGCCCTTAGCTCAGGTCATGATCTCGGGGTTCTGGATCGAGCCTCATGTCAGGCTCCGTGCTCAGCGGGGAGTCTGCTTCTCCCTCTCCTGTTGTCCTCCCCACCTCGTGTGCTTTCTCTCTCTCTCTCTCTCTCAAATAAATAAATAAATAAAATCTTTAAAAAATTAACTTTGATTACCAGTCTTAATTTTCTGAAATCCTGTATGGCTCCTAATATATTAGCTCATATGCTTTTATGTGTATATTATTTTGACCATTTGGACAGTATTAATGAGAAATACTAGCTTTTCAACAACTTTATTGTTCATACCAGTACCTTAAGTAGGATCACTGAAATATTCTTTACTGTGCATGCATGCAAAACTTGGTTCCACTGTAAATTACTACTGTAGCATTTTCTGTCACAAGTGCATCTGCATATAAGTAAATCTATGTCAGGTTTTATAGACAGCTTTTTAAAAACCTACATGAAGCTTGGAAAATGATTTGTAGAAGGTATTTTTTTCCTTCAGGATTGTCTGTATTTTCCAAAATGTTCCAAATAATTAAAAGGTATTTAAACTCGCTCTATTAAAAAAATAATAAAAGGTTTTTATTGAAATAATTATGGATTCATAGGAAGTTGGAAAATAGAGTACAAAGAGGTCTGGGGTATCCTTTACCCCATTCTCCTTAGTGGTTACATTTTACATAACTATACCACAATATCAAAACCAAGAAGTTGACATTGATATAATGTGTGTATATAGTTCTAGGCCCTTTTATCACATGCGTAGATTGTGTAACCACTGCATTCAAGATACAGAACTATTTTATCACCACAAAGATCTCCCTTGCGCTACTCCTTTATGGTCATCTCCCACCATCCATAACTCCTGGCAATTTCAAATCTATTCTCCATCTCTATAATTCTGTAATTTTAAGAATGTGATATAGATGGAATCATAGAATATGCGACCTTTTAAGACTGGAGTTTTTCACTCAACCATTGGGCAGAGGCCCATGCAAATTATTGCTTGTATCAATGATCTGTTCCTTTTATTACTGAATAGCACCCCATAGTGTGGATGTCCCATAGTTTGTTTAACCATTCACTACTGCAGGAAATTTTAATTATTTCCAGTTTGGGGCTGTTACAAAGCTGCTACAAACATTTGTATACAGGTTTTTGAGATTTTTTTTTTTTAATAAATCACATTTCAGAGCTGAGACCAGAGAGGTAAATAAATTGTCCAGACAACTGAACAGTTTTCCAAACCCAGATGTTGTTCCTTTATCTCTTGTGTTGTTTCCATGATCCCATATTCACTGAGAACAAACTATTCTGCAGACAGTGAAGAAAAGTAATAATTATATATTTGAATATTCTTGATAAAATATTGGTTTCAGAAAAATATCTGCTCAAAAACGTGATTATTTTTGGCATCATGTATGCACTTTGGTTCACTCATTCATTCCCAAAAATTATTGTTAGAGAACCCAGGCCTCGTGCTGAGTGCTGGGGCAAGGTGCCTTCCCCATCAGGGCTTTAATAAAATATTGCATTTGTTGCATACAGGTAGCTTGCTCTATGTTTGTTGGTCTTAACAGTTTCAAATTTTAGTTGGAAAATATTTATTCAGAGTTAACGTGACTGCTATACTAATATTTAAACGTGTAGTCTTACATTTAAATTCATTGAAAGATTTGGGTTAATGTATTTTGCCTTATCTTAGGAAAGCAATTGCTGAGCATGCATGCACAAATACACATTCTACTTTTGCAAGGTGTGCAATTTAGTACTTCTTTCAAATATGGGTAAGGTTCAGATGGATTTTTATTTGTAGCTTGTTCACAAATTAATGAGTTCTTCTGCTTATTCTGTGTCCTTTTCCTCCAATAGCATAAAAAATTGATCAACCATCCACAGAGTACCAAAGAATTTCTACCTATCCTGTAGGTATGAAATATTTGCTCAGTCCTCCTTACAGTGGCACTATTTTTCCTCATATATATGTGAATCATTGTATAAAAAAAGGAGAAAGTGACTTTGCAATTAAATAATCATTATGTTTATTAGCCTAATAGATGAATTTCCTTTGGAAGTCATGCACATATAAACCAAAACATTCTCAAATATGGGTGTAATTAAAATTTTTGAAATCTACAAGAAATATGAATCCTGCTAAGGATTATTTTACTAAGATAACTAAGTAATTGCTTACTTTGGTAAACAACTACAGTTAGTTCCAAAATGTTGACAATTAATTTGTGAATCAAAGTGTGGTCTCTTCAACTCCACATTTGAGGCCAGTAGATTTTACATAGAGGTATGTGGGTATGAAACCACAACAAAGGAAAATTTGATAGTTGATTGTAGTTATGCATAATTCAATTATATAACAGTGATGTAGACTTCAGGGTAGAATTTGACATTTTTATTCTATTTTAGCCTTTGAAACAATTCATTTTATAGTGTTAATGGTCACTAAATAATTTATTGATCTTCAGATCATTTATTATTTGATCTTGGTCTTGAAAAGATATCCTCTTTCTGATCTTCCTAGCACCCTCCTAAATACAACTCAGAGCAAACAACTCTCAGCCTGCATCTTCTCTGATTTCTAGAAAGCATTTCACTCCTTCTCTTGGGTGCCACGGCCTGCCCTGGTTCTCCTCCTCCCTCTCTTTCCCCTTTGTTGACTCTCTTCCTCCTGATTCTGCTGAATTACTACTTCCTCTCCCAGGCCTCTTCTTTCTCTGTCCTCTCCCCTCAATGAATTCATCAACTTTTACTGCCCTAACCATCTCCTCTGATGTGAAATATCCCAGCTCTGTAGGGTGCCTGGGTGGCTCAGTCGGTTAAGTGGCTGCCTTCAGCTCAGGTCATGATCTCTGGGTCCTGGGATGGAGCCCCGTGTTGGGCTCCCTGCTCAGTGGGGAGTCTGCTTCTCCCTTTCCCTCTACCCTTACCCCCACCCCTCTTGTGCTTGCCGGGAATATTGTATTTAGGAAAAAGATTTTTTTTTTAATGGGTTTGTTAGCTGCTATAAAGGCTTGAATGGTGTGCAGAGCACAGAGTTAGTTGATGACATCTGGCATAGTTTCATAACCCTGGACATCTCGGTAGTTGAGTGTAGGGTGAGTAAAGCAGGATTGGCAATTGATAAATTGATAACGATGAAAGCTAAAAAGGACAACAGATTCCAAGGTGGATGCAAGGCGGTTGTTGACGTACATAGCTGATCATGAGGAGCAGCATGTGCTTCTAATAGTATGAAGGTACGTGAGACCCAGTAGAGATGAGTGACGGTCATCAAAGGACTCGCTGCGTCAGTGACAGGGGCAAGAAGCATATTAATTAGGAGGAACAGAACAGAGCTGTGGAAGTTTAGGAAGTAGTGGTCAGCAGTAATATTGAGAAGCTGATGCCTTGGAGGGAGATGAAACCTGAGGATTGGCCATGAAAGTCAGTTTCTTATGTGGAATCACAGGTGATTGATGTCAACAAGATTAAGGAACAATGTGGTCGGAGCTGTGACTGATTATCAACAGGGTTACTGATGCTGCTGCCAGCCAATGGCAGGAGATAGAAGATGTGGATGGGGAGAGGAGGCCTGCCCGTCCATCATGAGCCTATATTGCACGATGGAAGCAGAATGTTGATTTGAAAGTAATGGAGACTCCATTTCCTGAGTAGCTTTCCCAGAAAAGTGGCACGATTCATAATGTAAATTTATGCGCAATTTCTGTGAGTAGGTAGATGGAAGGAATCATGGAGTCAGAGGTGGCAGATGCAGAATTCTTACCTCCCATCAGACCAGGCAAGAGTTATTCGGAGAATGGTGCAGGCTGGGGCACAGAAGCTGGGAGATGGGGGGCTCAGGGGCTTTACTGGGAGTGATGGCTTGGAGTTACACAAAGAAAAACAAATAACCAACCAACCAAACAAGAGAAAAATGGAATCATGAGTTTAGGTGGTAGACATGAGTCACAGGATAAGGGAAGTGGTATGCTGAAATACAGGATATATTCAAAGGAGATGTTTGTGGTTGCAAATAGTCCAGAGGCCAGGGGAAATGTTTTGGCGTAAAGGACCTTCCACAGAACTGCTCTTTGGGTTGGATCTTGGTGAGTTTGTGTGTGCGTATAGTTGGGGCTGGTGGTGAGAGGACTGTGTAGCTGCTGGTACAATTTATGCATCAGATTAGTACTAATTAAGAAAAAATTTTTTTGAACCTAGAAATATCCTTTAACATAGTGCTACTCAAAGCATGGTTGGGAACCCCAATGTCAACATCACCTCAGAGTTTGTTACAAATGCTCAATTTTGCCCCTATCTAGTTTTACTTAATTAGACTAGCTGGGGCACAGCCTAAAATCCATTTTAACAAGCCTTCCTGGATCTCAGGGGAGTTAAAATCTGAGAAGCATTTCTAGTCTTAGGCAATCAATCATTCCCTCTGGGGAGAAGACCCCAGAAATGACAGGGATCCAAAGGCTTTCAACGGTCCACTGGGCTGGTTCCACATCTTTCCACCGTTCAGAGGCCAAACCAGAGAGCCCTTAGACTTCCCGGGACGGAGGTGCGGAGGGTGAGATCAGCACTGCCCCCAGGAAAGAGTCCTAACGTGACATGTTCCACGTGTGCCTGGCAGAAGCCCTGTGGGACAACCTGCTGCACTGGCTGGCTGAGGAGCTCTCCAAAGAAAACGCCGCGAGTCTCTCCTCGTCCCTCCCTCTTAGCCGCAGCACCATTGAGCTCATCAGACTGAAGAACCCTGGTGATCTCACAGAACAGATCCACGAACTTCTTTGCTTCTGGAAAAAATCACTTCCAAATTCCACCGACAAAGCTTGCCTTCTGGCTCGTCACCTCCACAAGATTGGCAGGAGTGATCTTTCCGAAGAGCTCAAATTCAAGTGGGGAAAGAAGGTGTTCATGGAGCCACAGCAGTGGTTTGATTCAGCAGAGTAACGCCAGGTTGCTCTTTCTTTTGCCCTAGAGAAGGGTGGTAGCTGGTTTTAAGGAGGTATCTGTCAACATTTTACTAGCAAGTTTCCAAGTCAAGTTGTTTGAACTGAGTCTTTGATAGATGTGCTATTTGAGACAGATGGAAAACACTAATCAGATCATAAAAAGCATTCTTGGGTTTGAGGGCTCCTTTGTGGTTCAGAGATGTACGTTCTACAAGAATTATTGTCTTGAGTTCAGCCAAGTTTAATAGCATTTGTAATAGAGTTTGCTGTGTTTACATTTTAATAGCAGAGGTTGTTTTCTGAGTGGGAAGGAAAGATATGATATACCGAATCCCCCTTTTTTATTGTTATCTACATAAAAGTAAACTAGTTATGCAGGACCCCAAGCAACTAATTCACATTATGCATATACTGTGGAGCCTGCAGTTAACAATACAAAATAAATTGGGTTGCGGAGACCTGATGCTGATGATAGTAAATCAGTAAGAAAACAGACAAGTTTGAAATAAATTAAAAGTAGAATAACATCGGCCATTTGCTGCCACAAACTTTTCTTTTATTAAGAAAAAGGACCTTGGAATAGGGAAAATCTTATTATTTTATTATTAGAGAAATGAGGCAGTGCAGAGAAAGTGAAGTATCAGTGAAAGAATTTAGGGCCTTTTTAACTTAGGAAAACAACTTACTCTTAAATCAGTTTTCATAGAAATCTTATTATATAAGCCCTATATATGTTCATCGTTAAAAAACTATAAAAAACACAAAGCTAAAAGAAAAAAATAACAATCAGTAAAGCTCCTCCATCACTGATAATCCCTGATAATGCCTGGTGCATAAGCTTTGAGACTTTAGTTTTAGCTAAAACAATGTGATATGAATGGGATATTACATTCATACTACCATTTCATTAATGCAAAACCATCAGGGCCTTGGCTTGTCAGCATCAGTTGTGATTAGTTTTGATTATTGAATACCAGAAAATTAATGAAATCACATGAAAAATTAAACACTTATATGGATCTGAATTTTAAAGGCAAGATTTTCTTTTACAAATTAACCAAGGACCTAGATATCTATTTGGCTACATATTGAAAAAGAGGATTCCTGGGCGGCTGGGTGGCTCGGTTGGTTAAGCGACTGCCTTCGGCTCAGGTCATGATCCTGGAGTCCTGGGATCGAGTCCCGCATCGGGCTCCCTGCTCAGCGGGGGGTCTGCTTCTCCCTCTGACCCTCTTCCCTCTTGTGCTGTCTCTCATTCTCTCTCTCAAATAAATAAATAAAGTCTTTAAAAAAAAAAGAAAAAAGAAAAAGAGGATTCCAATTTTCAAATACATTCCTATTAAGACACATTTTGTTGGTCAAGATATGTATTATTTTTACATGTTTCCAGAAAGGTACAATATTTTTCATGTGCTCTTGGAATGAAGGAAACAGGCTGAAATGTTCATTGTTTTTCTGACTACAAAGTAGCAGAAAAGTAGAGTTGTTTATTGCCTGTAATGAGCCAGGCTCTTTATGTTTATCCCTTTACAAGCATTGACTTATTTAATCCTTCCGACTGCTCTGTGAGGTAGGTACACTGTCCCAATTTATAGGAGAGGAAAGGAGATTCAAAAGATTGAGTGCCTTGCCTAAGGTCATGAGTGAGTGAAGTAGCCAGGATCCCTGTTCCAACACTAGAGACTATTATGAACATTTTAGAGTATTTTCTTCCAGTTTTTCTTTTTTTCCTAGAAGGAAATGTTTCTATTGCTATGTGTATGGATGTATATAAATACACTCACCTGTGTGCTCACATGCACACACATACTATCTATAAATCCCCTTACACATACTGCCACACTCATCCCCCTCCTTACTCACGCATTTCTTCTCACACCCCCTTCCATGTCATCATCTCTCTCACACCCAGGCACCATCACCCATACGTACACACACCCGCCCACGCACCTCTCACAAACACCCTGGAACACATCTAACTATCCCGTCAATGTACCCAGTCTTACATCCTTCTGTGCATCCTCACACGTACGCGTGCATTGTCACAAACACACATCTTAGCACACAGCCCACTCCCACCTCTCACACACACTTATTCACAATCAGCCCCTCCTACAAATTCTCACTAACATACATACTCCACAGACATGCACACACATAAATAACACATATTGCCTGTGCACCTTCACAAACACCCGTTCTTCTCACACACAAATCCAGTCCCATACTTCACATATATACCCTCACAGGCACCCATCCCTTCACACACACACACACACACACACACACTCTCTGATACATCTTTCCAGGATTAAAAAACAGGCCTATATTATTGCAACGGTAAAACAATATAAGGGTATGTATATATAGAAACAAATGGGGCATCTCTTGGGTGCTGGCTCTCACCTAGGAATCAGTCTGATAGGTATAGCCGGTGCCTCGTGCGGTCAGTGGGCCACACCCCACCCCTAGGCACCCTGCTCTCTGTCAGCTGACCTGTATGGATCTCATCAGCGGTGCCTCTGGCTTCTTGTTGGGTTTGGGTAATGGAAACCCCAGCAGGAGACTGGGAGAAGAGAGAAGAATGAGTTGGGTTATTCCTGTCTTTCTCCCTTCAAATTCACTGAAGGCTGTAACCTTCACCCAAAGGCCACCAATCCTCTCCTCTCTGGGCGACTATCTCCTGGGTTTTGGGATCTGGTCCTCCTCTTGTCTCTCCAGGTCTCAGGGAAGCAACAGCTTTATTGCTGCCCTATCCCTTGTGGCTCCCCTACCCCCTGACCATCCTTTAAGATAAAGCCTCCTTTAATTATTCTGAGTATTATCATATATTTTGTATCAAGACTCTGATACTTCTCTCTCTCCCTCTCTCTCTCTATATATAAATGATTTTTTTCAGAATGGGGGTCATATATTATATATATATGATTTTTTTCAGAATGGGGGTCATATATTATGCATACAACTTTAAATATTACTGTCTTTTATTAAATTATGAACATTTTCTAATATATTTAAGTGTTTTAATAGCTGCAAAATATCCCATTTCATAGTCATGCCATTTTAATATTAGCAGTTTTTGAAAATTAAAAAAATAGAATGATGCAGTATATATTCTTTTATGTCTGGCTTTCTTATATTCAGCTTTATGTTGTTAAAATCCATCCATGTTGGGCGCCTGGGTGGCTCAGTCGTTAAGCGTCTGCCTTCGGCTCAGGTCATGATCCCAGGATCCTGGGATCGAGTCCCACATCGGGCTCCCTGCTCGGCGGGAAGCCTGCTTCTCCCTCCCCCACTCCCCCTGCTTATGTTCTCTCTCTCGCTGTGTCTCTCTGTGTCAAATAAATAAATAAAATCTTTAAAAAAATAAAAAATAAAAAAATAAAAAAAAAATAAAATCCATCCATGTTGTTCATGTGGCAATACTTTGTTTCTTCTCCTTAGTACTTCCTTAATGCATACTAGTCCATTATATGGATATACTGCAAATTACAGATCTATTCCACTTACAGATGAACATTTCAGTAGATTCCAATTTGGAGCTATCATGAACAGTGTTTTGTGAACATTCTGTGCATGCCTTTTAGTGGACATATATATTTATTTCTTCCAGATATAAACCCAAGAGTGCAATGATTGTTTAACCATAATTAATTTAAACTTTCTCCTTTTGTTGTAACTCAGGTGACTTCCTTCTTTTCATACAAATAATGGCCATTATTCTACACATACTGCAATGGCCATTTTTCTACACATGTATGTGGATTATTATTTCATCAGGATAAATTTTTTGAACTGGGATTACTTGCTAAAAGCATTTTAAAGGCTCTTGATATACATCACCAAATTGCCGTTTTATATCCTAACCATCAGGTTATGAAGATTCTTAGGAAAACACTATTTTTAAGAATTCATAAAAAGGAATTAACTTGAGGTACATAACATGAAATTCTACAGACTACGTAAGCCTGGATTGTCTTTAGTTGCTCTATTGAGAAAAAAAATTTTGGCCTAAATTTTTTACAGTAATTTCCCTACCAACTGATAGAGTATATTCCATTGACTTTGCTATTTTAGAAAGCATCAGAGGGAGAAATAATACATCAGACATGTGGACAGATTCGAGAATGTCAGAGAGCTTATGGGGTCAAAATGTGGCCAAATTCCAATGCAAGAAATGTTAAATAAATTCATTTGTTCAATAGATATATACTGATCACAAGCTCTGGGTCTGGCAATCTTTTCAACACTACAAGCACAGAAATGACTAAGAGACAGTTCCCTGGGGGTATGTTTTCCATGCAAAGAAAGAGTAAACGAATGAGGTCAACACTTAGTTTATCTCCTGTAATGAACCAGACTCTTCATACTTAGCCCTTTACAAGCACTGATTTATTTAATACTCCCACTACCCTGTGGGGTAGGCACATAGCCCCCAGTTTACGGGAGGAAACTGGAGTTTCGAAAGATTGAGTGCCTTGCCTAAGGTCATAAGTGAGTGACATAGCCAGGATTCAAATGTCGAAAGTTGGCTTGGCTCCCACCACAGCATGTTGCCACCAGGCCAAGGGGAAGAAAGAGAGGGAGTGGAAATATCTTTCTCCATTATCCTACTTCTCATTTTGCCAAACAACATTTCTAACTCACATCAGTGGTACAAATGGATTCGAATTTTGAGGATGGGGATGGGGAAAAGAGCAGGAGGTGAGAGGGAAGTGTGATGTTGACAACACTGATATTTGTCCCAGTTCAGTTAGTTAAATGTTCTCTTAGACTTGTTTAAGAGACTGGCAGTTTAGGAAAATATTACAAATTGACCAAACACAAAATAGGTGACGCATAAATACTGGGTTATTTGTGGCAGATATGAGTAGTCACCAATGATCAGAGCTACTTTGCCACAATTTGGCTACTCAGGCACATCAAGAACCCTTCAAAGTAGTGGCTGCAAAACAGGACATTTATTTAGCAATTAATAATAATTTAATAAAAATAATTTTATACCACAGAGGGGTATGAATGTTTCTACCATTCAGACCAATCTACATATCTTGAATAACATCAATTTCACTAATGAAAACCCATTACAACCATCATTTTGCTAATTATTAAGCACTAAATATTTCAAATAAAAGCTTCTAACATTTATTATTCTAATTAACAAAACTTATGATGTTAAACCATAGTTATCTTAATCAAACACATACTATATCTGTAGCATAAATTCATGATTACAGCAATTGATTATTCCTAAAAAATGTAGCGTAAATGAACACATACACAATATCACATTGTATATTCTGAAGTATTTTAGAGTAAGATAGAAACATCATAACAGGTAAGTTAGATAGACTTTGAAGGCATCATAATCCAATTTTCCAAATATCGAAATTTTGTGGGGAGAGTTCTATTTTCCTACCCAGTGTTTGTCAAGGGGGGGGGAGTATTATTGACATTTTGAATGAAATATATTTTTTTAAGTAACCTGAACTGGATCATGCACTGAAGACCATTTAGCATCCCTGACCTCTGCCCACCAAAGGCACAGAGCACCCCCTCACCCCAGTAAATATGAGAAACAAAATTCCTTCCACACAGTTCCAGTCAGGGGGAGGGTGGGTGTTGGGAGAATACAGAAATGCTATCACTGGACTTAAGAATAGGGTGCCATAGACCTTGAGGGAGGGTGTTGAGAACTACTGTTTCAATCAACTTTTGGCTTGGAGCAGGGCATAAAAGAAAGGGGGCAGAATAAGCCAAGGGAAATTTAGAGCGTTATAAGGAAAAGAAGGCCCAACTTCAAATTCCCCAACTGGTATCAGTGTTTATGAGAAATGTCAATGGCTGTCTGATGACTTGCCCAGAAATATTCTCACTGAAGAATCTCCCCTGAGTTATAATCACGAGTTGTGCCATAGAAGGAGAAGTTTGTCGAAGGTACAAATTCAGGCCCCCGAAAGGCAGAATAGTGGTAGTTCAGAAGAAAAGGGAAATGCTGAGTGAGGTCAAAGTAGTGATTGACATGCAGGTGCTGGTTTCCCCTTTAGCTGAGCCAAGCATGGCTTCTGGAACTCAACGTCATGAGAATTCCTCTGTGTGATGTCTAGACATTTTGACAGACGTCACATCATTTAATTCTCAACTTGCCCCTTCTCCCAGGCTTTCTCTATTGGTGTGTCCAATTTCCTTCACTCTGCATTTATGGCCTAACATGCTAAATAATTTACATTTCAGTTATGGTTATTATTTACTTTTGGTAAACTCCCACCTTT
Organism: Leptonychotes weddellii; assembly: GCF_054177405.1. Classification (NCBI taxonomy): domain Eukaryota; kingdom Metazoa; phylum Chordata; class Mammalia; order Carnivora; family Phocidae; genus Leptonychotes; species Leptonychotes weddellii. The sequence goes on along the minus strand of NC_138370.1, from coordinate 151,458,561 downwards.
GTGCATGCTCTCTAAGGGCCAGAGAGCTTGTCTCTTGTTCGTTGATGTAATCCTATTACTTAGAACTCTGGCATGCCATGCATGTTTCTCTGTTTTGTTATCCTTACTTTACAGATGAGAAAATGCAACTCAGAGTTACAGTGATACCCAGTCAGTGTAGAGTCTGGATTAGAGGCCAAACAAATCTGTTTTCAAAGTCTTTTTTTTCCCTCTACTAACGCTTTCTGCCCCTGGTTCCACCCCTGACCCCACCCCCATAGTCCTCTATCTTCCATAACCTTGGGTAACATTTTACCATTTCCCTAAATACCCAAGACTGGGTTAATTGTTCATGGGTACTCTGAAGTCTAGTTACAGTTCTTCCATACTCTGTTGTAATTGCCTATTTATCTGTGTTTTTCTTCAACCAGTTTGTAAGTATCTCGAGGGCAGGGGCCAAGTTTTGTTCATTGTTGAATTTCTGATACCCTGCAGGGGTCCCAGCACATAGTGGGCACTCATTTAGTCCTGTTGAATTAATGCATGAGTGACATCTACATGCTGACATGCTATGACCCTCTTTTCCTATTCCGTTTCCCTTCTGAAAGCAACCCTGTAGGGCAGATGTCTTGTCTAAAAAGATAAAAGTTAGTTTGGACTGTAAATATCTGCCCTGTCGTTTATCAGGCTGGACCAGCAGACAGACATGAAGCCAGCTACAAAATTAACAGGATCCACTATTTCTCCCAAGAACACACTGAAGCTGCAAAATGTGCCTTTCTTTGAGTGACTGTTGCTTTTCTATACACTGAAAAACATTGTTTTTCAAAATCACAGACTATTACAAACTTCACTGTTTGAAATCACATCAGTAAGAAAGAAATATTCCTCTCTTGCCTGGAGGATCTAAGACACTTTGACCCAGAAATGCAGTCTTCACTGACAATCCAGGTGCAGAGTCTGAGAGAGAGGGTTTCTGGATACAACACTGTACATCTACCTCAATGTTATTGTTTTCAAGGGAGCAGGACCCTGGGTCCATTTGCAGTGCGGACCCGATGTCAGTCCCTTTACACAAGCTCTGCTTTGCTGTGAGCCCATGAAAATACTCAGCTCTGCCCTATGTCTAGGTCTTAAAATAACTCTATCTTTGCTTTTGTTTACCCAGACACCACTGTTGCTTTGGCATGCGATCTCCCTCACTGCAGTGAGTCAGTTACACCTGACTTTGTTGACCTTTAGGTGTGTTCTGGTAGTCTTTGGTTGATCAGGCTCTGACATCTATGCTTCGGTGTGCTGGCCCCATAGTTTTCAAATTGACTGCACATTAGAATCAGTAGGGGGTGCCTGGCCCCATCCTGAGAAATTCTGATTAAAGTCATCTGGGGTGGGTCCTGGGAATCAGAATTTTAAAACTCTCCAGCTGATTCTGCAGCCAGGTCAAAGAACCATTTTTCTAGCCAGATGGCCCCAGAAAAACTTGGAAGGGGTGTTAAAACCCAGTTTCCCAGAACCACGAGTCAGGCCCCTAAATCGGTGTCGTTGGCTACAGAACTGAGGAATCTGTATTCTCAGGGACTCCCTCAGGGATGTTTATGCACATGGAAGTTTAAGGACATTGCCTGCTATTTACTTCCTGTCCCAAGCACTCTCAATTTTATTTTTATTTCTCATGGTTAGCACAGAACATAGAGTAGCATAGGAGGGAAAGAGAAGGGAACAGGGAAGGCTCTGTTCTGTGCTGAATATACAAGACTTTTTCTTTCAGTTTATGGGCATATTTTGAGACAATTTATCTGTTCACAAGACGAAGCAGGGTGGGGTCGGGAGCTGAGGCAGGGAATTGGGATAGTTGGGAAGGAGGAGCACTTGACCCAGGCCTCATAGTAACAGAGGAACTTAAACACAGAGTTTTAAAATTCTCTTTTAATGAAAATAGCCATGCCACAATCACAAAGATGGACAGACTTCCCTGGAAGTGGATTCTTGTACCCCTTTAAATCTGGTCCCATTAATGGACTGCACACCAAGCTTACAGAGAATTAATATTTTTGATCTCTCATTTTAAAGAGCAAAACTCTATTCTACTGTATTTTGTGTGTGTGTGCTAAAGAATTTAAAATGCTCTGTATTAGAGTATATTATTTTTAGACTTCTTTTTGGTGATTTTTACGGACACTGAGGGCCTCAAAAATTCAAAGCAACCCAGGCCTTGGTCCACAATAGGCCCTGTGTCTGTGTCTTACAAGTTGAAACTGGTCTTCAGAAATAGTGCAAATACCTAGAGGTTGCCACAAGAGGGCCTCTGTGTCTCAGACAAAATTAAGGAATCATTTAAGACTACAGAGAGAATTCCTTTATGTTGTCAAAGAAGTGTTTTGCGAGGTTTAAAAAAATAAAGTTGTTTTAGGGTAGAAGGCATAATTTGATCTAAGGTCAACACATCGTTAATGTAATAGTACATCATTTTGTGGCTAGCTTCTGGTCTAATAGAAATACCCAATTCCCTTTTGATATGAAAAAAATGAAGTACATAGAAATTTCTGCATCTATCCAGGTCTTTATGTTATGTTATACCTTCTGTTTCTTCAACTAATGCAATAGAAATAACAATGCAATCTATTATTGATCATTGGAATTGATGTGTGTCATTCTGTTGAAATTGTCTAAGAATAGAAACTGGAAGTATAAATGATTGACAGTACCACGGAATAAATATACTTTTGATTCACTTAACTTTCTGATAAATGCTGTTGATGGATGTGATTTCCGAAGAATTGCCTTTTAATTTTTGAAAGGTTTTGAATGGAGTGTTCCTATGGCTTGTCAGTAAATAAAAGTGGCTAACATACATTAAAAATAAATCTCTAAATTGAGATTACTTAAAAATAATCAGGTGATAATTTTCAGAATATTAGTTTTAGTTGTGATTATATTAAAATATCTCCTGAGATAAATTCTAAAATAAGCTGATTATTACTTCTTCCACAAAGCATCACAAACACACAAACTAACAATGTTGTGATGACAATAGAACAGCCCCTAAATATAAAGCAAAAATGAGCAGCACAACTGGAAATAGTCAAATATGCAAAAATGACCACTGAAATGTGATTGAGCATACTAAAATTTGCTGCTTCTTTTTGTGGGAGAATGCTACGTTCCCATCCCATTGAAGTAACCCTTGATGATATGCTTTAGTGTGCCCAAGGCAAGGAGTGCCATATTTAAACAGAGACTTAAAGAGCCATTGAATATTTCTTCTCTCTCTGCCTTGAGATCAGCAATGTCCCAGTGAAAACTCTTCCATCAGCCTGGATCCTGATACATGAAAGAGGTCCAGAGCCTCCTTGTGACACATAGCATGAAAAATATATACGCAACATATATTTTTGTTGGTGTGACTCCCTATTATCTGACTGATGTAAATAGTTTACCAAGCATAAGGAAGAAAACAATATTATTGGCTATCAGTGAGACTTTAAGAAAAGGAGTTGAGACATAGGCTCTATAAACAAAGCAAAAAGAAGAGAAAGTGATTAGAAGGTGAGCAAAAATTCAAAGATTGGAATCCCTGTTGGTATTAACAGCAGATTGCCACAGCAAATGGGGAAATTAGAAGTCATTACAGAAATGATAAGCCCAGATATAATGCCACTGTAGAAAGAGTAATAATAGATACTGATTTATTGAGTGCCAATTAGGTGCCAAGAACTTTTTTAAAAAAAGATTTTATTTATTTATGAGAGAGAGAGAGAAAAGATGCAAGCAGGAGGGGCAGAAGGAGATGGAGAGAGAGAGAGAATCCCAAGCAGACTCCCCACTGAGTGTGGAGCCCGATCATGGTTGGAGCCAAAATCAAGAGTCAGATGCTTAAGCGACTGAGCCATCCAGGTGCCCACCAAGAAATTTTTATGTATAATTTCATTTCATTTTATAAGTATTCTTCAATTAGATGCCAATATTTCTTTTCCTAGACGATGAAATAGGTTTTGAAGGTTAGGTTCATTTATTTACACATTTCCTTGTTTATTCATTTATTCACTCAATCATAATTCAATCAACAAGTATTTATTAAGCACCTATTACATAACAGGTTGTGAAGTTAGGTTTTTAAACCCCTTCCTATCTGATTCAAAGTCTGTGTTCTCACCATTCCATAAAACTGTGCTAGGCAGAATTCTAAGATGAGCCCCAAGATTTCCCACTCTACTGTCATAAAAACTCTGACAATGAATATAATGAATATAATAGATCTAACTCCCAGGAAGAGGTTATGCTATATGACCCAGCTGACTTTAAAATAAGATTATTCAGGTGGGCCTGAACTAATCTCATGAACTGGTCTTGGAGGGAGAAGTTAGAACTGAAGCAGGAAAGAGATTTAAGATGACAAACGTTCTCAATTCCTGAAATAGAGGGGACCACATGGCAAGGATCTAAGTGTAGTCTCTAGAGAAGAAAGAAGTCTGTGATGACAACCAGCAAGACATTAGGGACATCAGTCCTATAACCACAAGGAAGTGAATTCTGCCAACGGCCTGTTGGAATTTGGAAGAATATCCCTAATCATATTTCCAGATGAGAAATCAACCAGCCAACACTTTGAATTCAGCCTTCTGAAACCAAGTTTGCACAAAAGACTAGCTAAAATGTGACAGACCCTGGCCCAGGAAACTGAACATATAAATAGGTATTTTTCAAGTCATCAAGTTTGTGATAATTTGTTACACAGCAATAGAAAATCAATACACTCTTCTTTAGGTTGATAACTTTGAATCATCAGTAAAAGTAGAATTTTTTAAAAGATTTTATTTATTTATTTATTTATTTATTTATTTATTTATGTGACAGAGAGAGAGACAGACAGAGCCTGAGCAGGAGGGGAGGGGGAGAAGGAGAAGGAGAAACAGATTCCCCACTGAGCAGGGAGCCAGATGGATGCGGGGGCTCAATCCCAGGACCCTGGGATCATGACCTGAGCTCAAGGCAGGTGCTTAACCGACTGAACCACCCAGGTGCCCCTAAAAGTAGAATTTATGTTCAGAATTATCTGCTTGTGTATGATGGTAGAGTTTAGAAATAAGCTCAGTCAACAGGGAGTAAGGCAAAAAGAGAAAAAAAAAAGAAATGGAAAAATGATAAGACATGATTATAATACAGGATCACTAAACTCCCTTCCAAATCCAGAGCTTATGATTGTATTTCCTGTGATTTCATGACCTCTCAAGTCCTTTCTTCTCAAAGTTATTTTATGGGTTTTATTAACTTTGCCAGGTACGCTAATTGAGTTATTTGCTGACTCTGGGTGAATGTTTGCAGCAGTTGTGGTCCACCCAAAATATGACTTTGAACATGAGATATTTTTCAGGGTCTTGAGTCATTTAATTTAGACTTTTCCATTTTTAACAAATTTGTTAGGACCGCACAAGTGTCTGCAGCGGTTGGATGAGACCTCTTTATTCTTTCCTTTATGAGAGACTCAAAAATCTATTGAAAAGCTTTTCTCATGAGAATAATATGAACAAATATAAGGGTACTTTCATTGTTATAGTCTTTTATTTCAATGCACATATTTCCTATACTAACCTTGACCTCTCCTCATTATGCTTTTCCTCTGTTCTTATTTTTGTAGCATACATGAAATATTCTTTGACCATTTGAGATATTTTTGACAAGTCCCCATAATTTTTGTCCAAGATCCTTTTTAATTTAATCTTAGTATTCTTCTGTAACAAAAGCTTGGTCTCCTACTCATGCATTTGTAAGAAAATATCATTTAAATAAAATACATGGAAAATAAATGACCTTTAAGAGAATTCTTTCCCTATTTCAAGATCCATGTTAAATGTTCCTTGGTATTATTAGAGGGGTTGGAACAATATGCCATATAAAAGAGTTTAAACCACATGATCTTAAAAGTTAGCTAAGTTTATAAATAAGGCACAAAAGCTGCAAACGGGTGATCCAACCTACAGTTTTGTGAAATGAAATCTTGCCATGAGAAATTATTCTAGGCTTCCTAAGTAATGGATCTTCCAGTGTCTTCCTTGAAGAGTGCTCCATTATTCATTAGCATTCACTGCCAGGCTGCCCTCCACCCAGGTTCACTTTCCTTCTCTTTCACTGTAACTTGTCCCATTGAATTAAATGTCTCTGTTCAGGAAAACAATCTCCTTCTTTCTTCTTCTTATATATTTGGGAATGCAATTATCTTTGGATTCAGTAACATTGTTTCAATTCAATGTCTCAAGTTGTCTTTCTAGAAGAGAACTGCTCATGTCTTGTCTGTTTAGGGTTTGCGCTCTTTAGACTAGCATATAAAGAATTTAAATTGCCAGTCCTAAGTCAGTGGGTAGAATACTGCAAGCAGCTCTAAAGAGGTTGTTTCCCTAGTTTACAAAATCTTGCTGCTGGAGGAGGTCATTGAGTGGATGTGACCACCAGGAGACCTGTGATCTGGACCCAGCAACTGGAGGTCCCACACCCCTTCTCCCGTTTCAAGAACTTATGCTCTGCTTACCTTCCCTGCACTAGAAGCTCCTCAAGGACACTTGAGGTAGAAATATGTGGTTGAGACCATCTGGATAGTCTACATGACTGAGCCCAGTTAAGGCCTCTATGTAAAACCTTCAGACTTGGTGGGCATGTGCAGAGATCAACTCACCTTGCACCTCACAAGACAAGCCTAAGTAAGTTCCCTTGCTTTTTCAACCTGCCACCTACCAATCTGGCATGGCCTGCCTGTTTCTGCAGTCTCTCCTTACCCTCTGTATGGAGGGGGATTCAGATTTCACCTGGGAAGTTCCAGAGATAGCAAACTAACATTTGCTGAGAAACAATTCTGCCTTTCGGGGAAGAGTCTGGATTAGAGTATATAAAAATGGCATAGTACAGGCTGTGAAGCTACTGCTGTAAGACATATAAGAACATCGGTATTAGACGAGAGCTGAGATATCCTGAGTTCCTTGTTCAGGCTCTGAAACTAATTCACAGCTGACTTTTAGCAAGTCCCTTGATATCTCTGTCATAATGTTTTTCACTTTACAGATGAAAAGATTGGATGTATTTGGGATATACACTGCTTGAGGGTTGCTGTTTTCCTCCCATCCCTACATATACCCATAACAGATAGTTGATTGTAACACCGTCCATCCATTCGTTCATTCAAATTCAACCAAAATCCTCATGCTTAAACTCAGCAGTTTTCAACATACTTATTAACACAGCTAACTTATCATTTTACATGAAACGAGAGATGGAACAGATGGAGATGGTCTCCAAGTCCTCTTCTATTTTATTAGTGTTCCATGAGTCTTGCATGCATCTTTCTGTGCAAGGAATTTTGCATGACCTTAAAAAAGGTTCCATTTTGCTTTAGGTCTTGACTATGTACCTGGCTTGCCTCTGCTTTCCTTAATGCAGGTTATACTTTGCTCCTGAGTAGATGGCCTTCTAAGACACTGGTGTGTACCAGCATCTGTCAAAACACAGATTACTGGACCCTACCCCTAGTACTGATTCAGCATGTCTGAGGTAGGACCCAAGTATTTGCATTTCTAACAAGTTTCCAGGTGATTGTGATGTTCCTGGTCTTAGGATCTTGTTTTGAGAACCACTGCTCTCTAGAAGAACATTCCTTAACCTAGAGTTCACAGATCTCAATGGCATCTATGGATAGAATTCAGAGAGTTTATAAAAGATAAAATGAAAGACTGCATTCGCATTTTTACTAACCTACTCTGAATGAAGGTAGCAAACCACCAAAATAGTAGTAGTACCTGACTTTGTCCTAATAGAAATTAGAGATATTTTCATATCACCTTACAACTGTTTCAGATCTCTTGAAATACAGTTTATGCACATCACTACTTTGACATGATATTGGTTATTTTCCTCTCATTAGATTTTGTTACTTTATGACTTATTAAAAGATTATATTATATTATATCTCAATATAAAATATATTGATACCTTTATTTCAATATGTTTTCTCCTTTGTAATTTTATGTATTTTATTTTAAACACGGAAAACTTCACTTTGAATGGAATTTATAGACTTCCTCTACCTGCCTGACGGGTTCTTGGCAGGAGACATGAACTCCCTTCCTAAAGGATGGGATAATAAAGACTTTAAGAAGACCAAGTTATATTCCACCCATCAGCACCATTCTGGTTGCGCAAGCATCATCTAATGATATGGTAGCAACAGGACTGAAGGTCCTGGGGGAAGTCTATCTCTAATCATCTTTGCCCCGAGCAGGAAAATATTAAGCTACATCCCTGGACAAATGACACTAAGCATTAAATTTTACCTTTCCCTTGCCATTTTTGCTGTTGTAGATGGCTGTACAGTGAAATGCCACTGATATTTCTTTTTGTTTAACTGTTACTGAAAGCAATGATTCTCAAAATATGGTAATGGTGGTGGGGTCCCTGAAACTCTCCCAGGGGATCTGAGAAGATGAAGTAAAAACTCATTGTAATGTAACTAATATTTTGTTTTCCCTTTTCATTCTCTTTCTCTTATTAGTATGCAGTGGAATCTTCCAGAGGGTACATGATGCGTGATGATTGAATATAAAAGCAGATATGAGAATCCAGCTGTATTTTTTTTTAAATCAAACCTTATATTAAAAAGATTTGTTATAATTTAAACAGTGCCAGGCTTCTCTATTTTGTTGGGAAAATAGTTATTTTTAATGAAAATGTTGTATATGCTAACATATAATGGACTTATAATTGCTGTTTTAAATACATTAATCAATACATACATCAAAAATTTGTTTAAATTTATAATATGATAAATATAGCTAGATAAAACCAAAATTGAAAAAAGCACTTTGAGATCTTTCATTTTTAAGAGTGGAAAGGGTTCTTGAAAGAAAACAATTTTCCTTCGGGAATTTATAGCCCAGAGAATATAATTATGGGGATCCCGGGCAGCTCAGTTGGTTAAGCGTCTGCCTTCAGCTCGGGTCATGATCCCGGGGTCCTGGGATCGAGTCCTGCGTTGGGCTCTCTGCTTGGTGGGGAGCCTCTTTCTCCCCCTACCTCTACCTGCTGCTCCCCCTGCTTCTGCTCTCTCTTTCTCTCAAATAAATAAATAAAATCTTTTTAAAAAATACTTTAAAACGAAACAAAAAAACCCCAAAAGAATATAATTATGAAAATACCGAAGAGCCTATTAACGACAATGTTGTCGGTGCCTTTGGAATTTCCTAAGAGCATCTACATTGACACGAACTAATACGAAAAACAAAGAAAAAATATCAAACAGTGAACATGAATGATTTAAAGAGTTTTAAAAACGGTCCGGTATCTTTAGCGGAAAGCAGGGTATATGGAAGCAGGGTGGAACATTCGGGTGGAGCTGGTAAGCACACCTGTGGTATGTGCCACGATGCCAGGATGCTTTCCTGTCCTGTGAGTCTCCTTCACTGCCTGCTGCTATTACTGCGAGATGAAATAAGACAAAGGACAAATATTCTGAACGGGTAATACATTGAACAAAATTCTCACTGACGTGTGAGTCATTGTCTTGGGACAGCAGAAAGCCACACACCGGGGGAGCCAGGCAGGGAGTACAGAAGCGCAAACCCCCGTGGTGTTGGACAATACAGGAGTTTGAGCTAGATTGGACTTTATTCAGATGCTGCTCAAGCCAGAAGGGCCCTTGGCAACGTATCTTTACAATCCTTCCCGGAGAGGAAGTTTTGATAGAATTGAGTGGAAGATGACCTAAATGGGAGCCTGAAGGACATGCCAGGCAATGGGGAAGAACATCTACTTCAAAATAACGTATTCTGTAAACACTGGCAAATCTAAAATCATGACTGAGAGTGAAAATAATGTCTGTCCTTTTCTACATATAGCAGGACATCTTCTGTAGGAAGTTGAAATACTTTTTATCCTCATTCTCTTTATCCTCATTCAAAGTTCCTCCTGGAAGCAGAGGTATTTGAACTGTGTGACAATGATCTAGTATCTAGAAAAAGGAGCACATTACTTAAAAAGTACATTAATATGGATTAATCAATGTGATTGGTTCATTAGGCTCCCATAAATCATTATTGGTTGAAGGATCACATTAATCCAATGACTAGACTTATTGGCAAGGTGTGGACACTATAGCAGCTCCATCCTCAAAGAAGCAACTAGATAATTATTTCCGGTCTTAGTACTTGTGGTACAGCTGTGGGCAATTGGTTACCATAACACACAGAGATTCTCTCTTTTGTTCATTTATATTTCCCAAGTGCTGAAAGCAGTACATGACTGATAATTGGTGCTCAATAAATATTTAATGAATAAATCGGTTAAGTCAGTTTAGATTGCAAGTAAGACAAAATTTAATTCAAACTAGATAATAGAGTGAACTTACTAGTTCTCACACTGATAAATGCACAGATTGAGAGAGATTTAGAGTATCCTCTTCTATAAAGAGGGGCTTTAGAGTTCTTATACTAATTCTCTCAAACCTGCTTTTATTACTGAGTTGTCTTTGTTCATAGGCTGCCTTTACCCATGGCTGTAGCATGCTAGCTTCTTTCACATGAATCTGAAGAGAAGGAATCTTACTCAAAAGCAATGATCAAGAGTCTTCATCTCACAGTACTTGGACCATCCTGAACATATCCTCATGACCAGGAGAGTGCCAAGTGCTGGGACCCTCATGGGAACAAGGAACAAAGCAATCAACACATCCAACCACGCTAATGCTAATGTTAAGCATCATCTCTTCTCCTTTAGAGTTCTGGTAACATCAAGCCCCAGCGTTGGGTGGGAGACTCACCTTTCTTCTACACTTTAGCATTAATAGTTTCCCTCCACACTGTTATGGTTATTTTATCAGAAGAAAAGAGTAAGTTAAACAAAATGCTTCCCACTTTGTTAAACGTTGGCTGTGAAACCCAGCCGATCATCGGAATCATCATTGAGTTTTCTAAAAATTTAGATTCCTGGGCCCAAAGCTGGTGATTATGATTTAGTTGGTTCCTCAGGTAATTCTGACAATTAGTTAGGTTTCAGAATCATTGCTAAAAAGCCCTGCAAAAAGGTATGGTAAAACATTTGAAACCACAGAGCTTGTTTGTATTGTGTTGGCAGTCATCCTTATTATACTGGGTACCTGCTTATCTTCTCTTTCCCTGAAATTGCTAGCATATTAAAAGCAAAAACTGTTTCACATATTTGTATATGCCTCACTGTATCCTCATACCTAATATTTTGTGAATAGTGTGCACTGGACAAATTTGATTGGGTTTGACACACACCACAAAGGAGAGGGTAGGGGTTTAAGACCAGCACATCCAGAAGGTTCAAGTCTGGCTTTTGGAAACTGAGGGACATTGCCTCACTTTTCACCTAGAAACCACTCCATAGATCAATCAGGAGCACTACTCTTTCAAATAATTAAGGAATGTTTAGTATGACAGGTGAGTGGTATTGTCAGTTAAAAACCCATATTTTACTTGAAAAAATGAAAATATTTCTAATATGTAATATTTGACACTCACATAAATTCTATGTCAACATTTATCAGGTAAAGTCAGAGAATAAGAAGAGATCCAATGTAGATTTAAAATTAGATATTGCTTCTGGAGACAACCAGTGAGATGGGAAGCCAAGGACAAAGTATGCTAACACATACTTTCTGCTATAATAAACTATATTAAATCTTGTGTTTTCCTATTTTAGTAAGACTTCAACAAATAATTTTTATGTATGCTTTAAATCAAGACTTAAATTGAAATCTTGAAAGATTAATATTAACACTTAAATAAGTGCAGTATTTATTTGGATATCCCCTTTAGTCTAAAAAATGAATAATAAAGGGAACACATATATATATATTTTATGAAAATATTCAGATTTTGGATAATTTAATATTTCCTGTGAATTATAAACTCACCTTCCTCTTGGAAATCTGAGGTACAATTCTATGGATAGTATTCAGGGAAAACTTAACTTTTTTTATAATTTTTTAATTTGTGGAGTTACTATTGTCTACATTTTGCCAATAATCTAATCAACTGTTAAAATTAATCGACTCCTCAGCCAGTAAGGCACAGGCACTTCCTGTGGTCTGCCAAACACCTAATACCTTCACTTCCTAAAGTAACACTTAGCATTCAGTGCAATTTATCAAGTTGCTTACCAACTGCTTCCTGTAGATTGCTTATAGGGAAAATTTGTCTTTCTGAGTTCTGACTTTAAATCCCTATTCAATAAACAATGTACATGCAATTTCAAGCAAGTAAAAATATATGTTTCCATACCAAAAATATGAAATATAACAAAAGTTGGAGCTGGAAAGAATCTTAGAGATCAATATGATATGATACTTTTATTTTACATATGAGGAGACTATAGTTCCAAGTATTTAAATAACTTTCCATAGCCTGTCACCTAATAATTGACAAAGCAGGGGTAGAATACAGGTTTCTTGATATCCAGTTCATTTATCTTTCTGTATAGCAGCATTTTTTCAAAGTCTGATTTTTTTTTTTAAGATTTTATTTATTTACTTGAGAGAGGGAGAGAGAGACAGAGCATGAGCTGGGGAGAGAGGCAGAAGGAGAGGGAGAAGCAGACTCCCCACTGAGCAGGGAGCCCAATGCAAGGCTCAATCCCAAAGCCCTGGGATCATGACCTGGCTGAAGGCAGACGCTTAACTGACTGAGCCACCCATGAGCCCCACAAAGTCTGATTCTTACAATGCTGGTGGCAAAATAGATGAGTCCAGGTGGATACAGATGAAAATTAAAAAAATTATTATGCATTCATGTTCAAATGTATTGGGGACTTCTGGTTTCTGCTTAGGATATAAAAATCTAGGAAAGGCATTACTTATAACCCAACAATCAAAAGAAGCATGATAATCTACAAAATCATAAATTTTCTTGAATCCATCAGGGAAATGAGGTTGCAACCAACTAGTCTGAAGTTAAAGGAACAACTGGTACCTTCAAGGAGGTATAGGCCATAGCACTGACCCTATGTGAAATATCATGGGTGGAAGATGGGGCTTCCATGCAAGTTTGGCAGGAAGAATTCAGCTGTAAATGAACTAAATTTTAATTAAAAGTTGCTAAAGATGGACTGTAGGCAAGTGTGAGAGTATAGAACCCCTAGAAACTAAAGATACAAGGGGAATTTGCACCCACTCAGAAGTTCTTTTCCATAGCTCTCCACTGGGTGCTTATAAGAAAGGTTAGAAGAGGGCGCCTGGGTGGCTCAGATGGTTAAGCGTCTGCCTTCGGCTCAGGTCATGATCCCAGAGTCCTGGGATCGAGTCCCGCATCGGGCTCTCTGCTCCTTGGGAGCCTGCTTCTCCCTCTGCCTCTCTCTCTCTCTGTCTCTCATGAATAAATAAATAAAAGTCTTAAAAAAAAAAAAGGTTAGAAGATTAGGGGCAAGTGAGAAAAGAAAGCAAGCATTCCTCATGGTCCAGTTCTGGATAAAGGGAGGAGTCACTACTACAGGAAAGGTAGAAAGTCCACCTAGATGTACTCCCTGTGGAAAAAAATATCCCTATGTTATTGAGGGAAGGGCAGTAAATCCTATCACATGGGCCAAGATTCTTCATGGCTTAGAAAACTGAAAAGAAAAACACTCTCTACATCTTGGCAGGGGCAGGAAACTTCCTGGGCCTAGATCATAAGAAATCTCTTCCTTGTGAGGGAGGGAAATGATCACTGAGATACAGTGATACATAGCCTGCCTAAGACTGAGGTTGAATCAAGTGAAGGGCAGACTCAGCTTCCCTCACCCATTGGACTAGCAAGCACTTAGTAACCAGCACTAGCAATCTTCTGCTGGGGAAGGGACAAAAGCGTGGAGAGAGAGCCTCTCTGAAATAGAGTTACAGGGAAGGCCTACAGCTGCAGGTAGAACAGGAACATTGTGAAAACCCTTCCAGCAAGCCAGCCCACACCATAAGCACAAGGAGAGAGGAGATGAAACTGAAGCCAGCAATGTCCTGAAAGTGCGCCACTGCAATAATAAAATCCTTTCCCTGCCTCTACTCACTAAAATACTAGCAGAAGAAGAGGTGTGCCCACTTCCAGAAGTAAATACTATTTACTTCAGTCTCTACTGTCCTCTAACAATGGTACATTTTCAACAAAAATTACAAGACACACAAAGCAAGCAACAAGCAACATACTGTTAATGGGCAAAGCAATAAATAAAATCATATTTACATATAAACTAGATATTAGAACTATCAGACAGCAATTTTTTTCTTTTTTCTTTTATTTTGGTGGGGGGCAGAAGGAGAGGGAGAGAGAGAATCTTAAACAGGCTCCACGCCGACTGCCTTCGGCTCAGGTCATGATCCTGGAGTCCCTGGATCGAGTCCCGCATTGGGCTCCCTGCTCGGCAGGGAGTCTGCTTCTCCCTCTGACCCTCCCCCATCTCATGTACTCCCTCTCTCTCATTCTCTCTTTCTCAAATAAAAATAAATAAAATCTTAAAAATAAATAAATAAATAAATAAATTACCATGATTAATATATCAAAGGCTCTAGTGGAAAGGTCAGTCAATAAGGATGAATGAATGGACAATTTCAGCAGAGAGATGAAAAGTAGAGGAAAAAGTCAAATGGAAATGCTAGAAGTAAAATTACAGTAGCAGGGACAAGAATGCCTTCCATAAGCTCATCAGTAGACCTTTCACAGATGAGGAAAAAAAATCAGTGAATCTGAAAAATAGGTCAACAGAAATGGCCCAAATTGAAACACCAAAATAGTGAAAAATGAATTAGAAAAACGTAAACAGCCAACCAAATATGTGATCCGAATTCTACTAGTTAGATAAGGTTGCAGTGAAAAATAAATAAGTTAATATCAACAGAGATGTCATATTGATAGTATATAATAATATAATGTGATGAGAATGGGCACTTTACCTCTGTGGCTTTCCTCACAAAAACCTACAACCCCAGTCTAAATCATGAGAAAAACATTAGACAAATTCCAATTGAGAGACACTGTACCAAATGCCTGATTCATATTTTCCCTAAATGTCAATGTTCTCAAAATCAAAGAAAGTCTGAGAAACTATAGTAGCCAAGAGGAGCAGCCTAGGGGGATATGATGACTAAACATACTGTGGGATTGTGGATGGGATACAGTAACATAAAAAGAACAGTAAGTAAAAACTATTTCCAAATAAACTAAAGCCTTCAGTTAATAGTAATATATGAGTAATAGTGCATGAATTGTGACAGTGTTTCATACTAATAAAAGATGTCAACAATAGGGGACATTGGGTATATGGGAACTCTGTACCATCTTCACAATTTTCTAATAAACCTAAAACTATTCAAAAATAAAATATTTTAAAATAAACAGTTTTATTTTAAACCTCAAATAATTATGTAGGTTGTATACATAAATGATAAAAATATGAAGGCAGTATGGGAATAAATGAGGCTTGGGAAACACTTCATTAAAACCATGAAGTGTCTATACAATGCCATGCTATTTGCCAATTTATTGAAAAAAATTCTTCATTTCTCTGTCCCGGGTCTATATTTTTACGGAGTTCCTTAACAGTGCTTTATACTTCCATAGTTCAACAGCAGAACTTTCTCTACGATTGGAAGCTTCATTAGGACAGAGCATATGTCTTTCTTCAGTTCCCTTGGGTTCCTGTATGACAATGTTCAAAATGAATATGAAGCATTTATTCACAAAATCAATTCCTATGAAGATGAATGTTTCTTTGTGCTTTTCTTTAATTTTATACTACTAATTTCTCTCAAGTGTTAAGAAGCCCATATTACAGCTATATTTTTCTTTAGAGTGACTTTAAGATTTGGATCATTAATAATACCAAAACTGTCAGAGGGATTTTTTTTCTGTGATTACTTGCACTATCTTATATTAAGATCAAAGCAGATGAATATCTTGATCTCTGCTAGCTCTTACTAAATCTGCTTAGAGCTGGGACAGCAAATAGGTATCATTTCGTAGGCCAATTCCGGTCCCATTGTGATAGCTGCCCAGGAACCTGTCCTGAGGATTCTGAGGCCATATGAGCTGTTTAAGGGTAAAGAACAGAGAATGATAATGCCATGATGGCTCAGGTGTCATATACCTGGAAAATTCAATTTGAAGACTATTTGGCACTAATAAATGTTATCACTCTCACAAGGGGGCTCTGAAAGTCTGAAAAACTTAAATATTAAAATATATAGATTTCTATGGGCAAATTCAGACATTTTGAAAGGTGGCAGATGGTAGGCCTGCCCTTTTTGGTGGTTTTCTTTTTTTTTTTTAAAAAGATTTTATTTATTTATTTATTTATTTATTTATTTATTTATTTATTTGAGAGAGAGAATGTGTGTGTGAGAGAGAACACAAGCAGGGGCAATGGCAGAGGGAGAGGGAGAAGCAGGCTCCCCACTGAGCGGGGAGCCCGATGGGGGCTCAATATCGGGACCCTGGGATCATGACCTGAGCTGAAGGCAGACTGTTAACCAACTGAGCTACCCAGGCACCCCCCTTTTTGGTGGTTTTCATATATTTTCACAACAATCTTTATTTTATTTAAATTCAATTTAGTTAACATATAGTATATTACTAGTTTCAGGGGTAGAATTTAGTGATTCGTCATTTGCATGTAACACCCCGTGCTCATTATATTAAGTATACTCCTTAATGCCCATCACCCAATTACCCCATCCCCCACCTGTCTCTCCTCCAGTAACCCTCAGTTTGTTTCCTATAGTTAAGTCTCTTATGGTTTGCTTCTGTCTGTGTTTTTATCTTATTTTATGTTTCCTTTCCTTCCCCTATGTTCATCAGTTTTGTTTCTTAAATTCCACATATAAGTGAAATCATATGGTATTTGTCTTTCTCTGAGTTATTTCACTTAGCATAATACCCTCTAGTTCCATCCACGTTGATGCCATGGCAAGATTTCATTCTTTTTGATGGCTGAGTAATATTCCATTGCACATATGTATCACATATTCTTTATTCATTCATCTGTCAATGGATATCTGGGCTCTTTCCATATTTTGGCTATTGTGGACATTGCTGCTATAAACATTTGGGTGCATGTGCCCCTTTGAATCACTATTTTTGTATCCGTTGATAAATATCTAGTAGTACAATTGCTGGGTAATAGGGTAGTTCTATTTTTAACTTTTTGAGGTAACTCCATACTGTTTTCCAGAGTGGCTACACCAGTTTGCATTCCCACCAACAGTGTAGGAGGGTTACCCTCTCTCCACATTCTTGCCAACATCTGTTGTTTCCTGAGTTCTTAAGTTTACCCATTCTGACAAGTGTGAGGGTATCTCATTGTGGTTTTGATTTGTATTTCCCTGATGATGAGTGATGTTGATCATCTTTTCATGTGTCTTTTAGCCATTTGTGTGGCTTCTTTGGAGAAATGTCTATTCATGTCTTCATGCCATTTCTTAACTGGATTTTTGTGTTTTTGGGGTTTTGAGTTTGGTAAGTTCCTTATAGATTTTGGATACTAGCCCTTTATCTGATATGTCATTTGTGAATATCTTCTCCCATTCCATAGGTTGCCTTTTAGTTTTGTTGATTGTTTTCTTTACTGTACTAAAGCTTTTTATCCTGATGAAGTCTCATAGTTCATTTTTGCTTTTGTTTCCCCTGACTTTGGAGAAGTGTCTAACAAGATGTTGCTGCAACTGAGGTCAAAGAGATTGCTGCCTGTGTTCTCCTCTAGGATTTTGATGAATTCCTTTCTCACATTTAGGTCTTTCATCTAATTTGTGTATGGTGTAAGAAAGTGGTCCAGTTTCATTCTTCTGCATGTGGCTGTCCAATTTTCCCAACACCATTTTTTGAAGAGACTATCTTTTTCCCTTTGGATATTCTTTCCTGCTTTGTTGAAGATTAGTTGACCACAGTTCACCAAAATCTGTTATGAAACACACAAAAACTCAACTTCTAGATAAAAAAAAAATTGTGAGTGAAAACATATTACCATTATTATCATTGTTGATGGAAAAAAACAAAAAAAATTAGATAAACATAGTAAAAATTTCGATTGTATAGTATAGGATACTCTTTATTGGAAAAGAGATACCAAATGTCAATCTTTCAAATTTAAAAAAACATTTTAGGTTAGCCTGGCAATGATCCCAGGCCTGATTTCTGGAAAAGCTCTGAAACACCTCTGACTTACCATATATGCCAATTTAAGTATGGTTCATCCTGAGGCCAAAGGCAGTCAATTACCTTCCAATCTCACCTCACCTGCCACCTTACTTACTCCTGGCTGAGAAAGATGCTGCTGTAATCACCAACCAGATACAAATTCTCCAAAATATTTTTAGAATTTCCATTTATAGGAAATATTTGTGGAAGGCTAATGAGTGAGCAAAATCTCCATCACATCAGTTATCAGCTAGATTGTAAGCTATTGGAGAATTAGAGAGATGTTTTATTTATCTCTACATCTCTAGGACCTAGGGCAAATAAATGAAATTTATCCTCACCTTCTCCATATGGAGGGCTACTTGGCTCTGTTATTTGCAGGCCCCTCTCATCTGTCCATCTCTCTCTCCATCCATCCATCTGTCACACTAATCAACAAACATTTATTGAGCATCTACTATTTGCAGGCACAAAGAGATGAATACATCAGTTTTTGTCCTCAAGAAGATCATATTCTAGTATGGGAGAATTAAAATACCTCTACTTTAGTTTTCCACAGATAGAGAAGGAGTGCAATTAGTGTCTGCTCAGGGATCAGGGAAAATGTTTTTGAGTAGTTTAAAATCTAAATGTCAATGCTTTTATAAGAGACATCATTTCTGGACAGGATCTTCCTAGAAATTGGAAGTCATGGTACAGAGAACTTATGACCAACTATGAAGGGCACTACAATTGAATGGTGATTTCTATCCAGTAGGAAGCACTTGGATCAATGCTGAAGCTAAGTAGGTAGGAACAGGAGTGCGCCCTGCCCTGAGCTCTGGCAGAAACATGAAACTGATGGATGTGGAGAAGGACATTCCACTCTACCATTTTTTTTCTTTCTTAGAAGACATGTCTGCTCATTCATTAATCTAACAATTGAACACCAGAGACATGCTTGAAAACACATCCATCTCTCCCTGTAATCTGCCAACATACGTTTCTTGGCAGCTGAAAATTCAGTAAGTGTCCCTGTGATGACACTGGCATCATGAGCAACAGTAACAGATACAGAGCCGATCTTGTCCTGCACAGGTTGCAAGTGTCAATGGGTAGTACTTCCCCATTCATCAGTTTGTAGCCTGGGCCTTCCATAGTACTCTGATCACCGGGCCAAATGAGAATGTATCCATTTGGGTATATTAAGATGACAGAGTCCACAGACAGATTAAAATTTTTGGATATCTTTTCTCTTAGACAAAATATCAGAAGAAAATAAAGGTAGTATCCATGCCTTTTGAACAGCTGTGCATTTTTTTAATGGAGATCATTTTATTCATTCATTTAGTCAGTCATTCATGATTGTTTTTCCATTAAATTAATCATTGAATACCAACCAGCACAGAGTCAGATTTAGTGCCAGATGCTGTGACTTCAACAATTTGGAAAAGATTCTTTTCTCAAGAAGTTTCATTCGTTAATTCTTTCATTCAGCATATATTATTTAAATGTCTACTTTAAGGCATATATTATGCTAGGTCCTAAGGATAGAACAGTAAACAAAACCAGACATGACCAGACCTCTGCCCTCATTATTTCAGAGTTTTCTTTTAATACTTCACTGAGAATACCAATAAAATCTATCAGGTTCTCTGCCTGTGGCTTCTGGGTGTGGGAGCAGGCTAGTTGCTCCCAGCAAAGTAACTTACTCTTTTAGAACTAAAGAATCAGAGAGAGAAAGACAGTCTCTTCAGTAAATTGTGTTGGGAAAACTGGACAGCTGCTTGCAAAAGAATGAAACTGGACCACTTCCTTACACTGCACACAAAAATAACCTGAAAATGAATTAAGGACCTAAATGTGAGACCTGAAACCATAAAAATCCCAGAAGAGAGAACAGGCAGTAATTTCTCTGATATTGGCTATAGCAACATTTTTCTAGATGTGTCTCCTAAGGCAAGGGAAACAAAAGTAGAAATAAACTCCTGGGACTACATCAAAATAAAAAGCTTTTGCACAGCAAAGGAAACCATCAACAGCAGCAAAAAAAGGTAACTGACTGAATAGTAGAAGACATTTGCAAATGATATATCTGATAAGGGGTCAATATCCAAAAAATATTAAGAACTTATGCGACTCAACACCTAAAAACCCCCAAGCAATCTGATTAAAAAATGGGCAGAGAACCTGAACAGACATTTCTCCAAAGAAGACATACAGATGGCTAACAGACACAGGAAAAGATGTTCCATACTACTCATCACCAGGGAAATGCAAATCAAAACCACAATGAGATATCACCTCACACCTGTCAGAATGGCTAAAATCAAGAAGACGGGCGCCTGGGTGGCTCAGTTGGTTGAGCGACTGCCTTCGGCTCAGGTCATGATCCTGGAGTCCCGGGATCGAGTCCCGCATCGGGCTCCCTGCTCAGCAGGGAGTCTGCTTCTCCCTCTGACCCTCCTCCCTCTCATGCTCTCTGTCTCTCATTCTCTCTCTCACAAATAAATAAAAATAAAATCTTTAAAAAAAAAAAATAAATAAAAAATAAATAAAATCAAAAAGACAAGAAATAATGAGTTAGCGAGAATGTGGAGAAAAAGAAACCCTCGTACACTGTTAGAATGTAAATTGGCAGAGCCACTGTGGAAGAGTACAGTGTTTCCTCAAAAAATTAATAATATATTTGCCATGTGATCTAGTTATTTCACTAATTTTGGTATTTATCCAAATAAAACAAAACACTAATTTGAAAAGATAGATGCATCTCTATGTTTATTGTAGCATTATTCACAATAGCTGAGATATGGAAGCAACCCAAGTGTCCATTGATGGACAAATGGAAAAGGAAGATGTTATACACTCACACACACACACACACACACACGAATATTATGTAGCCATAAAAAAGGATGAGATCTTGCCCTTTGCAACAACATGGATAGACCTAAAGTGTATTATGCTAAGTGAAATAAGTCAGACTGAGAAAGACAAATACCACATGATTTCACTAATATGTGGAATCTAAAAAAACCAACAGATAAATTAAAAAAAAAAAAAGCAGAATCAGACCTATAAGTACACAGAACAAACTGATAGTTGCCAGAGGGGAGTGAGAGAATGGGAAAAAAATGGGTGAAAGGGAGTGGGAGGTAGAGGCTTCCAGTTATGGAATGAATGTCATAAGAATAAAAGGTACAGCATAAGGAATATAGTCAATGGTATTGTAATAGGTTGTATGGTGACAGATGGTAGCTACACTTGTGGGGAGCAGAGCATAATGTATAAACTTGCCCAATCACCATATTGTACACTTGAAACTATTGTAACATTGTGTATCAACTATACTCAAATAACAACAACAACAATCAGGGAGAGAAGGAAGAAGCCTCTTTACCACATGGGAGAGGAATCACAGTTAATCTTTGCCTTGGAAATAAAGGTTGTTGGTAAACTGATTAATCTGATATATGTTTACCATATCACCATGTTATGCTGAGACATATATTAGGTTCAATGCAGAATGAATTCTGGAAAGTATAATTATAATTATAGATATAAAACTTATGAAAAAACTCAGAAAAACAGTAAAAATATTTTAAATCCTCTTTATCTGTATATTGTTGTTAAGACACTTTGTTTTTCACACTGAAATGACATGAAACAGTACAAAGAGCCTAAAAGGAAATAGAATAATGACACAGCTAGGTTTTTTGATGTGGAAACCTCCCTCCAGCAGACTGTCCTGTTTTCTGACATCTGGCATTCCTAAAATCTGGGCAGGAAGTTAGAATTTAGGGTTCCTTTATCTTACACTGTTAGTAGAGGATAGAAATTTAAAAAATAATAATAATAGATTTTAAGTAGAGGCCACACCAAGAAAGCCCACACATGAGAAAAATAAAAACTATGTTTCTTATGAATATGATTTTTCTTTTTATTTCTGATTTTTTTTTTCATAAGAAAGGGGGAAATCGGAGAAGGAGATGAACCATGAGAGACTATGGACTCTGAGAAACAAACAGGGTTCTAGAGGGGAGGCGGGCAGGGGGATGGGTTAGCCTGGTGATGGGTATTAAAGAGGGCACGTTCTGCATGGAGCACTGGGTGTTCTACGCAAACAATGAATCATGGAACACTACATCAAACACTAATGATGTAATGTATGGTGACTAACATAACATAATAATTAAAAAAAAAGAAAGAAAAGCTGGAAAGTGTTGAGACAATTGAAATGAAAATCTATTATCCCAGGTTGGAAGTGGAAAATTCTTAATGAAAGGAGAGGTCATCCAATTATTCTCTTCACCATCCTGCAAACATGTCACATATAGCACATGCTAATCATCTCTACCTGCAATAAACTCTCTTCCCTTCTGACCTCCAGCCAAATGAAATATTTCTCAAATCTTCACTCCTTTATGGCTTTTCCAAACACAGTGATCTCCTCTGAACTCATTATACTTGTCTCTATCAGCGGTTTCTCTGTTTAACCATATGCTGCCTTGTGATTTTTTTTTTTTTTTAGATCACTTATTTGTTATTATTGTTAATGTCCAGACTGGACCCAAGATAGACTCACTTATGTTAAGCCCCACATCACAGACCAGAAGAAATTAAGAGTCTATGTTCTGCTCTCCCAAAAAAGGAAGGCCTACCCCAACCAATCAGGCTTGCCTGCTCAGCACAAGTTACCTGACCCCATCCCAGACTTCCCTCTGCACCATATGTGGGAAGTAACCTTGTTTTAACCGATCAGCAAATACCCAGGATAACTTCCTGGTTCCTGCTCACGTTGGTCTATAACATTCTCTCACCTTGTACCACTCTTTGAAGCTCTTTTTTATTTTCTAGACTGGATGCTTCTCAATTCATGAATCGTTAGATGAATCTTACTGACCTTTTCAAATTTTATGATTACTGGACTTTTCCTTTAACATGACTTAGATTGCCCGGGAAGACATTTCTCATATTTTTCCCACATCAATCATAAACTTTTAGGGATCAGGAATGCCTCGTCCATGTATTTCTATATCCATCACATGGAATAAGCAGAGAATCAATGCCCATAGCACGCCATGACCTTAGGTAACTCAGAAACTATTCTCTACATTTGGATCAAATGGATTTAGGAACCAGCTGGAGTAGCATGCAAACTTGCATATCCCATCTGGGCCTCATAC
Source organism: Leptonychotes weddellii (assembly GCF_054177405.1). Taxonomy (NCBI): domain Eukaryota; kingdom Metazoa; phylum Chordata; class Mammalia; order Carnivora; family Phocidae; genus Leptonychotes; species Leptonychotes weddellii. The sequence continues at coordinate 151,435,265 of NC_138370.1, read as the reverse complement.
ATGCTTTGTCCTATTCTGGCTTCTTTTATGAATAATTTCTGCATCTTCATAATAAATATTTGTTGGACAATTAAGTAAATGAATGAGTGAATTTTGTCCCATCTGGCAGGCTTGTGATGGCTCCAAAGATATGGAATATTTGGGATATTTGAGAAAAATCCTTAAGGAATTTTTATTTGGTCAGAAGGCTTGAGAAAAACATAGGGTGATTTCTCTGACCTCTTGTCAAATATGCAAAATGTTGTAACTTAGCCTTTGCTCAGGATAATGCTTTGTCAGAATTTTGTAGAACCTAGAAGAGATTTCTTTCCTGGCTCCTTCAGCCCCTCCTTGATGTTTCCCCATGTCTAAACTGAGAGGAGTAGACTCCAAAGGAGCTAGTTTGTTCTCTCTTCCAAGGTTATAGTGCACTACAATTTTATTCCAAATTTACTGTGTACTTTAGGGTCCTTTGCTCTTCTTAAATCTTGATATTCTAGTTCCTAGAAAATTCTAATAACAGTGTATCCAAGAACTTGGTTAGTACAAAGTAGAAGTAACTCAACACTGCCAAGTTGATTGCATCTTTCTTTAAAATTTCAGAAGACCCATGAGCCTCTTGATACATTTTAGAATAATTATTATGAACATAAATTACTTGTGCCTTGGGAAGAAAACAAGTGCTTTGAGCCTTGATCACTATATACATGAGGCTTTAATATTTTAGTTCACTGTGATAAGGAACATTTATTCTCCTAATCTCAGTGATGAAATGAAAAAATGATACAAATGTAAAAATAAAAGTTAACATATATCAAGTACTTGCATTTTCTAATTACATGTATTATCTCTATTGCTGTAAATTCTTACAAATAACCAGTGAAATAATACTTTTTTCATTGTCATTATACAGATAAGGAGTGAGATATGTAGAAGTAACTTGCTCAGTTACATAGTTGGTTTACTGCAGGGTTAAGATAGCAAAGTTCTGATAGAAAAACTAGTTCCTTCTGGCTCACAAGCTGATTATTAAGTTTTCAGGAATTTTGTGGCCAATTGATGTCATATCAGCAGCTTGAAGCTGGCTTTGTAGTGGGTGTTGTAGACAGAATAATGGTGTCCCAAAGTTGTCCATATCCTAATCCCTGAAACTTGTAAATACATTACATGGCAAAAAGGACTTGGAAAATGTCATTAAAGTTAAGGATGCTGGAGAGATTATCCTAGTTTATCCAGGTGGGTCATTCCATTCACATGAATCCTTAAAAGTAAAGAATCTTTCCCACCTGTAGTCAGAGAAAGAGAAGTAAAAACAGAAGCAGGGTCAATGAGATGCAGTGTGGGAAGGAAATTGCTAAGGCAGCAATATAAAACTATGGGTTTAGTGGGAGTATTTACACCACAGAAATCAACAAATGGTATAAATTGGCTTTTATGTTTTGTTCCTGGAGGGACAGTTTTAAACACTTATTAGCACATCGCTGCTTGTCACCATTATATTCTGCTGTATCCTATTAAATACATGAATGGAAACATAGAGAAGTACTCATTCAAAAGACAGAATAGAGATTCAATTGTCTTCATAAAAATGTTTGTTGTAATGAATATATAAGCAAGTTTTTAATCTTTGCAATAACCAGGAAGCTTAATTTGTTTCTTTATTGCTATACAATGTATTTAGGTTAAATGTATTTAAGTAGAACCCTTCCCTACTACAGCACATTTCTTCAGAGTCTCCTGTTTTTCTTGAATACAACCTTAATGAATACCACCGTGACCTCAAAAAACAATCAGGATAGTAACCAAGGATATGCAGGCCATTTAAAGAAAACAGAGAATCGGTCAATGATTATTCATCCATCCATCCATCCATCCATCCATCCATCCATCCAACCATCCATCCATCTATTAACTTATGCCTTCAAACAATAACCCAGTTACTATATGCTCAGCTCTAGATGTTTGGTTATTTGTGGACAAAACAGTCAGAAAGCAACAACAACAAAGAAAAAACCCCCAAAACTACCATGCTCTCAGAGAGCTTAAGTTCTAACAGAGCAATACACAAAAATTACCCCAGACACAGAATATTGATTTGAATGGTAGGGACTTTCACATAACCAGATGTTGTTATTTCGGGAATGCCCAGGCCCAAATAAACCAGTATGGTGTCCACCCTTGTAGCCTCTTGACCCTTTATTGCCCTTCATCCTTCTTATGCTCCTCCTCCCCTCCTTTTGCTTCTTCCCCTTAATATAAGGTGGGTCTCCTTTAGAAAGAGATCATTAGGGGCACAAGGGTGGCTAAGTTGGTTAAGCATCTGCCTTCAACTCAGGTCGTGATCTCGGGGTCCTGGGATCGAGCCCTGCATTGGGCTCCCTGTTCAGCAAGGAGCCTGCTTCCCCCTCTCCCTCTGCCCCTCCCCCTGCTCATGCGCTCGCTCTCTCTCAAATAAATAAATAAAATCCTAAAAAAAGAAAGAAATCATTAAAGGTCCAGGCAAATAAAGATAGGGTATAAATAAAGAGCCTTTATTAAAGCCACTACTTAAAGAGGCATGATTAAAGCTATGGGAATATCAAAGGATGGTGGGGGGACTCAGAACTAACAATGACACGTTCCTAAACCCTGAAGAAATACGCTTTGGATAGGAGCTATTCTCATGGAGAGACACAGCTCCTGCCAAATGCACAGCACTCAAACAGGGAGGCAGTAAGGAAAATACCATGACTATCTACCTCCTTCTGACACCTGTTCTCATGCTGGTGCCTCCCACTGGCCAGACCAATTAAGAAGCCAGCCAGCAAGGGAACCTGAGTGATGCAGCATGCTGTGGTCAATATTTGGGGTTGCAGAGTTCAGAGACTGGATCTGAGGCAAATGGAGAGTTATCAGCACAGAAGTAATTCAAATTATGTTGCAAATCTTGCAAATGTATAAATTATTTACATACTAATAGAGGGAAGTTATAATCTTCTAATAGTAAAATTTAAAGTAATGTTAAATATTTTGGGTTGATGAAGACTCAGATCACTCTCAGATCACAGTCAGATCTCTGACTCTCAGATCACTACTGATCTCTTATGAGTTGTCAACCTTATCACAGACCTTCTGTGTTACTCAAGAAATAATGAGATAATAAAGGTGAGATTAGGATGTTCCAATCAGACTGTCTTTTCTAATTTATTAATGTTTGTGTAAAATGAAATCTTAGGGTTTAAAGAATGGATCTGTGGGACACTTTGGGTGAAAGGGATCCTCCCATTCCTGTGGGTATTGTCCTTTCATGGGTAGCCTTGGGGAAGTTATCCAGTGATGTATTTGGAAAAAAAGAAAAATGAGCTTTTGCATCATGTACACCCTTAACCAGCAGATGTCATGCAAAGTCCTGTGCATGTGTTTTTCTGCTTATTGTTGTCAGTAGAATAACAATAGTGTATGAAATTCAAGGAAAATTTCTCAAGGGCTTGTAACACCAAGAACTATCTTTGTTTTCTTTGAGAAGAAATAGCACGTTTAATAAAAATGGTTTATATTTTAATATATTTGAGGGAAAGAGAAGGAACCAGATATTTAATACATTTGGGAGAAGAGAAGCAATCAGGAAGAGACGTAATCAGATATTCCCAGATTTGTATCTTAATGTTAAAATACAATTATTCTAATTATTCTCCATTGGTATTCTAACCAATACTCAGTTTAATAACTGTCCTATGTATGGAGGCTAGGGTAAATTTAGAGTCCCTTTCATTGGTGTTGATTTTGTTCTTTTGATCAAGGGTCTGGGGTATTTTTAAAAAACTAAATCCTAAAGATTTAGGACAGTGCTTTATGCTGAAGAAATATTATTATTCCCCACCAGATCTGCTTGTTAAACACAGGAAAAGTAGGCTTCCACAGTCACAAAAAAAAGGACATTCATATCCGGGTGTAAGGCTGCTTATATCTTACTGGAATTTTTTTTTAATTTCATACTACATTGATATGGGAATTTTTTCATATTGAATCTACTTTGTTCTGAATAAATTCTGAATTCTGAATAAATAAAAACCCCTGCAGGTATATTTATCCCATTATTTCCCTTTGCTATCAGCTGCATCACTTATAAGCTTTATATAATTCCCATAGTTTATCAATTTATTATTATCTTGCTCTTTCAGAACCTTAGTAATTAAATAGACATCACTGGGTTAAGTACTCAGTTTTGTGGTACCTTACTGGCCATCTCCTAATTATTTGGGAAAAATACAATGCATCACTATAATCTAATATACATGATTATGTTTACATTCAAGCTAATGTGAACCACAGAGTCTGACATGTCCCAATATCTGCATCTGGCAGGCTGGAGATTCAGGAGAACCAATGGTATAGTTCCAGTCCAAGTATAGAGAACTGACCACCAGGAGAGCCAATGGTGTAGATTTAGTCCCAAACCCTTCAGGTTTGACACTCAGGAAGAGCTGATGTGTCAGTTCCAGTTTAAAGGTAGGAAAAAACCAATGTCCCAGCTCAAAGACAGGGAGGAGGAGTTTTCTCTTATTTGAGGAGAGCTCAGCTTTTCTGTTGTATCTGGGCCTATATGGAACAACTGATCTAGGGGCACATCCATATAATTGAGGGCAATCTGTTGTATTTAGTCTACCAATTTCAATATTAAACTCATCCCCCAAAATCCTCACAGAAACACCCAGAAATATCTGGAAACCCAACTGCCCAGTCAGGTTGACACATAAAATGAACCATCACAAACCATAAGAACTTTCACTTCTCTTGCTCAGTTTCCTCACTACAAAATGAAGCATTTGTTCTCCATCAGTGGTTTTCACATCTAGCTGAACTTCAGAATCAATTGGATACCTTAGAAATACAGATTTTGGTGCTTACTTGGATCCACTGAATCAGACATTCTGTAAATAGAGTCCAGAAATGAAGTGATTCTGATTCTATATTCTGCATATTGATGGTTGGGACTCTGTAAACTATATTTCTCCATTGTCAGCTGTCTTCTTACCATTTCTTTCAGTAAAGTTCACTAGAAGGAGACCAGAATGTGGCAGGAGGAAAGGAGGGATTTCTTTTTTCCTATTTGCTTTCTGTTCCTGTTGGCATCACTCTAGAAATGACCCTTTCACCCTGAAAGAAAGAGTTGATTCCAGTCTTCAATTTTAACTGGCACTTTCAGAATCAATCTCATTCTAACCCCTGAACATTCCCTTCTCAGTGATCCAGGTCCCAGTTCTCCAGGCACCTCACTGGATCAAACTGAGGCGTCAATGCAGATGGGCAACGGTCCTTCCTCTGAGATAGGAGACCAAATCTTGCAGGACTCCTTTTCTGAGCTCCTAAGGTCCCCAAACCAGAAGATCAGTGCACCGTCTTCAGAAGTCTGAGCCTCAACTCCATAGCCACTCCCCTGAGCTATTAGTCTGATAACTCTGAACCCTTCCATTTGTTATTCCTAGTAGTAGAGGTATTAGACACCTGGTGCCTTTATATCTGTGTTAACCTTACTGTTTGTTGCCTTTGGCTGTTCCTGTTCTTCAATGATTGCTTCACCAATTCCATGTCAAATCTCTGTGGAAAGATTTAATGTCTTTCATCAAGACATTTAGTTTAATATTCTTAATGTTTCATGACTGATAACTATTTGCGGCAGATTAGTGAACTATCCATGTGAATGTCTATGTGGACAACTGTCCAGTCAATGCAAAGAGCAAGTACAAAGCCCTTAAGGCAGACACATGCCTGGAATATTTGAAAAATAGTAAGGAACCCATTGTGGCTGGAGAAAAGTGAATGAGAAACAAGCATTTAGAGACTTCAAAAAAGGCTAGATCATGCATGGCATTCTAACTTACAGAAAAACAAAAAACAAAAAATGTTGGCTTTTGAGTGCTGGAGGAAGCCATTCAGCCACTAAAGCCACTCTTCTCCAAGGAGATGGTTGATATAAGAATCTTGTTTGAAAAATAACACTATGACTGCTATATTTGGAATATATTTAGGATGACACAAAACCAGAGAGATCTACTAGGAGCCAATTATAAGCACGCAAGCAAGACAGGATGGTGTTTTTTTTTTAGGATAGTAGCAGTGGAGGTAAAATAACTAGTGAGACTGTGAGTATATTTTGTCAATAAATTGGAGGAAGAGGGGCACCTGGGTGGCTCAGTTGGATAAGCCTCTGACTCTTGATTTTGGTTCAGGAGATGATCTCAGGGTCGTGAGATTCTCTCTCTCTCTCTCTCCCTCTGCCCACCTCCCCCACCTCTGCTAGCGTGCATGCATGCTCTCTCACTTAAAAAAAAAAATTGGATGAAGAAAGAGAAAAGGCATCAAAAATGACCTCGAGTTTTTGACCCTTGCAACTGAAATAATCAAGCTACCACTGATAGAAAGGAAACTGTTGCTTTATGTTGGGGGGTGGGGGATGGACAGTGGGAGTTATGTTTTTAACAGGTTAAGTTTGAGATGTCTATTAGACATCAGAGGTGTGAGGTAGACAGTTGTATATGTGGGTCTGAAATTCAGGGTTAGAGGTTCAAGATGGAGATATAAATGTGAGAGACTTCAGAATATAGAGGATACTTAAAAGCCATGAGAATGGACCAAATAATTGAGGGAGTACAGACAGCACAGAGAAGAGGAGATGCCAAAATTTAGAGAATGAGAAACAACCATCAAAAGTGACTGAAGATCCTGAAAAGTAGGAGGGATACCAGGAGAATGTGGTATCCTGGTAGCCAATCATGAAGATATTTCCAGAAGGAGATGGCATAAAGAGTGGCAAAGGGCGCTGACAGGTCAACTGAGGTGAAGATTGAGAACAGACAAAGTAGTTTCAGTGATGTCACTGATGACCACAATAAAGAGTAGTTTCTGTAGAATGGTGCAATTGAAAGTCTATTCAGAGTGAGATTAAGAGAGAATGAGGGAAGGGGATTAAGAGGTATAAATTTCCAGTTATAAAATGAAATGTACTTTCCACAGGAATGGAAAGTACAGCATAAAGGATACAGTCAACAATATTGTAATACTGTTATATGGTGACTAAACATGGTGAGTACTGAGTAATGTATAGAATTGTTGGATCACTATGTTGCACACCTGAAACTAATATAACATTGTGTGTCAACTATGATTCAATTAAAGAGAGAGAGAATGGAAGTAGATAAACTGCAATCAGAGAGTACAACTTTTTCAAGTCATTTCTTTTCTGATTTTAATTCCAATATAGTTAACATGCAGTGTTATATTAGTTTCAGGTGTACAATACCTTGATTCAACAATTCTATTCATTACTCAGAGCTCATCATGATAAGGGTACCCTTAATCCCCATCACCCATTTCACTCCCCCCTCACCTCCCCTCTGGTAACCATCAGTTAGTTCTCTATAGTTAAGAGTCTGTTTTTTGGTTTGTCTCTTCTTTATTTGCTTTGTTTGTTAAGTTCCACATAGGAGTGGAATCATATGGTATTTGTCTTTTTCTGTCTTATTTTACTTAGCATTATATCCTCTAGATTCATTCATGATGTTGCAAATGGCAAGATTTCATTCTTTTTTATGGTTAATACTCCATTATATATATATCACTTCTTTATCATTCATCTATCGATGGACTCTTGGGTGGCTTCCATAATTTGGTTATTGTAAATAATGCTGCTATAAACATAGGGGTGCATGTATCTTCTCAAATTAGTGTTTTCATATTCTTTGGGTAAATACGAAGTAGTGGAATTATTGGATCATATAGTATTCATATTTTTAACTTTATGAGAAAACTCCCTACTGTTTTCCAGTGTGGCTGCACCAGTTTGCATTCCCACCAACAGTGCACAAGGATTCCTTTTTCTCCACATCCTCACCAACACTTGTTTCTTGTGTTTTTGATTTTAGCCATTCTAGCAAGTGTGAGGTGATATCTCATTGTGGTTTTGATTTGCATTTCCCTTATGATGGGTAATGTTAAGCATCTTTTCATGTGTCTGTTGGTCATCTCTACATCTTCTCTGGAGAAATGTCTATTCATATTTTCTGCCCATATTTTAATGGGATTATTTGTTTTTCTTGGTGTTGTGTTATTTAAGTTTTTTTTATATATTTTGGATACTAACCCTTTATCGGATATGTTATTTGCAAATATGTTCTCCTATTCAGTCATTCTCTTCTTTATAATGTAAAGTAAATGAGGGAAATAAGATGGTAACTAAAGTGGGAAGAGGGATTGAGAGTTGTTTTTTTTTTTTTTTTTAAGATGGTAGGAAAAAAACAGCATACTTGTGTGTTGCTGGGGAAAATCCACTAGAGAGGACAACTTGACATCCTTGATCTAGGGCAAAGGTGGAGAGATGTGCTTTAGAAATATGGAAAATTCATCTACCATATTTTTAAGTCACAAAACCTATTATTTAATTCCCCCCACTTAAAACCTATGAATGATTTCTCCTTGTTTGAGAACAAAATCCACAATCCTTACCCTTACAAATCAAGGATTGGATTTGACCTGGATTCTACCTTTCTTGGCTGTATCATCTCCTACCACACTAAACTCCAACCAGACTGGTTTCCTTTCTGTACCCTGCATACATCAAGCTTTTTTGTGCTTCAGGAACTTTGTGCTCCAGGAACTTTGCACTTGCTATTCCTTCTGCCTGGTAAACTATTTTCTTGGCTTTTTATTGACTTCCTCTTTCACATATTTTAGATTTCAGCTAAACATTTCTTTTTTTCAGAGAATCCTTTCCTAATAACCTTATATTAATATATGCTCAGAAATTACTCTCTATCATTATGCCCTGTTTTCTTGACCTCACCATGATTTGTAATTATCTTGTATAATTTAATTATCTTTGTCATTATCTTGTATCATTATCTTTTTCCCCAACGAAACTGTAAGTTCTAGCTATACTTCCAACAATTAGTAAAGGGTCATGTCACACAGGTGATCAATAAATTATGTTTGTGACATAAATAAATCTTTATTAAAATAATAATTAAAACCTCAGTGTCCCAAAGTTCTCTAGACCTCTAGGGTGTTTATTCTTTTAATATATATACAACAATAATGTAAACTCCTATACTGGATAATTGCAGGAAGTCTAATTCTCTTCCCAAGTTTTTTTGAGATCACTCCTTGTGTGTCCTAGAAATCCACCTTTCCTTGCTTGTCACTTCTTTTTCTTCCTTACAGATTACTTCCAGCTGTCTCTCACTACTTTCTCATTCCCAACCATATTCCATTCCAAAAGATGGACAAAGGTGCCTAAACACAGCTAGAGCAATGCTCTCATGTTTAAGATTTTTTGACTCTTGGGGATAATCACAATGCTGGTAATAACAATCTCATATTCAGCACTTGCTAGGACTAGACACTAGTGTGTGCGTGTATGTGTGTACATGTGCGCATGTGTGCATTTCTACTGTCACTTAATTATCCCACCAATCGTATATTATAGGTGTTATTATCCCTACTTTCAAGATAAAACCCTGAAGCACTGAGAGGGTGTATGAATTCCCCCAAAACATGTAACTAATAGTGATTCACTCTGGCTTTAGTCTCAGGCAGTTTGACCATGAAGTCCATTGTCTTAAATGGAAGGAAATTGTAATGTTGAAAAGGAAAGGTTAAAAACCGACTATCTGATAATGTTCTTCCTTTAATATACTGGCCATTCTCTTTGATTCAAGTTCTTCTACTAGATACATCTTTCTCAGCTGCTGGCTTATTTCCATATTACTTGGAATAACATGGGGATTGACTCTCTTTCTTTGGGATGAATTCATTTTTTCTCAGCTCTTTATTCACTCTCATTACCTTCCCTTAGCCAAAAAAAAATCAATATACCTTAAAAACAGAATAATCTCTGCAAAGACTAACTCAACTCAAAATAAGCAGAGCCTTTTACATGATTAAATATATAACAACAGCTTGATCTGAAGTATGTGCACTTTCAGTTCTCCACTCCCTATAAGAGCAAAGGGAGGATGTTGATATTCACCCCAGACTTCAGAAATGGCTGTGGCCTTTAAAATGGCACACTTTGTCCCCACTTCATATGCAAGACACTGCAAGGGTAACAAGAAACAACGATGGCATTTGCTACTCCTAGGAGCTAACAGGGAAAAAAAGAAGACAGCATGACACATGATTTCAAATGCTATGAAATAGCTTCTGAGAGCTGGGAAGTAACAGCATTTTGTTCAGCAAAGAGATGCTACAGTGTCCGAGGCCAGAAGTAAAAATCTAAAGTAACCATCATAAGCCTTTAAGAGAGCATTCATGTGAAGTGATTTTTGGAGGGGAATGCTCTTGAGCAATAAGGATGTTAAAAAAGCCTGACTCTCATGGCTACACACAGAAGGTAGAGACTCTGTTATGCTGGAAACCTAACAGCAAACCTATTTCTCCTAAACATTTTGAGGACAGTATATACCTCCATGGGTTGAAGATTTAAAAAAATGTGCTTTCTCTCCTTATGAATATTGTACACCTCATGACCTTACATTAACAACAAATACAAAACAGCAATTTACGCAGCTACCATTAATTATTTAATTATATAAAAGTTTACTGAGTGCCAGGAGCTGAGGATTTAGTAATGAACAAAGCAGATAAAAATTCCTGCCTGCATGCAGCTCATGACTGTGTGCTAGACATTGTGGTTGAATTTTTATAAACATTTATGACTATTCTTCATAATAGGAATAGTTTTTTGAGATAGTCTCTCTTTTGGCAAGTATTTTACAGTTCTAGAATGAAAACAGTGAGGCTTAGGAGGACTGATCAGGGCCCAGTAACCAGGAAGCAAGGGAGCTAAACTGCAGGAGCCGGCCTGCCTGAAGTCTAGGGGTCTGATGCTTTCCCACACTAAGGTGCTGGCACCTACATATCATTTGTGTTCTGTGATTTCCTTGGCTCCCTACTGCTAACCTCAGGCTGCCAATTTGCCTTGGTGTCCTCTGCTCTAGCCATAGATATTTCTACTACATATAGGGTTTTGTCTAAAACACATTTGCTGATTTTACCAGTATACACATAATCATAACAGCACTGCTAGTATTTCTTATTTTCTTACTTACCTTTCTCTTGAGGGCATTCATGAAGCAGTATTGTGAGATCTCAACTTGTAGGATCCTCACTAAACATAACATTATCTAGGTCCATTCAGTTGTCTAATAAAGGATGTATTCTGGTAACTTAAAAGGCCAAAGATGTCTCTTCATGTCTTCTGCCCATTTTTAAATTGGATTATTTGTTTATTGGGTGTTGAGTTTTAGAAATTCTTTATATATTTTGGAGACTAACCCTTTATCAGACATGTCATTTTCAGATATCTTTTCCCATTCCATGGGTTGCATTTTAGTTTTATTGATTGTTTCCTTCATTGTGCAGAAGCTTTTGATTTTGATGTAGTCTTAATAGTTTATTTTTGCTTTTGTTTCCCTTGCCTCAGGAAGCATATCTAGAAAGAGTTGCTATGGCCAATGTCAAGGAAGTTACTACCTTGTTCTCTTCCAGGATTTTTATGCAGGTCTCACATTTAGGTCTTTTATCCATTTTGAGTTTATTTTTGTGTATGGTGTAAGAAAGTGGTCAAGTTTCATTCTTTTTCATGTTGCTGTACAGTTTTTCCACAATCCTTTTTTGAAGAGACTGTCTTTTTGCCCTTGGGTATTCTTTCCTGCTTTGTTAAAAATTAATTGACCATATAATTGTGGGTTTATTTCTGCATTTTCTGTTCTATTGACTGATCTATATGTCTATTTTTGTTTCAGTACCATACTGTTTTGGTTACTACAGCTTTATAATATAACTTGAAATCTGGAATGTGATGCCTCCAGCTTTGCTTTTCTTTTTCAAGATTGCTTTGGCTATTTGGAGTCTTTTGTTATTACATACAAATTTTAGGATTGTTTGTTCTAGTTCTGTGAAAAAAATGTTATTGGTATTTTGATAGGGATCGCCCTGAATGTGTAGATTGCTTTGGGTAGTATAGATATTTTAGCAATATTTGTTCTTCTAATCCATGAACATGGAATGTCTTTCCATTTCTTTGTGTCATATTTCTCCAAAGACGACATCCAGATGGCCAACAGACACATGAAAAGATGTTTATCATTACTTATAATCAGGGAAATGCAAGTCAAAACTACAATAAGATATCACCTCACACCTATCAGAATGGCTAATATCAACAACACAGAGAAAGCAGGTGTTGATGAGGATGTGGAGAAAGGGGAACCCTCTGGCTCCATTGGTGGGAATGCAAACTAGTGTAGCTACTCTGAAAAACAGTCTGGACGTTCCTCAAAACATTAAAAATAGAATTACCTTACAATCCAGCAATCACACTACTGGGCATTTACCCAAAGAATACAAGAACACTAATTCAAAGGGATACATGCACCCTTTATTGCACATTATTTACAATAGCCAAGATATGGAAGCATCCCAAGTATCCATCCATAGAAAAATGGATAAAGGAGATGTGGTGTGTGTGTATATATACATATATATATGTATATATGTGTATAATACCAATATATGTGTATATATACATATGTAGATATACACACACACCATGGAATATTACTCAGCCATAAAAAAAGAATGAAATCTTGCCATTTGCAATGATATGAATGGAACTAGAGAGTATAATGCTAAGCAAAATAACTCAGAGAAAGACAAATGCCATATGATTTCACTCATACATGAAATTTAAGAAACAAAACAAACAAGCAAAGGGAAAAAATAAGAGACCAAGAGAAAGAGAGACAAATCAAGAAACAAACTCTTAACTATAGAGAACAAACTGATGGTTACCAGAGGGAAGGGGGTAGGGAGATGGGTTAAATAGGTGATGGGATTAAGGAGTGCACTTGTCATGATGAGCACAGGGTAGTAATGGAACTGTTGAATTATTATATTGTACAGCTGAAACTAATATAACACTGTATGTTAAATAACTGGAATTAAAATAAAAACTTAAAAAAAGGCCAAAGATGTGTTCTACTATCCTGCACATAAATAGACTAAGATTTCAAGCAGAGACACACTTAATAGCTTTATCTGATTTTTACAAGGACAGAGTATACATATGACATTTCCGGTGGTCACTTTGATTAGGCTAGGAGTTATATTTCCCTGTATTCTTCCAAATTAGCATGGTCAAAAGGACTTGTGGGTACTTGAAATCCAGAAATAAAGCTGCATCCGTTATTCTCTGAAGACCTTTTCCCAATCATATATGGTGACAGACATTCACCTAGGTGCTTGCTCTTTATCCATTTAGGCCTCCAGACTCCTGGTAGGACCAACAGTGACCTCAGGCTCTTCCCACACTTTGCTGTGGACTCATTGATTCAATAGCTACTTAGAAACAATGGCTTCTCATAGGCTTCTCCACAAGCCCACCTTTCATGGTTCTAATCTATAGCTGGTAGTACATAGTTTCTCTGATTGATGGGTTGGTGACTCAATCTCTGATCCAACCCCTCTTCTGGACCAGTATTTTCCAACAATTGTCTAAGGTCTACTTCCTATAATCCCTCTCTTATTCCAAAACATTCAAACTGACACTTCTCTACTGACTGAACTTGGGTTGATTCACTGGCAAGAAGTAAATGATGATTATTAGTAAAATGGGAAGCAAGATGGCAATTATTTATTCCCAGGTATAGAATTCTCAGCTAAAATATTTATAATCTCTTTTTAAGAAGTGTTGTCCCTATCTTGAAGAGATATCTGTACCCCTATGTTCATTGCAGCATTGTTCTCAATAGCCAAGACATGAAAACAACCCGTGCCTATCAATGGATGAATGGATAAAGAAGATAGAGGGTGTATGTGTACGTTGGTATGTGTGTACATGTGTGTGTATAATGGAATATTATTCAGCATTAAAAAAGAAGGAAATCCTGCCACTTGTGACAACATGGATGGACCTTGAGGGTATTATGCTAAGTGAAATGGGCCAGACAGGGAAAGACAAATATTATATGATCTCACTTATATAGGTTTTCCTGGCCATCTGAATGTATTCTTATGAAAATATTCATAAGCTGAAACAGCATAAAGTGAAGATGTGACTATCATTAATTCATATGGAAAAATTTTTGAGTGTCCCCAGACCCAAAAAATTACCTCTCTTAGGCTTTCCTGATACCACAGGGTAAGTCCTAATAACAGATGCACAAAATGAACTGAGATATAGCATAGATGTTCACAGACACAGTTCAAAGCTATGGTGGCTTGATGCTGAGAGGCTGAGTGTGGTTGCCAGAAAGGAGCCTGGTGGGGCTCCTCTCGCTGCTTAGCTGTGTACTGCCTCTATTTGGGCTCCCCGCAAATATAAACGCTGTACCCAATTTTTGCTTTTCACCTTTTTTTTTTGTAAAGGCAAAAATCATCTTCAAATTTCTCACAGTTAGCAAAAACAGGTACTAATGTGGGTCTTACGTAAAAGTGAAGTGATATAATGTGAATTTTCAGAAAGCGGGGAATACCCCATCCCTCCCACCGCCCACCACTCCAGCAACCCTCAGTTTGTTTCCTGAGATTAAGAATTCCTCATATCAGTGAGGTCATATGATACATGTCTTTCTCTGATTGACTTATTTCGGTGGCTGGGTGATAGACATTGGGGAGGGTATGTGCTATGGTGAGTGCTGTGAATTGTGTAAGACTGTTGAATTACAGACCTGTACCTCTGAAACAAATAATACATTATATGTTTAAAAAAAAGAAGAAGAAGATAGTAGGAAGGGGAAAATGAAGGGGAGGAAATCAGAGTGGGAGACGAACCATGAGAGGCTATGGACTCTGAGAAACAAACTGAAGGTTCTAGAGGGGAGGGGGGTGGGGGGATGGGTTAGCCCGGTGATGGGTATTAAAGAGGGCACATTCTGCATGCAGCACTGGGTGTTATATGCAAACAATGAATCATGGAACACCACATCAAAAACTAATGATGTAATGTGTGGTGACTAACATAACATAATAAAAAAAAAAAAGCAGGGGGATACTTGTATTTAGAATCTAAAAAAGCTGAACTCATCCAGAGTTGAATGGTAATTGCCAGGGATGGGGGGTTGGGGGAAATGGAAAGAAGTTGGTCAAAGGATGGGAACTTTCACTTATAAGATGCTCACATTTGGGGGACCTAATGGACAGGATAGCAACTATATTATATGCTCGAAAGCTGCTGAGAGAGTAGATCTTAAATATTGTCACCACACACGCAGAGAAAAAACTATGAAAAAAGTGTTGGTCTATTGGTAAAATTAACATGCCACACATGACCTAGTATTTCAGTGCCTCAGATGTCTTTCTAAATGGTTACCTTGACTTCTGTTCACTTTAAGAAGCAATTGCCTGAAATTGACAAGGCAGGGAATGACAGAACAAGTCTGCCCCAAATCCCCAGACAGGTTTGATTTTAAATATAATACAAAGGATAAAGATTACTGATAAATCTTTGACTCTACTCCTTTAAGTCATTACTGCAAAACATAAAAAAATTGCTCAACTGAAGTGAAGTGAACCGCAAGTTGATGTGACTGTCTGAGAATAATATGTCAAAGAATTTTATGATTCCTAGTAAACTGATGGGGAAAACAATTTATTAGTTATAGTTTTGAAAGGATTAAAAAATTCTTGGAGGCTGTGTTTGAAATGTATATTCTGCCTCACTGAACAATTTATATCAATAATTTATGATCATACTATTTTTTATTTAATGCACATATTAGCTTTTACGAGCATGTTGGGAATTATTGCAAACTGAATTTCATGTAAAATATACCTGTATTTCACAGTAATTTGCTTTATGCATTTTAAGTACATTAATAAACATGTGGCTGATCCATTTTTTTCATTTATTTCTTAAATACACTTTTCATTTTTGAACAGTTTTAGATTCATATATAAGTTGAGAATACAGAGATTTCTTATATAGCCCAGCCCAGTTTTTCCCTATTATTAACATCTTATATGATACACTTTTTATAATTAATATTGGCATATTATTATCTAAAGTGTGTAAGTTATTTAAATTTCCTTACTTTTAACCTGATGTCCTTTTTCTGTTCTTGGGTCCCATCCAGAATAACACATTACATTTAGTCATGATGTCTCCTTATAAGGGCTCCTCTTGGCTTTGGCAGTCCCTCAGACTTTCCGTAATTTTGATGACCTTGACATTCCTTGGGGGAATACTGGTTCGGTATTTTGTAAACTGTCCCTTAATTGGGATTTGTCTGGTATTTTTCTTTTATTTTAAAAAAGATTTTATTTATTTATTTGTCAGAGAGAGAGAGAGAGCACAAGCAGGGGGAGCAGCAAGCAGAGGGAGAAGCAGACTCCTTGCCGAGCACGGATCCTGATGGGGGACTCAATCCCAGGACCCTGGGATCATGACCTGAGCTGAAGGCAGACGCTTAACCGACTGAGCCACCCAGGTATCCCTGTCTGGTATTTTTCTTATGACTAGATTGTACTTCTAGATTTTTGTGAGGAAGACTACAGAGGATAAGTGTCCTCTTTGTCATGTCATATTGAGGGTAAATATTATCAGTGGGCCTCATCACTGCTGATGTTAACCCTGGTCACCTGGCTGAGACAGTGTTTGTCAGGTTTCTCCACTGTAAAGTTACTCTTTTTTTCTCTTTTCATACTCTTACTGTTTGAAAGGAAATCATTAGTAGTTTGCTAGGGCTGCTGTAACCACGTGACACTAGCTGGTTGGCGTAAACTTCAGAATTTATTGTCCCAAAATTCTGGAGGCAAGAAAGTCTAAGAGTTAAGGTGTTGGCAGGGTGTTTCCCTTTGAGGATGATGAGGGAGAATTTGTTCCATGCCTTTTTTCTAGCTTCTGGTGGTTTGCCGGCATCTTTGGAGTTCTTCATACACATATTGCCCGGATCTCTGCCTTCATGTTCACTTGGCGTTCTCACTGTGCACAATGTATCTGAGTCCAAACTTCCCAATTTTGTAAGAACACTAGTCATACTGGATTAGAAGCCCACCCTACTCCACTAGGGCTTCAGCTTAATTACATCTGCAATGACCCTACTCCCAAAGTCAAATTCTGAGGTACTGGGAGCTAGGAATTTACCATAGGAAGTTTTGGGAGACACAATTCAACCCATAACAGTTGCTATGTGCAATACATACTTAAAGGATGGAATTATAGTCTTATTTATTTAAATTAGTATGCACTCATTGGTAACTACTTTGTACTTATGGTTATCATTTAATATTACAGTTTGGCCATTTGGAACCCTTTCATTTGGTTCCTATGTCCCTTTAATATACCCCTATCAATAGTGTTTATTTTTATTTAAAAATAATTAGCATTTCCTTACTTTCTGACACCACAAAATGCTCCAGACTCACCTTGTTATTATCATCCATTCTCCAAGAACTCCAGGAGCTCTGGGTCCTTTCATTGAGAATGCTTTTAGCAACCAAGATAGGGCACTAGTTGTGCTCATTGCTAGTGAGTGGCTTCTAGGTTCTTTCAGTTGAGGAAGAAAAGAGCTACATGTGTATATACTTTCCTACACACACACACACACACACACACACACACACACCCCTATATATATTTCCATTATGTAACCATTTGAATCTATATTCAGCTAAATGAGTTCATTCTAATGTCTCCATTACTACATGGATCATGCTTGCCCTTTCCCCTTGCTTATCTGTAATCTCCTAAGACAACAGTGAGAAACTTGGCACCTACCACCCACCATCCATTCACTTAATTGTCCAATCTTAGTATACATTTATAGCAGGCTTTCATTTACTTTTAATCCACAGAATTATTGCAGTATAAATATTTATAAACCAATCATAAATATTTAAATATGCAAAAATCCCACACAGTAATAGCTTACATTTCCTAGGAGTAGCTGCAGAACTAATTGATGAAATGTAATTTCTTCTCTGGATCATTGTTAATGAGGACAGTTCCATTATTGAAGTGCAACTAGCTTTCTGTTTAATGTAATATGTTAAGATATGCATTAGACCAATTAGAATAAATGATACAAACATCAACTTCATGTTTTCATCAGAGTAGTAATAAAGTTTATGTAATCTCCTTCCCTATATATATGTTATTTGTATTCATAAGTTCCATATACATGTGTACACATACTCTACATATCCTTACATACATGTAATAAAAACTTCAATAAATATTTCACAAGTAGTAAAATGATTATTGAGTTTCAAAAACAGAGATATAAAAGTAAAAGCTGAAAGGTGTTTTCAGTATATTAAATGTTTGATTATAAGAGGGGAAGAAAACTCCTGATGCCAGAGGTTTATACTGGGAGAATTCCAAATATCTCAAATATATCAAAATGTAAATTTTTTCTTTGTTCATCATATACAACACTGAATTTTGCCTGGCCTTTATATACTGTATGTAGTATAGTATTTATCAATAGTGTGTTTCTTTCCTTTCCTTTTTTGTGTTATAAATCTAGTTTTTTTTTTTAAGAATTTTTATTTATTTATTTGAGAGAGAGAGCAGGAGAGAGAAAGAGGGGGAGGGGCAGCAGGAGAGGGAGAAGCAGGCTCCCCGCTGAGCAAGGAGCCCAAAGCAGGACTTAATCACAGGATCCTGGGATAGTGACCTGAGCCGAAGGAAGACACTTAACTGACTGAGCTACCCAGGTGCCCATAAATCTAGTTTTAATTGCAGATGACTGCTTGCTTCAAGGACAAACAAAACATTGAGTAAGTTTGTGGGAAGGTACAAAAAATAAATTAAAAACAAACGGAGTTAGGGGCCTCTGGGTGGCTCAGTCAGTGAAGCATCCCACTCTTGACTTCAGCTCAGGTTATGATCTCAGGGTCGTGAGATTGAGCCCTGCATCAGGCTCTACTCTGTGTGTGGAGTCTGCTTAAGATTCTCCTTCTCCCTCTGCCCCCCCCACCTCTCTCTCTCTCCCCCTCTCTCTCTCAAAACAAGCAAATAAACAAAAAACAGGAAAAAACAACTGGAGTTAATACACAAAATGCATGGCATATTTCTCTGCACTAGTTGTCTATAAAATTGTATCTAAATTTTCCATCAGTCACTATGTATCAGGCATCTCTTTTTGCTCTGCTTCAGAGTCTCTATCCTCACTTGGTACTTGTCCCCCCACCACTGTAGTTACCAGCTCTGCATAGACCTGGACTGACTGCACACAGATGCAACATGACAGCCCTGGGCCCTGGACCCAAGCCACACACTCTCACCTCCCATCATGTGGGCTTCTCTGTTGACATTGCTTTGGGACATGAACTCTGCAATCTCATCACTGTCCTCAATAAAGAAGCATGGCAATCTGTTCCCTTTCAAAATGTAATCCCTGCTGCCATTTTTTCCTTCTACTGTTCTTTTCTTCACAAATTTATGCATCTGTACGTTTACTGTGTTATGGACACAGCATCAGAAATCAAAGGAGAGCCTACCACACATGAGCCTTTAAGTGCCTCATGGAGAGACTATGGTAATTCATCACAACATTAATACAGCTGGTAACAGCAATTTTTTTTACCTTTTTTATTTGTCTTAGGAGTTGAATATGAAGTTATGGAGAGCTACATATGTCAGGGAAAAGGGTAGTTACCCTTGGCTGATCAAGAAACAAGGGATTTAAATTTCAGTTTAGGCTCCCTGAGATCTCTCAGAAAAAAAATGCTTGCAGATTGCATTTTACTTGCAAACCCAAGCCTAGTGTACCTGGGCAGGTGTCCTTGAGACCACTGCCTTTCTGGAGGCATTCACTTCTGATCCTATCACAGGGAACTCATTTACTTAGCCTCCTTTGTCACTAACTGACTGCTTTTAAAGTAAAACTTATGTCCTGCTCATCCTTCCTTCAATACCCTGAGACAGCAGGGGGTTCTTAATGCAAACTGGAGAACAAAATAAGAAAAAAAGAGGAGAACATTAAGACTTCCTCCCAAACCATCCAAAGTAAAATTCAGGCTGTAAAACAATGATGCTTTCCCTCCAGTAGGGACTTGATAACCTTTTATTCATGGGAAATTCAATTAAAATGTGCATCTCTCCTGTTTCCTGAAAAATTTAATTTGTATCTTAACTTGCTACTGCTGTGCCCAAGATTTTCAAATCAAATATTAAAAATGAACTTGTCAGCTCCAGTAGCTTTATGCTGTGAGCTAAACACTTCATAAATTCTCTTTCATTTTGTAGTCTATTAAGATACACTTATAAGTGAATGTGTAGTGTCTTAAATTGTTAATAGGTAAATTTTTACAATGAGTTTTAAATTAGATTCTCTCTCCTTACTCACTAATCCACCTCATTTCCTGTGTGTATTTTTGTCTTCATGCCCGATTCATGATCTCAGAATCCAACACAAGCCATTATGTTGTTTGAATCATTTCAGATGTCCTAAAATCTCATCAACTTGCTTTTTCTCATCCATGTTTCTAAACTATTTTAGATCTACTTAACCAACAAGGCAAAAAAAAAAATCAAAATTTTTAGACATGTTTGCCTTTGAATGGAGAAATTATGACCTTATTAGTCCTTGATAAAATATTCAAGATTATAATTTAAGATGGCTTTTCTTTTTCTTTTTTTCATGTATATACCAATTGACTGTAATATTTGTTATAACCTCTGTATAAGTCAGAATTACCTTTACTTGCTAGTGGGAGGGATGGCTAGATCCTGAGACTCCTTCAGATTCTGTATCTTTTGTTATCTCTTCTGTTCTGGTGGTTTGCAAACTGGCTACGAGAAGCCCTGCATTCATATCTTTCAAACTTACTAACCTCAGTGGGAGGATAATCACTCCAAAGAGTCCTTCAAGAAAAGTCCACAAAAGGCATATTTGTTTGGTTTGTGTGGTCAAAGCTCCACAGAGACAGACCTGGGTCACAGAATATTTGCTATGGCTCCACAGAACCTCACAAAATAGTTTTTCACAGAAAAAAAGGGGGAGAGGTTGTCACCAGAAAAAGGAGGGAGAAGAAATACTTAAAAAATAATAATAATGTCAGTTATCAAACTCCGTTACTATTCTGTTTCAGTCTCTTCTCACACTTGATTTTAGATTGCCTTCTGGATTATAGAATTTACCATGTTGCATTGCAATTGTTTTTATATTCTGGCCCTAATCAAACCCAGAGCATCCTAAAGATAAGATGCCAATATTATTACTTTACAAAGTATATATTGTCATTATTTCATTTTCAGAGTCTAATCCAGCATTTAGTACTTAGCAGCTCTTCAATAGAGGATGATTAATTATACTAAATAATTACATGTTTTGGCATTCTTTTATATTCTTATTCAGCCCTTATACGTCCTTTTTCCTTGTATTTCCTTTAATTTTCCTTTTTTTTTAAAATATTTTATTTATTTGAGATAGAGAGAGAGAGAGCACAGGAGTGGGGGTGGGGGGGCAGAGGCAGAGGGAAAAGCAGACTCCCCACTGAGCAGGGAGCCCCATGCGGGACTCGATTCCAGGACCCTGGGATCACGACCCGAGCTGAAGGCAGACGCTTAATGACTGAGCCACTCAGGCACCCCTCCTTTCATTTTTCATTTCATCTGCTTCTCAAATCACTTTCCTAGGAAGCCAAGTGAAAAATATGTAAGTTTAATAATATATTTTATTTACAACAAACACTTTCATGTTTGAGAGAGGGTGACCTCTTGGGCCAATAAAAAGAAGCAAAAATATAACAAATGTAATTGTTTTGTTCATGAAGCTAACTCAAATATACCTAAAATCTCTGATCTCTCATATCTTCAAATTCATGAGAATACTTTGGTTTCTTGTTGGCTTTTACCCCTAATCTCCAGTGCCTCTGAGATTACTAATTGCCATTCTTACTTAAAATGGAACTAATTTTGATTGTGTAGTGTTATGATGCATCTTTGTCCCGGAATTTTAGTGTATTTTCTATTTTATTGGCTGTTTATGATTCACATGTATTTTTATTTAACTCATTACAGGTCCAAAGCTGGTCTCACTCTTATTATATCCAATGAGATTTGCTATGTTTTGGCAAGCAACATGCCAAATCTTGCCACAAAGTTTTATGGCTCTAGCTTGGTCCTGGGGCTGTTGTAAGTTCGAGGTTACTCTGGATCAGGTACTAGATTAGCAGATATTTCCAGAACACAAGAAAGAAAGAAAAATTAGTATAACTTCTCATGCAGTCACTTTTCTATGCCAGTTCATCTTTGTGATTAGACAGTTCTTTATTCCTGTATCATGCCATGTTTAAGTGTTTTTTGTTTGTTTGTTTGTTTGTTTGTTTTTTCCAGTTACTTTTCTCTAGAATGTCTTCCTGGGTTTTTCTCCCAAGTGGCTTCTATTCATCCTTACATTCTCCCTCTTTACAAAAGTTTTTCCTAAACTCTAAAATAACAATAATAATAATAATAATAATAATAATAATAATAATTGTTACCTTACTGTGTACTGTAACATCACCTTGTATTTTATTTACCATTTTATCACTAGTCATAATTGGACATTTAAAAATTAATTTTTTGTTCCCTATTGTAGTGTAAATTTAATGGAACATAAGACCACCTTGTCTTGTTCATTACTGAATACCCAACCCATATATGGCACACAGTAGACTTCCTACCCGCCAGGATTTTATTAACTTTGTTTTATTTTATTGTGGTAAGAACATTTAACAAAAGATTTACTCTTTTAGTGAATTTTAAGTGGACAATACGTGATTGTTGACTATTGGTACTAATGTTATATAGTAGATCTCTGAGCCCGTTCTTGCTTGTCTGAAACTTTATGCCTATTGATTAGTAATTCCCTATTTCTCCCTCCTTCAAACCTCTGGCAACAAATATTTCACTTTTTGATTCTATGAATTTGACTACTTTAAATACTTCATGTATGTGGAATCATGCAGTATTTGTGTTTCTATGACTGTCTTATTTCACTTAGCATAATGTCCTCAAGGTTCACCCATATTGTTACAGAATGTCCTCAAGGTATGCCCATGCTGTCACATACTGCAGACTTGTCTTCTTTTTAAGGCTGCATACATAGCATTCCATTGTGCGTATTTACCACATTTTCTTCCTCCATTATTCTACTGATGGACATTTCGGTTGTTTCTACATCTTGCCTATCGTGAACAGTACTGCAATGAACACAGGAGTGCTAATATCTGTTGGAGATCCTGATTTCAATTGCGTTGGATATATACCCAGAAGTGAGATTGCTGAATCAATCATATAGTAGTTCTGTTTTTAAGTTTTGAAGAACCTCCATACCATTTTCCATAGCGGTTGTACCATTTTGCCTCCCCACAGTGTGAAAGGATTTTAAACTTCTCCACATCTTTGCTAACACTTGTCTTTTTTTCTCTCTCTCTTTTTTTGGTAGCAGCCTACCTTAGTGGTTTCTCATTGTGATTTTTGATTTGCAGTTCCCTAGTGATGAGTGACATTGAGCACCTTTGCATATTCCTGTTGACCATTTGCATGTCTTCTTTGGAGAAATATCTATTCAAGTTCTTAGGCTGTTTTTAAATTGGATTATTAGGGTTTTTTATTATTGAGTTATAAGAGTTCCTTATAAATTTTGGAGATTAACCCCTTATCAGATGTATTGTGTGTGAATTTTTTCTCCCATGCCACAGGCTGTCTTTTCACCTGTTGATTGTTTCCTCTGCTGTGCAGAAGCTTTTTACTTTGATGTAGCCCAACTTCTTTATTTTTGTTTTTGCTGCCTGTGATTTTAGTGTCAACATCAATGAAATCACTGCCAAGACCAACTCCATGAAGATTTCCCTATGTTTTCTTCTGGGGCCTTTAAAATTTTCAGGTCTTATGTTTAAGTCTTTAATCCATTTTGAGTTGATTTTTGTGTATGGTGTACAATAGGGGTCCAATTTTATTCTTTGGCTTTTGCATATTCAGTTTCCCCTGCAGAATTTCTTGAGGAGACTGTTCTTTTCCCATCACGTATTCTTGATATCATAGTTGAAGAACAGTTGTGGATTGGTTCTTTCTCAAGACTGATTTACCCACCCTGGTCCTTTCTGTTTCCATAAGAACTTTAGAATTATTTTTTCTATTTCTGTAAAAAATGTCATCAGAATCTTGATAAGGATTGCATTAAATCAGTACATTGCTTTGGGCAGTATGGGAATTTTAACAATATTAAATTTTCTAATCCGTGAGCATGGGATTTCTTTCCATTTGTTTGAGTCTTAATTCTAACCAGATTTAGGCTGTTTCAACTCATCATTTTTGAGTCAAATATAAACAAGCTCAGTGGTAGAAAACTTGTTTCTCTTATTAATTATTTTATCCCCCAGAACCTAGAACTTTGCTTGGCCCATAGTATGTGTTCAGTGAATGTTTTTTTGAATAAGTGAAGGAACCTTTAATGTACATCATATAATAAAATGTCTTAGCATTGAAGAACCAGTTGCTGAGCCAGTGGTGCCCTCTGATGACCAAAAATCATCATTATAATCTTTTTCTTAAACCAAGTGACTAGCCTTTGGACTTCCCTTTTGTGTTTAGCACTTCATAGTATAACTGAGGGTTGTCCCAAAGAGATTCCGTTAAGAAACCCTAGTGCAATCATAGCTCTGTAAGATAATATATATGTGTATCACTTTACAGTTTTCTTAAGTCTTGGGACACATAGATGTCAGGGTTCTTCAGAGAAACAGAACCAACTATATGTATTTGAATGCCATTGGCATATTCAAGGAAGAGTAAGTAAGCTAGTAGGGCTAAGAACAGAGTGATAAAGAAAGAAGTTATCAAGATTGGAGATATTGTCAGGGGACTCGAGCTTTATTTATCTTTAATCAACACCAGAGGATATTTACTAGCATGACAGTTGTTTCAAATATGACTTCATAAATAAAGTAAGTAGGGGTTGGGGTGCCTGGGTGGCTCAGTCGGTTAAGCATCTGCATTTGACTCAGGTCATGGTCTCTGGGTCCTGGGATCAAGCCCCGTGTAGGGCTTCCTGCTCAGCGGCGAGTTTGCTTTCCTCTCTCTCCCTCTGCCCCTCCCCACTGCTCATTCTCTCTCTCTCTTTTTCCTTTTCTCTCTCTCTCTCAAATAAATAAAATCTTAAAAAAAAAAGTGAGTAGGGGTCAAGACTTGTGAATTAGTTAGAAACACTACAGAGGAACTGGCCATCACATGGATAGCAAGCCAGCAGTCTGTATGGTTCTGATGACTCTTGAATTTTTATTCCCAAAGTGCCTGGTATTCAGTCACTACTTTGAAAGAATCTGGTTGTTGCTTAAAAGTAGATAAACAGACTCCTGTTTCTAGCATATTGTTACATTTTCTTCCAGAGGAGCATTCATGCTAAGCATTTAAAAAGACTGAGAGATGGGATTTTATTGAGCTTAAGGGAACAGGTTGCAAAACTGTCTTAGTTCCTGTTTGCTAATAAACATTTGTATGTGTACAAAATTTATTCTAATGATTGCTTTGATATGTGGCACATGTCTGGAAGAAAGTACTTAGCTCTTAACCTACAAAACTTAGATGCTAGGATACCAAAATGAAGCCAGCAATTATGAGGGCCCATGTTGGCTTAGATCAATTTACAACTTAGACCAATTTTACTGGTTTCCTTGGGAGACCCTTCCAAACTGATGATTTTGAATCTACCTTCTCTCTTGTGTATACCATAGAACTGTATATGAATGACAATATTATAAGACATGGATTATTTAATGGAAAGAGCACTGCTATGAAAATCAGAAGACAGAG
Organism: Leptonychotes weddellii; assembly: GCF_054177405.1. Classification (NCBI taxonomy): domain Eukaryota; kingdom Metazoa; phylum Chordata; class Mammalia; order Carnivora; family Phocidae; genus Leptonychotes; species Leptonychotes weddellii. Next base: position 151,409,509 of record NC_138370.1, on the reverse strand, counting down.
CTTCAGTCTCAAATCTACCATTACTTAATTGTTTATATTGATAGGTTAGTTTATTGCTTTGGACCTCTGTTTTTCTGTAAAATGAATTTCCTTCAGACTGTGAAAATCTTTGAGTCTATATGAAACACATAGATTCTTATCTCTCTGGAAGGATTCTGTTAGGGACTGAATCGGGTTCCTTCCCACAACTCATAAATTGAAATCCAAACACCCAATGTTACTGTATTTGGAGATAGGGCCTATAGAGAAGGTAATACAGGTCAAGTGAGTATGGCCCTAATCCTAAAGGACTGGTGTCTTTATGAAAAGAAGAAACAAAAAGAGCTCCTTTCTCCCTGCAAGTGCTCAGAGAACAAGGCCATGTGAACCCACAGTGAGAAGTGGGCCCTTTACAAGTCAGGAGGGGATGTAGCACCAAAAACTAACCATAATGGCACCTTGATCTTGGACTTTTAGCCTCCAGAACTGTGTAAAAGTAAATTTCTATGGTTTAAGCCATGCAGGGTGTGGTATATTGTTATCGCAGCCCCAGCTCACTAACACAGAAGCATTGCACAAGACACATCATCTGGGGGGCAATGCCATTCTAATAGAAAAAACTATGACATTCAGAGTCAGAAATGTAGCTAAATGTTGCATGAAGTTAAGCAAGGGACTCAATTTTGCAAAGGTTCAAATTCTTTTTTTAAAAAAATAAAGGTAATAAAACCCAATTTATTGGATTATTGTGAAGTTTATTTTTTTAAAGGTTTTATTTATTTATTAGAGAGAGCAAGAGAGAGATAGCAAGAGAGAGCACGAGTAGGGTAGAGAAGGAGAAGCAGACTCTCAGCTGAGCAGAAAGCTGGCGCAGGACTCCATCCCAGGTCCCTGGGGTCATGACCTGAGCTGAAGGCAGATGCTTAACCGACTGAGCCACCCAGGTGCCCCTATCGTGAGGTTTAAATGAATAAAATAATTTAAGGAAATACTTTGTAAACTGTAAAGAATTATATAAATATACTGGTTTACTCCACCTAGCCTGGGAATCTTCTATTTCAGAAAGACAAAAATAATACCTCCTTACAGACACTAGCTCAGATCTCTTCAGGCCATTCTTGGGCAGGAAGCTCCACCCAAATCCTTCAGACTAAGAGAACAAATAACTCCAAGTGCATCTAAACAATTCCCTTCCACAACTGCTTTGAAGTCAAGTGTATAAGACTTCCCTTTTAAACCAATAATTCTAAGAAAGTAATTCTATACAGGACAACTTTCTCTAAAGTTTTTTAAAACTTTATTGAGCAGTAATTGACAAATATAATTGTACATATTTAAAGTCTATACAGCGAGGACTCTCTCTCTCTCTCTCTATATATATATATTATGGAATGATTCCCAGGATTAAGATAATTAACACACCCAATACTTCACATAGTTAACTTGTTTCTTTTGTGGTGAGAATTATTTTTTTTTAAAGATTTTATTTATTTACTTGACAGAGAGAGACACAGCGAGAGAAGGAACACAAGCATGGGGAGTGGGAGAGGGAGAAGCAGGCTTCCCGCTGAGCAAGGAGCCCAGTGCGGGGCTCGATCCCAGGACCCTGGGACCATGACCCGAGCTGAAGGCAGATGCTTAACCAACTGAGCCACCCAGGTATCCCTGTGGTAATAATTCTTAAGATCTACTGTCAGCAGCTTTCAAGTATATAATACCATATTAAGTACTAGTTAATAATGATTAAGTAATTAATAACTTATTCATTAATAATAACTAATGTTATTAACTATCGATCCTCAGAACTTATTCTCAGTTTTTGATGAAGATGTTAAAGGGAAAAGCACAGGAATCACCTAAAAAGCTAGTTAGCATGTTTAAGGAAAAAAATCAGTTACCTATTTAATAAATCACCAGTACATAAGTTGGTCCTGTGTTAATTCCTATGGGATGTCTTCCTTGTATTTACAATTATGTATTCTTTTAAATGTGATTTGGTTCTCACTATACTTTTAACAGATTTCTGTCCAGTGTGATTTAATTATGAGACTGGCATTTTTTTTCCAAAAAAAAAACTTAATTGAGATAAATGTTTTTAGAACACAGATGATTTTCTCTAGGGTCTTTTATTGAAAAGTCACTCTGTTTTGTTGCCAAGGACACTAAAATTGCTGGTTGACTGGCTTGTCATTCCTTTTCTAATGAAAAGAGACAGTCTGGAGATTTCCTGGAAAACGAATCAATGTGAATGGGAATAGTGGTTTAAAGTCTTTCTGCTGAACTATTTAGAACATGACAGAGACCAAACAAGATTATAGAGCAAAACTGATATAAATTTTTTTATTTTTATTTTTTAAAGATTTTATTTATTTGTCAGGGTGAGAAAGAGAGAGAAAGTACACAAGCAGGGGGAGAAGGCAGAGGAAGAGGAAGAAGAAGGCTCCCCGCTGAGCAAGGAGCCTGATGCGGGACTTGATACCAGAACCCTGGGATCATGACCTGAGCTGAAGGCAGATGCTTAACTGACTGAGCCACCCAGGCATCCCCCCTCCACACTGCATTTATTTTTAAAGTTAATGTGTCATCTGTTCCATTAACCAATATACATGATGAACTTTTTATTGACTTAAAGTTCAGAAATCAGAATATGTTAAAGAATGACTAGTAGCTTTGATATAATAGAAGATCATGGGGCTCCTAGGACTTAAAAGTAAAATTCCCTCAGGGGTAACCTATCATTTTAGGGCAAGAAAACTCTTTGAAATCTGTATTAACTCAGAACTGCTATGTGTGTTTCATCACCAGTCTTTGATAGTTCAAATGTAGGGAGAATGGGCCAAATGTGAAAGGAGGTAAATGAGAGAAAGAAAAGAGATCCAATTATGCTATTGCCTAAGTAAAGTACAAAGAAGAAAACAACCTTCAGTCTAAACATATCCAGTGTCATTTAAATAGAAAAGATTTCAGTCATATACTTGTTATTTTTAATTACAGAAGTAGTACCTGCTCTATATTAAAAAAAATAAAGAAGCAAATGATGTCTTTTGATGTGTCAACTTGGCCACAAGTTGATGGGCCACAGTCCCCAGTTATCCATCAAATGTTAATGCAGCTATTGCTCTGAAGGTATTTTGCAGATGTGATTCAAGTTGATATCAGTTGACTCTAAGAAAGGGAGATTATTCTAGATAACATGACTAGGTTTGATCCAATCTGTTGAAAGACTGTAATAGGAAAGTGGAGGTTTCCCTGAAGAAGAAGAAATTGCACCTGTGGACTGCAACTTCAGCATGTGCCCAAGACTTGCAGCTTAACCGTCCTGACATCATGACCAACAGATTTTTGACTTGCCTTATCAGCCTTGATAGTTGCCTCAACCATTTCCCCACAATAAATCTAGTATTATATACCTCTTAATGGTTCTGCTTCTTTGGTTGAAACTTGACTGATATAAATTTTGGTGAGGTTAGAGGAAAAGAATATGAAGGATGATTTTTCTGAATTTGTTCTGGGTTCTCTAGTTGACAGATCTAAAGGCACTAATGACTCTATTTCCAGTAGCAAAGAGAGCAGTGACAGTCCAGGACTTGATGTGTAACAGAGATATAAAATATTGCCACTGGATACTTCTAATCAAATGTCTATGGAAAACAAGGTTCTGGATGATGATGCATTTGCTATCTGAAGACACTGTAGTCAAACTAAGTAAATGGGATTGATTGGTTGCCCCTAATTGTGCTGGAAAAAGTAGAGGAAGAAAAGGATGAGCTCAGGGCTTCAAATTCTTAGCACAAGCTCTACATAAACTATTTGGAAGCTTTCCTATCTTCCCTGAAAGAAATTCTTGTCTACTGCAGTTGCAGGGCTAAGATTTCTGAAAATCAAACCCAAAGTCTCATCCTATAACTGACTGAATTACAATGCAAATTGATCTTCCAACCATCTAAAACATCTTCCACTAAAATGAGGGCATTGGTTAGGGAGGATGAGATCCTAAAAATTGAAATGGGGTCATATAGGTAGTTCCTGATAGAGCCAGAGATGTCAAGCCTCTAAATCTGCCAAGTCTTCTCTTCCAGGAAAAGCAGTCCTTTTATCTTTGCCTAAAACAAACAAACAAACAAATCGACAACAAAAAACACCAAAATGGCCTCCCTGAGGCAGTTGCCTAACCAGGCATTGCTGACTCTTCTCAGTATGTACCACCTACCACCTGGCTTTGATTATAAACGATTATTAAATTCAATTCACAGGGTGCCTGGGTGGCTCAGTCGTTAAGCGTCTGCCTTCAGCTCAGGTCATGATCCCAGGGTCCTGGGATCGAGTCCCACATCGGGCTCCCTGTTCAGCGGGAAGCCTGCTTCTCCCTCTCCCACTCCCCCTGCTTGTGTTCCCTCTCTCGCTGTCTCTTTCTCTCTGTTGAAAAATAAATAAAATCTTAAAAATAAATAAATAAATTCAATTCACAGAAGCCCCCAAAGGTTGAAATAGAGATTTGGACCCAAGAGGAGGTTCACCATACACCAAAAGAATTATAGGATTTTTTCCCCAATTTATGCAGACAGAAATCTTGAGAATGTGTATAAGAATGGATCATAAAGGTCTGAGATCATATGGAAGAATATAAAGTTGAATCAGGCTAAATTTACTGATATGGGGCCTGTTATGAGAGATTCTGGATTCCAAGTTTTAGCTTCAGGGGTTGAAAAAGGCTTTAACAATTTGTCTGGTTGACTGAAACATGGACTCAAGAATGGCCTGTACTAAAGGAAACTGAAATGCCAGAACTGTCTTGGTATACTTTAGAAGAAGGTATCCAAAGGCTTAGAGAGATTGGAATGCTAGAGTGGTTTTATCAGGTAAGTGTCTAATTTGGCACCATTCTCCAGTGTTCTAAGTACTACTGCTCTCTTTTCTTTCCTGCTATAAATTTTGTTGTTATTATAGGTCAATTAAGTATAGAAACAAAATCATTTTTATAATCAAATTATAGACAGAATATCAGTCTTTGTATGTGAGCATGAATATGCTCCTTTTCAGTTTGAAAATTATATAATTATTAAGTGTATATACATTAATAACACATAAAACTGTTGGAGGAGGTCATGGAGAAGATTTGACCAGCAGTTGACCTGCATGCTGAAACAGGCAATCAGAGGCTCCTCACCCCCACCCTGTCCTTGGAATGTACATTCTGCCCACTATTCCCACAGTGGGAGCCATTTCAAGAACACAGACTTAAGAGAGCAATGTGTTGTTGAGACCACCTGGACTGAATATGTGACTAAACCCAGTTAAGACCTCCATATAAACTTTTAAAATTCTGGCAGGTGGGGCGGAGATCTACTCATCTTGTGGCCACCCAAGAGAATCTTCATATGTAAATTCCCTTGTCTATTAAACCTGCCACCTACCAATCTGGCGTGGTCTGCCTCTTTCTTTGGTCTCTCTTTGCCCTCTGTGTATGGGGCCAGTGTTTTTTTGTTTTTTTGTTTTTTAAAGATTTTATTTATTTATTTGACACAGAGAGAGAGAGACCGCTAGAGAGGGAACACAAGCTGGGGGAGTGGGAGAGGGAGAAGCAGGCTCCTGGCCGAGCAGGGAGCCCGATGCGGGGCTCTATCCCAGGACCCTGGGATCATGACCTGAGCCAAAGGCAGACGCTTAATGACTGAGCCACCCAGGTGCCCCGGGGGCCAGTTTTTGAACCAGCAGTATATTAACTCAGGAAGGTTGATTTCTCTTTTGATTTAAGTATTTTTTTTTAAATCCTGTATTTGGTAACCAAAAGATTGTTTTAAGTTAACAAAAAGTAATCAATAAAATCTGAAGAATGTCTCACTTAAGAACTCCTCTTTCCCTCCTTTTATGAACTAATCTAGTCACCTGAGAAACACCAATTTATTTTTTTATTTTTATTATTTTTTAAATATTTTATTTATTTTGACAGAGACAATGAGAGAGGGAACACAAGCAGGGGGAGTGGGAGAGGCAGAAGCAGGCTTCCCACTGAGCAAGGAGCCCTATGGGGGCTCGATCCCAGGCCCCTGAGCAGGGCTCCATCCCAGGACCCTGGGATCATGACCTGAGCTGAAAGCAGACGCTTAACGACTGAGACACCCAGGCATCCCAAGAAACACCAATTTATAAGACCTCATAACTTGAGATTCTCTTTCCCTCTGCCCCTCTCCCCACTCTTGCTCTCTCTCTCTCTCTCTCTGAAAAATAAATAAATTAATTAATTAAAAAGAAAAAAACAAACTAGGAGCATGATAAGAGACAGCAGGAAAGCACAAAATTAGACTCATGAGAATTGAAAGTCTACATAAATAAGGAAAAAAATAAGCTTTGACTTTCTGAGACAAATGTATAGATGCCACACAATAATTCTCTCCCCCATTTGAAAAGCTAACTATATATTCTAAGGTCACAGTCTTCATTAACCTATCAGTTCTCTTCTTTCTATTACATTTAAGACTTTTTTCTTTTGCTTTTTAACATGGTGTAATATATTTACACATAAAAATATAGCCCTATTGCACAATGTTAAGTGATAAAAGAAAAAGAACTGTATAAGAAATTAGAAAAGAGGGGCGCCTGGGTGGCTCAGATGGTTAAGCGTCTGCCTTCGGCTCAGGTCATGATCTCAGGGTCCTGGGATCGAGTCCCGCATCGGGCTCCCTGCTCCTTGGGAGCCTGCTTCTCCCTCTGCCTTTCTCTCTCGCTCTGTCTCTCATGAATTAAAAAATAAATAAATAAAAAATAAAGAAAGAAAGAAATTAGAAAAGATAATGCAGATTAACCCAAGAAAATTATAAAGAAAAAAATAGATATAAGAGAAGAAAAAATGAGAGAAGGTGCAAATAACCAAAATCAGTTTACAAAAGATCCTACAGAACTTGAAATGCCATTAAACTTGAAAATTTAGATAAAAATGGGAAAATTTCTTAAAAAAAAGCATACCAACCTGACAGAAGAAATACAAAATATGAAAATCCCAATAATATTAAAGGGAAAAATCATAGAATAACCTTAATAGACGAAGAATAGGTATTTGATTAAAGGCAGCATCTGTTCATAACAAAAAAATTTTGGTAAATTGAGAACCAAAGGGATATTTATTAATCTGACAAGGTTTATATTCAAAATATCTATTTTCCATCTTGCTTTGGTATGGTTATTATATCTATTTTCCAATTGTCAGCCAAATCTCACTTATGACTCCTATTTAAGCATATTTTTAAAAATCTAAAAAAATAAATATAATTAGTTTATGCCCTATAACTATGGTTCTTTTGCCACTTTTTTTTTTTTTTAATTATCTATCCATGACCAATCTCTTGTATGAAAAAAGTTAGAGATAATTTTGGGGACCTGGATGATATTATCTTATTCCAGAAGGGATTTAGGTTTGTTTCTGGCAGGTGACCAGGTTAGACACACTAGCCTGATCCAGAGTTTGAGACTGAGAACTGGAATTTTGTCCTCGTTAGGACACTCCTGTTTTGTAAGTGTAGTCCTTTGGGGCTCAAATGAAAGGCAAGCATTTTTACTAGTCTTGCTCTTTATCAAGTCCTGAAATTTCTTATTTTTTTCCTCTCTTGATGTGCAACTATTTTGAAAGCTCTGCTGGACTCCTAATCATTTTAGAACAAGTATTTGTAGAAAAATAAGTGCCTATAAGTGTGAGAATAAATTCTCTAGTTTCCTATATTCTTTCAGGTCTTGCCTTTTAAAATCTTCCATGCTTTGGTAGATCTCCAATGCATTGGAACAAACTTTTAAAAACATCTTGTTTAGTTTTTCCTGATGATCTCAGTGGGAAGATTTGTCCTAATTACTTACTGTGCCATTAGCTAAAGCTAAACTCCCATTATATTTATTTTTAAGTGTAATTTGTGTATTTGGACACAATGCTAAATTTTCTATTTATAGTAATGGTGCAAAGTTTCCATTAAAATAAATTTAGTGAATAAAATGGAAGTCAATTTGAATAAAAATACCAAGTAAACAGTATGTATAGGAGTTAGGCAAACGTGGTAAAGGCATTAAAGAATACCAGTGAGTGAAGTCTTGGAAACAAAATGAAATGATCTATATTAAATGAATAGTTCAGTGTCTTCCAAGTTTTTGGTATTTAGAGATGTCTACCTCCCTTATCATGAAGTTATCCTTACTGGTAGGATCCCTGATCACAGACTCAATTTCAAAATTTCAAAAACCAAGTTCCTGCTTAGTTCCTATCCCCAAGCCCCTGTGCAGTTCCAGTTTTGCTTTTACTTGTTCAGAAGATATTTATTTATTTGTTTGTTTGTTTGTTTATTTTACTTCAAAGTATTTTTATTCACTTATTTTTTATGTTTTTAATTTTAATTTCAGTACAGTTAACATGCACTGTCATATTAGTTTAAGGAGTACAATATGGAGATTCAACAATTCTATACATTACTCCATGCTTATCATGATAAATGTACTCTTTAATCCCCATCACCTATTTCACTCATTTCCCTACCTACCTCCCCTCTGGTAACCATCAGTTTGTTCTCTATCGTTAAGAGTCTGTTTCTTAGTTTGTCTCTCTTTTTTCCTATGCTAAGCGAACATTTATTAAAATCCACTGTGTAAAGACACTTATAAAATGTTGGTGGTTTGGTGCCTAATCTCAAGGTGCTCATGACTTATCTGATGAGATAGAAAAATGAGCAAATTGCATCAGTTTCATAAGCACAGAAGTAGCACAGGGTTGGTATGATAAGCTTTTTCTTAGGGTGGGAAGTTATAAAAAGTTTCTTGTGGAATCTGGGGATGAATCTGGAGATGAATCTGCCGGATATGGTGAAGGAAAGTGAAGAGAGTCTAAACCGGAAGTCAGGGAAGGGGGGGATTATTAGAGAGAAAAGAGCTTGAGTAAAGGCAAAAAGGTAAGAAGCAACGTAATTTGGTTGGGTGACTGGAAGGAGTCAATTATCACTGATAAAACACTTGAGAGAAGGGTATAGCAAGATTATTTGGTTAGGGAGAAAAGCAGGAGAGAGGTCACGAAGGAATACAGAGACTATTCTTTGTAATCAACAGGGAACCCCAGATGGGGTTAGGCAGAGCAGTGTCATCACTCATCTGTACTTATCCAAGATCATGTTGGTGAACTAGAAAATATGACTTAGGTATCAGGGTGAGAATTAGAATCTACACGATGGGATCATCACACAGTATGTCATGAAATTATGACTCATTTTTCACTGAAGTCCTATCTTTGATTGCAGTTGCAACAATAAACAATTCTTTAAGACCTCAACATATACCGTTCTTGTTCATATCAATATTTTGAGGTATACATTACAGGACAAGAAGTTAGATTTCTGTACTGATGGCTCTAATTAGGAGCCATCACAGATATGTGGTGATTAAACAACATGCTTCTGAACAACCAATGAGTCAATGAAAATATCAAAAGAGAAATGAAAAAAAAATACCTTGAGTCTTATGGAATGTACATTTTAAACATATATGTTAAACTTTTGCTCAGAACCAAAAGTTCTTAACTTCTTAAATCATAGAACACAAAACAACTCAATTTACTGGATGGCAATCATTCCTATATTCAAAAGGTAGAAAGCACATTCAGAGTGAAGCTAGTTTTTTAACATCTATTGAAATTGGGGTGGGGGGAACCATCAGTTAGGAGCTTGGTGTCACTGTACAACACGCATGCCTGCAATGTGGTGTTGTCCAATTAAAATATAAACTCTTAAAACTCATTTTTGCTACGTCATATTTAATAACAGCATAGATGCTGACCCCAATTTGCCAGATATCATTTTGTTTCAACCTTTGTATAATACCATACATTAACTGGGAACAAGGAGCAGAAAAGAGATAAGTAAAATATTAAGAATTTATTTTTTATATTATTGTCACGGAAAAACCTTTCTTCTTTATGCACTTCTCAATTCTCACCATATATATTTAAAACTACTTATAATTTTGTTAAAATAAGAAGTTTAAAAACAGAATATTTCATTACATATTTACTCTGAATTCTCCCTGTTAAATACCTATGTGGTCTTCTTTACTTCATGAATAAAATCTGAATAAATTAACTTAGTATTGATAGAATTCTAGCTCAAAATTTTCCTTCTTATATCTGTGACAATGGACTACAAATTGTATATAAAAGTACTAATTTACTAAAAAAAAAATGCCTTAGTTTTTAGTATTAGAAATAATATTAATTTACCAACAAAAAATTTAATTAAAAATTTTAATGCACTCAATAACCTGGTTTCTTTAATTTTAGGTTCATGGATTTTTTTTTTGAGTATAGTTGGCACACAATGTTACATTAGTTTCAGGTGTACAATATAGTGATTCAACATCTCTATAAGTTATGCTAGGCTCACCACAAGTGTAGCTACCATCTGTCACCATATAATGTTAGCACAATACAACTGACTATATTTCCTATGCTGTACCTTTTATTCCTATGACTTTCATTCTATTACTGGAACCCTATATCTCCCACTCCCCTTCACCCATTTTGCCCATCCCCCCACCATGTTCTCTCTGGCAACCATCAGTTCTCTGAATTTATATATCTGATTCTTTTTGTTAATTCATTTGTTTTGTTTTTGGATTCCACATATAAGTGAAATAATATGGTATTTGTCTTTCTCAGTCTCACTTATTTCACTTAGTCTAATACCCTCTAGATCCATCCATGTTGTCACAAATGGCTAGATGTCATCCTTTTTGTGGCTGCATAATATTCCACTGTATATATGTAGTACATCTTCTTTGTCCATACATCTATTGATGCACACTTAAGTTATTTCCATATCTTGGCTATGGGAAATAATGCTACAGTAAACATAAGAGTGCCTATATCTTTTTAAGTGGTGTTTTTGTTTTCTTTGGGTAAATACCCAGTAGTGGAATTGCTAGATTGTATGGTGTTTCTATTTTTAATTTTTTGAGGAACCTCCACACTGTTTTTGCACAGTGGTTGTACCAATTTACATTCTCACCAACAGTACTTGGGTGTTCCTTTGTCTACATTCTTGCTCACACTTGTTATTTCTTATCTTTTTGATTTTAGTGAATTTTTTTTAAAGCATAACTTTTAAAAAATTAAAATAGTATATAATGAAGACATAGTCAAATCCATTAAGACTGGGGAGTTTTTAAAAAATATGAGTAGGAACCCTCAAATTTAATTCAATCATGTGCTATTCTTTTATTATTATTTTAAATTCCAGTATAGTTAAAATACAGTGTCCTATTAGTTTCAGGTATACAATATACTGATAACCATGTACTATTATTTTAAATAACGCTCACCAAAATGAATTCCTAGAACATTAAATACTGACAGCTACTGAAAAGATATTATTTAAGCTCATTACCGTTCACTGGTTTCTAGAGCCCTTAAATGTTTGTTTTTAAACATTTTATCTAGTTTTATAGTTTTTTTCTGGGGAGAGGATGTGACAACATCCTCACTTTGCCCTACTGGATGTCCATCTCTTCATATATATATGTTTTTAAGGCCAAGAGGATAGTTAATCAGTTTCTGTTTCAGTATTCCTCTGCTAGCAGTGAATGCTGGATCAGCTGGACCATCGGAGGCTATTGCCTATGACCAGAGAAGAGATTATATTGGCTTAAACCTGGGCAGCAAAATGGAGTAGGTTTGAATTCAAGGAAGTTTCAGAAGTACAATCAATGGAACTGGGTTATTGGATATTGAGTATGAAGAAGAGAAGAATGAATGTTGTCTTTAGATTTCCAGCTTCTGTGACTGTGTAACCATTTTGTTGGTTGAAAAAAAGTATCTGTCTTCTACTTTGTGCCAGGCACTATGCTAAACATTAACAAAATGATGTTATCTGTATCATCAGCTTGCATGTATCAGTGGTGCCATCAAATAAAACTGGGTAGCTGATAAATCATAATTATTTTGTTGATGTGATTCATTGCTCAGCTTTCATCAGAAACCTTCATAAATCTCAAGGTACTAGCTATCAAGTAAGCAAATGAAACAAAATTATAAGAGATAGCAATGATTTCTTACTTCCACATGGGGGCACTTTTAAACTCAGAAACTCTTAGTTCTCCATTTGTCCAAACCTCAAGGTTGTTACTTAGGAACAGAATGATTGTGGATGTTTGCATTAATCCCCAGTATTTGTAAATGTCTTTTTTTTTTTTTTGAGAAAAACAAATAATAAGCATCTTTTCCTCAAATTCATTGGCAGGTATACTGTCGTTTGAAAATACATGGTCTCTCCCTCCCTTATTTTTCTTATTATTCTAGAAGTATTGTACAAAGAAAAAGTTTGGTATGAGTTTAGTTTTTCCCTTTTCCATTTGCTCTTCAATTGTTTAGAAACCTAGAAGGGTAACTGAGAGCTGGCATTCATTTAAGAGTTTCTATTTCCCCCATGACCTAAAATGTTTATAGTTAGTTGACAACTTTTGAGGAAAATGTGCAAAATTTGAGTGCTTTCTTGGCAAATGCAAAAATTCTCTAACCTTGAATTCTAACTTCGATGAAAGGAACACTATTCTTAGACTTTGGCAAAATTGTGAGCTCTTAAAAGAAATACCTTATAAAATAGTAGCTTTTCGTTAAATGCATTCATGTATTCATTTCTAGCCATAATGTGGAGTAAAAAAAATTATCACCTATTCATAGATACAAAAAAATCTTCATCATCATCTTATCCACTCTGGAGGGAGAGTGCATCTTTATTATTTTGTAATATCTCTGATTTGGTAAACTTCAATGCTATGAAATTCTTTTTTATTGGGTGATTGATTATATTTACTTGCAGAAACAATACACTTGATTTCTACAACTTAGTAAACTGTCGTGTCCTGTAATCATTTAAGTGTAATAGGTATATGTTTTTTGAATTTTCTGAGTTTTTGTTATGCTCCCATTCCCCCTATCCCTCCTGAATTCGGAGGTAGGAGAACAGAAAACAATTGGAGAATTTTTGTTTCCGCTGAGGCTCCTACATGTACCTTTTTCAGAGTTTTGAGTGAATTGTGAAAGTTATGGAAATTGACCTTATCAATTAGGAAATTAATTTTACTGTATCTTGACTCTAGAATTTTGTGATTCTATTATTATATGATTTATTATAAGTTAGTGAGAAAATTTCTTAAATGAACATACCTGTCCTAATTCATCTATATGCTTTTTTCTCATATGAACAGTCTCCTATACAATGCTAATATTACTCAAAGCATGCTTGGCATTCTTTTGAAATATCTTCAGACTAAAGAAAATTATTTTCTTCTTAAAGATTTTATTTATTTATTTATTTGAGAGAGAGAACTGAGAGAAAGAGAAAGCACAAGCAGGAGGGAGGGTTAGAGGGAGAACTAGACCTGCTGCCAAGCAGGGAGCCCGATGTGGGACTCAATCCCAGACTCTGGGATCATGACCTGAGCCGAAGGCAGATGCTTAACTGATTGAACCACCCAGGCGCCCCTAAAGAAAGTTCTTTTGGAAC
>NC_138370.1:151357280-151395510 GCF_054177405.1 Leptonychotes weddellii | reverse complement strand
AAGAATTTTTATAAGAATTTGATGCCAAAAGCAAAGACAGACCATAATGAGGTATCACTTCACAGCTGACAGAATGGCTATTACCAAGAAGAGAAGAAATAACAAGTGTTGGTGAGAAGGTGGAGAAAAGGGAACCCTTGTGCATTGTTGGTGGGAATGTAAACTGGTACAGCCACTATGGAAACCAGTATTGAGTTCCTTAAAAAATTAAAAATAGAACCACTATATGATCCAGCAATTCCGCTTCTGGATATTTATCTGAAGAAAATCAAAACATTAACTCAAAGAGATATATGCACCCTATGTTCATAGCAGCACTATACACAATAGCCAAGATATGGAAACAATCTAAATGTCCATCAATGGATAAATGGATAAAGAAGTGATACACACACACACACATGATAGAATATCATTCAGCCATAAAAAGAATGAAATTTTTGCCATTTGCAACAATACTGATGAACCTCAAGTGGACTGTGCTAAATGAAATAAGTCAGACACAGAAAGACAAATAACATATGATCTTTCTTATATATAAAATTCAAAACCCAAAACAAATAGAAACAAAACAAAAAAACTTAACAAAAAAACCAAGCTCCTAGATAGAACATATGTGTGGTTGCCAGAGGCAGGGGATAGGCTATGGAGAAATGGATGAAGAGAGTCAAAGATAAAAAAATTAAAAATTAAAAAAAATGAACCCGGGCAGAAAGCTCATCCCTGAGCACAGTAAATAAATGGCATCTTCTATCATTTTCTGTCCCCTTATCTCACTTTGTGCTTCACAGCATTTATCACTACCTGAAATTGAGCATCTGTTCCCTTGCTGGAATGTGGCCTCCATGAGAGCAGCTCTGTTCTCTAGTATATCCCCTACCCCAGCACAGTAACTAGCACATGCTATGCAATGAATATATGTTGAATGAATAAAAGAGGGGATGGATGGGTGGATGGATATATGAATGGATGGATAGATAAATAGGTATATGCAGTAGAGGCTGTACCCCAATCACCCTTTCGGGACTAAGGTACCCATTTCCCCAACTACCAGGATTTAAAAAACAAAAACAAAAACAATAAAACAAGGCAAAACAAAAACATTTATTTTAATTCTTAGAAGAGAAGACAGACATGCAATGAGGTCACCACATGTTAGCAGAGCCTCCTCTGCAGAGGCAGTGGCATCTTCTCAATCCAAAACCTTGGGCTTCAATGGGGAAATACACTCTTGCTGTTTCTACTCTTGTCACTTAAGCATAATAATGTTCCAGTGACCCTGGAATATTAAACTAAGTACAGATTTGGGGGGAGCTTCTGTGGAAAATCACTTAGGAAGCAACTGCAATCATGTATTAATAGGATATTCACAATCCTCCAAACGGCCATGCAGTATGGTTCACAATGTAAATGAAACCAGCATAATGAATATTTAGAATACAAACATTTCTTTGCTTTAAGTTAGTAGGAAAGAGCTAGAACCCCACACTGCTACTTAATAGATTACTCCTTCAGAGTAATCCATTACTATAGTGATTTACCTTGCTGATCTATGATAATTTAAAGGGTGTAAATAAAAGAAATAATTTCAAATATTTTATTTTTCTCTCACCAGAGAAAATTACTTTATTCAGGCCTGCAAATTACATTTGCAGGGGCTGGAGCAAAAGTGCAAATGGAGAGGCACATACCATATATCTAAATAATAAAAATTTATCAATCAATCAAACTAATAAACTATTAATAAAGTATGCTCTAGCATCCTTCTGGGACATATATCCCTACATGAGAACCTGAAAGTCCATGTATTAACTGAGAAGTTGGGGACTTCTGGCTGGTGGCCTACTTCATTTTCTTCCCGTCCCAGTTCAGCACTGTGAGTGGTCTTGACCATGAACGTGTAGCAATGTTAGGCTGCATGTGTGAGCTCTGTCCACACCTGTGAACAGCTGCACATTGAGCACTCTTCTAGGGTAGGGATGCACACATTGGTGGTACTGTCGGCTCTGGGGAAGGGGCCAAAACAGGCCCTGTATATAGATTTGAGAATTGTTTGTGCAGGAAATTCCAGTGTCCTGGGTATCCAGAGTGTAGTCTAGAAAAGGAGATGGTGAAGGCATTAGGTGTCCATCTCCTCTTGACCCCACAGTTATTAGCTTGTGGGACGGGGAAGAGATGGAGGGACTATCACATATGGGTGGACCTGAGAACGCACCATGCAGATCTTCCATTAAGGAGAGACTTGCAGCCCTGCTCCTGGGAATATTCTCAGCCCTTCTGGGATGGCCTCACCTACAGACAGACAATTTGTCCAAGGCCATGTCCTTCCCCAGGCAGCCCACATTAATGACTGATTAAGGTGGGAATATAAAGTATATATATTTTGTCCCCATGTTGGCAATATTGATTTAAACTCCAGAGCTCCCTTGTGATCAGCCAAGGCTGTCATGGACCCTGAAGCATTCCCTCTACCTGATCTTGCTTTCTTTCCCTTGCTTCCACAGCTGTTGGCCACAAGGGCTTGCTCTTTCTACCAAACCTCCTGCACTAAGCTCTGTCTCAGACTGTTTCCCAGAGAGCCCAGCCTTCCTTACTCCACAGGGTGAGGCTGCTTAAAGTACAAAGTCAGGTCAGGGCCTTTCTTGATTGGGCCTACGGTTGCTATAACTCATTTACCTAATGCTAAACAACATTCTCAGAGATCTCCTAGAGATTCTGATATGTAGATTAGGAATGCAGCTGATATATCTGAATTTTAAACAAATATCCCAGATGATTTTGATGCAGGTGGTTAATCAGATTCCATGGGAGACTTTTCACTGTGGTAAACACACTCTTTCTGAGCAATGCTACTAGGCTATAAAAGGAGTCTACAGCCCTTTTCCCTTCTTGTTCCTCAAGTCAGGGAAGAACATATGGCTTTTTGCTTGATACATAATAGCAGGTGATATCACATGAAACAGAGAAAAAAACCCAGTGCAGTAATTAGCAATATAAAAAATCTTGCCTTGTCCACCTCAGCAAAACTAGGGCATTTCCCGCACTTCTCTTTTCACATTTGCAACCCCCTTCCACCACAGCCTTACCAATCACTTTTCTCTGTGTTTTTTTTTTCTCTATAGTATTCACCATTCTTTGCTGTACCATCTATTTTACTTATCTAATTATTATTGTCTATCATCATTACTAGGAGTTGAGCTTCATGAAGTCATGAAGGGTGGTCAATTTATTTGACTCTAGAATGGACAGAAAAACAAGGATTTCTCTCTGACTCAATGCTATAATTTTAGAATCTGATGCAGCATCTGACATAGAGTAAGTGCTCGATAAATACCTGCTGAATGAGTGATTGAGTTAAATTAATAATGGATCACAGAAAGGAAGCAGTAAGGATGCACGCAATGATGCTCTCACCCTTCCAAAACACAAGAAGTCTTAAAACAACCAACACCAGGGTGAAGAACACATTTCAGAATGAAGCATTCCCACAGAGGACCCAGCACTTTGAAGAAACTGTAGATCTGTGATTCTGGCATATACACAGATAACACAAGCAGCAGAAAGGTGGAGAGATAGCCAGGCACGAATGATGAAAATCTGCACTTTAATGACCATGCTTTTCAAACAGAGGAAATTACAAGAGGCTGACACAGGGACAATCACCAGACCTGAAGAAGGGCCGAGAACAACACAGACACAAGTGACAGTTGATAAAGAGGAAGAGTGCACAGACCCAGAACAGAAATAGTTGCTTAACCACTCGTGGCTATGAGTTTTACCAACTCGCTAGTGAAGAAAGATTGCAAATGTCCTCTAATTCAATTTGTATATTATTTTGTCTGCTTAAAATTCATGCTCAAGTTAATGGTTTTCTAAATTGAGTGTGGTTTATTTGATAGTGTGATTTCAGTAATCTTCAACTAATCATTTTACTGTTAAGGATAATATCTGAATCGGGCAGCCAGTTTATTTATGTCTGGAGTGGACAGAATGACAAGTGGAATCAAATCCCAGAGTAAATGCTTGAATATGCTCTTCTGTTTGTGGTGAGACAACCGTTAGGGTGGACAAAAAAGGAAAAAGAAAATATTTGCATTTGTAAATGCTACTAAGTTTGATATTGTTGATATTTAATGCTTTTAAAAAGTGCTAAGTAATGAATGATGTAAGTCTATAGAGGGAAGGAAAACACAGGTTACTAAAATTATTAGGGAAAATGCTACTACCCTGTATAAACTAATAGTAAGACCTGCTTTTATGTAGACATTAGAATTATATACAGTATATGCATTAATATGTTAATTTGTAATATATTTCTGAGTGGCATGCAATCTAGACACTTTTTTAAATAATTTTCCCCCTCACTTCCTCTTAGGACGATGCCACTTAAAAAACTGTATTCTTACACCTTGTTTCACTTTTATTATTTTCTTTCCTAAGTAAACAATAGTCATTGTACATCAAGAAACACAGTGATCTAGTCAAATTCTTAAAATGTTGTTATTTCTTACATTGAGCTGAAGAAATTCCATCTTCATATGACACTAGAAGTGACATAAGGAGAGAGAAAATTTTCTAGGAAATGAGTTAATAAAAATAAAAATTTGATTAATGCTTCTGTGAACATTTTTCAGAAAAATATAAAAAAACAAGTATCTCTTCAGATTTTCTCCAGATCAATGAAAGAATACTCTTGAAATTATTTATTTGAAGATGTATGAAATTTTAAATTGTAGCTCCTTTCAGAGAGATTTTCCATTTGCAAATAATTTAAAATTTGTTTCCCAGGTGATATTTTTTCAACAAGGAGTTCACGTTGAAACCCTATTATAGAACCATGAAGATAATACTTGGTAGAGATATAGATTTATTGCTTCAGGAGAAAAAGAGGTTACCTAATTTTCAAATGGGCTCTAGTTTCCTTTTGAGATTTAGGGACACACTCAGCCTTTGATATGTTGTTTCAATTGGAAAATCTTTTCTATTTGAAACATATAGGTAGGTGACTGGCATATTTAAAAACCATGAGGTCTGTCTCTACAATCAAACACATTTTGTCAGAAATATTTAAATT
The DNA here is from genome assembly GCF_054177405.1 of Leptonychotes weddellii. Lineage (NCBI taxonomy): Eukaryota > Metazoa > Chordata > Mammalia > Carnivora > Phocidae > Leptonychotes > Leptonychotes weddellii. The sequence goes on along the minus strand of NC_138370.1, from coordinate 151,390,436 downwards.
CTCTATGAAAAGCACAGGGATACCAGGAGGATGAGTAATAATCACCTGTAGTAATAATCACTTAGAGTTTATACTCTATCAGAGGACACCTGTCTAAAAGGCAATACATAATACCGCATGGGCTACATACCTATTATGCTATACAGGGAGATGGTTAATAAGTGCTGTAAGTAAGAGATCACTGTGACATTGTTCGGTCAATAAAGGCTTTGAGAAAGTTTCTCCTCACCTGGACTTTGAAGTGCAGGAGTCAACTCAATTCAGCAGACATTCCTGTGTAGTTATGGGCAATTCAAATCGGAAGTGAAATGAAACTAAAGCTTGATGAGTTCTTTCCCTGCTCAGGCACTGTTCTTTGTGCTTAAGCAGCTTTACTTAGAACAAAGTGGTGGTCCTTTTCATCTCTAAATTGCCGATGATGAAATCTGAAGGTTAGAATGATAAGGAAAATCTGTGTCCTAACATGGCCAGTTGAGCAAGCAAGAGAGTCCCAGTCCTTGGCCTGCCTCCCTGCGCACCAATCCAGGTTCTTCTCCCTGCCCCGTTTTGCACACATGCCAAAAATGTCAAGTATGCAGAAGTAGAAGTGTATAAATTGCCCCCTGTGTTTGTGCTCAGGGCTCAGACCTTTGGAGGTCACTCTCCTCTGAGCCTGCTGGCATTAGATAAACCTCCTATCCTCCAAGATCTCCAGGTGCCACTTGGTTCTTCCGTCGGGTAATCTAGTCCAGGTTCTGTAACATTTGGTTCCCTGACCAGGAAATCCAGCTGCGGTGGCCCATTGTTGCCACCGTTTTGGGGGCAATGGCGGGACGGTGACAAAATGAGGGATCATAACAGAGAAGGCACGCCCTGCCTAATTTTTGGCAGATTCTTATCTGGTTGCCTTGGGCTGGCCCTGCTCCACTGTTCCCTCCGGACTCGAGAAGACTTGGCAGGTGAGGACCTGGTCCCGACATTGGATTCTGGTAAGGCCTGGGGCCCCAGGACCCAAACAGGCCCACCCCCACTGGGGTAGAAGGGGAGCCTGATCACCTCCCAGAGACCTCTTAGAGGTCTCAGAGGTAGGGATTCCCAGGGAGGGAATGTAATAACTTCTGGAGTGTGAATGTGTGAGTGAATGTGCAGTCTGACCTGGCTTACTCAGGTGGACTGATTCTATGACTCCACGGGAGGGCACCCTTAAGGTCCCCAGAAGCCTACAGAGTCTGAGTGGGCCCGTCTGCAATTCCGTGGTGAATGGCATACAGTCTATGGTGGCATCATAATAGTTTCTGATCGTAGGTCACAACACTGAGACTGCTACGGCTCAGCCTCACCTAAGCTCCTTTGGGACACGGCCAGATGGGCATCTGATTGGTCTCCTCACCTCAGGAGGCACCCCCCCCCTTGTCTGTCTCTGTGCCACCACGCACAGGGACATCACCATGGGGTCAGGGCAGAATAAATCTACAGTTCTAGAGACCATGATCAAAAATTTCAAGAAGGGGCTTTTGGGAGACTAGGAGACTAGGATTCAGGATGAACCCTGGCAAGTTGAGAACCCTATGTGAATTGGAATGGCCCACCTTTGATGTCGGCTGGCCTTCAGAAGGGACATTGGATATCCCTACGATTCATCGAGTATGGCGAGTCATAACAGGAGAACCAGGACACCCTGACCAGTCCCCGTACATTGACTCCTGGCTAGGAATTGCTCAGACCCTTCCCCTCTGGGTGTGGTTTGCTTACAATAGGCAGGGACAGGCCAGGGTCTTAATTACCTCATCCAAGCTACCTAAAGAAAATCAGCAAAAGCCCCAGTCTCCACAAATTCTAGCCAGAGATCCCAAGGATGAACCAACCCTGCCCCCACCATATGTACCCCCAAGACGGTCTACACCTGGCCCTTCAGCTCCAGACACTCTGCCACCATTGGTTTCACCAGCGCCCCCAGGCCTAAAAGAACCATTTTCTCCAGGACGTGCAGCCAGGCTTTGCCCCAGGCCAGGCTCAAGTGCCCTCCACATGCCAGTACTATAGACATGGGAACCCAAGAGGCACAATGAAGATGGGATGGTCCAACTGGGCAATTCTATGATGTATTATCAGCCCTTCTCCACCACCAACCTCCTCAACTGGAAACATAACACCCCATCCTACTCTGAGAAACCACATGCTATGGTAGACCTCATAGAATCCCTCTTCCAGACTGCTCAGTTGGGCCTGGGCACAGAATAGCCTCCATTCTCTTCCCTTGGTGTGGTAATTGCTAGTATTAGAGACCCCGTCTCCTCTTGCCTTGGGTTCAGTTGGAGGCTAGTGTGTCCAGTGGGCTCAAAGGTTATCTGAGCCCTAAGCTTGGAGACTCTCTCAGCCCAGGAAAGGGATGGGGCAATTCTATCAGCCAACCTGGGAAGACTTTCCTCTGTTTAACACAGAGGAAAGGAGGAGAATAATGAAAGGTGTACGGCAGTACCTGGAAGAGCACGCACCAAGGGAGTCATCGACCCTGCTGTCTGGACTAACATGGCCGCACATGAAGAGCGCCCAGCATGGGACTTCACCACAACTGAGGGACAGGCCCATATCCAGTACCAGGGGGCTCTCCTCTGGAGAATCCGGGCAGGAGCTAAGAAACCCATGAACATAACTAAGGTATCCTCAGTCACTCAACAACCAGGGGAATCCCCCGGGGACTACTACAGAAGACTATGCGAAGCCTACAGGATATATACTCCATTTGACCCTGAGGCACAGGAAAGCCAACAGATGGTAAACACCTCCTTTGTGGCTCAGGCTGCCCCAGACATCAGAAAAAAAACTTCAGAAACTAGAGGGTTTTGCTGGGATGAACATCACCCAACTAATAGAGATTGCCAATAAGGTCTACATGAACAGGGAGGTCTCAGCCAAACAGGAAGCCGACAAAAAGGTGAAAAAGAAAGTCAGCCTCCTCACCCCTGCCCTGAAAGAAAAGGAGAACACAAAGACAGGGAGACCCCAACCACTGAAAGGGGGGAAGCCCAAAACCCCCTTGGCAAGGGATCAATGTGCCTACTGTAAAGAGAAAGGGCATTGGAAAAATGAATATCCCAACTGGGGAAAGGCTCAAAAGCCCAGCTGCTACAAGGAAGAACCCCAAGAGGAGGATCTCATAGGCCTTGTGGGAATGGACTCAGACTGAGGGGGACAGGGCTCTTTCCTCCTTGGCCCCCATGAGCCCATGGTCAAAATGAAGGTGAGGGGCCAACCAATGACTTTTATGGTTGATACTGGGGCCGAGCACTCTGTTGTCAGCTCCCCAGTGGCACCTTTCAGTAAAAGGACTGCGACCATCCTCGGGGCCACCGGGATGCAGGCCATACAACAGCCCTTTTGCCAGGCTAGCCAGTGCAAACTCGGGGGCCACAAGGTCCAACATGAATTCCTTTATCTGCCTGCTTGCCCCATCCCTCTCCTGGGCTGAGAGAGTCTCCAAGCTTAGGGCTCAGATAATCTTTGAGCCCACTGGACACACTAGCCTCCGACTGAACCCAAGGCAAGAGCAGACGGGGCCTCTAATACTAGCAATTACCACACCAAGGGAAGAGAATGGAGGCTATTCTGTGCCCAGGCCCAACTGAGCAGCATGCCGGCATTCAGATTTGCCTTCCCTTCTGTATGGGCTGAAAACAACCCACCTGGACTAGCCCGGAATTGGGCCCCTATTGTTGAACTGATCCCAGGAGTCCAACCTCAGAGGCAAAGGCAATACCCCCTTCCACAAGAAGCTAAGATCGGCATCCAAGAACATCTGGCCAAACTCAAGGAAGCAGTTATTCTAGTCGAATACCAGTCAGCCTGGAATACGCCACTCCTGCAAGTCAAGAAGTCAGGAGGGGGATACCAACCAGTTCAGGACCTGTGGGCCATCAACAAGGTGACCATCTCTCTGCACCCAGTGGTCCCAAATCCATACACCCTCCTCGGCCAAATCCCAGGGTCGGCCAGATGGTTCACTTGCCTAGATTTGAAGGATGCCTTCTTCTGCCTCTGCCTAGCTCCCCAGAGCCAGCCACTATTTGCCTTTGAATGGTCTGAACCTGATACAGGGTGCCAGATGCAACTGACTTGGATGCACCTCCCGCGGGGGTTTAAAAACTCACCAACCCTCTGTGGGGAAGCGCTGGCCATGGACCTCGCCAGCTTCCCAAGAGAGGCCACACGATGCACCCTCCTCCAGTATGTAGATGACCTCCTCCTTGCCAGTGACACACAAGAAGACTGCAGAAAAGGCACAAAGGCCCTCCTACAGCTCCTGTCAGACTTGGGATACTGAGCCTCATGGAAGAAGGCACAAATCTGCCAACAACAGGTCCAATACCTTGGTTTCGTCCTCACCCAGGGGAAAAGAGAACTAGGGCCAGAGAGGAAAAGGGTCATCATCTCCTTGCCACACCCCCAGACAGAAAGGGAACTACAAGAATTCCTGGGGGCTGCAGGATTCTGCCGCATCTTGACCACTGGGTTCTCGGCAATAGCAAAACCCCTTTATGATCTCTTAGGGGCACCAGATCGAGAACCCCCTGCCTGGGCTGAGGAAGCAGAAGCTGCTTTCACAGAGATAAAGACCACCCTGGGGCGGGCTCCAGCGGGGCCTACTAGATGTAGAAAAACCCTTCAATCTTTGTGCATGAAAAGGAAAAAATAGCACTCGGGGTACTCACCCAGACTGTTGGACCCTGGCAATGGCCAGTTGCTTACCTGTCAAAAAAGCTGGACCCCATGGCAGTGGGATGGCCACTGTGCCTCAGGGCGCTGGCAGCCACAGTCTTACTCATCAAGGAGGTGGACAAACTTACCCTGGAGCAAGAACTTAACATCAAGTTCCCTCATGCAGTTGTGTCCCTCGTGAACGCACAAGGACACCGCTTCCTTTCCACCTCTCGGCTAGCGCAATACTAAGGGCTCCTCTGCGAAAACCCAAGGGTCACCCTTGGAACAGTAAGGACATTAAATCCAGCAAATTTTCTCCCCATGGAAGAGGGGGAACCAGACCATGACTGCTCTGAGGTGACTGATGAAGTCTAAGCGTGCTATCCAGATCTGCAGGATCAAGCCATAAAGAATCCAGAGCTCACGCTGTTCAGTGATGGCAGCAGTTACCTACAAGAGGGTGCCCAGAAAGCAGGTTATGCAGTAACCACAACCACTGAAGTCCTAGAAGCTAAGGCATTACCAGCTGGATGGTCAGCTCAGTGGGCTGAATTATATGGCTTAGTCCGAGCCCTCACCCTCGGTGAAGCCAAACGAGTCAACATCTATACTGACTCTCAGTACACCTTTGCTACTGTACATATACATGGAACCATCTACAAGGAAAGGGGTCTCCTAACCACAGCAGGAAAAGCTATCAAAAACAAAGAGGAGATACTGAGACTCCTTGAAGCCATCTGGCTTCCATAGGAAGTAGCAATCCTGTACTGTAAGGGACACCAGAAAGGAGATGACCCCATAGCACGGGGAAGTCATCTGGCAGATGAGGCAGCCAAGACCACAGTCAGTGAGGACATGGACAGAGCCCCTTCCCTTACCATGGCCCTAACACCCTTGGAAGAAGTCCCTCCACCCAGTTACACTAAAAAGGAAAAGGAATGGGCCATGGCTGAGGGGGCCACTCTGACTGAAAAGGGATGGTGGATGATGCCAGTTGGGTGCATCTTTGTTCCAACAGCAACTGGAGGGCATCTAGTCAAGGAACACCACCAACTCACTCATCTGGGAAAAACTACATTGGAGGCTCTTCTCACGAAGCACTACTATGTCAGTCAGCTGCCAACACTGTGCCGAGCAACGAGTGAATGATGCATAACATGTGCTACAAATAATGCTCTGTCTGCACCACGGCCCCGCCAGGTGTCCAGAGGATGGGAACAACCCCCTTCAAAGATCTAGAGGTAGACTTCACAGCTGAGCAAGGGGGTCAGATATCTCCTAGTAATAGTATGCACATACCCTGGATGTATACCTTGCCTTCCCGACCAGGACGGAGCAAAGCCGGGAAGTAGCTAAAGTCCTCTTGCGGGAGATCGTGCCCCAGTTCGGCCTGCTATTAACAATCCATAATGACAATGGACCCGCATTTGTGGCAGACATTGTACAGGTCTTGACCAAATCTCTCACCATCACCTGGAGACTCCACACCGCTTATGCAGTTAACACTGAATGTTGGATGAAGCAGTACATTCATGTTGAAGAGAATCGAGATGTAAAGAGAGAGAAATTTCAGGTAGACTTGGTGATGTTTGAATTTTATTTTTTTAGGTGACAAATTTGTAGCTATTGATGATTATCTAGATGTTGTACTGAATTTAACCATTCTTCAAGTAAGTGTTTCTTTAAAAGAAACTATTCTTTTATTTTTTTTATTGTGGTAAAAAACACCTAACATGAGATCTAACCTCTCAACAATTTTGAAGTACACAGTATAACATTGTTAACTATAAAACACATACCTGTAAAGTAAATCTCCTTTCATTTTTACTTATAATTTTGAAAACCCCTAAAAGTTCAAAATGTTTTACAAAATTGTGGTGTTTAAAATATTAATTTAGTTTGCCTTTTTTTGTATAAGGACTTTCAATATGATTAATGGCTGTTAGTCTAAGTAAATGCTTCTAATAATATTTTTAAAGGCATTTGCTACCTTTAAAAGATTTACATATTCTTTTCTCATTGAACTACATTATTTGTGGATTCTGAGGGTGCATTTGATTCTATTAAGAATGTTTTTGGCTGCAAGCAAGAGTATATCTGACTTGCTTAAGAAGTTCAGAAATCTAGGGGCGCCTGGGTGGCTCAGTTGGTTAAGCGACTGCCTTCGGCTCAGGTCATGATCCTGGAGTCCCTGGATCGAGTCCCGCATGGGGCTCCCTGCTCGGCAGGGAGTCTGCTTCTCCCTCTGACCCTCTCATGCTCTATCTCATCCTCTGTCTCAAATAAATAAATAAAATCTTTAAAAAAAAAAAGAAGTTCAGAAATCTAGTCCAAATTTGTTAATACCAATCAGTGATTTCAGGACTGATGCACAGTAGTTTGCAAGGTTTAATGAATTGGACATAATTGTTTCTAAATATTTAGTATGTCATCCCTTGATAGCATCAAGGAGCTGAGTCTTTTCTCTCTCCTATACTGCTCATTTCTTTCTGGCTTAAGATGATTGTGGAAACTCCAGACATGCGAATTATGTTCAAAGAAGGAAAAAGGGAAAGGATGGCTCATTTTCAACAGAACAATAAATTCTTGAACAGATTTCCCTTTACATCTCATTGGACAGGACTGTGTCTCATGGTTTCCCCTTGTTGTGACAGGAGGAAAGGCCAGGAAACATTTATGTAAATTTTCTATTCTCTAGAATAGAGGAAGGCATAGAAAAAGGAGTTGAACATGAATATTGAGTGAACTAACCAATATTTGTCACAGAATTAGAGAAAAGCACTTAAAATTTTTCAAATGAATTGGTGAAATGATAAACATGTTCTTCTCAAATCCTTTGAGTTGGAGGAAAGGATGAGGCAAGAAGAGAGATACCCAGTGAGTGATACCACAAAGCCTAAATGAAAATAACTGTCCTTACGGCTTGATGGAGCCACTTCTTACCCCATCACACAACTTAATTTTGATTAAATTGTTTTTATTTACTTGGGATTTGAATTCCATAATTACAATTGAGTGTACTTAAGTAATCCTCCCAAAGTATCTTTTTAATTAGTTCTCTTCTCTTGTGAGGTGTTGTGAGAAAATTTAATTTTACTTACTCATCATGAGATACATAAAGAGCTGTGAAAGTACTCTTATGAGAAAGGAAAAAAAAATGAGAGAGAAGAAAAACTAGTGTTTTCTGATTGCCTAGGATGTGATAGCCCATGTTACATAAGTCATTTCATTTACTCTTCACAAAACCCTATCAGGGACAAGTTAATATTGTCCTCATTTTACAGGTGAGAGAACCAAGGCCTAAACATTAGGTAAATTATCCAAGATCACACTGACAGTGAGGGGAAGAAGAAAGGCTTGATCTCCTCTTTGCTCTTATTTAAGACAGAAACCCTCTTGAATTTACCTTCACATTCCCCATGCCCAGCAGAATGTCTGCTTCCCAGAGACAATTAAATGTTTATCCAGTGAATGAGTTTAAGTTCTGTCTGACTCAAAAGCTCACGCTGTTTATATATTGTGGCCTGTTCCACTTCCCAATAATAGTTTCCAATAGTGATGTTCTCCAGTTTTCTAGCACATTCTGAAAGGTCAAAGTTTTAGATATTTGAGGTAACCTATAAAATTAGAATTAATTTTCCATCATTTATCTTCATTTACTGTCAATTGATTTTGAGCAACTCACTTAAAAATCCCTGGCCACCTATTATTTTTCATTTTTAAAATAATAACTAACATACTTAGTGCTTTCTAGATGCCGGAATTCTTCTAAGGCTTTATATAAATCAACAATATCACTATGAGGTATGTGTGGTTATTATCTCTGTTTCGCAAATGTGGAAACAGCTGTTGCCACAAAAAGTGTTGCAAAAAAAAACCACCCCCAAATTCAATGGCTTAAATTAACAATCATACATTTTCTTGAAGATGTAGGTCAGTTGAGGGATAGCTGCTGTTGGCTGGCTGAAAGTCAGCTGCAGTGTGTTTGGCTAGAATAACTGAGCTCTACTCTGCAAGTTCTCTTCCTTTTCCAGGGTCCAGTAGGTTAGCCTGGGAATATTTTTTCTTTTGGAAATGGCACAATTGCAAGATACAAACCCAAGTGCTTTACAAGCTTCTGCCTGTGCCATCTCTGCTAATATCTCATTGGCGAAAGCAAGATACATGCTCAGGCCCATAGTCAAGTTATGGCAAAATAAGTTTCATTCTTTTCAGTGGGAAGTGGAGGGAAGTTAATATTTCTTTTTTTTTTTATTTAAAATCAATTAGCCAATATATAGTACATCATTAATTTCAGATGTAGTGTTCAATAATTCATCAGTTGCATATAACACCCAGTGCTCATCACATCACGTGCCCTCCTTAATGCCTATCACCCAATTACCCCATGCCCCCATCCACCTCCCCTCCAGCAACCCTCAGTTTGTTTCTTGTAGTTAAGAGTCTCTCATGGTGACTTCCCATTCAGTTTTCCCTCCCTTCCCCTATGATTCTCTGTGATGTTTCTTATATTCCACATATGAATGAGTGAAATAAGTCAATCAGAGAAAGACAATTATCCTATGGTTTCACTCATATGTGGAAGTTAATATTTCTGAACAATAACTTGTAACAGTAAAAAACTTGGCTATACTCAAATATCTAGTAAGACTAAAGTTAGGATATAAATCCAGGTCATTTGTATCTTAATCTGTTCTTAACACTATACTATATTTTATGACAACTGAAGTTTTAAAAAGTTGTTCACAAAATATTATGTGGTATGTTGACATCAGGTCATATAAAGCCATGCAGACCACTTAGCACAGCACCTGGCCTATAATAAATGAAAAAAAAAAAAAACTCTTGAGATTTAGTTATTCTTCACATAGCTAGATATAAATATTTTTAAATACTCTTGTAAATATAATTGAAGTTAACAAAGATTACCTAAGTTGTGTTTACATTCATTGTGAATCAGTCATGAATTGGGGAACAATAGATATTGGCAGATTTCAATTTGTTTGTCACTGAGGTGAGAATACAATGTCCCCATAGAGAAGGTATATATTATTAAAGCCATGCAACTGGCTTTGGGTGAGAGTTCAAGTTAGTTTAGACTTGTGATCCTTTCCTCTTCATTCCACTCATATTTATTGTGCATTTGCTCTGCTCGACTCACTGGACTTACTTCTGTGCAAACAATAATGAATAAGATAAAATCTTTGGCTTCAAGAAGTTTATGGTCTTTAACAACTTCTTCTCATTAGAAAGAAGACATAAATAAATGGAAACATATCTCATGTTCATTGGTTGAAAGACTTAATATTGTTAAAATGTTGATACCACTCAAAGTAATCTACAGATTTAATGAAATCTCTACAAAAATCCCAATGATGCTATTTGAAGAAATAGAAAAACCCATTCTAAAATTCATATAAAATCTCAAGGATTTCAAATGGCCAAAATAATCTTGTAAAAGAAGAGCAAATTAGAGGATTTACACTTCCTGATTTCCACTTACTACAAAACTACAGTAATTAAAACAGTGTAGTATTGGTGTGGTATTGTCATAAAGACAGGTATATAGACTAATGGAATAGAATACAGAGCCCAGAGATAAACTCCCACATACCTAATGAAATGATTTTTGAGAAGGGTGGCAAGACCATTCAATGGTGAAAAGACAGTCTTTTCAACAAATGGTGGTAGGAAAACTGGATGTCCATATGCAAAAGAATGAAGTTGGACCTCACCCAATGCCATATAAAAAATAACTGAAAATGGATCAAGAACCTAAATGTAAAACAATAAAATTCTCAAAACAAAAAGTAGGATGAAATCCTCACAACATTGAATTTGACAATGATTTCTTAAATATGACACCAAAAGTGCAGATAACAAAAGAAAAAAAATTTTTCATAAAAATTTGAAAATTTTGTACATCAAAAGACCCTATTCAGAGAATTAAAAAGCAACCTATAGAATGGGAGAAAATATTTCCAAATCCTATGTCTGATAAGGGATTAATATACAGAATATACAGAGAACACCTAAAACTTAATAACAAAAATACAAATAATCCAATTAAAAAATGGGCAGAAGACTTGAAGAGATATTTCCCAGATATACAAATGGCCAATAAGTATATAAAAAGACGCTCAATATCACTAATCATTAGGGAATTATAAATCAAAACTATAATGAGACTTTCACACCTGTTGGGAAGGTTACTACCAAAACAACAGAATATTTCAAATGTTCACTAGAATGTGGGGAAATTGGATCCCTTGTGTACTGTTCATGGGAATGTAAAATTGTACGAGTACTGTGAAAATCAGTGTGGCAGTTCCTCAAAAACTTAAAAATAGAATTACCATGTGTCAACTATACTTCAATTAAAAAAAAAGGAAATGAAGAAATCAATAGCTGAATAGTAATGAAACTAGTAATTATGTGACTATATCTTGATGATGATGAAGTGTATAAAAGAACTTTAAAAAATAGAATTACCATGTGGTTCAGCAATTCCACTTCAGTGGATATATCCAAAAGAATTGAAAGGAAGTTCTTGAAGAGATATTTGTACACCCATGTTTTTGGAAGTATTATCCATAATAGCTAAAACATGGAAACCCAAGTGCCCATTAACTGATGAAAATGGATAAGATGTGGTATATACATGCAATGGAATATTATTCTGACTTAAAAAGAAAAGAAATTGTGTAATATGCTACAATATGGATGAAACTTGAGGATCTTATGCTAAGTGAAATTAGCCAGTAATAAAAATGCTGTATGATTCCATTTGTATGAGGTACTTAGAGTAACCTAAATCATAGAAACAGAAAGTATAATTTAGGTGGCTGCTGGTTGGGGTGGGTAGGGAGGGGAGAATGGGGAGTTATTGTTTAATAGGTATAGAGTTTCAATTTTACAAGATGAAAAGAGTTATGGAATGGATGGTGATGATTGCACAACAATGTGAATGTATTTAACACCGCTGAACTGTACAATTAAAAATGGTTAAGATGACAAGTTTATGTTATGTGTGTTTTACCACAATATAAATAAGAAAAAATAAACATACATATATAATCCTTTCTAACTTTTTGTTGTTGTTGTTGTCATTAGATCTTTGGCTTGTAGAGTGCAAGACCCTGTCATGGTCATTAACATGTGGATGACTGGGATAAGCACAGGACCATAGGATAGGCACATAACCTGTGGGGAGCTTAGGGAAGTCTTTCTGGATGCAGATAGCTAAGTACAGCCCAAAGGACAAAAAAGTTAGAGAAGAATGAAAACATCAGGGAAGAAGAAGTAGTTTAATGTGAGTAGGGTATGGAGTTACACAGTCTCATTATAGTAAGTGCAGGCCACAGGTGGCTCTTCAGCACTTATAATGTGGCTCCACATTGGATTTCAAAGATTTAATACAAAAAAAAAGTGAAATATCTCAATTAGGTTTTAAAATTGATTGCATATTGAAATGAGAATATTTTAAATGAATTAAGTTGAAGTATATTATTAAAGTTAATTTTATCTTTTTACTTTTCAATGTGACTACTTAAAAATTTTAAATTATGTATGTGCATTTGTGTTTGTGTTGTATTTCTATTGGATAGTACTGGTGGGGAGCATGAGGTAAGAAGTGAAGAGAAATGTTGGGGAAATAATGTAGGTTAGGGAAAATGTTATGACATGTTTATTTTGCCTATATAACTGCTGGTTTTGAAGACAACATTCTTCTGTTTGGAAGACTTAAGCTTCTAACCATATGGTACTCAGCATTCCAAAAACTAAAACCATTTCTTTCTTACTTCTGGGAGTTCACAAAGGATGTCTCTAATGCTCCCAAAAACCAGTCTGTCAGTTATGAGCTATAGAGTTTCTTCTCCTTTTCTCCAGCCTCCATTGACCCATATGTTGCCTGGGCAAACCCCCTAGTTGTCATGGCCCATCAGAAGAATGCCAAAGCATACATAAAAGTAGCTAAAATGGAAACTTTTGTTTTGTAATCAGCATCTGGTCTCCCTTCCTTCGTATATCCTACTCTAACTACACTTCAGGAAATCCATCCTTTCCCCATTTTCAGTGAGAAGTCTTCAAAAGGGATTTGCCCCTTGGCTTCAAACTTCAAGTATGGACCCCAGTTAACTCTTGATTTAGAGGTGTCTGTGTGTCCCAAATCCTTGCCCATGGAGATTGGTTCAGAGATGGGCATGGAATTCAATCAGAGGCCATGAGACACTGGGTAATGGATGCTGTGCCTTCTGGAGAAGAAAAACCTCTTTCTTCTTCTGTGGCAAGAACTGGAAGAAATTTTCTGTGCTGCTGGTTATGCAACAAGAACTCGTCCTCAGCTACCAGCCATCTTGCAGTGACAAGGAAAAATCCTGCCAAAGTGAAGTCAATATCAAAGAAACAGGACTGAGAAACAAAATGAAATAGACTCTATCTGCCCTGGCTTAAGTCATTCCACAAGCAATCAGTTTCCTATATTGTTTTAACCATGTTGAGATGAATATCTTGTCTCAGCCATTCCCATATTTTCCCAAAGCAAAGGGTCCCTGTGGACCAGAACAGTGGTAGGTTGTGAGCAGAGGAGAGGAGTGTGCCAAACTTTTGTCACTGTGTTCTCTGAAGTAGCTGTGCTCTGGCCCAGAGTTTCACACAATCGCTGAAAATTAGTCCTGAGGGAGGAGACTGAATTCTAGCTCTGCTCTTCAGTTCTGCTTCTTCATCTTTATCTCATAATAAAGTTTATCCCTAAAATTTGCTTCCCTTTCCTCAGTTATGCAGTAACACATCCATGAATGTCAGGAACAGTGTTGCTTACCTGAACAACAGCCAGACAAAAATGTCCTGATCCACATAAATCTGTTCATATGATTCAATGCCTGTGTACACATTTGTATATCTTCTAGTTTATTGGAGGTCGGACCAGACTTTTTAAGTTGTCAAATATGATTTCATCATTTTACAGGTGGAAAACTAAGTATCAAAAGAGTTCAATTTTGACTTTTTCTTTGAAACAATGATCTAATCTAATAGCTCTTCTCATTCTCTAACCCAGGCTTCCCAACTGAAGAAGAAGTAAACATCTGATTTTAGGTGTCCAAAAACCTAGTAAATTTGTCTGCACAGCATGCAATTATGAAAGAACCTTTGCATCATATTATGCCCTTTTTGAATTGGAGTCCTTTGCCATACCCAATATTAGTCCTGTGCTGTGCCCAATCTGGATACACCTCTACCATTCCCCTCACATTTCCAGCATTTGGTCTTGATATTGAAATCATATTTGGCATACTGAAGCTTTCTAGTAAAATGACCCTATATGATTATTTCATATTATTTGATTTTTAGGGGAACCCATATAAAATAACTTAAAAAGCATACCATGTGTTGATTTTATGCTTGATAATTATAATTATGAATCAAAATATTTTCTGAAAAAGTTTATGCAGTAGCAGAAGAATACTAATGACCATAATGCTTATTATTAACAGGGCATTCCTCAAAAATAATAAAACATACTGTAACACTTCTCAATGTCATAGGTGCACTGATTTGGGAGAAAATCTACAAAAATTCTTCTGGGACCCATATACACAGATTTAGTTGAGTCACATATACTATTGCTTACATAAAACTGCCCATTTTTTGCTACCTCTATGCTGGTATGTGCACTTATCAAACTAAGTGCTTAAACTAGATTACACACTCAGGAAGTACTCTATGTATTGTCTAAGAGTGATTCCATATGTCCATGTATTTAGAAACAACCCTCTTCCCCAACATTTTGTTAATGTCAGAATAAATATAATCAGTTTATGGATGATAAGACAGATAAACTATATTTTTTACCTTGAACTTTATGTTTTGTTATAATTTTTTATGATGCATCAAGATTCTGCCTGAGTTATTATGTTAGGTCAAAATCCAGAGAAAAATATCATTAGTGACACAAGGCGTTCTCTCTAGCACACTAACAATTTTGAGTAGAAGAATTATGACAACGTGTTTCTCATATCTTCACATAGCATTCACACTCTGCCAACACTGGGCATTAAGAGGTTTATTTTTTATTTTTTAGAACTCAATTCTATTGTCAGAAATATTTGGAAATTGTCTTGGATTGGCAAAAATATTGCTGGCTGGCCTATTTTAAATTCTTCAACTAAAAAAAATAAATTCTTCAACTCAGTTACACTTATCATCTAGAAATGGCAGAACAGATTTAATATACAAGACTTTTAACAGCATTTCCTCCAGAAACAGCTAGCCCAGTGGTTCTAAAGTAGTAGGAAAAAGAGCTAATTGAGGAGAGAAGGGAGCCTTTCAGAGCAAGATGAAGGGAGAAAAAGGTAGCAAACCGATGGAGTTAATGGATCAAAGTGCTAAGGAAGAACCAAAGGTGGAAAGAGAATTTCTCCTGGAGCAAACATATGAAAATAGAACAATTATATCTTGACATTTGCAGGAAGAGAAAAATAAAGAGGATAATGTGTGAACAAAAATAAATGATAAATTTAGATCTTTCTTATTTCAAAGTTTTCTCTTTTGTTGACACACAAAGGTAAAATTATTAGCAATGAGTTGATCTACATGGCTAGAAGAAAAATATTGCAAGCAGTTATCTGCATACTAGTTATTGGTATATGTCTCAAAAGCCATGGATGCTTCTTTCATTTTCCTTTACCCACTGTGCTCAGCTGAGGATTTGCTGTAAAACCTTCAATACATAAAATTGGATGAATGAGTAAATGGATAAAATCATTGTGCCTTGGTGCAGAGAATGGCAATAGTTCAGCCCTGACCAAGGAGGCCTTGTGCTTGAGCCCCAGCTGGAATTTTTCTTTTCAAATCAGAACTGCATTTGCTTTGAAGGGACAATACCCAGCAGCCTACACTCTCGCTGGTGAAGGAGAACATGACATTCGCCACAAGTGAGGAGTAACCTTTTCTTTCCATGGAACTAGCACAAGCTTAACGGCTGACAGCAGAATTGTCACCATGCTCTTTAGGAAGACAAGTTTCTAGTGTATTTCTTTAGCTTGTCTACTGACATTTGAGGGAGCAAAACAAAACTGGCCCAAGTGTTAATGTCAGATGATTACATTTGTCAGGCAAGATATTACTCAGGCATATCTGGTCAATGAACTGACATAAAGTCTCAGTTAACAAGGATTCACTGAACACCTACTTTGCACCATTAAAAACAACAACATGAAAACTGACTTAATGAGTTTATATTATCCAGAGACAAACATACATCTTAAAAGAAAATTATATTTCTTTGGGATATAGAGCATAATGCAAATATGAAGAAACTTCTATAAAAAGCAAAAAAAAAAAAAAAGAGCAGAGGTATCTTCTTCAATATCAAATTCAAAATAAAATTAAATCATTGCAATTAGTTTGTCATAAGACATCTCCCCCCTGCCATCCCATACTGTTTAGGGTATTTAAAGACCAAACAAATAAAACATGGTTTTGGACTGTATCAGCCACACCAGTCATTGAATCCTGGAAATTCAGAATTACAGAATAATCACTACTGGTGATATGATTTTTAAAATTAAGTGTTTTGTCTTTCATTTATTCATTCAGCAAATATTTGAGTGTCAATCATAAGCTTTATGCTCTATTTAACATGACTATTACAGATTCACTGACTTCAAGATGTTCAAAATAAACATAATTATAGTGAATATACTAAGTTTGGTAACAAAAAAAGGGGTAGCGTTTAGGAGATACCTAAAAAAAAGAGATTGGATGATCAAGGAAAACTTCCTGGAGGAGACAATTGGTGAGCTATGTGTACGATGGAGAGTAAGGGGTCTGAAGGAGGTAGCATATTTTAAAGGAATGGAGATAAGACCCTTTAAGATATTCAACATTGTTAGAACATAAAAGTGTGGGACAGGATGTGGAGAAAACATCAACAGCCAAGGTCAATCCTTGCCAAAATCCAAGGTCAAACTTTGGTCAAAGGTGTCAAGACCCCGCAAATCCCCTAAAATCATGTGAAGATGTTTTTCATTTTTATGTGTACTTTTTTCCTAGGGAGCCCATGGTTTTTACCAAAATCTTAAAATGATAGCCAAGTAGCCCATATACACAGGAAAATGTATTCAAAAACGTTAGTGCTCAAAGAAAAGCAAATTAAAACTCCAAAGAGATACCATATCAAAATATGCAAAATTTTTAAAAAACTAAAAATATGAAATGTTTGTGCAGATATGGAGGAACTGGTGAGTATAAAATGGCACAATCACTTTGGAAAATTACTGGTTTCCATTAGCATAATCATACCACTATTTTATGACCCAGAGATTTTATTCTTATTCCATCCTCCATAAGGTAAGCGAATTTTTCCACCAAATTCATTGTGAAAAAATGTTCACGGCAATGTCATTCACAGTTGCACTGAACTTGAAATAGCCTTAATGTCCATCAACAGAAGAATGGGTAAATAATTTGCAACAGTATTGTGCTGCTGCTACAACAAATTACCATAAACTTAGTGACTTAACACAAATTTATTTCCTTACAATTCTAGAGCTCAGAAGTTCAAAACAAGTCTTTGGGGCTAAAATCAAGGTGTCAGTAGGGCTGGTTCTTTTCTGGGCTCCAGAAGAGAAGCTGCTTCTCCTCTCTTCCAGTTTCTAGAGGCTGTGACATTCCTCAGGTCTTGACCGTGTCACTTCAATCTTGGCTTCCATCATCACAGCAACTTCTCCCTTATTTTTACCTTCTGCTTCCCTCTTCTAAGGATCTTTGAGATTAAATTGGATCCACCAGGATAATGCAGAATAATTCCCATCTCCAGATCTTTAACTTAATCCTATCTGCAAAGTCCCTTTTGAATGTAAGGTAACATCATCTTAGGTTCCAGGCATTAGGACACAGACATCATCGAGATGCCATTATTCAGCCTAACATACAACTGTTTATCATTTATTCTTATAATGGAATAGCACTCAGCAATAGAGGAATAAATTATCCATACACACAAAAATATGGATGAATCTCATAATGTTGAACAAAAGAAGGTGGTTATATAGAATATGATTTATTCACATGAAGTTCAAGGCTAAACTAACCTGTGGCTATAGAAGTCAAAATAGTGGCTACCACTGGTGGTGATAGTAACTAGAGATCAGCCTTGAGAAAGTTTATGGAGTGGAAATGTTTTATATATTGATATGATGTGTGATTACCATACATAACTAAATTTAAAAATATCCATTTTCTTTTCAGTACTTGGGCTCTTCTTCTACTTTAACAATTTATTCTTACTATGTCTGACTCAGAATACTTTAACCTGGTTTTCACAACTACACATTTGCTATTTCTCCTATGATTCCTATTTATTCAATGGCACACATTTCTGTTGGTTTCTCGGGAAGAATGATTTGGAACCCTCTGTCAGCCTCTGTGTCAGGGTCCCCAAGATGACCCACAGGCTCCATTATTTGCTAGAAGTACACAGAGGATTCAGAAAAGTTATTATCTTAATGGTTATGGTTTATTATAATAAAATGATATAAAATCAGCAAAGGGAGGGGTGCCTGGGTGGCTCAGATAGTTAAGCATCTGCCTTCAGCTCAGATCATGATCCCAGGGTCCTGGGATCGAGCCCCGAGTTGGGCTCCCTGCTCAGCGGGGAGTCTGCTAGTCCTTCTCCCTCTGCCATTCACCCTGCTCGTGTTCTCTCCAATCTCTCTCTCAAATAAATAAATAAAATCTTTAAAGAAAAAAATCAGCAAAAGGAAAATGCAATTGTAAAAAGTCCAGGAGAAATTAGATGCAAACTTCCAATGCTCCTCTCTCAGTGAAGGAGTATAAGACACACTTAATTCTCCCCAATATGTATGAAAACATTATGCAAAGTATTGCTAATCATGAAAGCTCATCAAAGCCATGGTGTCCAGGGTTGTTAGGGTTGTTATAAGGAGCCTGTCATGTAGGCATGTAGCTACTCAGATTCCAACATCACCAACAATGCCCAACCTCACAAAAACATAAGGCTGCAGGCATAAAAAACCCACTCTCTTTAGGCAGAATATTTCAAAGGGTCAGAGGTTATCTCCAGGAGACACCAAAAGTCAGTCCTGAAGACATGCCTTCTTTTGGAACGTGCAGGGTTTGAGCAAGCCAGGCCCGATACGTAAGCCTTCACTGCCTACCCTCATTTTGAACCAATTAGGTTCAAGCACAGTAAATTTTGCCTATGATATGTCTCTTAGACCCAGTGTCTCTTCTCTATTTTCCTGGTCCCTACAGGACTCTCACACCTTACCTTCAGTTATCTGATACATTCTCATAGCAACCACAAAGCCCCTTCGACCACCATTTCTCACTCACTCAAATAGATCTTCCACATCCTTGCTAGAGGTATCACTCTAAAAATCAAATTTGATAACATCCCTGCTCCTCTTAAAAGACCACGCCATTGACAATAATCTTAATATTCATCATTCATAGAGTATTATATATCTTTTAAAAACAATGTACAATTCTACTCATTAAATTGGAGAGTATATTCAATATATTTGTAAGTAGAAAAAGCAAGGGACAAAACACGAATTATATTCTTGTGTGTGCATGCACGCATGTGTACACTTCTATGGAAAAGCCTGGAGAAGCTGCCCCCAAATATTACCAGTAGTTATCTCTGGGTGATTTAGAAAACTGGTGACTTTGTTTTCTTTGGTATATCCTATAAATGCTCTGATTTTTTTTTAATGGGCAAGTGATAATTTAAAACAAAAACACAAGAAGGTTATGAAACATATCTGTGGTTCTCCAGTGGCTCAAAATTTCTTAGCAGTTTGAACTGCTTTGTATGGATTAAAAGTCCACACTTTCAAAGTGGCCACACCTGACTTTTACCTCTTCTTTTCCTGAAACTTCAAACCATGAATTCTGCTCTGTAGTTATAATGAACTTACTGCAACTCCATGGGTACTTTGCTTGGTCAGCCCTTGATGCCTCTACATTTTTGCTTTTATTCCAGGAACGTCTGTCTCTTCTTCATCTGGAAACTACTTTTCTTTCAAAAGCCAGATTAAATGTTACCTCCTCTGAGAATACTGTGAATATTTTCCCAATGTCCCAGGCAGAATTAAGACTCTTCCTCCTGTTGTTCTCACAGCATTTTGTCAACATGTGTTCTGTAAATTTAGTACATAAAATTTAACTGTATTTTGTCTATTTTTCTCCACTAGATCCTGAGTTGTTAAAATCAAGAATGCTCTTGTATGCATATATTTATTTCAAGAGCTTTCCACAGTGCCTGCTTTCAATACTTTTTTTTTCTTAAATTGAAGTGTAGTTGAAATACAAGATTATTTTAGTTTCACATGTACAACATAGTGATTCAACATTTTTATGCATTATGAAGTGATCACCACAATAAAACTAGATACTTAAATAAGAAATAATCCCTTTCCATGGAGATAAGGCAGAGAAATAACTTATAGACTGTAAAAATCAATGATCATATTTTCCACCAACTATTACAGCTTGTGAAGTTTCATTTTTTCTTATGGCAAAGAAATGTTTTTCTTTCCAATTCAGTAAGTTATACAGATTTGATTTGTGCCTTTAGATGGTGCCGTTATGTACAATATTTGATCCGATGTCCAATTTCCTTGACATTTATGTCTAGGTCTCCTATATTCAAATTTCTCTTAAAATCAAATATTGCTCAATTTTGCCATCCAGTTTCTGTGCAGTAATTGATGGACAAGGATAAATAAAATTCCAGTAAGAAGGAATTCTACATTATATTTTTTCCTTGGCCTATGTTGCTGGATTAAGGTATCTGGAGTTGCCTATTTCTCCTTTATTTTTCACTATCAAGTAAAACAATTTGTCCAGAATTTCTAGGAAATTCCACCCACATGAATATCCCAGTCATTATCTTAAATCCCAAGCTAAGTCTTTAGTTAAATCTAAGATGTCTGTTGGATAGCATTCACCTCCATGATGAAGAGTCATGGTTAGGACTAAGATTAATTAGAATAAGGGAGGATGCACTAAGAGACTTAGAGAAGCATGTTTCAGACTCCAAGATTCAGCATGAGATGGGAGAAACAGACTAGTATCAAAGGTTTAAGTATAACTGTGAGTTTTTATATCTATTTATCAACACATAATTTACAAATGTGTGATGGTTTATTTTATGTGTCATTTTCACTGGGCCATAGAATGGCCAAATAGTTAATCAAATATTATTAGAATGCCCAAATATTTAATCAAATATGAAATATTATTATATACCTGAGAGTGTGTTTTACGATGAGATTAACATCTAAATCTATAGATATGAATAAAGCAGATTGCTCTTCCTAATGTGGGTGGATCTTATCCAATCATCTGAAGGCCTGAATAGAATAAAAATGCTAATTCTCCCACCCAACTGCCTTTGAACTGGACATTGGCTCTTTTCTGCCTTTTCACTCAGATGGAAACATTGGCTGTTCCTGGGTCATGAGCTTGCTGCCTTTCCTTCATACCGGGATTGCACCATCAGTTCTAGTTCTTACGTCTTTGGACTTGGACTAGATCTATGCCTCTTCTAAGTCTCTAGCTTGCTAATTCACCCTGCAGCTCTTGGGACTTATAAGCCTCCATAATCGTGTGAGTCAATTCCTTGTAATCAATCACTCTCCTTCACTCTCTCTCTCTTTATATATATATCTATATCTCTCTCTCTCCAGATATATTTACATCCATCTCTATCTCTATAATTATATATCCTGTTTCTCTAGAGAACTCAACTCATACAATATGATTTAGTAAGTTTTATTTTATGTGGTGGTATTGACAAATAATTCAGACCCACTGGTAAAGCTCTAAACAGGACCAACTTACATTTATTATTAAATCATGTTGTTTCAATCAATACATAATAAACTAAAAGCAACATTTAGTTAGGAAAGAAAAAAATGTTACTTTATTTTTTTTGTGTAGCATTATAACTTTTGTAAAACATAGTGCTTTTAAATGTAATTTTGTATACTTGTTTTATGCTTTCATAGGATAAAGGAGAAAAAGAGCCCAGAAATAATTTTTTTTAAAAAAGAAAAACTTATTTTTATTAAATGCTTGAAAATATACTACAATATTTCATAATTAGGTCAGGTAAATGGATGTGGTCTTTTAAAAGAGTAAAAAAAGACAAAAGAAAATGGAGCAAAAGATACCAGAACTTCAAAATTCGTATCTGTCAATAGTAATTTTGAGTTTTTTATTCCCCCCGGTTAGAACAAACATTGGAACTGAGACTACAGTGCTTCTCTGCCATGATGTTTTAGCTCTATCCCTCAACATTCACACTACAGGCAAAGAGTAAAACAATTTAACTCTTGATTGGCACCAGTTTTTGTATTAGTTATCTATTCCTATAAGACAATCTACCTCAAAACTTAGTAGCTTATAGGTTATAACATGCCCATTTTTCCTATTTTAGGATTATCTGGATTAGCTGAGTACGTTGTTTTGCTTTGTTATATATATATATAACAAAGTTTTATATATATATAACAAAGTTTTATATATATATAACAAAGTTTTATATATATATATAACTTCAGGGCAATATTTATATATATATATAAACTGTCTCAAGTGTGTGGGTGTCTGGGGTCAACTGGTATGTTAGTGATGGTCATAATGTCTTGGCCTCACTCACGTTTCTGGCAATGAGCATGAAGTTAACTAGAGCACTTTAACTTTGCTGTACACAGTTTCCCACACTTTTGCAGGCTTGCGTAGGCTCAAGTTTCAAAGTGGACAAGCACTTTTCAAATCTCTGTTCATGTTACCTTTTTTATTGTTCCATTCCCCAAAGCAAGTCACACAGCCAAGATTTGGGTTGGTAAGTAAGGGGCATACCCAAGGGTAGTAGAAACAAAGAGGGGAAGAGTCTGTGACTCTTTTCAATCTATACTTTGAAAGAAGAAAACATGTATACTAAATAGTAGAATAGACACAGTTGACAGATATAACAGAGAATTATGCCAGGAAGAGTGATAGGGGATGCTTTTCATGTGGAGTGACCTGAAAAGGCTTCTTTCAGACCTGAATTCCTTTATTCTATTTTCAAAGTCTTTTCTCAGCTTTCTTATAGATTCTGTGAGCTACCGGGTATATTCCCAATAAGACTTTTTGCTTTTATTAGCCAGACTCCTTTTCTATGGTTTCCATAAAGAATTCTGACTGGTACTATCTGGAGTTGGCCAGACTGCAAGACCTGGAGACACAGTCCTCCACAAGACTGCCCTCATTTTTGGCATGAACTGCAAATTCAAGTTCCCCAAGCCGCCTTCACTTGCAGTAATTCACTAGGACTAACAGAATACATCAAAAGTGGTTATACCCATGGTTATGGTTTGTTACAGGGAAGAGAGATATTAAAATCAGCCAAAGGAAGAGACACATAGGGCAGAGTCTGGGAGAGTTCAGACACAAAGCTTTTGTTGTCCTCAAGGCACATTAGTCTACCCATGTTGATGTATCACAGCATGCGTGGAATATTGTCAACCCAGAAAGTTCACTCGAGCTTTGGAGTCTGGAGTTCATATTGGGGATTCATTAAGTAGGCATGATTGATTGGTTAATTTTCCCACATGGTCAGTCCCCACTCTCTGGTGCCCTAGGAGTCCATGTGATATCTTGTGATCTGAGAGGCCCTCCCTGCATCATCTTGTAGCATAAAGTATCAGATTTTCAAATGTGGTTCCAGGGGCTTATCATGAAAAATAAAGATCATTCAATCACTCTGGAAATTCCAAGGGTTTTGAAGTTAACCCTAGGAACCAGGGATACCTGCCAGTCCTCTCTATGGACAAGACCAAATTCTTTACTACACAGGCACAAATGTATACATGTTTAAAAAATTATATGCAACTAATGAATCATTGAATATTATATCAAAACTAATGATGTACTATATGTTGGCTAATTGAATTTAAATTTAAAAAAATTAAAACAAGTACCATATTCTTACTTTAGTGAATTTAACAATAAATATTCAAAGAAGAAAACTAAAATCATCCTATATTTCAATACCTGCATACAATCACCAGCTAAACTTTTTTTTTTTTCCCCTAGGATTTTGAAATCAGATGGTGTATGCGGCTTCATGTTCTGCTTGTGACACAGGCATGAATGGACTTGCTCAGACTCCATTTTACCCTGTCTTCATTGGCAGTGGTTGGAAAGCTCAAAACTACATTTGTGAGACTCCTTTGCAGTAAAGGTTTCGAGTTAAGATACAATCATGTGAAATTTGGAATTCAGAGATGACATGGAGGTCCTTTTCTGCAGCTATGTTAGCCGAGAAGCGATTCTGAAAATCACGAATATTTGCGGCACTAGACTCCAGGTTCTAGTGCCTGGTAACCAGCCTCACAGATGTGAGGCCATCGTGAAAGCAACAGTGAGAGAGGCAGTAAGGAGCGCTGACTTCCTTTGTCTGCCGCAGATTCTGTGCCGGGATGGTAAAACCAAAAAACGCTGGAGGGTTTACGGACATCGAATCTGTTATCATTTAAAAATAATTTTGTAAGCACCTAATTCCTAGTACTAAATCCTTTCTGTATCATGTCCTTGGAGTGGTTTCTATTTCCAGCTCTGAAACTTGAGTGAAAGCATTTGTAAGTTTTTTTTTTTTTTTTTTTTTTGAGTATACTTGATGACACACAATGTTACATTACTTTCAGGTACACAACATAGTGATTTGACAACTCTATATGTTATGCCATGTTCACCACAAGCGTAACTACTGTCTGCCACCCTACAACGCTATCACAATACCATTGACTATATTCCCTATGCTGTGCCTTTTATTCCTGTGACTTATTCCATAACTGGAAGCCTGTATCTCCCACTCCTCTTCACCCGTTTTGCTCTCCCCACCTACCCTCCTCCAATAATCAGTTTGTTCTTCATCTTTACGGGTCTTTTTTGTTTGTTATTCATTTGTTTATTAAATTCCACATATAAGTGAAATCATATGATAAAAATTATAAATGTTTTTTCCAATCATTAAAATATTCTTGAGAAAAATGATTTTAAATACCAACTTAAAAGATCCTTCTATGCTGTTCATCTCTCTTCAGGAACTAACTTCTAGAATCAATTTAGAAAATTTTAAAGAATTTTATTCATTTATTTCTTCTGGAATCCTGGTTACCAGGATTGGTTTTTTTTTGTTGTTGTTGTTGTTGTTTTTAAAGAATTGTATATATTTAAACTTTATACATAATACTTAGAATACTTAGAAAAAGTTTGGATTTTCTGGTTTTTCCTACAAAAACTCTGGAATAAATCAAGTAATAGAAACATACTTATATTTTTCAAATTTTCTATGATATCATTTATCATTTATCTTTGTTTAAGCAAGCAAACCTTGAGAAAGATGTGAAGGATATTGCCATGAAATTGTGCTCTCATAAACTACTCAATTTCCGTAAGTTTTATTTTAGTTATCCACATACTATAAGTACAAAAATTTTCTTAATAAATTTTGTAATTAGGGGCGCCTGGGTGGCTCAGTTGGTTAAGCGACTGCCTTCGGCTCAGGTCATGGTCCTGGAGTCCCGGGATCGAGTCCCGCATCGGGCTCCCTGCTCAGCAGGGAGTCTGCTTCTCCCTCTGACCCTCCTGCCTCTCATGCTCTCTGTCTCTCATTCTCTCTCTCTCAAATAAAAAAATAAAAAAATAATAAAATAAAATAAATAAATAAATTTTGTAATTATTATTATTCAGTACTCTACATCTGACCTATTTATGCCTACCAGATCTATAAAGATCAAGAAGATTGGTTTTCAAATCTTGGACTATCTACCTGCATCTGTCACTTTCTCCTCATATTTGTAGATCATAGACATATAGGTAGATAAATATAAAATTTCCATATAAATAAGAGATGAATATAAAAATGGATAATTTTATTTTCTCGAACTCTGCATTTTTATAGAGCATAGAACACATCCAGCCACATATTAGTATTTCAACTTTTCAATATTTCCTGTTTTAAAATTTGACCAGAATCCACACAGTACAAAGTTTCTGTTATTTCAAGTCTTATAATAAAAAAAAGTATTGAAAAGCTCCAGTTGAGACATGTTGAAAGAAAAATGTGTTGTCAATTCTTCAAATTTTATTTTATTTTTTATTTTTATTTTTTTTTAAAGATTTTATTTATTTGACAGAGCACAAGCAGAAGGAGAGAGAGGGAGAAGCAGGCTCCCTGCTGAGCAAGGAGCCTGATGTGGGACTCGATTCCAAGACCCTGGGATCATGACCTGGGCCGAAGGCAGCCGCTTAACTGACTGAGCCACCCAGGCGTCCCAATTCTTCAAATTTTAAATTAACAGCAGATACTTTAATCACAGTTGCCAATAAGTATAAAACCATCTTTTTCTCCAAAAAGTCTGTTAATAAGAGTGAACTAGAACAAGATATGTGGGAAAACAATTAAAAAATGTTTTGTTTGCTTTTTAACATAATTTTCAGAACAATGAATTCTATTTTATTATTTGGGTTCCCATAACTCTGGCCTTAGATTATACAATTAAAATAGTTGCTTGAACCAGTCTTAAAATGAGCCTTCACATTTATGTTTTCTTTTTTTTTTTTTTAATTTTTACGTTCATTTGCCATACTTCCATTCTATCTTGCCTCATCTTTTTTTTTCTTTCTCTTTTTTTAAGAGACAGAAGGAGAACAGGAGCAGGGGAGGGGCAGAGGGAGAATCTCAAGCAGACTCCCCGCTGAGCATGGAGACTGACACAAGGCTCTATCTCATAACCCTGTGATCATGACCTGAGCTGAAATCCAGAGTTGGACTTAACCGACGGAGACACCCAGGTACCTCTGCCTCATCTTATACTTCATCCCTATCCATTCCATTTCTGTTTCCCACTCAACCTGTATTCTCTCTTGACCAATGCTTGTATCCCATCCTCATTTCCCTAAAATATTCTTTCTAACTTTAATGTATTCATACACTTCTTAATGTGCCAAATGCTGTTCTGTTTTACATACATTAATTCATTTAATCCTCAAAGCAACTCTTTAAGTTAGATGTTATTGTTAAACTTACTTTATTTTTTAAAATTTTTATTTTTTAATTTACTTTGAGAGAGAGAGAGCACATGTGAGCAAAAGCAGGGGGAGGACCAGAGGGAGAAGCAGACTACCCACTGAGCAGGGAGCCCCATGTGGGACTGGATCCCAGGACCCTGAGATCATGACCTGAGCCAAAGGCAGACGCTTAACTACCCAGGCACCCTGTTAAACTTATTTTAAAGACGAGTAAACTGACGCTCAGATAAGTGAATTTCCAAAGACCATGCAGCTGGCAAGTGGGAGAGCCAGGTTTGGAAGTCATGCTCTCAGGTTCAGATTCTGACTTTGCTCCTATGAGGACACATCCCTCAAAGCCCGGCCTAGAAGTTACAGAGCAATGTGTCAGTCTTAGGCTCTTCCTGGCTTCCCGTATGCAGGTCATTGTTCTACACATTCACTCAGTGAAACCTAAACCTAACAATGGGTGTGCTGCTTGCTAAATGGCAGGCTTGGTTGGGCTGATGACTTAGCTCTAGTAGTGCTCAAATCTGCTGGGGGCGGGGAGTGGTTAGGTATTATTTTCTTGTCAACAAATGAGAACATGGAAGCAAATATAAATTATTACTTTGCACATTTATAAACATTGGCTCTTGGATTCACACATATATATGGCTGACTCCAAAGTGTCTATCTTTAACCTCTAATCTCTAAAGCAAAAACACCTTTTCTTTTGAAGCCCAAACCATTCATATTCACCAGCTTCTTCTCCCTTCTCACTAACATTACAATAATCCCATCTTCCTGCTTCAAAGTTTTCCTTCCAGACTGATTCACTGCAAAGATTTCAGCCATTCGCTCTAACTTTGTTTATTTTACTGCCCCCCCATAAAGCTAACACTTATGACTATGTTTTCGATCTCATATATCCATTTATTATCAAGTAGTTGAGAATATGATAGTATGCACTGAGCATTGAGAATATAAATGTGACCAAGAGAGATGTGCCTGATGCCCTCATAGGGCTCACAGTGGGAGTATAAACCAATATGTAGACTTCTATTATACACAATGATAAGTCCAGTACCAAGTAGCTCCTGTAACATTCCCATCAATTTTCCCTTCATTTCTTATATCTTCAATGTATATTTTCAGTACCTATATTTTCTGTAAACTATTTACTGTAGTTTATAAATATGTCCAGGTCTTCTTGTACTATAAAGACAGAACCAAAATTTATCCTCAGCTTTGCTATAGTACTGAGCTCTTGTCCTCTCTCCTCTTCTTCACCAAATATTTTCAAGAATAGACTAATGACATTAAATTAACTTCTTTGTCATCTACTCATTTCTTGAATCCTCTGGCTTGTATTACAACTACTCTATTGACATTTCAGGATGATTTTGCATTTTGGTAAGGCTCTTGAAAAGAGTTTCCTTTTTATGAACATATGTATAATGTATCTTTTCCATAGTATAAGACCCATACTAAAGTTTATATTGCCCAAAGAACAACTATACTTCCTCCCCATCAGGAAGTATAGTCCATCAGGTCACAAGGAGTCAATTATTTTTTGCTCATTTGAGGGCATCTTCTTCCATGAAAACTCCAGAGTTAAATGCACTAGTTCATTAAAATAACTAGTTCATTAAAATAACTAAGGCATCCTTTGCATCAGTTACAATTTTCAACTCTCTTTTATGTTACAATTCAATAGTAACTTTTTAGCTTCTTTTAAGTGCTTTTAAATTTTCAATTTTAATTCTCTGTATGTATGCAAATATACTGTGTCCTTTTTAGCCATGTATCCAGTCCCCAAGAGAAGTCCTGGGAAACTCACCCAACCTCACTTTCCCTCACCTTTCAATACAGTCCACAGCCTTAGTTACATCCTGTCATCAGTCAATCCCAGCAGCTGTTTGCATCAGGTAGGAGAAGAAGCTTGGTGTTGGGAATACAAGGAAAGGAGCCAAGTCACAATGAGTTTACCATGTTTCCAGAATCCCCTCCTTCAGGAAAGTTATCATCTCTACTGTTATCACCACATTACATAGAGATTTAAACTCGAATTTATCCTACCAGCTATCTTATGCATACTGTCACTTTTAATTCTCATAATAGTGTGTATTTTCCTTTAACAACAGAAAAAAGCAAAGTTTAGAGAAGTTAAATAATTTGTTCAATCACACATCTGTAAAGTGGCATCGATGACATTCAAACCATTTTGGTCTGATCCCAATTTCTGTTATTTAGCCACCATGTTATTTTGCTCCCTCATTTGTAATGTAAATGAAAATAGAATGGAAGAACTGAGTGGATTAATAAAAACATAAAATTTGATCTCTTGAAAGCCACTGCAGATTTTATAAAATACTGGAATGAGTGTCCTTTAGTTGCCATCCTCCTGCTCTCTCAAAATCACTGACATTTGCCTTTGGCTCCTCCTTCACTTCCACCATCTAGTCCCCAAGTCCTTAAGATTTAATGACCTTATACCCCCTATTCATCTGCCCATTAGCATTCCATGGATTATGCCTTAGCTTACAACCCCCTGTATGACTTCAGTATCTTCTCAACTATTTCTGATCTCTGCTCATACTATGTTGACAAGTTAGTTCCTGCTTCCTGGATAGCTTTACCTATGCTACTTTTATGATTAAAAACGGTCATTGGCTCTTCATTTTCTGTGGGATAGAGTCCAAACTCTTTCCCTGATATGCAAATTTTTTGGTGATCTGACTGCACTTCATGATTCAGTTTCCCTGCTCACTTCCCTGCACCTCTCCTGTTTTCTACCTATAGGAGAGGAAAAATATTTTTCCTTTTCTCCTTCTATGTTTTTAGCTGAGACTCCAGTAATAACAGATTAACAAGAAAAATAAATTTATTAACATGTAATCTCATGTATACATGGGAGATACCCAGAGAAAAATTAGTAACTTCCTGAGGTGGCTTAGAATTCAGACTTAACAATCATCTTAGTAGAGAAAGGGATGGCAGGGTGGGAGGTGTATGTTTCTTAGGATAGAGTAAATGATTTTTAGGAAAGATGAGTAGGCCCCAGAAGAAAAATGGGGGGATATGATAGTTTGTGACAGAGTCTGATTGGGTGTGGTGTCGCTTCTAGTCTCTCCTATAATGAGTCAGTCTTCCCTGGTTGATGAAACTCCACAGAGGACATTTATGACAACTGAGTTCTTTTTTGGGGATCTGTCTTTCTGCAGATAAGGGGAGTTCAGAGAAAGCCTCTCCCTGTATTTGCTGTTTTTCAAGTGCCTAAGCTCAAAATAATAAATTTATCAAAGTGGTTTATTTGTGGGTAGTGTATTCTATTACCCTTCACACCAACCACTACTCATTAGTCAATAAATAGATCCTGCAGTTTCCTGTTCCCCTGCCTTTCCTAGTTGTATTTCGTTTACCTCCGCTCACCCATGTTTCTTGCAAGGTCCAGTTCTCAAATGTCACATTATCCAGGAAAGAGTCTTTGTCTTCCTACCCCTCAGTTTTAGCCAGCTGTAACCAAACCCACTAGTTTGTGCTTATCTAGTTATTGCCCACTATTAGCAAAATCTTGTGAACCCATTTGTCCTGGTGTTGGTGGATAATTGCTTCATTACTTTCCTTTATAGAAGATAACCTATGTGTGTGAAAATCACATATTTTATATGAAAATCAAAATTGGGGTCTTAGACACAACGATAAATCTCTGCCTGTTGTATGTTCAATTATGCTCATGGAAATTTGGATTTCCTAGATAAAAATTATACAGATTAAAAATAGATTGTTCAAATAAACAAATTTTAGGGAAAATGGGATTTAGTTTTTGCATCCTGCTACATTAGATTGTCTTTATGTATTTTTGATTGAGCAAATTAGCATAAGTAGGTATCTTTACACAAAACTATTTGATGCACCTGTGATCAAACATTCAACAGAATTCATCTCAGAAAAATGAAGATGATTTGATGTATACCCTATTATATTCATATTTTATGAACACTTCATAAGCGAATACAAAGCAGTTACATAGACTACAAATAACATCTTCACATTTAGCCACACAAAGTACAATCATATAGTTATGCTGAAAATGTCTTGAGACAATTTAGAAACATTCAGGGTTTATTAACATAATGGATTTTCTTCATTTGTATTCATAGGATTCCTTAGTTTTTGAATGCTTCTGCTTACACCTATTTATACAATAGTCTGGTAAGGTAGGTGAGGTATTACTAACTACCTAGTAAAAATAAGACAATGCAAATCCGAACTTATTACAATTCTCTTAAGTTAGCATTAAAATGAACACTAAATATCCCTAATGTTTAGTGTCTTATTTAAACCGTTTGACTACAGTCTCAATTAGTGTATATTCTCATAAATGGTGCTTATAGATTGTTTTTTTAATGTCACTGTGTTTCTATTCAAAGATAAAGAAATACTGATTTCAAAGTTTCAGAGATTTTAAAACAAAAAGTTCTTTGAGTTGAAAAGTTAATTTAATAAGCAATAAAAATCTCAAGTTTTAATTTAATTTAATTCTACTTCCATTTTTTAAAATCAATTTCACATTAACAAATGTCTTCTAAATTAAAAGACTTAAAAATATTTTTTCTTCAGAGATAAATTTTGCTTTAAAAGAATTTTGTCTTTAAATGGTCTTGAAACAGATACCTGAACAGAGGGTAAAAAAAAAAAGAGATTCTCCTTTTGTTGTATTAGAAAAGGGAAACTATTATAAAATATCATATAAATTTAACAGTGACTGTTTACCATCAAAACATTTCTAGTACCATTGATGTAAAAATTAGAAATCTAGCTTTATTCCAAATGTGGCTTTTTACTTAATTTTTTAGCAAATGTGTTATATTTTATTTGTGATAATTATATGTGAGCTCATGTCAAGTATAGTAAGAAATAAAATAATAATAGTTTTTTCACAGTAAGAAATAAAATAATAATAGTTTTGCCACAGTCCATTCTGAGATCTCCAAAAAGAAATTATCTCTGGTTTTCTGAAGCCCTTTTATACTCAATGTTCAATTGATATTGGTTCTAGCACTAAGACTAGAGACAGTCACTGGGCAAATATATGGAATTTGTTTATAGATTCTTAAAAATAGATATTTGTTCATTGCAGTTGAGATTTATGGAAGTTGAAGATGGTTTATGTACTCTGAATACCAAGTAGAATTCCTGTATCCTCTATGTATTTGTATCTGAGATGTGTGGGGTAGAAAAAATATCTTTGTCTTTAGATCCAATCATAGATTTTTTTTTTAAACTGAAATTTCACTGAAACTTTGGATACTGGACTACCAGCCTGGTAAACAATTTACAATGGTATAAATAGTGAGAACTCAAAAGAGAATTATTGACTCTGGAGATATGTGTTTGCATTTCAAGGGGGGGATGAGACCATGAGACATTTCTGTGTTGCAAAACTGAAGACATTGTGATTATGGCCCTTAAAGATTTATTTACTTCCAAAAGGTTAGAATAAGAATACAGGATCCTTTCCATTCTGTCTCTGAGAAGCAACGATTTCTCTCTCTCTCTTTTTTCTTTTCTTTTTAGTAGAGGTGGGGGGAAAGCTTCCTCTCCTATATTCTTCTATATAAGTAGGATTCTTTCTCCCCCCAGCATCTCTGTATGCATAGGATACTTGCTCTGACGTTATTGTACCTCCTTAGGGATAAGAACTGTGATGTGGGGAACTACATAATTATTATTAGCTTTTAAGTGAATAATGATAATATATCTCTGATTTAAAAAAATACCCCGAAACTTTGTGTTTGCATTTAGGACAAGATAAATAAAGATAACCTAAATGAGATATAATAGATACACAGATTTTCACATGAACTAGCATCCATAAACATAAACATTTCTTATGAGAGAAACTAGGTGGAAGGGAGATCAGAAAAAAGATATTAAATCTAACACTACTTTTTATGTAATTTAGAATATCTATATTTGACTAGTAATTCTTTTCTATGTTACTAGAGCATTCTCTATTACAATACTTATATTCTGTAGTTACTTATGTGGCATAATGATATTTTGATAGATTAATATTTTTTTTGCTCTGGTCATTCATTTTGATCCCATGGCTTTTCTCCATCAAACTGGACTACATCTGTGTCCTCGAAGTAAGGAATGTTGAAAGAACCAAAGAAAGGTTTAATCGGAGGGGTAGACGAACCATGAGAGACGATGGATTCTGAAAAACAAACTGAGGGTTCTAGAGGGGAGGGGGGTGGGAGGATGGGTTAGCCTGGTGGTGGGTATTGAGGAGGGCACATTCTGCATGGAGCACTGGGTGTTATGCACAAACAATGAATCATGGAACACTTCATCTAAAACTAATGATGTAATGTATGGGGATTAACATAAGAATAA
>NC_138370.1:151340898-151356780 GCF_054177405.1 Leptonychotes weddellii | reverse complement strand
AGACGATGGATTCTGAAAAACAAACTGAGGGTTCTAGAGGGGAGGGGGGTGGGAGGATGGGTTAGCCTGGTGGTGGGTATTGAGGAGGGCACATTCTGCATGGAGCACTGGGTGTTATGCACAAACAATGAATCATGGAACACTTCATCTAAAACTAATGATGTAATGTATGGGGATTAACATAAGAATAAAAAAAAAAAAGATGAGATAGAGTGTTAAAAATCCTGGTATTGAGTATCAAAATCTAAGGCTGTCAGGATCAAAGACCATAAGATCTAGAACCATAGACAACAGATTTAGGAGACTGCTTCCTATCATCTAAAAAGACAAAGATTATTATCTCTGAGCTAAAAATGGTAATTGTTGGAGAAGCAAGACCTGAGAAGTTTCACTGTCTTTAATAGGAGGTTCCTTCAATGGGTAGGTCTGAGGTAATGGAACTCAAGAGAGATTAGGAGCTTAACAACAAAAGGCTTGCACTTTGCTTCCCTGGGTAGAACTGACAAGGCAACCAGCTTCACAGCAGAGTTATGGTCAACACGTAGTCAAGTGTGGTGTCCACGCAGGTTCATCAGGTAGGTTCATAGAGTCTCCTCCCATTGGAGAGCAGTCACAGGAGTAGCAGCATGGTGTACTAAGCAAGAGTGAAAAGATCTGATCGAAGAGCCATGGGGACTAAGAGGCCTTGAGGTAGGGTCTAGGAGGATGCATTAATAATCTGCCTCTACCAATCAATAAGACCAGTTGTGACAAATATCTCACTGGGTGATAATGTGGAGAGATAGCAATCAAGGACCCCTCACATGACACCATGGCACTATGTAAATCTCTCATTCTCTCACCACTAACTTAAATACAATCCTAGGAAATGACAAGTGAAAACCATAAAAGGAGATTACTCTGAATCAATCAAAATTAATAGAATTTGCTGAGATTTCCTTTCTGTCTCCTTGTAGAATGAGGGCTCAAGGTAGAAAGTAAGCTGGATAACAAAAAAAAATTGATAAAAGCTATTATCATTATTACTTATTACTATTATTTTTTTACACCCTAAGCTTATGGTCTGAATATCACTACATTTGCACAATTATATGTCTTCCCCATTACAGTGTAATCTACACTCTCCTCCTAAAAAACTTGCTGTTTATTCTTCCTGCCTTTTCTTCCCTGGAATCTACTTATTGAATGAATAAGAGAGTGGTGAACAGAGATTAAGAACTGAGAAATTGGCTGGTATAGTAGGTAATACATGTTTATGTAAGACATCTCTTTTCTGTCATAATATTCTACAAAACTTAGGTTTTGTTTTGTCTTCACATTTTTCAAAATATGTAGTGTTAACCTGACCCTCTGTCATGCAATTTTTGCTTAAAATTCTTAATGATAGTCGTACCACAAGCTGCTTTCCAATTAAAACAAAATCTTCTCCTCAGAAAATATTTCTAGAGTCAACACTGTTCGGTTCCCTTATTCACTGTGGGGAAATATAAAAAGAAACCCAGAAAACTGTATTTTCTATAATACTTCCTACTGTTCCAATTTAAGTTGGAATCCTGGGACTTTTAAAAAGTTCCTTTCAGTTACAATATGTCAATTCTTTGGCCTATTGTAGAAGTAGATTTCTCTTGTGCCTCTTTTGTAAGTAGCAATGATTCTCCAAATGAGACCACCTTGGATGCTCATTAAATGTGGGGTGTGTTGTGTGGGTGTGTGGAGGGACGAGAGGTGCCCATATGTGCACATAAAACAAGATATAGGGTGTATGGAAACAGAATCCTTTGAAAATGGGAGAAAAATAAATTACTTTGGAATGAGTCATTTCACAAATACAATATAAATTTCCATATACAGCATAGTAGTATTTTTTGCAATTTTGTTGACTGCACGACTTCCCTCACAATATTTATCAATTGACAGAAATTTTCATCAGAAATAGGGATGGAAGTAGAGAAAAATGATCACTTCTCCCATGAAATCAAATGTAGGGAAAATTCTTTTGCTCATTGGAAGGAAAATTAGCCATTTCTGACTCATTATAGCTAATAAGTGGGAATATGAATATCAGTTGATTGAAAATCAGTGAAGCAAAACCGGCACATTTAAATCAGTACTACTGAATCAAAGTTAATCACATCTCAACCAACAACAAAGAAGTGTCAGAAATGGCCCATTGTGAAGAACGTCAAATTCAGAATCTTTCTACTTCTAAAACCAAATCATGATGAACAATTTTTTATTCCCCATAATGGAATTTTTGGTTCTGATTAAGGGATCAAATCATGCAAGTGTGGGTGAGGTGGTAAGATGGACATCTGATGCAGTGAGTACCTCAACTACAAGGCATGATTTCCAGATCATCCATGCTACAAGAACTTACTCTTGGAATAACACAGAGGATCAAATCTGTCATTAAAAGTGGGTACAGCTACACTTGAGGTGTGCATAGCATAATAGAGAAGTTGAATCACTACGTTGTACACATTAAACTAATATAACATTGTGTGTCAACCATATTCAAATAAAAATACTTTGAAGAAATGGGTATAGGAGAGGATTCCTTAGTGGGGAATATTCTTTCGCAACTAATGAAAGAAAAGAAAATAATGTATGCTATTGGAAGGAGTTTTTTAAATAGGCATTTATTTTTTTAAAATTGAATTATGTATACTATTTGCCAATCTAGCCCCAACTTACTTTCCAGGTTGTAATACCTAAATAGTCTGATTGTAGTTCTTACTAAACACACTTTACCTGACGGATTCATTTTTTGGTCCTTTAGACAGAGCTAGGTTTTTCACATACACTTCACCATCAATTTTACCACCTGTTCCAGGTATTTGCTGAGGACCCACTGTTAGCTCTTTTCACACACTCCCTGATGTTGGCCCTCTGAACATCTGCTCCATGTCCTAGATGTATATCATTTTCTATTTCTGGAATTTATTGATCTGTTTAGACTCTCTTAGTTTTCTGTATATTTTATAGACTCCTTTTGATTTGTCATTCAGTAAATTATTATTGGC
This sequence comes from Leptonychotes weddellii, assembly GCF_054177405.1. NCBI lineage: Eukaryota > Metazoa > Chordata > Mammalia > Carnivora > Phocidae > Leptonychotes > Leptonychotes weddellii. The sequence goes on along the minus strand of NC_138370.1, from coordinate 151,353,757 downwards.
AGTCTGTGCTCTGGGCACTGAGTCAGGTGCCATATCCCCCCACATATGTGGGTGTATACAGTCCTGTTCTCAAGATCTTTCTAGCCAAGCCAGCATCCAAGGAGCCTTCTATGGTATTCTGACTTCTCTCTTGTGTTCCTTTCACTTGTTGAGGTACTTACTGCTTATCTGGTCCAACTTCAAATGCCAGTTGTGTCAAGAAGTGTCATTAGAAAAAAAGCTTAGTGTTGGAGGACCTCTCTCTTCTAGGACTATGACTTGGTAGTACTTTAACATTATTTATCATATATGTAGCATATAGCAATTGGAGACACATCTCATCTCTGTAATAGAAAGTAAACTATTTGGGGGCACCTGGGTGACTCAGTCAGTTAAGCATCTGCCTTCGGCTCAGGTCATGATCTCAGGGTCCTGGGATTGAGCCCTGAGTTGGGCTCGCTGCTCAGCAGAGAGTCTGCTTCTCCCTCTCTCTCTGACCCTCCTCCCCCTCTCTCTGACCCTCCTCCCCGCTTGTGCTCTCTCTGTCTCAAAAAAAAAAATTTAAGAAAGTGAACTATTTGGAAACAAAGATGAACTCTCAGTTTCCTTTGTTTCACCCATAATGCTTAGCAGAGTGCATATACAGAGAACTAGTACAAGTTTGTTGATGTGACTAGTTGGTCTGTCAACATCATTACAAACCAATTCACTTTCAACTTGCTAAGTGTTTACTTGGTCACTCTAATTGCAGCCTTAGGAGAAATGCAGCTACAGGAGAAATCCAGTTGGGAAAGTGAATTGTGGGACATGAACTTGGAGAGTGGAGGGATGGTCCTAAATTCATTTGGAAGGTTTAAAGACTATGTAGTATTTTGTCAAGGTCATTAAAATGTTTGCCAGGGGACTTGGATTGCAATGTTGTCTTTGCTGGTAATTAGCGGCATAATTTTTGACAAACTCCATATCTCTGGCAGGGCCTCAAATTTTCCATTACATAACATTTATTTACTTATCATCTTTCATATGCCGGGCACTATACTAGGTACTTAAGTCAAAAGAAGAGTAAGGCACCATCTGAACCAAATGAGCTTAACATATAATAAATATATAACCATGTATACCAATAATTACCATAAAGTAAGACAAAAGTACTGTTAATATTTTGTGAAAAGTACAGTGGGGAAAGAAAAGAGTAATGGATTTTCATAATGGGAGATGAAGGTTTTACAGAGAAGGTATGTGCTAGTTCTGGATGTTACAAGTGAAACAGAGAAAAAGGTGTGGTGGTAATACTTCTAGGCAGTGGAAATAGCATGTATAAAAATCCAGAATGGCAAGAAACTGGACTGGTCAGCTGCTCCATGCTCTTCAGAATTGTTTGGGCCATAAGTATGATGGGAGATAACTATAAATGAGCTATACAAGATCAATGAAGGAAACTCTGTGTCTTGCAAAGAAGTGTGGACATTTTATTGTAAATTATTGGTTTTCAAATTGTCTTGGATTTCTAACATTCTTTGGAGGACCCCCAAGGCTGCTGATATTTCAGCAATATGAGGCAGAAGTAGAGGAGACTTAGAAGTTAAACTGGTAGAAATTTGTGTCTTTTACTTCAACCATTTTAGCCCCTGGGTTTTTTGTTTTGTTTTGTTTTTAAAGATTTTATTTATTTATTTAAGAGACAGAGAGAGTGAGAAAGAGAGCATGAGCCAGGGGAGGAGCAGAAGGAGAAGCAGACTCCCCACTGAGCAGGGAGCCCAATGCAGGCTCTATCCTGGGACTCTGGGATCATGACCTGAGCCAAAGCAGACGCTTAATGACACCTAGGCATCCCTTAGCTCCTGTTTTATATGTTTTTATTTGGGGGTTTTGCAGAAGATTGACCTTGACAATCAATCTTGGTGATAAAAATAAAAAAGGATAACAAGGCTCTTCAATAAAATATGAAGTGCAATGAATGGCGCCTGTATTTGGATGAAACTAGATGTGTCCCATAGAAAGAGACCTAAGGCCGCATTCTAGAGCATGAAACCTGAGCCTACAGAGACTTGGGCCAGGGAGCCTAGCTGTTACAGACAACTAGAGGAAAGATGGGGAGGTCCGGAGATAAAGTAGTTTCAGCGCAGTGGTGGAAAGGGAACAATGGATTCTACAGAAACTGAAGTGGTAGTAAAATGGAGTTGGGCTGGATAATTGCTCTCTAACATGGTGATAGGCTGTGCTTAGAGACTCACAGTTGCTTTCAGCATTTGTTCTTCTGTTTTTCAGCCATATTCACATGCCATTAATTTCTCTCTCCTGCTGACAATGTCCTCTTCTCAGTAGTAGTGTCTAATTGTTACTGCATGGTGCTGAAATGTGTTTCATAAAGACATGGGTAGTCTGGCTGACTCTTACTCACCAGCCTACAGCAGCTTATTCACTAAGGGACTTCAGGTCTTACCACATTTATATGAAAAAAGTTGCCAGGTGTCTTCCTTGCAGAGCCTATATTAATACAGGTTTCTATGAATCTAATGGAATTGCTAGCCTGCAGATCTGAAACAACCATTTAATTGATCCTACAGAGATCCCTTTGAGCTCTAAAAGTCTCTGTGTGGTATTTTTCTAGTTCTCAGTCTATGTGAATGGTGTATAATTCTTTTGCTCATACATTTGAATGGTAGAAATTTGGCAGCACATGTGAAGTAATAAAACTTCACTAAATGAGTCATCAATCATTACTACATAAGCATTACTTAGATATAACAATGTCTTGCTATGACTCTGAAAGCATCCATAGACTGCCTGGATCTAAATTTAGTCTCTACTATTTACTAGTGAACACTAAACTATCTTGATTAAGGTCCGTGACTTCCTAAACCTTGTAAATCTTGTTTTTTCATATTAAGATGAAGGACATTTCTTTGAAGATTAAATGAGATAATCCATATAAAGCATTTTGTACAATACCCAGCACATAAGAGTTTTAGCTCTGTTATTTTGATTTTCAAATCATTACATCCACATTATTATTTCTATACACTTAATAATTTGCATTGTATTCTCTTTTGAATATAATGGTTTCCTACCCAGATTTTATTCCTTGCATATTCATGAGGGAAACTTTTAATGAATTTTTATAACACAGTCTTAATTCATAGTCATTTTTAGTTACCTTGCCTTGCACAATGTTGCATGACCTACACAGCTAGTGTTCCATCTGATGATGTTCCATATGTATATATACCTAGTGTGATAAGACTACATATTTAAATTTTTTTTTAAATTTCACTATAATTAACCTATGGTGTTATACTAGTTTCAGGTGTATAATATAGTGATTCACCAACTCTATACATGGCTTGGTGCTCAGCACAGTAAGTGTACTCTAAATTCCCTTCATTTATTTCACCCATTCCCCCCATCTACCTCCCTTCTGGCAACCTCTCAGTATTTAGAGTCGTTTTTTTGCGTGTCTATATTTTCTCCCTCCCTCCCTCTCTTCCTTCCCTCCCTCCCTTCATTTGTTTCTTAAATCCCACATATCAGTGAAATCATATGGTATTTGGATAAGACTACTTCTTATTTTTGTTAAAATTAGGAGGTAAACCATCAAAGTTTCATGTAATATCACATGCCAAGACAGCAGGAAAAGAAGTACTGGGCTCTACTATAAAATATCTTTATAAAAGAAGCAGCAAGAGTTGTTGACAAATCACTGTACTGAAATTTAGGAAATGTGAACTCTAACTTAGCTTTCAGTTTTCTGTATGTATAAAGAATGGGTTTAAGAAATCTAACAACTCTACAAACTTGGCCAGTCATATGCCAATGAGAACATGAAAACAGTACATTTGTTACAATGGATGAATCCACATTGACACATCATTATCACCCAAAGCCCATAGTTTAGAATAGGGTTCACTCTTAACACTGTACATTTTATGAGTTTTGACAGATGTATAATGACAGATATCCACCATTATAGTATCATAAAGAATAGTTTCACTGCCCTAAAATCCTCCATGCTCTTCCCATTCATTCTGCCTTCTCTACCCCTGGTAACCATTGATCGTCATTTATGTCTTTTCCAGAATGTCAAATAATTAGAAACAGAGTATGTAGTCTTTTCAGATTGACTTCTTTTACTTATTAATATGCATTTAAGGTTCATTGATGTCTTTTCATGGCTTGATAGCTCATATATTTTTAGTGCTGAACAATATTCTATTATCTGGATGTTTCAGTTTCCTTATCCATTCACCAACTAAAGGACATCTTGATTGTTTTCAAGTTTGGTGATTATAAATAAAGTTGCTATAAATATCCATGTGCAGGTTTTGTGTGGACGTAAATTTTCAACTCCTGTGGGTAAATAAACACTAAGGAGTACAATTGCTGGATTGTATGGTAAGAATACTTTTAGTTTTATAAAAATGGCCAAGCTGTCTTCCAAAGCCACTGTGCCATTAAGCATTTCTGTCAGCAATAAATGAAAGTTCCCGTTATTCCACATCCTCACCAGCATTTGGTGTTGCCAGTGTTCTGGATTTTGGCTATTCTAATAGGTATGTAGTTATATCACATTGTTTTGATTTGTAACTTCCTAATGACATATGATGTGGATCAGCTTTTGATACGATTATTTGCATCTGTATTTCTTCTTTGGTTAGGTGTCTGTTAAGATCTTTTGCCCAATCAGGGAAATACAAATCAAAACCTCAATGAGATACCACATCACACCAGTCAGAATGGCTAAATTAACAAGTCAGGAAATGATGGATGTTGGCGAGGATGCGGAGAAAGGGGAACCCTCCTACACTGTTGGTGGGAATGTAAGCTGGTGTAGTCACTCTGGAAAATAGTATAGAGGTTCCTCAAAAAGTTGGAAATAGAGCTACCATACGACCCAGCAATTGCACTACTGGGTATTTACCCCAAAGATACAAAAGTAGTGATCCGAAGGGGCACATGCACCCCAGTGTTTATAGCAGCAATGTCCATAATAGCCAAAATATGGAAAGAGTCTAGATGTCCATCAACAGATGAATGGATAAAGAAGATGTGGTGTGTGTGTATATATATTATATATTAATATATATTGTATATAATTAATATTATATAAATTCCATTATATATAATGGAATATTATGCAGCCATCAAAAAATGAAATCTTGCCATTTGCAACAATGTGGATGGAACTAGAGGGTATTATGCTAAGTGAAATAAGTCAATCAGGGAAAGACAGGTATCATATGATCTCACGATATGAGGAATTTGAGAACCAAGACAGAGGCTCATAGGGGAAAGGAGGGAAAAATGAAACAAGATGAAACCAAAAGGGGAGACAAACCATAAGAGACTCTTAATCTCAGGAAACAAACTGAGGGTTGCTGGAGAGGTGGGGGGTGGGAGGGATGGAATGGCTGGGTGATGGACATTGGGGAGGGTGTGTACTCTAGTGAGCACTGTGAAATGTGTAAGACTGATGAATCACAGCCCTGTACCCCTGAAACAAATAATACATTATATGTTAATTTAAAAAAAAGACCTTTTGCTCATTTTTTTCAACTGAGTTGTTTGGTTTTTGCTATTGTTGATTTTTAAGAGTTTTTGGTATACTTTGAATAACTGTCTTTATCAGATGTATCTTTTTTTGCAACATTTTCTCCCATTATGTGGCTTTCTCCTATTCTTTCAAAATTTTGTTAAATTTTAATAGATCTAATAGTGTTTATAGAGATAAAACACCCCGATGCTCAGGACTCAGAGGTTTCACTTAGTAGAATGAACTGCAATTTGGAGAAGTTTTCATGAACTCATCCAATACATCAAATTATTTCTTTAGGATTTCCTCTTTCCTTAAAAAAAACTGCTAAATACGAGTTCATATTTATCTACATGTGAGTGAAATAATATGGTATTTGGATAAGATTACTTCTTATATGTTTGTTAAAATTAGGAGGTAAACCATCAAAGTTTCTTATAATACCACATGCTATGACAGTGGGAAAAGAAGTCCTGGGCTCTACTATGAAATATGTTTATAAAAGCAGCAGCAAGAGTTGTTGACAAATCACTGTACTGAAATTTGGGAAATGTAACTCTAACTTAGCTTTCAGTTTTCTGAAATTGTAAAATTCTGATTAAGTTGATAATATGGTCAGTTGTATTCTGGTGCACTTAAGTTTATTACAATTCACAACATATTTATTGAGATTATAATGAGAGATATTCCATTATATACACTTCAGGTTTAAATCTTAGTTATGTTCACAAATACATCTTGACTGTGTATAGAATTCTTGGATCACAAATGCTTTTCTTTTTAGACTGAGATATATTTTCTTCTTGAATTTAGCATTGATGAAAAGTATACAACCAATTAGATTATTATATGTCTTTCATCTACCTGGATGCAGGATTTTTTTCTTATATCTCTGAAAAAAAAAATACAAGACAGGAAGACAGGATAGGTCTAGATGTTAGTCTCTTTGATTTTGCTTTGTGCATGGAGAGAGTTTTGATCTGTGGACCAGGATATTTTGACTTCAGTAGTGGCTTCTGTTTAGCATGCTCTGGTTTTCTCTTTGGACATGCCCATTATCCATATAATGAACATTTCTTTTCTTTATTGCTCTTATAATTCTCATTGCTTTCCCCTTTATTTCTGCATCAATACAAAGTTTTTAAACACTACTTTGTTCATCAATGAATTAAATATCTAGTGAACATTTTTGTCCTTTATTGCTACCACTGAAGATTTTACTTCTTGATATTGCATTTTTTTTCCTTTTTTCCCTTTTTCTCCTTTCTCATATCTTTCTGTGTCCATTTCTTCTTATCTTTTATGTTAGTTTGGAGTCCATACCTACTTTAAATATTTTCTAAAATTTTCTTTGCTTTTTCATAATATACATTTTTCTTTCTTTTTTTTTTTTAAGATTTTATTTATTTATTTAAGAGTCAGAGAGACAGAGCCTGAGCAGGGGGGAGGGAAAGAAGGAGAGGGAGAGGGACAAGCAGACTCCCCACTGAGTAGGGAGCCTGACTTGGGGCTGATCCCAGGACCCTGAAATCATGACCTGAGCCTAAGGCAGACACTTAACCAACTGAGCCACCCAGCACCCCCATAATATACATTTCTGAAAACATATTTAAAGCCATGCTCCCCTTTAGGATACTTATAGTCTATTATTTGCATACCTATGCAAGATTTTGTCCATTTAAAAATTATTGAAGAGAGGGAAAGGCCTATTCTTATCCAGTGTTTGGAAATAAGGTACATAGAGTATTCTAGACACCACCATTATCCACTTAAATTTAGCAGAATCCATCCCCTACCACCTCGTGTCTTTGAATCTTGTGTCTGTGTAAACACATATTTCTGAGCCAAATCACCAATGTAGACAAGTCTTCTCCATTATCAGGATCTAAACCATATCAGAAAATTAGACAAAGACTGTTTTTCCTTTCTGTAAAAGTGCAATATTATACATCATTTTAAAGCAATGATGAGCGTTTTATGGAGGTTATATATTATTAATTTTTTGTTGTTGGATCAGTTATTTAACCTTTCCAAATCACAATTTTCTTTTCTCTAAAATGGGGATAATAATCTTTATCCCAGAGGCTGGTTGAGTGAATTAAATAAGTTCATATTTGTAAAGCATGTATCACAGAGTCTGGAACAGAATATGCATTCAAAAATCATAGACTTTTTATTACACATATTACTTTATAATATTTAGTTCTGTAACTTACTTAGATCTGAATGCAAACTCTCTCTTGAATTTTATAAAAAAGACCTCCATTACATTTAGTTAGATGTAACTATAATAAACATTCTTGCTGCATCCATTTCACATGAGAAACAACTACTGATAGTAAAAATAGAAAGTGCAAGTGATATTTTTGCAATAGGCTTGGAAAGCATAAAAGCAAGTCAAAATACACAAAGTGATTCAGAATAATTTAATAATATATTTTAATAAATTAGTTCAAGATAATGATTTTCCACATAAACTAAGGACAAGAGAAAGTGTGCCTATATCCATGTTCACCGAAAAAGTCTACTGCAGAGGTAAAAGTCTACTGCATAGGAGATCAGGCCTGATGTTGTGTATTTCACATTTGGAATGATATATAATAGTATTTTAAAGTCCCATTAGATATTAGGTTATAAGTCATATCTACATTTATTCTACAGCAAATGAAATGGGGTTTTAATGGCACATTGAATTGTATTGTAAATCTTCCAATGAGATTACAATTAATTCACAATATTGGTTGATTTAACAAAATAATGGAATATGTTTATGTATCACTCCAATTTTATGGTATAAGTCTGCACATAAATTTAAGCTTCAGTGACTTTCCTTGAGACTTAATAGGCTGCTTAGCTAGAAAAGATTCTTACAGAATACACAATGAAAGTTAATGCCCTAGTTTCTTAGGACTATGAAAAGAGTACTCTGCTAATCCAGTTTTACTCCGTTCTATGACAGAATCATGGGGAATTAAGGCTTATAATCTATTTTAGCTTCAATTTCACTTGTGATTCCATCTCATCTGATACACATAAACAAAATTTGTAGCATCTATTCTCCATTCAAAGAAATAACATAGTCAAACCCAAATATGTAAAATAAATAAAAGAACTGCTTTGATGATCTCTGGGCAGATTATTTCAGAACCTCCTCTGGCTTGCCTCACCTTGAAAATCCTGGGAGAGCTATTCAGAGTACTTTGAATATAAACTCATGGGTTTCTTCACTGAAAATGGGCTAGAGAAATTTACATACTCTTATTTCCCACATACAATTCTTTTTCTCTGGAGTAATTTCAGCTAACATTTACCAATATCTATTAAGGAAAATATAACTTACTCTATAATAATACATGTATTCATGTTTCCATTTTCTTTTTATTAAAAAAATTAGAAAAAGAGTATATGCCACTCTTAGACATATTAGTCTTATCATTTATTTCTTTAAGCAGTTCCTAAAGTTTTCAAATTCTGCTTTTGATGATTCAATTTCCCCTATAAGTATTTTATACTAGTTTAACTCATTTAGTAATTCTCACACTTTTTTAACCCATTAAAATACTGGATGGGCATTCACTTTTCACTTCCAAATTTTCTTTATTCTTTTTAGCATTTAAAACTTAAAAAAAAGAGATACATTTTAGTTAAGACTTGATGAATTAATTGCAATCCAGGACTTAAGAGTATGTGTCCAGATTGTAACCTATTAACTGCAAAGTGCACCATTCATATTGTAAACCATGTACAAACACAAATAGGAGCTTGCCAGTTTCAGTTTTTTCCTTTGCCTTAAATAGTAATATTGCCTATCTGGAAGACAGGGAGTTCTAACACCTGTATTCATAAAATTTGGAGTTCATATTCTCTATCTTTTGGTTTGAGAATGTAGTATGCCACTCAAATTTCTTTGGCATAGCTCCAGGACATGCTCTTAATTCTTTCAAATTAGAGGTAATTAGAGTCCAACATAAGTAGAATCTCTTAATGACAGTAATTTCTAAGACTGATTGAATGACAATATTTAGCTGAGAGATATATCCCTTTAGCTTCAGGTCAGTATCAGAAAAAGGATGGAAGAGGGACCTTGGCAACAATAGAACAGAGAGCAGTGATTCTTGGGTAACCAGCAGTGATGATGCTACCACTAATTAAAGGAGTATAACAACCATAGGGACCAAGAAGAAGCACGAAAAAAATCGCAGCAAAGGAAAGAATATAAATTTGTATCCCAAGTTAAAAAAAAAAAAAAACTAGGTGGGAGCTAAAAGTCAAAAACTGAGATTGTCACTCACATTCTTGATTGTCTTCAAATTGTGAGCATCTCTAAGGAAATAGGACTACACCTATGTCAATCTGAATCTATCTTTAACACACAGATATAATTATATACATACCAATGTAATTGTAATTTTTTTTGTTTCTGAGAAAATATTTTGCACTAGTTAGGCAACATTTAAAAATTCATGAGTCAACTTCTGCTTCTGACAAGATGAAGTAGAGATATTTTTCCTATTCCTTCTACTAAGTACAACTGTAAACCCTGGACACTGTAAACCCTGGATACTAATATATATTAGTAATAGTATATGATAATATAATACATATATTAGTGTCCACTAATGTGTATATAGTATATATTAAGTCTCAGTATATATATATATATGTATATGTATATGTGTGTATATGTATATTTATATATTTATATATAGAAAGAGAGAGAGAGAGACTCTGAAAGAATATATAAGACTCTGAAAGATGCAGAAAAAGAAAGCAGACTGGCTAGGGACTATAAAACCCAAACAAATGATGGTGAGTTTACTGGATTATCTTTTAGCTTCATATTCCCCAGATTTGGAGGGGCTAACAACCTGGAAAATCCAACAGATACAGATAAAAAATAGCCCCAAGAAAGGCCTACTCATTTACTAAAAGAACCAGAAAAGGGGTAGCCTAGCAAGACAGAAAACTTTTCAAAGTAACTGCTCTACTGTAGCCAAATATCAGAAAATTTTTGGCCTCACCTTTACCCATAACAGCAAAGACTGAGAAGGAAGCCTAGACTTTCACCCTCACCTTGTTGTAGCAAAGGACTCTAAACCCCATTCTCTGGTGGTATCAAGAAAGGGCCAGTAGGGAGCTGTGACTTTTATAGATCCACTGGTCAATAAGCCTCTCCTCCCCATGGTCAGTTAAGACCAGATGGTGAATGTGTTACAGTAATGTGACATCCCACCCCCTCCTTGCTGGGCAACGTCAGAGGAGGCCAGGAGAATCAGGACTCTCACTACTGCCCAGCAATAATAAGGTCACTTCCTTTCCATAGTGCCAGTAGAGATCATCTGTGGAGCATTCAGGCCTTCCTGCCTTTCCCAGTCAGGCTGGTATCTGGCTCATTGGGAAGCCCAAACTTCCACTCCTGTCTGAAAGTAATTAGGCATACCTCTCCGACTTGGATATTAACAGAGGATGAGTGTGGAACCTAGACTTCTACCATATCTAGCAGTAACAGGTGATGTCTGCCCTTCACTTGCCAGATTGGTGTCAAAGGAAGCCAGCTAACACAATAGGCTTAAAAAAGATCAAGAGTCTTATAGTACATACAACGTCCAAGTTTTAAGAGAAAATCTCATCACCAAAAACCAGGAAAACCTCAAACTGAATGAAAAACAGACAACCTAAAGACTGTGACACTGAGATGATAGAGATGTTAAAATTACCTGGAAAAAATTTGAGACCAGTCATGTTAAAAATCCTTAAATGAGCAATTACAAACATGCTTTCAGCAAATGGAAAAATAGCTTCAGCAAAGAGAGAAAAATTATAAAGAAGGATCAAATGTTAATTTTACAAATAAAAATATGATAATAGAAATAAAAACTCAATGGATAAGATCAAAAACAGAATGGAAGGAACAGAGGAGAGAACCAGTTATCCCGAAGATAGAACAATAGATATAGAAATAGAATTACCCAATATAAACAATAGAGAGATTCAAATAGATTTGAAACAAAATTTACAGAGCCTCAGGAACATGTAGGACTACAAATAAAAATCTAACATTTATGTTATCAGAGACCTGGAAGGAGAGGAGAGAGGACATAGGACTGAAAATTACTTGAATAAATAATGTCTGAAATCATCCCAAATTTAACAAGAGACATAAACCATCTAACAAAGTAAGACAAGCAAACTCTAAGCACATTAAACACAAAGAAATCTATGCTAAGACATGGATCACAGTAATATTTGGAAAACTAAAGACACAGAAAATATCTTGAAAGCAGCAAGAGAGAAAATATTTATAAGGGATAAAACAATGAGAATACTAGTAGATTTTTCATGGGGAATCAAGAAGGCCAGAAAGGTGGCACATTTTCCAAGCACTGAAAGCAAGCAAACAAACAAACAAACACCCAAAAACATGTCAAACTAGAATTCTATGCTCAAAGAAAGTATTCTTCAGAAAAATAACAGAAATTAAGACATTCTCAAATAAAAGAAGACTAAGGGAATTTGTCACCAGTAGACCTACTCCAAATGAATGGCTACAGAAAATTCTTTAAACAGAGACAGGAAACAATAAAGGAAGAATCTTGAACCCCATGAAGAAAGAAAGAACAGTAAGAGAAAAAAATATGGGTAAGTGCAACAAAATTTTCTTCTCCCCTTGAATTTTCTAAGTTATGTTTAATGGTTGCAACAAAAATCTTTAACATTATTTGATATGAGTATGTAAAATGTTTGATATGTATATAAAAATTTTAAGAAAATTATAAATGGAGAAGGGTAAACAGATATATATTAAAGGGATATACTGTTTCTACATTTCATTCAAACTGATAAAATGTTGACACCAGTTAGACATAAGTTGTGTTTATGTAATATAATATTTAGAAGAAATACAAAAAGATACAGTCAAAATACTATAGATAAATAAAAATGGAATTCTAAAGAACATTCAAGTAACTCACAGGAAAGCAGGAAAAAGAATATGGAGAAATTAAAAGAAGAGATAACAAATGGCAAATAAAAAATAAATTGTCAGATTAAGTCCTACTACAGCAATATTTATATTAAATGTAAATAGTCTAAATATGTTAATTAAATGCAGAGATTGACAGAGTGGATTAAAAACATGACCCAAACATACACTATTTTTTTTTTAAAGATTTTATTTATTTATTTGAGACAGAGAGAATGAGAGACAGAGAGCATGAGAGGGAGGAGGGTCAGAGGGAGAAGCAGACTCCCTGCCGAGCAGGGAGCCCGATGCGGGACTCGATCCCGGGACTCCAGGATCATGACCTGAGCCGAAGGCAGTCGCTTAACCAACTGAGCCACCCAGGCGCC
>NC_138370.1:151299156-151340798 GCF_054177405.1 Leptonychotes weddellii | reverse complement strand
CATACACTATTTAAAGAGAATTCCTTCAAATATAACAGCACCGGCAAGTTAAAAGTAAAAGGACGGGGCTCCCTGCTGCGCGGGAGGCCTGCTTCTCCCTCTCCCACTCCCCCTGCTTGTGTTCCCTCTCTCGCTGTGTCTCTGTCAAATAAATAAATAAAATCTTTAAAAAAAAAAAAGTAAAAGGACGGGGGTAAGTTTTCTAACTAAACCTTAATCACAAAGCAGAAATAGTTATATATTATATATCAAATAAACTAGACTTCAGAGAAAATAAAATTAACAGAGACAGAGATAGATTCTACATCATAATAAAAATGGATCACTCCACCAAGAAGACACAGTAATCTTATATGCATATAAACCAAAAAGAGGGCTGTGAAGCAAAACTTGATAGAACTGAAAGAATGAGTCAAATCTGTAAGTATAGTGCAAGACTTCAACATCCCTCTCTCAACAATTGATAGAAGTATGTAAGAAATCAAAAAGTATATATAAGAACTTATCAATACAACCAACAAACAGGAACTAAAAGACATTTATAAAACACTTACTCAAGGATATAGCAAAATATACATTTTTTGAGATCCCATGAAACATAAACCAAAATGGACCACATCTCAGGCCATAAGAATAAAGAAAAAAAAAAAAACTCAACAAATTTAAAAGGATTAAAACCATACAGAATGTATTCTCTATTCATAATCAACTAAAAACTAGATATCAATAACACAAAAGGAACAGGAAAATCTACACTTGGAAACTAAACCTCACACTTCTAAATAATCCATCAATGAAAGAGTATGTCTTAAATCACAAAACACATCAAACTGAATGAAAGGTGAAAATAAAACATCAAAATTCGTGGGATTCAACTAAAACAGTGCTGAGAAATTTATAGCACTAATGCTTACATTAGGAAATAGAAGTCCCAAGACAATAATCTAAGCTTTCATTTCAAGGATCTAGAAAAAGAACAAAATAAGACAAGCAGAAGAAAAAGAATAAAGAGATAAAATCAATAAAAATGAAAGGAGAAAAATAGAGAAAAATCAATGCAACAAAAAATTGTTTCCTTGAAAAGATCAATGAAGCTGATAAGCCTCTAGAATCAAGAATAAAAACCAGAACTACAGACCCTAAAAACATCAAAAAGATAATAAGGAAATATCTTAATTTTACATGTATAAATTTAACAACATAAATAAAAGGGACCAATTACTTAAAAAGCACAAACTATCACAACTTACCCAATTTAAAATAGAACATTTGAACGTAGCCCTATAAATATTAAGGAAACTGAATTTTTTAATTTAAAACTTTCCTGAAAAATGCCTAGGCCCAGATGATTTCATTAGATAATTTTATCAAACATTTAAAGAATGTATAACACTGTCTTAAGTTAGCTCAAATTGCTATAACAAATAACCTAGACTGTGTCACACACACACACACAAAATTTATTTCTCACAGTTCTGGAGGCTGAAAGTCTCTTCTAATAAGCACACTAATCCCACCATGGCGCGTCCACCTTCATACTTACCAAAGGTGCCATCTCCAAATACCACCACATTGGGGATGGGGTTTCAACACATGAATTTCAAGGGGATATAAATAAGCATGCAGTCCATAATATTCTGCCTCTGGTCCTCCAAAATTTATGTCCTTCTCACATGAAAAATACATTCATTACATCACAACAGCCCCTAAAGTCTTAACTCATTCCACCATCAACTCTAAGATCTAAAATCCAAATTCTTCTCTAAATATCAACTAAATCAGATATAGATGAGACTTAAAGTATAATTTATCCTGAACCAAATTCCTTTCCAGCTGTGAACCCATGAAACTAGAAAAGTTATGTCTTCCTAAAATATAATGGCATAAACAGACATAGAATTGACATTCCCATTCCAAAATGGACTAATAGGAAAGAAGTTAGAGGTGGCAGGTAGCAAGCAAATCCAAAACCTAACAAGGAAAACTCCCTGAGATCTTAAGCCTTAAGAATAGTCTAATCTCTTTGTATAGATGCTCTGCCTTCTGGACCCACTGGGGCTGATTCTGCTCCCACATTTCTGTCAGATGTGAGGTTCCATCCCCAGGATGGTGTCTGGTGGGGATCTTTTTTTTTTTTTTTTTAAGATTTTTTTTTTTTTTTTTTTTACAGAGAGAGACATAGCGAGAGAGGGAACACAAGCAGGGGGAGTGGGAGAGGGAGAAGCAGGTTTCCCCGCAGAGCAAGGAGCCCGATGCAGGGCTCGATCCCAGGACCCCGGGATCATGACCTGAGCCGAAGGCAGATGCTTAACGACTGAGCCACCCAGACGCCCCTGGTGGGGATCTTACCCATAAGGTTCAGTAGAGCCCTGGTGGGAATGTAAATAATACAGGTACTCTGGAAAAAGTTTTGCAATTTCTTAATAAACTAAACACACAAATACCACATGACTTAACAATTATACTCATGGGCATTTATCCCAAAGAAATGAACTTAAGTTTACACAAAAATTTGTACACAAATATTCATAGCAGTTTTATTCATAATAGCCAAAACTGGAAGCAACTCAGATGTCCTTCAGCAGGTGAAAGTTTTAACAAACTGCTGTATATCCATATAGAATACTATTTAGCAAAACAAAATAAAAAACAAAAAACAAACCACTACTGATACACAGCAACATGGATGAATCTCCAGAGAATAATTCTGAGTGAAAATACTAGTCCCAGAAGACTATATACTGTATGAGTCCATTCATATAAAGTTCTTAAAATGACAAAATTATCATGGAATACCAATGAGTGATTTCCAGTTGGTTAAGGATAGAGAAGAGGTATAAGAGGGAAGTAGTTGTGGCTATAAAAAGGTAACAGGAACATGGCTATGGAATTGTTCTCTATTTTGACTGCATCAATTTCAATGTCAATATCTTGGTTGTGATGATGTACTATAGTTTTGGAAGACGTTACTAATGGGGAAAAGTAGGCATAGTGTACAAAATATCTCTGTATTATTTCTTACAATTGCTTGTGAATCTACAATTATCTCAAAATGAAAAATTTAATTAAAAAGAGTTTACTCAGTCACCAGTTACATGCCATAAATATTTTTCATGCATACTTATTAATGTTTAAAATATTTTTTGACATTTAAAAAATTTAAGATAGTTTAGAAAACTTCCTATCTTTTCATAAATTAAAAGCTTTTTAAGTAAGCCTGTGAAAATATTCCTCCTCCTTCCCACCCACCAAAAAAATGTGATGATAGATTGAGAATGGACTGCAGATAATAAGCCAATTTCACATTCTTTTATTTGATGTATACAAAAAAAAGTAAGCATTTAGCAGGTAAACATCTCTTGAATAAAAAAGAAATATTTTAATTAAAAAAAAGTAAGCATTTAGCAGGTAAACATCTCTTGAATAAAAAAAATATTTTAATTAAAAAAAAAGTAAGCATTTAGCAGGTAAACATCTCTTGGATAAAAAAGAAATATTTTAATTAAAAAAAAGTAAGCATTTAGCTTTTATTTGATATATAAAATACAAAATGTATTACAAACCATCTTAAGCCAATTTGGTTTTTACAACTCTTATGTTATTTTTGGTAGATAATGACAAGTCCCCAAAGATGTTTAAGAAAATTATTAGTTTCTTTCTCAAAATCTCATTACCAGGTATAATAAAAGCTAGTGTTAGTGAAACTCAAGTAAAAATATTGTTTTAATGATGACAAGTATAATAGATATAATAATAATATATAATATAATATTATAATATAAATTAAGATGATTATTTTAAATGACTACAAATCCGGGGCGCCTGGGTGGCTCAGTTGGTTAAGCGACTGCCTTCAGCTCAGGTCATGATCCCAGGGTCCTGGGATCGAGTCCCGCATCGGGCTCCCTGCTCTGCGGGGAGCCTGCTTCTCCCTCTCCCACTCCCCCTGCTTGTGTTCTCTCTCTCGCTGTGTCTCTCTCTGTCAAATAAATAAAATCTTTAAAAAAATAAATAAATAAAATAAAATAAATGACTACAAATCCTTGTAATCTTGGCAGTAATGATGTTATAGCATGCCACTCTTAATAATTATGGCTTGAAAAGGAATTAAGACTGCTCTCACAGTGATGAGCATTGAGTAATGTATGGAATTGTTGAATCATTATATTGTACACCTGAAACTAATAAAACACTATGTTAATTATACTTTAAAAATGTACTCAGGAGTTGAGATTTAATAAAAATAATATTTAAAAAAATTATGTTTTGATAATCAATCTATCTCAACTAATGTCAAACAAAATTAAGAAGAGCAGAGCCTAGTGGGGGAAAGATGCAAATAAATTATGGTTTAAGGTGACAAAGACTATTACAGATGTATGAATAATATGGTGGCTAAAACAACCGAGCAGCTATTTGTATCCAGCACAGCCATGAAAACTTTTTGGAAGACTGCAATAAGGAATAGGATTTACAGGATAATAAGAAGTTTAGTTTTGGACATGTTTTGTTTGAAAATCCACATTAGTCATTTAAGTGGAGATATTTATTCATTTAACAGGAAGGTTATTTTATTTTTTGTGCCCCCCTTTTTGTAGTTTCAAGTTTTTGTTTAAATTCCAGTTAGTTAATATACAGTGTAATATTGGTTTCAGGTGTAGAATTTAGTGATTCATCACTTACATACAACATCCAGTGCTCATCACAAGTGCCGTCCTTAATATCCATCATCAGTTTAACCCATTACCCTGCTCAGCTCTCTGAACAAATCAACCCTCAATTTGTTCACTATCCCCTACCATGTTCATCTGTTTTGTGTCTTAAGTGGAGATATTTAGAAGACAGTGGTATATTAATGAGTCTAGAGTTCAGAGATGTCTTAGATGTAGAATAGATTAAAAATCATTTGTATGACTTTGAAGCCCTAAAACCAGATGGGACTGATTACCAATGGAGTAGGTGCATTCCAGGAAGACCAACACTCAAATATTGTAGCTCTTCAATATTCAGCAGTCAAAAAGATGAGGCAATAACCAGGGAAAATGTGAAGCAGCAGCTACGATGAGGGAGTAAAACTGAGACAACGTTGTCTTAGGAATTAGGCAAAAAAAGAAGTACTTGTGATAATTTACCCACCTATGTTTTCTAATCTAAGTGTTTGTTTGTGTGAACTACTGCAAATATTGCCCAGGCTGGCCAGAACTACCTGCGTCTGATTAATCTGGAGGTCAGGATAAAGTTCTAGTAATTTTAATTATCTGCAGAGATTAGTAAATAAAGCAACAGGGATCCTTAATCTCTTACTTGCCTTTCCAAAATCCCCAAATTCTGAAAACAAAGAAAGATTTGTAATTCACTTGGTAATAAAACCTGAACTATCCGTTATCTTTTGTCAACAAAACCTAATCTGAATTGACATAAGACATTTTATTATCTTCAGTTTTTACTCAGTGTGAATAGTCATACATTTTGCTGCCAAAAACTATTCCTGGGTTTGATCTTGACGTGCTGCCCTGGACCCTTCAGCATGTGCTATGTAATTTATAGTGTGTAGACCTCATTATCTCTTCCAAACCTGAAATATCTAAATTCTGAATGACATCTAATTTCAAAAGTATTAGAGAAGCTAACTGTGGTCTTCTATAAAAATATTCTAGCTCTGTGTGTACTTCATATAAAACAGTCTATTTTAACTGAAAATAAATTAAGATTGTAATAGCCTAGTACATAATAAAATAATTCCATTCCCCACTCCCTACCTGGATGTACTTTACTTTTCCTAAGAAGAGTGATTTTCTAACTGTAAACACAGATGTGGAGAAATTATCTATCTTATTCTTTCCTTTTTGGTTCTTTTAAAAATTGAAGTATAATTAATATACAATATTCTATTAGTTTCAAGTATAAAATACAGTGGTTTGACATTTGTGTATTGTGACTGATCAACACAATATATCCAGTTGCCATCTGTCACTATACATGTTTATACAATATTATTGCCTATATTCCCTATGCTGTATATTACATCTCTATCACTTACTTATTTTATAACTGGAAGTTTATACCTCTTGATCCCCTTCACATATTTTGTACCCCCTCACTCTGGTCCCCTCTGGAAACCACCACTCTGTTCTCTGTATCTATTAGTTTGGGACAGGAGGATTGTTTTGTTTTGTTTGTGGGTCTATCTTGATTTTTAGATCCTACTTAAAAGTGCAATAATGCAGTATTTGTTTTTCTCTGTCTGACTTACTTAACACAATACCCTCAAGGGCCATCCATTTTGTTGCAAATGGCAAGATTTTATTCCTTTTTTAATGGATGAGTAATATATATATATGTATATATAATATACAAATATGTATTTATATGGATATATAAAAATATAAAAATATAAAATATAAATATATAATATAAATATATAAAATATATTAAAATATAAAATATATAAATATATATAAGTGTATACATATATGTGTGTGTATATATATATAAATGTATGTGTGTGTGTGTGTGTGTATGAATTCTTTATCCATACATCTATTGATGGGCATTTAGGTTGTTTTCGTATCTTTGCTATTCTAAACAATGTGGCAATAAACATGAGGATGTATATATCTTGTAAAAACCTAGGCACAAAACAGGAAGGCCTCTTTCATGGAGAGATGGCAGAGCACTAGACAAGAAACAATGATGTCCAGGTCAGACATCTGAATGAGATTGCAGCAGCCTAGGCAGTGCTTTGACAATGTATAGCAAAGCAGAAAATATAAGAGGGTAGACAGGTGCACCTGTCCTGGAGGAAGGGATTTCAGTCAGCAAGAGGCAGCTCTAGCAAGAGGCAGCTCTAATTATACATGACTTCTCAATGCTACCTTTTTGACCCAGCAATTCCAAGAGGAAAAAAATGGTTTTACCTGGTATCCCCCACTAGGAGAAATTAAAAGATCTTTATTTGGTTTATTTATCCTAGCATCACTGAGGATTCTCAGGCATATTTGGGAAGAGGAATAATCAGAAATAGAGTAATGTTTAGTCAAATAGAAATTTAGACTCTATAGAGCTGTACTCAACAATTAGCAAAGTTTAGGACATCCCAGTTATACTACAATCTGTAATAAGTTGATAAATAATTTTGGACTTTGAATCATTTATGTATCCATTTCTCCCTTTCTTTTGTGACAATAATGTGTAATATTTTTGGTTTACATTTCTAATTCTCACATTAAATTATAAACTCTTAATTGCAAGGAGTACATCTTATTCACCTTCCCATCCAAATTATTCATAGTGATACTGACTAATAATGGGATAAATATTTTTTTAGGTAAATAAGACAATGAAACAATGAGTTCTATATTTGCAATGATGAAAAAAAAGGATTTTAATAAACTCTTTTGTGTGGGGAAAGAACACTGGTTATTAAATGGTCCTGGATAAAATGCTAGTTTTGTTGTGTATCTGTAATGTTGACCAATCATGTGACCTTCAGCAATTCACTTAACTTCAGATCATCTTCACTGATCCATGCATACATAGTAAAGAATGCAAATTGTACTAGGTATTTTCTAAAATCTTTTACACCAGGAACATCTCATGTTTATATTTCAAAACCAAATATATCTGTGTTAGAAATGATGTGTATTTGTATGGGTATGTGTGTATGTGCTTAGGTGGAGATGTAGGATAAAGACATAGAGTGCAGGAAAAAGCTTAGCTCAAACACTAGGATGTCTACCTAGTCAAAGACCAAACTCCCTATGAGTGTCGGATCTCTTCTTTTAAGAAGTCTCTTCTTTTGTCCTTCTCAAGGCGTTGTTGGATGCCAGAAAAAGATTTGTATTTTCATAATGGCAGGGAAGAATCTTAATTAATTCTCTTGTGTGAGCTAGTGACTGGTCACAACTGCTGAAGCCTGTCATCCCTCATTTAGACTCTAAGACATCCTTGTTCTGACCCTGGACCTACTCTGGCTCAATAGTTTATTTCATCATTTCTAAGTGTATCACTAGGTTTATGAGAACTTTAGAATCCCCCATTGCACCATATATAAGTAGTAGAATCTGGGATACTCTCTCAGCCACTCTGAATCTAATAGAGGGCACTAGGTGGAATGTGGCATCATGCTGACTCAACTTTCCAAATATAGGATATAAGAAAGATATAGGATATAGGAAAGAAGTAAGAAGCAAAATAGCACTCATTTCCCACCCCAAGACACACATGCATTAGTTTCCCCATTAAACCTATTTGGGTATATCTACCATACTCCCCCATTAAATTTACTGCCAGGAAATGTAGTGACTAGGGACACTCACATCTCATCTCTTATTCTTCTGCCTTATTTCTTCCTCTTCAAGGGTAGAGGACATTTCAATTTTCCAGTTATGTTCCACAGGAACTTATTTTACATTATTCTTCTTATCCACCCCTGTAGTTAAGGTGAATATATAAGCTAGGCTGAAAACTGGGACATTTTTAAAAATAGAAGAGAGAAGTACAAGTGCTAAACTGGATGTGACAACTGAACAAAAGGCAAAAATTAAGACTGTCCTTGTCTATAACTCTATTTATTATAAGATTCTGTGAGTCAATGCAACTAGATTTGACCCAATATAGTAAAGGGAAACTTGAAATTTAGAAGACTTTGGGGCGCCTGGGTGGCTCGGTCGTTAAGCATCTGCCTTCAGCTCAGGTCATGATCCCAGGGCCCTGGGATCGAGCCCCGCATCAGGCTCTCTGCTCAGCGGGAAGCCTGCTTCTCCCTCTCCCAGTCCCCCCCACCCCCGCTTGTGTTCCCTCTCTTGGAACACAAGCAGGGGTTGAGTGATTTGGCAGAGAGAGACAGGGAGAGACGGAACACAGCAGGGGGGTAGTGGGAGAGGGAGAAGCAAGCTTCCCACGTAGCAGAGAGCCCGATGTGGGGCTCGATCCCAGGACTGTGGGATCATGACCTGAGCGGAAGGCAGACGCTTTAATGACTGAGCCACCCAGGTGCCCCAAAATAAATAAAATCTTAAAAAAAAAGAAATTTAGAAGACTTCTTTCTTAATAAAGTATGTAATAAAGTATGACTTTAAAAGCACTGTTTCCCTAGAGACTCAAGGAGGTTAGCCTCATACTCCAAACTAAGCAAATGAGGACTTTGGTTTAGTCAGGAGCCAACATTTCCTTGAAGTAATAAATGTCTTTGATGGGATTGGGGGAAGCGTGGGAGGAGGTGACAGTTGTGGAGCTGGCATTAGAGAAAAAGAAAAAAAAATCATTTGATATTTTAGAAATATTTTGTGTTTAAATATAGTTAATGACTAGAGCAAAAGGTGAATTTTTTAAGGTATTTATTTTGTGGATTGGAAGGTTGACCTGCTATATATCTTTCATTTTCTATCTCATTTACAATTCATGTTACATGTTTATTATACACATTTTTAAATTAAAAAATAAATAGAATGATTCATTTAATTGCATATGTACAAGTTAATTGTGCTATAATTAAAGATATGACTTTAACACTGGAAATGGCATCCAAAAACATTTTATTCACATAAAACAAGAGATTATGTTATTTCAATTTTAAAGAAAGCAGATAACCAAATTGCCAATTGCCCATCATGTTATATTCTGAATTCATGCTATTGGGAAATGCATTATTAAGAAGTTTTACTCTCCTTCTAATAATGACAGTCAGAGCAATCTGGAATGTAGGATTGTGAGGAATACAACTGTCTTTCAACTGCATGCAAAAGAAAGCCTCAAACTTCCCAGGAAAAGAAAATGCCATAGCTCATTTTAACAATGCTATTTATAGCTTCCTAGAGTGAGTAATTTACCAAAATAAGTGGCAAGGCATTTTATTATCATTATATAGTTCTGTCACTTATAAAGTTATATCATTAGTTTCCAGATGTATATAGATTGTGTGAGAATATAAACTGGTTGAATTGTTTTTTTCTATTTCTATGAAAAATGCCACTGGTATTTTGATAGGGATTGTACTGAAACTGTAGAACACTCTGGGTAGTATGGATATTTTAATAACATTGTCTTCCAATCCATAAATATGAATGTCTTTCCATTTTTCTGTGTCTTTAATATCTTTAATATTTTATAGTTTTCAATATACAAGTCTTTCACCTCCTTAGTTAAGTTTATTCCTAAGTATTTTTTTTTAATTTTTGTTTCATATTGTTGGTGGGAATGAAAAATAGTGCAGCCACTAAATGGAGGTTCAGAAAAACTTAAAAGCAAAACTACAATATGATCCAGCAAACTCACTTGGGGGTATTTATCCAAAAGAATTGAAATCAAGATACTAACACTCCTGTATTCACTGCAGCACTGTTACCAATAGCCAAGATGTGGAAACAACCTAAATGTCTATCAACAGTTGAATGGATGCAAAAAAATGTGGTATGAACACACAATGGAATACTATTCAGCCTTAAAAGAGAAGGAAATTTTGCAATATGCAACAACATGAATGAACTATGAAGACATTATGTTAAATGAAATAAGGCAGTCACAAAAAGAGACACTGCATGATTCCACTTATATGAAGTATCTAAAATTCATTTAAGTAGGAAATAAAATTCATATAAATAAAAATTATATGAAATTCATATAAGTCAAATTCATAGAATCAGAGTGGACTGTTGGTTGCTAGGGGCTGGGAGAAGGGGTGTTAATAATCAGTGGGCATAAAGTTTCAGTCAAACAAGATGACTAAACTCTAGAGGGTTTCTGTGCAACATTGTACCTATAGTCCACAATGTTTGGTACACTTAAAAATTTAAGAGGGTCATGGAGCACTGGGTGTTATACGCAAACAGTGAATCGTGGAACACTACATCAAAAACTAATGATGTAATATATGGTGATTAACATAACAATAAAAAATTTTTAAAAAATTTAAGAGGGTCGATTTCATGTTAAGTGTTCTTACCATAGTAAATTTTTTTTCAAAACAATAAAATGAAGAAAAAGAATATAAAATGGTTGAAAATGAGTGGACTCTAAATTCTGAGGTGTCTAGAAAGTGCTTTAGAGCTGGAGAGTAGCAAAAGCAGAGACAAATGGAGGCCCAAATAGTATTTAGAATTTTGATGGTTAATCAAATTTGATTAGGTTATTATACATTTTAAAAAGGCACTTAGAGTTGGAGAGTATTAAAAAACATTTAGTGGCAAAAATCAAAAGGTACAATTAAAAGCAGTTCAAAGCCCACGGCACAAGTATTTATTTTCTTAAAGCAAAGTGAATTAGACTTTCAAAAGGTCAAAACAATTGTAAATTAGAGAAAAAAAGCAAATGTTAGAGGAAGAGAAAGTCAAGAGAGCAATCATCTGGAAGCTACCCTGACAAAGCAAAAGATGTAAACAACATCCAGCTTTCATTTGGATGCCTAACTCTCGAGTAGAATGTTTATATCATGAACATGCATAATTATTGGCTTAAACACTAAGAAAATCCAGGGACACAGAAAGGGTTGGACTAGAGGATAAGGAGGCGGGGGTGGGGTGGGTAGTTAAACAAAAAATTCCACAAGTTTAAATGAAAGCAAGCTTTGGCAAAACAAAATCCAAAATTGAATTCTTAATCACCAGCTTCCTCTCTCACACTCAGAAGATGGACTATATCATTAACCTAAAAAGATGGGCATAGAGTCACACATAGACACAAAATCACCATCCATTTAAAACCAAAGCAATTTGATAGAAAGGCCGAGGAGAACAAACTCCCTTCTCCCATGCAATTATGAAACTACACTTCCAATGAAAATGTGAATCATAAAGCCAGCTATGTTCACTGATAATTAATAAGGAAAAATGTTTAATTTTAAATATAATAGCACATTTCAAATTTGAATGAAGGCTGTTTCTCCAAGACCCATATACCCAGTGACAAATTTTCAGACCTGATAAAATGTTTGTGAGCCCTTCTGTAGAACTGTGAAGTGTGCACAACTTTACTATTTTCTTTAATCAATAAGCAGTCAGAAAAATATATTTACCTACTTCTTTAGGCATTTCAGTGCCATCAAAAAATAACAAAAAGATGGAAAATGGAAAATAGACATAAAAATAAAATTTCCTATGAAATAGAAACACTGGCAAATCTTAGACCTAATTTGAATTGTGTATGCCAATGATGCTTTTTTTAAAAAGTGATTTGTATTTGTAACAGCTCTATATGGTTGTGAAGACAGATTGTCAATAGTAGAAAGAGAAATTTAAGCAACAGAATTCAGATGGTTCCCAAGAACATTAAAGATAAGATATATGGTGCATTAAATTAACTTCTGCATATAAAGAATTGATGCATATAAAGCCGGGAACCAAAAACTGCTACTTGACAGGGTCACTGAATAAATCTATGCAGAGAGTATTCTGCACAAATTCAGAGGGCCTCATTTGAATAAGCTATGATATTCATGGCACCTCTATAGTTGTGTGGTGCAAAAACTTACCAAGTTAAAAACAACAACAACAACACAGAAATTGTCTGAGGAACCATATACCCTAGGGCTCTCTAACCTGGGATTACAAAATATCACAGCACTTCATTTTTACTGCAGAATTATAATGGCTGAGCTAAATTCAACATAGCTCAAATCCAAGGTATCTCCTGGACATTTTAACAAGTATTTCTAGGGTCTCAGTTGTGTTCAAGATGAAGTTCTCTTACATAATTTCTTTGCATTCTCCACATCTTGCCACAGTGACCTAACCTCAGCTTCTGATATGTCTGACGAGTTGGCCTGCCCACTCTCTTCAGCCACGACTGCCATGCTGCCTCCAGCTAGTGTCTAGGACAGAAACTCAGTACAGAGGAACTTTCCCATCTCCAATTTTCCATAGCCAAATTGAAACCAAAGTTGACTTGTACAAGGCTGAAGGTGAATAAATAATAAAAGGGGATTATAATAAACTACCTGAAAACTACTGCCAAAGCCAGACATATTCTGGCATCTCTTTGGTTGATATCAACTCTGTAGTTTGGTGAAGATCACTCCATGCTTCCCTTGACATTTAGAATCACATAAAATCTGGAAGATTTCCTTTCTGTTCTCCATCTCCTGTTTCTATCCAGACCCAGAGAGTAAGTTTTTCCCCCCAGCTTTAAAAACAAAAAACAGAAACAAAAAACAGAAACAAAAGCCCAGAACAACAACAAAAACAACCAAAAAAACTTCAGTCAACCCAGTGTCTTATTTGTTCAGGATGAGTGACAGTAGGAACCATCAAATCTCCTAGGGAAAAACCATAGCAACCTAGCTCATAGGGATAGTCTCTGGCCCCATCACCCCTAGAGACAATTAAAAAATAGTACAACATAGACACAGTGGGAAATATATCAGTCTTACCCACAGTCTCTTGATTCAGGCTTATATGTTTACGATCACCATGGTTATTTTGCATTATGCAAAAAATGTGCTAAACAATGATAGTCACTTTTGCTATCCTCAAGTAGATTTATATCTTTATACTACAGATACACTATGGTGAATAATATTAACTTGAAAAAATAAGAGGCAAATTGGCCAGCTAAAGCCCAGTTAGTTCAGGAGTCTATAAAGACCTAAATGCTTAAATATCCTACTTCCAAAGCAATAAGCTTTGGGGTAAATATTATGTAGGCTTGGTAAACAAAAAATACAAAAGAATTCAATTCGATCTTTAGGCACTGTCATCTTCATGACAAAAGTTACATGAGTTTTCTATGTTTCAAATTTAATTACCTAGGAAGGATTTTTTCTCTCTGAAACAATTCATGAAGCTCCTGTCACATTAATTTCCAAAATGATATTTTTGGCACTCATTAAATGTTTATTAAATGAATGTCAGTGAAGTACTACTTTAAAATTATGAATGTTGCACTGACAGATAAATGGATAAAGATGTACACACACACACACACACACACACACAGGAATATTACTCAGCCATCAACAAGAATGAAATCTTGCCATTTGCGATGATGTAGATGGAATTAGAGGGTATTATGCTAACTGAAATAAGTCAGTCAGAGAAAGACAAATACTGTATAATTTCACTCATATGTGGAGTTTAAGATACAAAACAGATGAACATAGGGGAAGGGAAGGAAAAATAATATAAGATGAAAATTGAGAGGAAGACAAATCATAAGAGACTCTTAACTACAGGTAACAAACTGAGGGTTGCTGGAGGGGAGATGGGTGGGGGAATGGGGAAACTGAGTGATGGGCATTAAGGAGGGCACTTGATATAATGAGCACTGGGTGTTATATGCAACACCACTAAACCACTAAAGATGAACCACTAAATTCTACCTCTGAAACTAATAAAAAATAATAAAATAAAATTATGAATGTTAATGACCATTCTATCTAATTAAATAATCATAATGTGGTTTGGGGAGATTTAGTTCATGATAACCTCAAACATGGCATTATTGAAAGACCTGAGGAAATCTTTCTTAAGGCTTTGTTTTCGGTTTGTTTTAAACTCCATTTTTAACAACTCCCTTAATATTTACTTTGAATGTCTATACTATTTTAAACACTTAAGTGTCTTTGGATAAAGATAAACTTCTGTGGCTTCTTTGTTACTATACAGTAAAATCTGCCTCCACCTCAAGGTCTACTTTATGGCTCTTCCAGGTTGGGGTAGTACTTTAGACATCTTAGAAATGATCACATTATACTTCTATTACTTATGCCTATCTCTCTGCCCCCCAGCAGATTTTGAGCTCCTTGTAGTTAAGTGCTTATTTTTTCTACTTTTGTAGCATCCAGGTGGGGATAGCATGTAAAAGATAATGTTTGTAGAAAGTAAGAATGGATGGATGGATGGTTGGTTGGAACCTTAATGGAACAAAAAAATTAGAAATAAAGCAAGTGATATGTTCAATTTTTTTTAGCAACAAGTTAAGGAACAAAATCATAAAGCATCTAACCTTTTCTAACCTTTTACTCTTCCATTCTTCAGCACCACCACCCTATTTACAATGATTTAAAATTATGATCTGACATTAGTTTCACCTTTCATCGTATGAAGAAACTTTTCATGGAGTAATAATGGTCTTCAAGTGGTTGGACTGATCTGATAGCTTTTACAAGAAAAAAAAAAAACAAAGGTTTTTTTTTCTTTCCTATTTCAGGCATCAAGGACTTGGCAGAACTAATACAAGAAGAAAAAAATAATGAGTTTGAGCCTCTGCTTTTGTTTGTGAAATCCATATTTTATATTACAGTGGTTGCCAGGAGAGCTCTGAAGAGCTGACAAGCATTAAAAAATAATAGATGTAACCTTCACAAGAGCCCTTCTCCAAGAATCCTTTCTTCTACACAAAGACATTATTAACTGTATAGTTAATCTGAAATTGCAAGGATTGCAATAAGAAAGATAACTGTCAACATTTCCACTTCAGAAGCAATGTTTCATTTTCCTATATTTAATCACATAATTTTAGGACCATATGGTGCATGAAAAGTTAAGAATGGGGATTGGCTGAAGAATTGCTCCTTCAAATATAACTTAGAGACCATAGTTGGGCTGTTTTTGCCATAAACATCTCCAATGATATATGCCACATACCAAGCTCTTATAGCTATAAAATTCCTAAATGTTAATCTTCATTGGTTAGGTACCATGACATTTCTTATGAATGAGTAAGATATATTACTTGATATTAATTATAAAATTTCTAGAGGGGTTTAAGAGAAAACAAGATGAAAATATGTAAAGTGAAAATGCCCATATATAAGATTGATATTTAAGAGGCTTGTGATCTCGTATATTAAGCCAGGACTTTAGACCTAAAGCAATACTAGAAGGGCCACATGGCAGGGTTGAGTATCTACATCAGTCTTCTCGCTTTGTGTTTTTCTGGAAATGGTCTCCTGCTATTGTCTTTACCACTCCAATGATGACCCCAGCTGTTACTGATATATAGCTTCTTTAACCCATCAGGTGTATAGTCTCTTACAGCATAAGATTCTTCAAAGATAAGCTGTGTCCAGTATAAATGGGGAGAACATCCCCTTGTCAACTTTTATGTCTTTGAGACAAAGGACAGATTTTAAAAAGTAGTGCTGCCTGTGACCCACAATTGGACTGTTATTAGTGAAAGAAGTTTTTGCATGTTCTTCCTATGGACCATTTCTCTTTAGGGCTCAGTTAGAAGACCACAGTAACTCATCTCTGAGTTTTAATCTGAAACAAACACTGTGTAGTGCAATGAACGTCTTTCCCACTTCTTTCACCTTATACTTTCTCCCTCACCTTATGGTCATTCAGCTTCAGTTAGACTTAAGCCATCTTTCCAATGCCCACAGTAAGGTTTGGGCTTCACTTTCACTATTTACAGACTGTCCTGGGGAATGTGGTCTGGTCTATTTGACAGAAAACTAACATTTCAGCTAGGATTAATGAGTATATCAGACCTAGGGCAACATTATAAGGTTTTTACTTCTTCTAACTTTTATCTAAAAATGAATTTTTATGTGTTTTTCAGACTAAAGCTTTCTGATTGAATGTATGTGAATTCATATCAAGCAATCTCAGAAAAACTTTCATTTTTAATTTTCAAGTGCTTATTCTTTTATACATTTGAGATTTCTTTTCTAATGTTGTAAATAAACTACAGAAGTACTTGTCAAAAGAAAAAAAATACAGTGCCATTTGGAGAGAAAAGCTCAGGTCAAATGCATGAGTGTTTTCTAGCAGGTGGATATGTCATGTTGACCTACTAGTGGAATAAACTGCAAAAAGATCTGTCTTAGGGGGTCCTGAGGGTCATATTCTAAATTCTATTAGGTTTTAATCTGATGGTCATTTTTGATCAAACAGTCATTCCGATTCTCAGTTGCTTCTTTTGTAAAATGAAGATATTAACCCCACATGATCTGATATGCACAATTATTGGAAATCATTAAGATCATCACAGATTAAAATGAAGTGTTACATGAATCTGAAGTTTTGATTATTTTTTCAGCTTCCTGAGCACAAAAGACATTTTAATAGACACTTATTGTGGAATATGCTTAGCCCACCTCTTGTGCCAACTGTGTCCCCAAATTATATTCAGCAGAATGTAGTGGTTAACTGGGCGCCTGGGTGGCTCAGTCGTTAAGCGTCTGCCTTCGGCTCAGGTCATGATCCTGGGGTCCTGGGATTGAGTCCCACATCGGGCTCCCTGCTCAGCAGGAAGCCTGCCTCTCCCTCTCCCACTCCCCCTGCTTGTGTTCCTGCTCTAGCTATCTCTCTCTCTGTCAAATAAATAAATAAAATCTTTAAAAAAAAAAAAAAAGAATGTAGTGGTTAATAGTCCCTGGAAACAGACAGTCCTTATTATAATAAAAGCTCCATCACTTAAAAACTGTGTAATTTTGGACATTTTTCCTACTGCATCTGTGTTTCAGTTTTGTTTGTTTTTTGTGTTTTTGTTTTTTGGGTTTTTTTGTTTTTTTAGAGAGAAAGAGTGTGCAATCAGAGACAGGGAGGGGCAGAGGGAGAAGCAGAGAATCCCAAGCAGCCTCCATGCCCAGCCCCTGCATGGAGCTCAATCCCACAACCCTGATATCATGACTGGAGCCGAAATCAAGAAATGGATGCTTAACCAGTTGAGCCACCCAGGTGCTCCTGTTTCAGTTTCTTTATATGTAAAATAGTATAATAGTATAATAGTAATTCTAGATCATTGAGAGGCTTACACAAGATAACATGTAGAAAGTGCTTAGAACAGTGCCTAGTACACAGTCGTCAACAAACGCTAGCTATTACTACCCAGTCACTGTGTTTTCCTTCTGCAGTCCTACTTCAAGAAAAGAGTTGACAAGATGAGATGTGGACATTCGAATACTTTGGACCTTTCAAATCTCCATTTCTCTCTCTCTCTCTCTCTCTCTCTCATATGTTCCCATGCATGTGCACATGATTAAGAACTTCATCTGAGAATGAGAGGTTGAGAGTTGAGAGCTGACACATGCCAGCAGAGTTCTAGCTGGAAGTTCAAAAAGTCCTGATGTTGAGGTCAGGAGCTCCCACAATAAGAGGAAAAAGACTTAATTTTTTCCTTGGCTTCAATTAGATTCCCGCAGTATGATTTGAATAAATTCTGTATTGGGGACTGTGTTTAAGCTAGCTCAGTGACTTTGCTTTTATTGAGAACTAAAGGAAACAATTCATATAGATTGTGTTATTTAACTGATTCAATAATCGTTGTGTATAGTTCAGGGTACAACATACAATTATACGGCAGTACTTTTTCCTCATGAGCTATTCATTAGTTTGATTTGGAATAAATGATTCTAAAATGTCCAAGTTAGAATTATATTCTACTTAAAAACAATAAAAACACTTGCCTTCCGGAAAACCAGAGTAACATTGGTGAAATATAAGAAAAATATAAGGAACAAGATCATAGCTGTTTGTTTTTATTCATTATGAAGGTAATTTAATTAAAATTTTACAATGAGAAATTCTCAAGAGTGGAGAGAGTGAGGAGGCTGCATCTGGTTCCCACTCTCACAGTCATTGCAGTACACTGAGCTCCACAGAGACAGTGACAGGGCAAGTGAGAGCCAGATGGGCACTGGGTGACTTTGTGCCTCACAGAGGAAAATAATTAAACATGGACAAAGGAGATCCTAAGAAGCTGAGAGGCAAAATGTCATCATATGCATTCTTTGTGCCAACTTGCTGAGAGGAGCACAAGAAGAAGCACCCAGATGCTTCAGTCAACTTCTCAGAGTTTTCTAAGAAGTGCTCAGAGAAGTGGAAGACCATGTTTGCTAAAGAGAAAAGAAAATTTGAAGACAAGACAAAGGTGGACAAGACTGGTTATGAAAGAGAAATGAAAACTTACATCCCCCCCTACAGGGAAAACAAAAAAGAAGTTTAAGGATCCTAGTGCACCCAAGAAGCCTCCTTCAGCCTTTTTCTTGCTTTGTTCTGAATATTGCCCCCAAATCACAGAAGAATATTGCAGCCTACCTACTGGTAATATTGCAAAGAAACTGGGAGAAATGCAGAATAACATTGCTTCAGACGACAAACAGCATTATGACTAGAAGGCTGCTAAGCTGAAGGAAAAATATGGAAAAGATATTGCTCATACTGAGCTAAAGGAAAGCCTAATGTGGCAAAAAAGGGAGTCATCAAGGCTGAATAAAGCAAGAAAAGAAGGAAGAGGAAGAGAAGAAAGATGAAGAGAATGAGGAGGAGGAGGAAAATGAAGATAAAGAAGATGATGATGATGATGAATAAGTTGGTTCTAGTGCAGTTTTTCTTTTGTCTATAAGGCATTTAACCCCCCTGTATAAAACTCACTCCTTTTAAAGAAAAAAATTGACACGTAAAGCTGTGAAAGTTTTGTTTTTAAGCTCTACAGTGTCTTTTTTTTTTTTTTTTATAGTTAACACACTACCAAATGTGTCTTGAGATAACCCTGTCCTGGTGGTATTATCAATAGCCACTAACCTTGCCTGGTACAGTATGGAGGTTGTAAATTGGTGTGAAAATTTAAATCAGTCTTGTTAATGCATGACACAAATTAGTTATATTTGGGGATGGCAGCTTTTCCATCTTCAGTTGTCTCTGATGCAGCTTATGAAATAATTATTGTTCTGTTGATATCACTACATAATTACAAAAAAAAAAGTTGTAGCTGTTTTGTTGGTATTCTGAATGCTTCTAAGTAAATACAATTTTTGTATTAAAGAAATAAATAAAATGAGCAATTCTCTCAAAAAAAATCAAACGCCAAAGCTGATTCAAAATTTCTAAAGTTTGGACTTGAGATTATATATTTTGCATGGAAATTTAGGTTTTTAGATTTTTCTGGAAAAAAATAGTTATGTACCTTTTTGATTCAAATAACTTAGTTTTAATTTATTGATAATTTCTTTTCCATTTAGGCATAATATGTTAGTGTTATACTGATCATTGTATATATATGTGATTTCTTAAGTATAAGCTTTCTGGAATAAGCCCGTGAGGACAGAGATATTGCAATATGATTGATTTATGTAGCATCAATGTTTAAAAATGGAATGATACTTTAAAATTACCTAATTCATCAATATAATTTTTTACTATGTTATGTCAATCACCATACATTACATTAGTTTTTTTTTATTATGTTTTGTTAATCACTATACATTACATCATTAGTTTTTGATGTAGTGTTCCATGATTCATTGTTTGCGTATAACACCCAGTGCTCCATTCAATATGTGCCCTCTTTAATACCCATCACCAGGCTAACCATCCTCCCACCCCCCTCCCCTCTAGAACCCTCAGTTTGTTTCTCAGAGTCCATAGTCTCTCATCAATATAATTTTATGCACAGATTTACATTTTTGTGAAAAAGAATCGTACCAAATTGAAACACTTGTCATTAAAGAAATATGCCATTTTATGGATTGAGAAGACAATTTCTTCTCATTGGCTATATATCTAGTTATTAGTCTTTCTATAAATTGCATTTGATCAAAAAGCACTATGTGTGATTTAATGTGTGTCAATTCTAAAGAGAAGAATTACTATAAATCTAATTCATTTTTATTCTAATCATATTCAGAAATGTTTTTAAATAGCTTCTTTTGCTTATAGAAATATAGGAAAAAAAGAGGTCCTCCCACTTCTTTCAGATGCATAGAATCTACAAATTAAAAAAAAAAAAAAAACAACCCCTGCATACCTTTTAAAAAAGGATATGAAATAAAACAAAGAGAAAATATCTAATGATTTCCCTAAATGAAAGTGAGAAGACATGCTGGTAGTCTTTGTTCTCCCAAGATACACTTGATGTTCATTGATTTGACTGTATTTATGAACTGCCTACTATAATCTAGGTACTGGAGTTAGTTAGCACTGGGGATAAAAGAGAATAAAAGAACACAGTTCCTACTATTAAGGCTTCTGTGAGAAGAGATTTTAAGGCAAAAATAATCATTGTTTACATTGCCAGAAAGATGCTCTGAGAACATCAAGAATTGACATCTAACAATTTAGAAAAGGATCAAACAAAACAAACAGATGAAATTCCATTTATTAAAGAAATAATAATACTATACTGAAAGATGCTAAGAAAGTAGATAATTTAGGTATTAAGTTCTCATCACAAGAAAAAATTATAATTATGTGTTATGATGGATGTTAACTGGACATATGGTGATCATTTTGCAAAATATTCAAGTGTTGAGTCATTATGTTGTACACCTGAAAGGAATGTTATCTGCCAATTCTATCTCAATTTATTAAAAAAGATTAAAAATTTCAATCTGTCATCATTAATACAGGAGGAAATTCCTATATCCCAGCCACTTAATACATGACTGTTACATTAATTACATTAATAGTAATTCCAAGTCACCACTAAAATAATTATTCTAAGTCATTGCCCAGTGGCTCCATTTGCTTTGAGAACATTTATTTAACTTATTGAGTGATTATGAGATGCCAAGAACTATTCTAGCAATGAGAATCTGCAGTAAACTAAACAAACTCCATCTTCATGGAGTAAATGTTCCAGTGCATTTAAAAAATATACATAGATTCAAAATGGAGACATAGGAAGCCTTGAACTCACCTCCTCCACAGACACACTGAATCCACACCTACATGTAGAGCAAATTCTCCTGAAGAACTGAGGGCTGACTAAAAAAGCTTCTGTACAACAAAGGATAGAGGGACCACACAGAGATTGGCTGGGGAGACAGTGACATGTTAATGACTCCTAAAAGCAGCAACAAAGAAACAAAAAGTTAACTACAAGGGAAAACCTATAAGACTATCAGATTTTTCAGCAGAAATTTTGCAAGCTAGAAAAGTGGCATGATGTATTCAAAGTGCTGAAAGAAAAACTTACAACCAAAAACACTCTACCTGTCAGGTTATCATTTAGAATTGAAGGAGTGATAGAGTTTCCAGGCCAACAAAAACTAAGAGTTCATTACCACTAAACCAGCCTTATAAGAAATGTTAAGGAGTAAAGAAAAAAGAGAAAAAGAAGAGGTCATAACTAGAAGAAAAACATGAAATGAAAAAATTTCACAAGTAAAAGCAAATATACAATAAAGGTAGTCAATCAATCATTTATAAAGCTAGTATGAATGTTAAAAGAGGGAAGTAGTAAAATCAATTATATCTAAAAAATTAGTGAAAGGACTCACAAAATAAAAAGATGTAAAATATGACAACATATACATAAAATGAAGAGGAAGAGGCTAAAAATGTAGTGTTTTTAGAATGTATTCAAACTTAACTGACCATCAACTTAATATAGACTGCTGTACATTTAGGATATTATATATGAACCTCATGGTAACCACAAACCAAAAACACAACAGATAAAAAATAAAATAAAAAAGAAAGGAATCCAAGCATAACCCTAAAGGAAATCATCAATCACAAGGGATAGAATTAAGAGAAGAAAGGAACAGAGAAGTTCTACAAAAACAACCAAAAATCAATTAACAAAATAGCAATAAGTACCTACCTATCAATAATTAATTGAAATGTAAATAGTCTAGGGGCACCTGGGTGGCTCAGTTGGTTAAGCATCTGCCTTCCGCTCAGGACACGATCCCAGGGTCCTAGGATCAAGCTGGGCATCAGGCTCCCTGCTCAGTGGCGAGTCTGCTTCTCCCTCTCCCTCTGTGATCTCTCTCACTCTCCCTCAAATAAATAAATAAAATCTTTAAAATATAAAACAAAATGTAAATAGGGTCACCTGAGTGGCTCAATTGTTAAGCGTCTGCCTTTGGCTCAGGTCATGATCCCAGGGTCCTGGATCAGCCCCACATCGGGCTCCCTACTCCACGGGAAGTCTGCTTCTCCCTCTCCCACTCCCCCTGCTTGTGTTCCCTCTCTCGCTGTGTCTCTCTCTGTCAAATAAATAAAATCTTAAAAAAAAAAAAAAGAAATGTAAATAGTCTAAATGCTCTAATCAAATGATTCACTGAATGAATTAAAAAAAAAAAAGACATATCTATACACTGCCTACAAGAGATTCACTTCAGACCTAAAGACACATATAGACTAAAAGTAAAGAGATGGAAAAAACATATACCATGCAAATAGAAGTATAAAAAAAAAAAAAAACAAGGTAGCAATACTTATATTAAATAGACTTTAAAACAAAGACTGTCACAAGAGACAAAGGCCATTACATAATGATAAAAGGATCAATCTGACAAGAGGATATAACAAAACATATAAATATTTATGCACCCAATATGAAAGAAATTAAATACATAAAGCAAATATTAACATACATAGAGAAATTGACAATAATATAGCAAAAATAATGGATTTCAACACCCCACTTACATCAATGGATAGATCATACAAACAGAAATTCAATAAGGAAACAATGGCTTTAACTAATGCATTACACCAATGAACTTAACAGATTTTATATAGACACACACACACATACATACATATAAAATTTGTCTTTGTATATATACATATATATATATGTATATACATATATATATTATTCTATCCAAAAACAGCAGAATACACATTCTTTTCAAGTGGATGTGGAACATTACTCAGGACAGATCAAATGCTAGGCCATAGAACAAGTCTCAGTGTATTTTTTAAAAATTTAAAAATTAAATTAAAAAACTAAAAAAAAACTGAAATCATATCAAAGATTTTTTTGACCAAAACATGATGAGACTAGAAATTAATTACAAGAAAAAAATGAAAGAAAAAACCCACAAACACATAAAAGCTAAACAACATGTGACTAAACACCCAGTTGGTCAGTGAAGAAATAGAGCAAATTAAGAAATACATGAAGAAAAATGAAAACTGAAGCATAGTAATTCAAAATCTTTGGGATGCAGCAAAAGCAGCTCTAAAAAAAGGAAAGTTTATAGTGATATAGGCATACTTCAAGAAACTAGAAAATTCTCAAAAAAATTATCTGAACTCATACCTAAAGGAACTAAAAAAAGAAGAAAAAAGAAAGCTCAAAGTTAGGTGGAAGAAAATAATGAAAATTAGAGTGGAAATAAATTAAATAGATGCTTAAAAAAATAGAAAGGATCAATGAAACCAAGAGCTGGTTCTTTGAGAGATAAAATTCATAAACCTTTATCCAGATTCATCAGGAAAAGTGAGGACTCAAATAAATAAAATCAGAAATGAGTGAGGGGAAGTTACAACTGACACAACAAAAATACAAAGAATTGTAAGAGAATACTACAAACAATTATATGCCAACAAAGTGGACAACCTAGAAGAAATGGATAAATTCCTAGAAAGATACAATCTTCTAAAACTGAATCAGGAAGAAATAGACAATTTAAACAGATTACTAGTTGAACTGGTAACAAAAAAAAATTCCCATTAAACAAAAATCTAGAACCAGATGGCTTCACAGTGAATTCTACCAAGCATTTAAAGAGTTAATACCTATGCTTCTCAAACTACTCCAAAAAATAGAAGAAGGAAAATTTCCAAATTCATTCTATGAGGCCAGTATTACCCTGATACCAAAACCAGACAACACTACAAAAAAAATAGAAAACTACAGGCCAACATCCCTGATGAACACAGATGAAAAAATCTTCAACAAAATATTAGCAAACCAATTTCAACAATACATTAAAAGGATCATTTACCAAAATCAAATGGGATTTATTCCAGAGATACAAGCATGATTCATTATCCACAAAACAATCAGTGTGATACATCACATTAACAAAATGAAGGACAGAAACAATATGATCATCTCAATAGGTGCAGAAAAAGCAGTTGACAAAATTCAAATTCCATTTACAATAAAAAAAAAACTCTCAACAAAGTGGGATTAGATGAAACATGCTTAAACATAATAAAAGCTATATATTACAAACCTACAGTTAACATCATATTTAATGGTTAAAACTCAAACCTTTTCCTCTGAGGTCAAGAATGAGACAAAGATATCCACTCCCACCACTTTTATTTAACATACTACTGGAAGTTCAAACCATAGCAATCAGACAAGGGGGAAAAAAAAGCATCCAAATTGTTGAAGAAGTAAAATTGTCACTATTTTCATATAACATAATGCTGTATTTATAAAATGCTACAGATTCTGCCAAAAAACCTATTTGAACTAATAAATGAATTTAGTAAAGTTGCAGGATACAAAATTAATATACAGAAACCTACTACATTTCTTTTTTTTTTAGAGATGTATTTATTTATTTGAGAGAGAGAGAGAGAAAGAGTTGGGAGGCCAGAGGGAGAGGGAGAGAGAATCTCAAGCAGAAGCAAACTCTTGCTGAGTGCAGAGCCCAATGCGGAACTTGATCTCATGACCCTGAGATCATGACCTGAGATGAAATCAAGAGTCGGATGCTTAACCGACTGAACCACCCAGGAGGCTCCAGAAATCTGTTACATTTCCATGCACTAATAATAAACTAGCAGAAAGAGAAATAAAGAAAGTAATCCCATTTACAATTGCACCAAAAAGAATAAAATACCAAAAGAATAAAAAAGGAATAAACTTGGGGCACCTGGGTGGCTCAGTTGGTTGGGCGACTGCCTTCGGCTCGGGTCATGATCCTGGAGACCCGGGATCGAGTCCTGCATCGGGCTCCCTGCTCGGCAGGGAGTCTGCTTCTCCCTCTGACCCTCCCCCCTCTCATGCTCTCTCTCTCATTCTCTCTCTCTCAAATAAATAAATAAAATCTTTAAAAAAAAAAAAAAAGGAATAAACTTAACCAAGTAGGTGAAAGACCTATACCCTGAAAACTATAAAACATTGATGAAAAAAGTTGATGACACAAATGGAAAAATATACTATGATCGTGAACTTTAAGAATTAATATTTTTAAAATGTTCATACTACCCAAAGCAATCTACAGATTCGATGCAATCTTTATCAAAATACCAACATTTTTCACACAAGTAGAACAAATAATCCTAAAATTTGTATGGAACCACAGAAGACTCTAAATAGTCAAAGCAATCTTGAGAATGAAAACAAAACTGGAGGTATAACAATCCCAGATTTCAAGATATACTACAGATCTATAGCAATCAAAACAGTATGGTACTGGCACAAAAATAGACATGTAGATCAATGGAACAAGACAGATAGCTCAGAAATACACCCACAGTCATACGGTGAATTAATCTACAATGGGGAAAAGACATTCTCTTTAATGACGGGTGCTGGGAAAATTGGACTGCTACATGCAAAAGAATAAAACTGGATCACTTTCCTATACCATACACAAAAATAAACTAGAAATGGATGAAATCCTAAATGTGAGACCTAAAGTATACAAACCTAAAGGAAAACATAGGTAATAATCTCTTGGACATCAGCCTTAGCAACATATTTATGGCTATGTCTCCTCAGACAAGGGAAACAAAAGCAAAAGAAACTATTTGGATTATACCAAAATAAAAAGCTTTTGCACAATAAAGGAAACTATCAACAAAATAAAAAGGTACCCTACAGACAGGAAGAGGATATTTGCAAATGATATATCTGGTAAGGGTTAATATCTAAAATATATAAAGAACTCCTAGAACTCCAAACTAAAACTCCTAGAACACCAAAAAACCCAACAGTCTAATTGGAAAATGGCCAGAAGATATGAATAGACATTTTTCCAAAAAAGACATACAGATGGCCAACAGACACATGAAAAGTTGCTCAACATTACCAGTCATCAGGGAAATGCAAATCAAAACCACGAGATATTCACTCACACCAGTCAGAATGGCTAGTATCAAAAAGACAAGAAATAACAAGAGTTGACAAGGATATGGAGAAAAGGGAACCCATGTGCACTAGTGGTGAGAATGTAAACTAGGGCAGCCAGCATGGAAAACAGTTTGAGGTTCATCAAAAAATTAAAAATAGAAATACCATACAACGCAGTAATTACTAATAAAATAAAGAAAATACAGTAATAAAGAAAATAAAAACACTAAGTCAAAAAGATATATACACCCCTGTTTAATGCAGCATTATTTGCAATAACCAAGATATGGAAGCAACCCAAGTGTCCATCAAAAGATGAATGGATAAAGAAGATGTGATACACACACACACACTATAATGTAATATTATTCAGCTTCAAAAAAGAATGAGATCTTGCCATTTGCAACGGCATAGATGGACCTAGAGGGTATTATGCTAAATGAAATGTCAGACTGCCAAAGACAAATACAGTATGATTTCACTCATATGTGGAATCGAAAAAGAAAACAAATGAACAAGCAAACAAAGAAATCAGAAACAAACATAAATACAGAGAATAAACGAGTGGTTCCAGATAGGAGGGGATGAGGGATGGGCAAAATAGGTGAAGAGGATTAACTTCCACTGATAAAATAAATAAGTCACAGGGATGAAAAGTACAGCATAAGGAATATACTCAAAAATATTGTAATAATGTTGTATGGTGACAGATGGTGATTACACTTATTGTGGTAAGCACTGCATAACGTATAAAATTGTTGAATTACTATGTTGTACACCTGAAACTAATATAATATTGTATACCAACTATGCTTCAATAATAAAAATTTAGTACACACACACATAGCTGATTTAATATGATAAAGAATTTAATACATTTTAGTTGTTATCACAAATACCTTGAATTTTGCTTTGGTTATCAAAAATTTTAAGTTGCTTATTTTTTTGCCTAAGACATTAAGACATTAAGAATGTGCATGATTTCTTCTAGGAATTTAGCATAGCTTAAGTTAGTGTCTTAAATGACTTAAATAAAAATGAATTTAAGAACCAAATTTACATAATGCTTGAAGAGATTTACAATAGCAAAGAAACATTTTGTTCAAACCAGTCATGTAAATTTAAGTAGGCAAATCAAATATTTTGAAGAATTACTTCTTTGGCCTACTCAATCTTACTCCTAAAACACTGCCCTCCACAATTACATGCATTGATTTTTCCTTAATAAAACTCCATATTACTAGTTCTTAAAAGTTCTTTGCTTTTTAATTATATTAAATTTGTCAATCTCTAGAAACATGGTAGGGTTAGACATATATTCTTTGTAATTGTTAGTTTATTTTTGCTTAATTTAAGATGCTATCAATGGAAAAGAAAATTCTTGAAATGTAGCGGAATATTTCAACATTTTCCCTTTTCAATACAAAAGTAATTTGTCAGTGACTCAATACCATGTTCCCTAAAGCATTACTTTTAATGCCAATCATTCTCTATTGCCAGAAAGTAGACTTGAAAATACTATTGAAAATAGAACAGCAGAGATTTCAGCAGGGTCTAATCTCTTGTGTCCTCTAAATGCTGACACTTCATTTTGAATACTACTTACTGTAGGTTGCTTGTGTTACCAAATTCTTATGTTGAAACCCTAATCCTCAAGGTGATGGTATTTGGAGGTGGGTCTTTTGGGGGTCATTAGGTCATGAAGGTGGAACCCTCACAAATGGCAATTGCCCTTAATCAAAAAGAAAGAGATTATCTTTCCTCTGTCATGAAAGGACACAGCAAAAAGATGGATATCCCTAAACCAGGAAAAGAACTTCTTCACTAGACCCCAACCCAACCATGCTAGTAACCTATCTCAAGCTTCTAGCCTCCAAAACTGTTAAAAAAAAAAAAAATCTGTTTTAAGCCACCCAGTCTATGGTATTTTGTTAAAAAGTCCTAAACTGACTAAGACAAGCTACTTTCCATTGTTATTCTGCTTATATTTTTCTTATTACCAAAACTGTATTTTAGAAGCATGCTCAAAAAAATATGCGTTAAAAACCCGGTTAAACATTCAATTTGACTTTTTTCCCCCTGAATTATTAGCTATATGCTCCCATGTGTTGTGGACTAAATTGTGTTCCCTCCTGCTTCCCCAAAATGTATATCTTGAATTCCTAAATCCTAGTACCTAAGAATGTAACCGTATTTGGGGACATAGTCTTTAAAGAAGTACTTAAGTTAAAATGAGGTCATTAAGATGGACCACTATCCCCATGACTGATGTCTTTATAATAAGACAAAACCTGGACACAGAGATGTACAGAGGGAAGACCACATGAGAACATAGGGAGAAGATGGTCATCTAGAAGCCAAGGAGAAAGTTCTCAGAAAAAAACTAAGCCTACACCTTGATCTCAGACTTCTAGTCTTCAGAATTTTGAAAAATTAATTCTGTTGTTTAAGCCACCCAGGATGTGACACTTCATTATGGCAGCCCTAGCAATATAACGCACTATTCATATATTGTTTTGTCCAGTCTGACAGATGAGTTAGTCCATCCTCCCACTCAGTATTTTTCCTACAACAATAACCATGATGTCATTTCTTTTTATCTTCACCTAAACATTGCTAATCATCTTTATTTTCTACTTACTTCTTCCTTTCAATTTGTTTAATTTTTCTATCACCACAGTTGGATTCTCTCTTTCATTTTTTTTATTTCCCCCACTTTTCAGAAGAGTAAACTACCTAATAACTTTCTCATCTCCTGTATACCTATCAACCCAATGAAGTCAGGATTATACAATAGCCCTCTATTTAATTTACTCTTTTATGGTATTCAATGAGCTAATGGCTAAATCCAATGGATATTCTTTATTCTTTAACTTATTTTATCCTTTTGCAGTTTAGTATTCTCTCCTTAAAACTTTCCACTGGTTACCATATTTTTTTTTCCCTCTTTTGACCAAGTAATCTGTTCTCCTTCACAGGCTCTTCATCTTTTCAGTGTTGGTATTACTCATGTTTCTTTGGCCACCTTCTTTACCCTTTGATACTATATTTTTAGGTAATCTCAACCATTTGATTTAATTGATAGCCAAGACCATAAATATGTTAATGATTCTTCAGTCCTATCATCTGCCCTCACCTCTCCCTAACCTATTCACTTGCCTGTTATGTGCCTTGTGCTACTCGGTAAGAATTCAGCAATTTTTTTCTCTCTGTGCTTGTCCCAGGAATAGAATATATCAAGTAGAGATTCTACCATCCCATTCATTGTCTAAACTAGAATATTGGGAGTCAGCTTCAGTTAACATAAGAAATCATAGTGTTTGCTTATTGGTGAGCACATAGTCAATAGCATGTACTTTAAAATGTGTGTTGTCTCAGTAACACCTGGTGCAAAGCTTTAAATGTAGAAGTTTCTCAGGAAAGTCTCATTAACTAGACTTTCCCTTTCCTGTCTTTGGGAACATCCTACAAAATGTTGTGAACAGAGTAAAAGAAAGTTAATACGGGAAGATGATGGGACAATTGAGGGGGGAAAATTAAGCATTCAGATAACTGAGTTACATATACACAGGCAGCATTTTTAAACTTTTCATATTTGAAATTTTAAGCAATTGGATTTTTTTCTGCTACTTTAAGAATCAGACATCCTGAATATTATGAATAATAAATGTTTCCTTTTCAATTTCAGAATATAAGAGGTAGAGAAGAATT
This sequence comes from Leptonychotes weddellii, assembly GCF_054177405.1. NCBI lineage: Eukaryota > Metazoa > Chordata > Mammalia > Carnivora > Phocidae > Leptonychotes > Leptonychotes weddellii. The sequence goes on along the minus strand of NC_138370.1, from coordinate 151,310,375 downwards.
TGTAAATGTTTCAAATAATTTGAGCAAATGTAGTTAAGTGTTCTAATTTCATTTTGTTTATAGTATTATAACAGTAAGAAAAGCCAAAGTAGCAGTACAATGCAATGGCACAATGTGAGGTCAAGGTCAAAGCCGTCACTTTTAAAGTTTATGACATGTCTAAATATAAATGTTAAATTCCTAGCAAATTTATAAACCTTCAGGTGTACGGTTGTTTAAAATAAAGATATTTAGCAACTGTTTAATAACAGCTAAATATTTTCCAGGTTAATCTTTTTGTAGTGTATCAAACACATTTCCATAGCCTTTATAGAACTTGCTCCTCTTCTGAAGAAATTCTATAGTTAATAAACCATGAAACTGTGAGCTGATTAAATACTAAAACTCACTAAACTCACTGGTTTATAGACAGCTGTAATCTAGATTATCTCAGATGACACCAAATAACTTTCTGGGAAATATGTCTTTATATACTGAAGCTTAATATGTTAAATCACTGTTTAGAATTTATAATGTATTAATTTATTTTCTGACTCCTGCACTCTACCCCACCCCATTAACCACCCTCCCAAAGGTAGCAGAATTACCTCCCAAAGGTAACATACAGTTAACCTAAGTTATGTAAAGAAAAACTTTGGAAGTTTCAAGGAAATACTTGAAAATGAAGGAAACCAGAATATGTCACCCCAAAATATGCCATAAAATTATTTTGAGCTGAAGGAAATTAAGAAGCAGTGAATATAGGAAAAAAAAATCCCTCTTTCTGCCTGAAGGCAGGAAATACATTCTTCTTTTACCGTTATTAGTCCAGAGATGATACTAGGGGAATCTGCAAACAAACTTTGTTAACCTAACCTTTGTCTTCCTAGTTAAGGAAGACAAGGACTCCCTAGCCCTAACCCAAACTTCTTTGTCTTATCAACTCTTCATAAATTATTGTTTCTTTATTTAAAAGGTATAAAAGCTTCCTGCTCTGGTCATTTCTTCAGTTATTCATAATATTAAGACTCAGCCAGGGGCCCAAAGAGGGTGAAGGAAAACTTCTGTCTCCCATAATTTTTATACATATACAGAATAACCTTTAAAGCCTGAACATTGGAGAAAATGTGGAACAAAGCCCAAGAACTGGCTTTTAGAATGCATTCACTGTATTATTGATGCAGCATACTTAAGCTCTTTAAGTGTATTTCATCATCTGATAAATGGATATTATTAGTAGTGCCTACTTCACAGATGTGTTTGGAAAATAAACAGAGGGATACCAATTATCATTTCTGAATGAGGCACCAACCTGAGAGAAGGTATAGCTTCAAGACAAAACATGGGTAATGTGGAGAAAATGTCCCCCCAGCAAGAAGATTCAAGAAAAAATGTAGTTTTGGTGCTTGAGGAGTCTAATGAACAGCGAAGCTTCCTTCCATATGAATTGATTTCTGGACAAAGAACTTGAACAGATGGCAAGGAGTAGTCAGATTTATGTCTCATAGAGATTTTGAATTTCATGTTGTGCAGCAAAGTGGGGTTTCCGCTATTGAGCTCTAGAATTAGCCAACCTCTCCTAGACCGTTGCATGCTTCCTATATAACATGTATGACATAAAGGAGCAGAACAGATCTGGGATTCCTGGGCAGGCTGACTTCACAAAGAACAGGAGATGAGCTTTCTTGGCACAGTGTTTTCTTTCAACTTCCCATAGAGGGCGCCTGGGTGGCTCAGATGGTTAAGCGTCTGCTTTCGGCTGGGGTCATGATCCCAGAGTCCTGGGATCGAGTCCCACATCGGGCTCCCGGCTTAGCGGGGAGCCTGCTTCTCCCTCTGACCCTCTCCCCTCTCATGCTGTTTCTCTCGCTCGCTCGCTCTCTAAAAAATAAATAAAATCTTAAAAAAAAACAAAAAAACAAAAATCAACTTCCCATAGAGCTAAGCCACTTCTCTTTCTGAAGGAGAAAGAAAAAGACCATATGGAAGAGAGTCCAGGGTATTAATCTAAAGGAAAGTCTCTCACATGGATGGACAATCAATAATAAGCAATAGTTGGGGTACTCTAATATGTAACTATAGGGGATTAACATATTATTAGAGACTAGAACATGGGAGGCATTCTAACCCAGTGTGATTCACAAAAGGTATTAGAAACACCGACTTTTGTATGAAGAATTTTTGTAAGAAATGGGATGGAGACTATAACTTTATAAGTCTCTTACTTTGTCATCAAGAAACAACTTTCAATTTCATGATGGTGAGGGATCCTGGCATCATGGAAAAAGCTTTAGAATCAGACCCTGAGTTGGAATTCTGAATCAACCACTTAATAACAGGATGAATCTAGGCAAATTTCTTAATGCCATTGAGCCACAATGTCTTCACCTGTGAACTAAGGACAAAAGCTCCAGAATGGGTATTATAAAGATTAAAAGAGATATATAACAAACATAAAATTGTATTTGATCTGACCCCACCCCCCAAATATAGCAACGGTCTCTAACAAAAATCTGATGTAATTATCATAGCACTTACTAATACAGATAAGAGGACAATGAATAATATCCAGGAACTCAGAAAACCAAAGAGGTAAAGTCTTCATGACCTTTTCTTGTTTCTCCTACTATTCTTAGAAGACTTCTTTATACTTATTTACTAAACCATTATAAAGGATGCCAGTAACCAATAGTTTTGATCTCAGGTACCTTCAGCTTGGGAATGCAATTGCTAATTTACATATAAAGATTGTATTAAAATTGAATATAGTGAATTAAAATCAAGAAAAATGTATACTGGGCAAAGTTTCTGTTATCTTTAAGTAACAGACATTTACTCTAGTCAGTTTAAATAAAAGTGAAATTTGTTAGCTACAAGAGCTTTTTCTTAATTCTAAAAAGGAGCTAAAGAATAAATCTGAGAGAAGGCAAGATCCTTGGAATTGTGAACCTTGGGACCAGGAATTCATGGGTCTTAACCTGGAGAGCAGCTGTTAATATGATTTAGCTACAACAGTTCTCAGTCTGCTGTGACAGGCTTGTCCTGAGTGCCTATCCATTGTCAGTCAATTTATGGCTATGATGATCATATCAGACTGCCATGGCTATCCCCATGAGAAGGGATTGGGAAAGAAGGCAATGCCCAGAGAAAAAAAATGAGAAAAAGGAAAAACAAACTTAATCCAACCAAGCAAGAAAATTAGGGCAAAGAAAAAAAAAAAAAGCAGAAAATATGAAACAAATAGGAAACTCATATAAAGATGAAATAAAAATATCAACAATCACAACAAATATAAGTAGGCCAAACTATTTGGTTATAATATAATTATTGTCCAATTTGATTAGAAAATTATTCCAGGAATAGGTTGTTTAAATGAGATAAACATAAGCCACAAAAGGCTGAAAATCAAAGGGTAGAAAATTATATCAAGCAATAATAATTAAAAGAAAGCTAATAGCTATGCTAGTATTATTTAAAATAGACTTTATGCACTAAAGCATTGCTAAAGATTAAGAGGGTTACAACAGAACACTAGAATTTCTAGCTGGCCAGGATGATAACCTGGTTGTAAATTTGCACTTACATTATAAAATAACCTCAACATGTATAAAACGAAGATTGACAAATATACTATCATAAAAGGTGATTTTAATATACCACCCTTAGCAACTGCTAAATCAAACAGATAAAATAAAATCAATGAGGATAAGAAAGATTTGAACAGCATAATTAGTAACCTTTATAAACAAATGGGCCTAATGATATATATCTGACCTCAGAATTGACTTAGATGAAAAGGTAAATTCATAGTTAAAGACCTAAAATTAAGAGGAGAAATAAAATTCTAATATTTTAGGAGTACATTGAAAACATCAGAATTTATTAGAAATGAACACTGTTGAGGCACCTGGGCGGTTCAGTCGGTTAAATGTCTGCCTTCAGCTCAGGTCATGATCCCGGGGTCCTGGGATCAAGCCCCTCATCAGGTTCCCTGCTCCATGGGGGGCCTGCCTCTCCCTCTCCCTCTGCCTGCAGCTCCCCCTGCTTGTGCTCTCTCTCTGTCAAATAAATAAATAAAAGCTTAAAAGAGAAAGAAATGAACAATGTTCATTAAAAGAATCTTAGTGTTTTTTAAAGCAATAAATATAAATTTAGCATGTATTTGGGATTGATAGCCACTGTTCTAAATCAGCAGTAGTCCAGAAAATTTTAGTGAAGACTAGATGCTTATAAACTGCAACAAATTGAAATAGTGAATACTGAAATAAAATGTTTTGTCATCTTAAAACATGGTACCTTATGGTTTACACTAACTGATCAGAGCATCATTTTTGAAATTATAATTTTAAAATAGCCAATTCAATCCCAGGTATTTTCCTTGGTGGCAAAATAAATAAATAAATAAAAATTATACACAACTCACATAAAACTTGAGAAAACAATTTAGATCTATTCACTGCAAATGGCAATGGAATTGCCAAACCATGTGCCACAAAGAAAATACATAATTGGTGAGTATGCTTCAGAATGGGATGTGCTTAAATTCAGTTTTCCTTGCTGTTTTTATTTTCTAGGTCATTTTTTATCTGATTTTTCTCCCAAAAGAAATGATGGGTACTAAAATTATTTATTTTTTTAAATGTTTGTAACTTTATTTTTTAACTTTATGGAGGAATAACTGACAAATATAATTGTATATATTTAAAGTGTATGACTTGATATGATATACATGTGCATTGTGAAATGATGATCAAAATTGAGACAATTAGCATATCCATTACCTCATATTGTTAACATAGTTAATGTGTGTGGGTGGGTGAGTGGTGGGTGGTAAGAATGCTTAAGATCTACAACTTTTAAATTTGACCTTTCACTTTAAAAAGAGGTGTCTGGGTCCTGAAACATGGAATGCTCTAATATAACTGCTCTCTGTGGGAGAATTTGGGGCTTCAAAGAATTCAAAGCCAGCTTTACCCTTGTGAAACATGTAATGATTTGCTGTGAGAAGGTCATCGTTTGTCTATCTTAAACTTATTTGATAGGGAGCTAGAATCAAATTCTTGTAAAGATCTGTTTGTTTGTTTTTCTTAGATGGCCTATCCAATTCTCCTATTATTTTTATATTAAGATTAATTTTAAATAAAAATAAAACATTATCAGTTTATATTAAGAGCAATGTGAAGAGCAGATACCAGAGGAATGCTGTCAGCATGTACAAATTATTTTAAAAGAACATTTCTTAGGAGATACAGGTGGGATATAATATGTGTGTGCATGTGTGTGTATAAAGCATTTAGACATGACTATTTTAACTCAAATATAAAATGAAGTTAAAACAAGGAGATAAATGAAGAATAAGTTCAGTATGTTCATAAATATCGTCAGATATAGACATAAGTTGTCATATGTTAACTAACCACTAACTCACTAAGTGGTCAGTGAAAGGTCAAATGAAGCCCAGGAAATTTATTTCTGCCCCATTCCATAGCAGCCATCAATGAATTAAAGCAAATTATAAACTTGTATGGAGGGTAGCTGACTGTTTGGCAATGATAGATACTTGGAATAGAACACAGTTTATTTCTATATTCAAGATCCAGGAAGTGGTGAGGTAAGAACATAATTAGAAATTCAATGAAACTCTGTAAAATTATAATAAAAATTACTTATAGTAATACAGCATATTACATGTTTGAATCCTTGAAAAATATCAATTAAACTGTACTAGTTTTAATATTCTCAGATAACCCCACTTTTAACATTTAAAATTTTAAGATTTAGCAAACTATGGGCTATCTCTTAAATATTTAATTCCAGGTAGGACATGATTATTTCTGATTAGGTCAATCTGTACCTTCACCTTTTGAGAGCAAATGGAAGCATTCAGAATCAATATCCAAATTGTACCAGTTAGAAAGTGATAGTCAACTTCTATTTTAGCCTAAGGCTCCAACCCCTAAGGATCATTCATCTACTTCTCAGGAGTAGTCAACTATTTGAAAGATATAATTAAGGCAACTATATCCTCAAATAGGAGGAATTTTAAACTATCACTTTGAAGAGTATTGGAGGTAGTTAAAAGATGTTACTAGAAAATCGGTTTTTGAAAAAAAATACAGGGAGAAAACATTGCCTAAAAGGATACCCTGAAGTGACTTCAAAGTTGGTTAAGCTAGGATTTTAGATGGTTCAATACATAGCATTCTCTTCTATTTAGTTCTGAAAAGTTAAATGGAGACAAAGGGTGGAGAGAAAAAAAATATCACCTTTGTTAAAAATAAGTGCTATATTGGAGAAGATTCCTTTATGTCTGAAATTGAAATGGATTCATTAATACTGTAGCTCAGATCAAGGAAGACTTGCATCTCAGTCTCAGGCAGCATTAAACAACAGAGGCTATGTGAAAGCTGGCTCCTATAAAACAATGGAATAGAGGAGAAGATAACCACATGTAGCAGTCTAAATTCAGTACCAGCAATGGACTGGGGTAAGGCATCAGGTCCAGGGGGCAGCCCTACCCACCAGAAAAGTATCTCAGGGAACAAAACAGGGAGAGGACCTTGCAGTTTGGTGCTATTGCATTTTTGGCAAATGCCTGGTATGACTCAACCCAAGCCCAAAGCAGCCCCAGACTGGCCCACTAACAACACAAGGACCAAACTCTGCCCACAAAAGGCAAAGATAGCCATTGCAGATGACTGTATTGAAGGCAAATGAAGCTCAGCCACAACGAGTAGAGTGCATATAACATACATAGGAGACATTTATGAAGTGCCAAGTTCTGGTGAAAAGATTGCACTTTTTTTGCATTGCACTGCAGGGCACCATAGTACCTCTTCTTCATTAGGCCATTTCTTTCAAGAGCAGGGTTGTAGCTGATTTTCCTAATACATAGAAACAGACACAGAGTTAGGCAAAATGAGGAGACAGAGGAATATGTCCCAAATGAAAGAACAGGACAAAATGACAGCAAGAAACTAAATGAAATGGGGATAAGTAATATGCCTGATAGTGAATTTAAAGTAATGGTTATAAAGATACTCAATGGACTCGAGAAAAGAGTAGAAGACTTCAATGAGACTCTCCACAGAGAGAAAACAAAAAAGGGCCAATCAGAGATGAAGAACTCAATAACTAAAGTTAAAAATATACTAGATAGAATAAACAGTAGATGAGAGGAAGCAGAATATACCAGTGACCTTGAGGACAGAGCAATGGAAAGCAATCAAGCTGAACAGGAGAGAGAAAAATAATAATAAAAAATGAAAATAGACTAAGGGAATTCAGTCACACCATCAAGCATACTAACATTGTCATTATAGGGATCTAAGAAGGAGAAGAGGGAGAAAGGGGGGCTGAAATTTTATTTGAAGAAATAATAGCTGAATACTTTTCAAATCTGGGGAAGGAAACAGAAATCCAGATTGAGGAGTCACAGAGAGCCCCCAACAAAATCAACTCAAGGAGGTCCACACCAAGACACAAAGTAATTAAAATAGCAAAAATTAATGATAAAGAGAGAATCTTAAGAGCAGCAAGAGAAAAGGCTATCAGCTGACTTTTCAGCAGAAACTTGGTAGACCAGAAAAGGGTGGCATGATATATTCAAAATGCTGAAAGAAAAATATATGCAACCAAGAATATCCAGCAAAGTTATCATTCAGGAAAAAAAAGGAGAGATAAAGAGCTTCCTAGATAAATAAAAGGTAAAGAAATTCATCACCATTAAATCAGCCTTAAAAGAAATGTTAAAGAGGACTCTGAGTAGAAAGGAAAGGCCATAAGTAGAAGAAAAGTGGGAAGCATAAAAGCAGTAAAATTAAGTATATCTATAAAAATCAGTCAAGGAATTCACAAAACTAAAGGATGTAAAGTAGGACACTATATACCTAAAACATGGGCAGGGGAGGGAAGAGGAATAAGGCATGGGTTCAAACTTAAGTGACCATCAACTTAATATAGCTGCTATATGCAGAAGATGTTATGTACAAACCCAATGATAACCACAAATCAAAACCATTGATATGCAAAAAATAAAAAGAAAGGAATCCAAATATATCACTAAAGAAGCCAGCAAACCATGAGAGAAGAGAGCAAGAGAAGAAAGGAATATAAAATAGCTAAAAAAAATAACCATAAAAAAGTAACAAAATGTCAATAAGTACATATCTACCAATAATTGCTCTGATTGTAAATACATTAAATGTTCCAATCAAAAGATATAGGGTGATAGAATGGATTAAAAAGCAAGACTCATCTATGTGATACCTGCAAGAGACTCATCTCAGACCTGAATTCGTATGCAGATTGAACATGAAGGGATGGTAAAGAAAGAAATGAAAAGAAAGGTGGGGTAGCAATATTTATATGGGACAAAATACACTTTAAAATAAAGAAAAAAAATAAAGACTGTAACAAGAGACAAAGAAGGACACTATATAATCATAAGGGGGTAAATCCAACAAGAAGATACGACAATTGTAAATATTTATGCACTCAACATGGAAGCACCCAAATACATAAAGCAGCTAATAATAAATGTAAAGGAAGTAATTGATAGTAATACAATAGGCGAAGCCTTTAACACCCCACTTACATCAATGGATAGATCATCCAAACAAAATCAACAAGAAAACAATGGCTTTGCGTGACATATTGGACCACATGGATCTAAGAGATATATTCAGAACATTCTGCCCTAAAACAGCGGAATACAAATTCTTTGCAAGTGCACGTGAAATATTCTCCAGGACAGATGACATATTAGGCCACATCACATGTCTCAACAGGTTCAAAAAGATGGAATTCATACCATGCATCTTTTCTGACCACAATGCTATGAAACTAGAAATCAACCACAAGAAAGAGTCTGGAAAAAACAAAATAGATGTAGGCTAAATAAAATGCTACTAAACAATGAATAGGTCACTGAAAATATCAAAGAAGAAATAAAAAAATACATGGAGAGAAATGAAAATGAAACCACAATAGTCCAAAATCTTTGGGATTCAGCAAAAGCTGACCTAGAGGGAAGTTTGTAGCAATACAGACCTACCTCAAGATGCAAGGAAACTCTCAAATAAACAACCTAACTTTTGATTTTCAGTATGGATACAGACCATGAAAGTGGGGCCTCATGATACTTCTGACCTTTGGGTTTTCAGCAGGAGGTGTTGGAAAAGTTACCAAAGGGATAACTGGCTTGTGGCAACCAAGTATTCACAGCAATCGCTTTTTGATCTTTCAAAGTCAGCTCTTCCTATCACTGTGAAGCAGAATTCACCAAACATTGGATTGTTCACTTCACTAATTGGATCGTTCACTTACGTGAGCTGGGTTTAGACTATCATGGACATGTTAGTTTTACACTACTGATGTGTTGTTGCCATAGTAATCCTGCTCAGTACAAGAGGAACTGCAGGTTCAGACATTTGGTGTATGTGCTTGGCTGAAGAGCCAATGGGGTATAACTACCATCTGTGGGATTATGAATGAATGTCTCAAGTCAGAATCCTGCCCAAACAGAATGTTACAGCAGTGTTGTGGGGCCTTGGTTGGCCTCAGATAACTGCAGATAACTGGTCTCCCACCACCCCTGCTAGCAGGTGCAATGTGTACCACATGTGGTGTGGTGTGTCCATTGTATGTCAGGACTGGAGTCCAGTGCAGGGAGCTCCTCATCAGGGGGAAACAGGGCATGGCCAGAAAGGGGTCCACCCCCTTGCCCATCACCAGGTTCATGGGGAACCTGGTGCTAAACCATTAATGGAATAAAAAAAAAAATAAGTAAAAACAAAACAAAATACCCCAACTTTACACCTAAAGAAGACAGAAAAAGAACAAAACCCAAAATAAGTAGAATGAAGGAAATAATAAAGATTAGAGTAGAAATAAGCAAAAGAGAAATTTAAAAATACAATAGAACAGATCACTGAAACTAGAAGCTGGTTCTTTGAAAAGATCAACAAAATTGATAGACCTTTAGCCAGATTCATCAAAGAGAAAGAGAGAGAGAAAGAAGACTCAAATAAAATCAGAAATGAAAGAAGAGAAATAACAGTTTGCACCACAGAAATACAAAGGATTATAAAAGACTATTATGAAAAACTATACGCCAACAAATTGATCAACCTAGAAGGAATGGATAAATTCCTAGAAACATGTCATTTCCCAAAAATGAGTTAGGAAGAAATAGAAAATTTTATCAGACTGATTATCAGCAAAGAAATTTAATCAGTAATTTAAAAAAACTTCCAACAAACAAAAGAGCTGGACCACATGGCTTCATTGATGAATTCTAAAAAATACTTAAGAAGATTTAATACTAATTTTCAAACTATTCTAAAAATTAGAAAAGGAGGGAAGGCTTCCAAATTCATTCTACAAGGCCAGCATTACCTAGATACCAAAACCAGATAGACACTACAAAAAAAGAATTACAGACCATTATCTCTGATGAACATAGATGCAAATATTGTCAACAAAATGTTAGCAAACCTAATCCAACAATACATTTAAAAAATCATTTACCCCAAATGATATTTATTCCTGGGATGCAGAAGTAGTTCAATATTTGCAAATCAGTCAACATGATATCTTATTCCAACAAAAGCCATATGATCATATCAATGGCTGTAGAAAAAGTATATGACAATGTACAACAACCATTCATGATAAAAACTCTCAACAAAGTAGGTTCAAAGGGAACACACTTCAACATAATTAAGGCCAAATATGAAAAACCCATAACTAACATCATATTCAATGATGAAAAACTGAAAGCTTTTCCCCTAAGAATAGGAATAAGACAAAAATGTCCACTCTCACCAATTTTATTCAACATAGTATTGGAAGTCCTAGCCACAGCAATCAGACAACAAAAAGAGATAAAAGTCACCCAAATTGGTAAGAAAGAAGTAAAACTTTCACTATTTGCAGATAACATGATACTATATATAGAAAACCTTAAAGACCACCAAGAAAACAAACAAAACAAAACAAACAAACAAAAAAAACTACTAGAACTATAGATGAATTCAGTCAAGCTGCAGGATACAAAATCAATATACAGGATACAAAATCAGTATCTGTTGCATTTCTATATAAAGTAGCAGAAAGAAAAATTAAGCAAACAATTCCCTTTACAATTATACCAAATGGAATAAAATACCTAGGAATAAACTTAACCAAGAAAGTGAGAGACCTATACTCTGAAAACTATAATATACTGATGAAAGAAA